>NW_027361841.1:6782500-7982500 GCF_039654945.1 Dendrobates tinctorius | reverse complement strand
CTCTGCCAGTATGAGCATCTGGAAGAATTTGTTCCGCCCTGCTCGGTTCCGCTTGTTGAGACTTCTGAACCCATCATTGTCTCCAATGCCATCTACAACCAGCTCCTGGCTTATGAGAAGCTCAACCCTGCAGACCCACCTACATTTTATGGGAACTCTAAAGAGTGCCAAGGGTTCCTGGAACAGTGCGTGCTCAACATCCAGGGGAATGCAGCCTGTTTCCCGTCTGACTGGCTCAAGGTGGGATACATCATATCCTACCTGGCTGAAGATGCTCTGATTTCGATCACTCCCCTCTGGGAAGCAGGGGATCCTATCATCTCGGACTTTGAGGCCTTCCTGGTGGCCTTCCATAAAGCCTTTGAAGTACCCAGTCCAGCTACGTCTGCCAAGTCTTCCCTTTCCAGATCCGAGAGGTGCGCCAGACGGGCTAAACCAGTGAGGAAACTGCCTCGTCAGACCGCGACCGTCCGAAACCCTCCAGTTCCTCCACCTGTTAAAGCAGCTACTTGAGTTGAACCCAAGAAGACTGTTAAGAGTGGGATGGCAAAGCAGCAGCCTGAAACCAGTCGTAAGATGGGCATACAGTATTGCTGCGGTTGTGTGGAACACCCGGACGGCTTTTGTCCGAAGGAGCGCAAGCTCCAAAACCTTGGGTCAGTGGGAGAGTCTGTCCTTGGTAAGAGTCCATCCTCCTCACTAAGATCGGTGACTGTTCGTGTGCCTTGTGGGAGCTTCGGCCCTGCAGATGTGTTAAATCTGCAAGCCAGACGAAGTCTGTGTAGGGTTCCTGTTCCACAGCTCCAGAATCCGGTGACGGTGTTTGGTGATGGTCGTGCCCTACTTATGAACAGTCGAGTGTCGAAGGGACAACTACAGCTCCAAATCGGAGCATTATATTTGGAGAAGTTTATTTTACACTTGCTGACCAGTTTGCCCATCGGTCCTTCTGAGCCAGATACTCTACTGCCCGTTCCGGTTCGACGACCCAGCGTGGTGCCGCACTTGGAGCTACCTAGTCACCAAAGGTATCTAGTTTCAATGTTACATGGTCAGGCTACAGTGTTACCTTCCCCATCTGTTCTGCTGGCTATTGGGTCATGGTGTGCTGATGTCACTGAAGAAAAGGAAGCAGTGGCGCCCTCTCCACACACCTCCTGTGACCAGTTCCCAGAAGCATCCCTGTCTCTTGAAAATTTTTCTTCAGGCCATGGGCAGAAGATGGATCCTGTACGGATGCCTTCAGATTCCATGTGGCAGGTGGATGAAGAAGTTGGAGCAGAAGCTCTTGTACGTCTGCTTTTTACCAACCCAGAGGAACAGGTCCAGTTCTCTTCTGATAACCGGCGAAGGATGGATCCAGTGTGGGTACCCTCAACTTCTAGTTGGCCGGCTAATGAAGATACTAAGGAGGAGGTCCAATTTACTTGGGATATCAGGCTGAAGTTGGACTCTGTGAAGGTCTCTTCTGTTTCGAGCTGGCCGGCTGATGTAGGGGTCAAGTCTGAGGCTTCCAGGTCCCTGCTTTCTGCTACCCAGGAGGAAGAAATCCAAGTCCTTATACCCTCTGTGTTGGAAGATGACTCCATCAGGCACCAAGAAGCTTGGCACTCTGGGATTCCTGATGGCACACATATTCCACCCTACCTGAAGGATGTCGTGTCAACCTGGAATGTGTGTGGTCCCGTACTCCTTCTTCTGGTCATTCTGGAAGGCTTGAGGAAGAGGGGCCGTAAAGAGGGGGGTGCTGTAACAACCCTGCTGGCATCACGGGATGGCCTCCCATCCCCCGCACACCAACTTACTTTCTGCTTCAAGCCATGCTGTGAATTCTGTCTGTTGCCAGCTCTGTGCCACTGCTCTAAATGTTTCCTGACTGTGTGTATAGGGGGCGGCGCCTGAACTCTCTGGTTCTTATGCAGTCAGGGTGCACCTGGCTAATGGGTCCCTGACCAATCACCTAGAGCCCTGGACTATTTAACCCTGCCACACCCACTGGAACATTGCCTGAGCAATGTCTAATCTCAGTTAGTATCTTGCTGCTGAGGAAGCCAGGCCCTGTTCTGTATATTTCCTCCTTCTCTGGAGGAATGCTTCTTGTCTTGCCTCGTACCTTGTCTGCCTACCAGGAGGCTGAATATCCTGGCCCTTGAGTCTTGGTTCCAATACCCTGTCTGTACTCTGTCCTACCTTAATCTCCCTTTCTCCTTGTCCATGGCTTCCTTCCCTGCTGTGTCTTTCCTTGTGTCCTCCCTGTCTGTGAATCTGCACCCTTGCAGCTCTGTCTGTGAATCTGCACCCTTGCAGCTCTGTCTGTGAATCTGCACCCTTGCAGCTCTGTCTGTGAATCTGCACCCTTGCAGCTCTATCTGTTCATCTGCACCCTTGCAGCTCTGTCTGTGAAACTGCACCCTTGCAGCTCTATCTGTTCATCTGCACCCTTGCAGCTCAGTCTGTGAATCTGCACCCTTGCAGCTCTATCTGTGCACGGCTCTCTAGCCACTCTGCCTGCACAGCTCTCTAGCCGCTCTGCCTGCACGGCTCTCTAGCCGCTCTGCCTGCATGGCTCCCTTGCCGCCCATCCTATTCTGCACTCCTGCAGCTCTGCCTACACAACACTCTTGCCTATATCCATACCTGCACCTCCTGTGTGAACAGGTCCAAATCCTGTTCCAACATACACCACTCCCTCCTGCCTGCACCTGCTGTGTGAACAGGTCCCTACCTGTCCCTTCTCATACCACGCCAGTCTGTCCTGTGTCTCCAAGCCGTGCCTGCCTGTCCTGTGTCTCTAAGCCGTGCCCGCCTGTCCTGTGTCTCCAAGCCGTGCCCGCCTGTCCTGTGTCTCCAAGCCGTGCCTGCCTGTCCTGTGTCTCTAAGCCGTGCCCGCCTGTCCTGTGTCTCCAAGCCGTGCCCGCCTGTCCTGTGTCTCCAAGCCGTGCCCGCCTGTCCTGTGTCTCCAAGCCGTGCCCGCCTGTCCTGTGTCTCCAAGCGGTGCCCGCCTGTCCTGTGTCTCCAAGCCGTGCCGGCTTGCCCTGTGTCTCAGCCTGCTTGTCACTCGCACCTGTCCAGGTGTCCTGTTCCCGAGTGGGATGAGCAGCCACAGCCAGACGCCACACTGGAGTGGCACCCGGCCGCTACCTGCTGCAGAAGCCTGACCTCACCATCAGAGGCTCCAGTGAAGACCGAGGTAGCTGCCGTAGTTACGCCCCTTCCAGGGTAGTCTGGTTTGTGGCACAGTGGGGCCACAACTCCCTGGCTCGCGCCACTCAGCCAAGGCGCGAGCGTGACAGTGAGTTTGCTGCACTGAAAGTAAAAAGGGGCCGAATAATATTGCACGCCCCACTTTTCAGTTTTTGAATTTCCACAAAAATTTAAAATAACCAATAAATTTCGTTCAACTTCTCAACTGTGTTCCACTTGTTGTTGATTCTTGACCAAAAATTTACATTTAGTATCTTTATGTTTGAAGCATGATATGTGGGAAAAGGTTGAAAAGTTCCAGGGAGCCAAAAACTTTCGCAAGGCACTGTATATGGTATGTGGCCCAATATTAAGGTGATTGGTCTTATCACAAAGCCCTAGACATCTGCATATACAATATGCATCCTATTAAAACATCTGCATCAATTCAGAAAATGTGCTATATTATATTTTTTACAGCATTTCTTTTTAGAATATATTTCTTAAGATTTCAATTATAATTCTGTAAAGTAGGAAACAAACAGATAGGCAATGTACCTTTATATTATCAGGAATAATTCTATGTGTTATGTATTATTATATGGTGTACTTGATAAGGCTCTTTGAAAGCTTCAGTTGTAATTTTGATATATTTGTCTATTACAAGATGCTGCATCCATCCCAGCTACTTTCTCTGTATGTCAATTAGGTTCACAATGGCATTCAAGCAAATTAATAAGGAACTGCACAAAAGCAGCATATAAACAAGGCAATAGCACATAGGCTGCAGTAAATCATACTCATATATTGCTAGAATACAACGTAGAAAAGACATACTGTAAATTACATCAGCAACACATCCTACCATAACAGCCTTTCAAGGTCATCAATAGGTACAATAAATTATTTTTTAATAAAGATGTTGCCACAAGAAGGCTGAATAATTTTCTACAATACGCTTGATATATGACAAAATAATATTTATCTCTTGTACGTACTGTATATGAAATAAATTTTACATAGAGAACATGTGCCCTTAATTTTAATTTACGATACCTTACTGAATAATGCAAAGTAATAAGTATGCATTGCTAAATTATAATCTATAGATATGTGTTCAGTGGGGGAAAAGTATTTAGTCAGTCACCAATTGTGCAAGTTCTCCCACTTAAAAAAAGATGAGAGGCCTGTAATTGACATCATAGGTAGACCACAACTATTAGAGTCAAAATGAGAAAAAAAAATCCAGAAAATCACCTTGTCTGATTTGGCAAGATTTATTTTTTAAATTATGGTGGAAAAAAGTATTTGGTCATTAACAAAAGTTCATCTCAATATTTTGTTATATATCCTTTGTTGGCAATGACAGAAGTAAAATGTTTTCTGTAAGTCTTCACAAGGTTGGCACACACTGTTGGTGGTATGATGTCCCATTCTTCCATGCAGATCTCCTCTAGAGCAGTAATGTTTTGGGCCTGTCACTGGGCAACACGCATTTTCAAATCCTTCCGAAGGTGTTCTATGGGGTTGAGATCTGGAAACTGGCTGGCCACTCCAGGACCTTCAAATGCTTCTTACAAAGCCACTAATTTGTTGCCCTGGCGGTGTGCTTGGTATCATTATCATGCTGAACTACCCATCCATGTTTCATCTTCAATTCCCTTGCTGATGGAAGGAAGTTTGCACTCAAAATCTCACTATACATGGCCCCATTCATTCTTTCGTGTACACGGATCAGTTGTCCTGGTCCCTTTGCAGAGAAACAGCCCCAAAGCATGATGTTGCCACCCTCATCCTTCACTGTAGGTATGGTGTTCTTTGAATGCAACTCAGCATTTTGTCTCCTCCAAACACAGCGAGTTTTATTTCTACCAAACAGTTGTACTTTGGTTTCATCAGACCATATGACATTCTCCCAATACTCTTCTGGATAATCCAAATGCTCTCTAGCAAACTTCATATGGGTTGACTTAAGCAGGGGACATGTCTGGCACTGCAAGATCTGAGTCCTTGGTGGTGTAGTGTGCTATTGATGGTAGCCTTTGTTACGGTGGTACCAGCTCTATGCAGGTCATTCACTAGGTCCTTCCGTGTGGTCCTGGGATTTTTGCTCACTGTTCTTGTGATCACTTTGACCCCACAGGGTGAGATCTCGCGTGGAGCCCCAGATCGAGGAAGATTATCAGTGGTCTTGTATATCTTCCATTTTCTTACTATTGCTCCCACACTTTATTTCATCACATCAAGCTGCTTGCCTATTGCAGATTTAGTCTTTCCAGCCAGGTGCAGGGCTACAATTTTGTTTCTAGTGTCCTTTGAAACCTCTTTGGTCTTCACTAGTGATGAGCGCGCACTAAAATGCTTGGGTGCTCGTTGCTTGGGTTGAGCAAATTGGAATGCTCGGGTGCTCAACCCAAGCAATGAGCCAATGTAAGTCTATGGGAAACTCGAACATTTTTGCCGCGTCTTTTTAGGGTCTAAAAATGTCAGAAATTGATGGGAACAGTGCTCAAATGATTTGGGAACATCATGGGGAAGACCTCTGGAAGCATTTGTGACTCCCAGGTCACTGCTGTGAACAATGTTGTCAGAGTCTTATGCCACTTAAATAACCCAAAAAAAGTTCCTCCACTACCTGGGCTATGTTCACACGTAATGTTTTTGATGCGTTTTTCAAGTTTAGCATTGCTTTCATCCAAGACAAATGCATGCACTGGGAAATGTCATTTAAACATTTTACAACCTTAGTTGGAGATGTGGTGTGTGACACACTATAACAACTCCTGGAGTGGACTCTCTAGACCGTGATACCAACCCACCTTGGACAAGCTGACCTAGTGAGGACCACCCCCTATACAGGGAGCGTCAGAGGCAGGCCCAGGGGTATAAAGTACCATGACTGCTGTAACCAGGTGTCCGGCTCAAAGGAAGCACGAGAGACCGTGTCAGCAGGATGAAGACTGGGACATGCAGGGTACAGGAGTGCGCAAAGCATGTACACTGGGGCTCGCAGGGTACAGGATTGTGCTGAGCATGCACACTGGGGCACGCTGGGTACAGGAGTGCGTAGTGCATTTGCACGTAGGTACGCAGAGTACTAGACAATGCAGAGCATGTACATAGAAGCACACCAGAGTACTAGACAGGACAGAGCGCCTACTAAGAAGCACGCAAGAGTACAAGGTAGTGGACCTGAGTACAGAGAGCGACCGTGCAGGCATCAAGCAGGCCTAGCAAGGAAGCCAAAACGATAATCAGGCGCCGCCTACAGGAAGAGGCCGCCTGATATAGGGAATAGGCACCAGGACTTCCGGGTCAGGTCCTCCTGGACGATGGAGACATCGCAGTCAGAGCTGTGGGTTGTGTGCAAGCGTGCCCGATGGGACCTGGGACCGGGTGCGCAGCCACAGAGTCAAGAGCACGTGACACGCATGCGCACCCTACGGTAGCCCAGTGCCATTTGCTAGACCGGAGGTGAAGATGTAGGGCAGCATACACCTGCTCCGGAGGTGTGCGGTGAGAGAGGCATAACACACATCATCAGACACATCCTGTTTCATTTATGATGGAGGGACTGTTAAAGGAGGACAGCCATCAGGCAGACTTTAATATTCTTAAAGGGACCACAGTTGGTTCTCACTATTCTTAGAGAGCCATCAGCCGGCTATGATTTGTTGTTCCCATTATTAAACAGTGGGTCTCCTACTGTATACTGTTACTGCCTATGCATTGAATGCCGGGCCTGCCCCAAATTTGGATACACCCCAATAACACCAAAAAAAGACTTCCTGGATAGCCAAATGAAACCAAAATTCCCATTATCTAATATATAAAGCTCAAGTGTGTGTACGTATGTATGTATGTATGTGTGTATGTTCGGGATTGGCATCCGCACCGTCACAGCTACAGCCAAAAAATTTTGGCACAGTCACATGTCTGGACCCCGAGAGTGTCCTAGGCTATGTTGTGAGGTGAAATTTTAACCCCGCGCATTCCAATTCACCAAACAATTTTGCCCCTATCTACATAATGGGGAAAAAGTGTGTTTGTATCAAGCCCCGCCCCTCATTATGATGTCATAATGGTTGCCATGGCGACGCTAATGTCATCATAGGTTGCAAGCCTCGCCGCTCATTATGATGTCATAATGGTTGACTATAGGATGGAGGATGTGTGATGGGTATATTGGCACTGGACTATGGGATGGAGGATATGTATGACGGGTATATGGGCACAGGACTATGGGATGGAGGATGTGTGATGGGTATATGGGCACTGGACTATGGGATGGAGGATATGTATGACGGGGATATGGGCACAGGACTATGGGATGGCGGATATGTATGATGGGTATATGGGCACGGGACTATGGGATGGAGGATATGTATGATGGGTATATGGGCATGGGACTATGGGATGGAGGATTTGTGATGGGTATATGGGCATAAGACTATGGAATGGAGGATGTGTGATGGGTATATGGGCATGGGACTATGGGATGAACGATGTGTGATGGTATATGGGCACTCAACTATGGGATGGAGGATATGTATGATGGATATATGGGCACGGGCCTATGGGATCGTGGATATGTATGATGGGTATATGGGCACGGGACTATAGGATGGAGGATAATTATAATTTGCTATAACTAACCACAGTTAGTTACTATGCCCGGGCAGCGCCGGGCTCTTCAGCTAGTCTAATATATAAAGCTCAAGTGTGTGTATGTATATATGTGTGTATGTCCGGGATTGGCATCCGCACAGTCGCAGCTACAGCCACAAAATTTGGCACAGTCACACGTCTGGACCCCGAGAGCGTCCTAGGCTATGTTTTGAGGCAAAATTTTAGTCCCGCGCATTCCAATTCACCAAACAATTTTGCCTCTATCTACATAATGGGGAAAAAGTGTGTGTGTATCAAGCCCCGCCCCTCATTATGATGTCATAATGGTTGCCATGGCGACGCTGATGTCATCATAGGTTGCAAGCCCCGCCTCTCATTATGATGTCATAATGGTTGACTATGGGATGGAGGATGTGTGATGGGTATATGGGCACTGGACTATGGGATGGAGGATATGTATGACGGGTATATGGGCACGGGGCTATGGTATGGCAGATATGTATGATGGGTATATGGGCACGGGACTATGGGATGGAGGATATGTATGATAGGTATATGGGCATGGGACTATGAGATGAAGGATGTGTGATGGGTATATGGGCACTCGACTATGGGATGGCGAATATGTATGATGGGTATATGGGCAAGGGACTATGGGATGGAGGATGTGGGATAGGTATATGGGCATGGGACTATGGGATGGAGGATGTGTGATGGGTATATGGGCACTCGACTATGGGATGGAGGATATGTATGATGGGTATATGGGCACGGGCCTATGGGATCGTGGATATGTATGATGGGTATATGGGCACGGGGCTATGGGTTGGAGGATAATTATAATTTGCTATAACTAACCACAGTTAGTTACTATGCCCGGGCAGCGCCGGGCTCTTCAGCTAGTTATAAATTAAATTTGGTAGTTCCATACTGTTTGCCAATGCATTTAATGGAACGCTTGGCCTGCCCCAAAATTTAACACACCCCAAAAACCCTTTGAACAGATGTCCTGGATTGCCACATGAAACCAAAGTTCCCATTATTATGATTTTTGTACTCCCAGAAAGTTTGCCCATGAGGTGAATACAAGGCCTGCTCCAAATTTGGACGTACCCAAATAACCAAAAATCAGATGTTCTGTATTCCCACATAAAACCAAAGTTTCCATTATTATAAATTTAGTAGTCCCATACTGTTTGCCAATGCATTTAATGCAAGGCCTGGCCTGCCCCAAAGTTTAACGCACCCTGAAAACCCTTTGAACATATGTCCTGGATGGCCACATGATACCAAAGTTCCCAATATTAGGAAATTGGTACTCACACTGTTTGACTATGCAGTAAATTGCAGTGTTAAGCCTGAAGAACCTGCATTGGAGAATTTCAGTGTTGAGGATGAAGAACCTGGAGTGGAGAATTTCAATGTTGAAGCTGGAGAACCTGCAGTGGAGAATTTAAGTGTTGAGAATGAAGACCTGGCAGTGGAGCATTTCAGTGTTGAGCCTGAAGAACCTGCATTGGAGCATTGCAGTGTTGAGGCTGAAAAACACCTGGCAGTGGAGCAATTCAGTGTTGAGGCTGAAGAAACTGAAGTGGAGAATTGCATTGTTGAAGCAGCTGACCGACCCCTACAGTTCCCATTATTAGGAACTGGGTCATCCATACTGTTTTGCAATGAATGCAAGGCCTGCCTCAAATTTGCACTCAACACCAATCACCCTTGGAAGAAATGTGGAGGAGGGCCTCATAAAAAAAATTCCCATTAGAAAGGAGCGAGTCTCGTATACTTGTAATGCCCATGCACTGAGTGTATGGGCTGACAAACATTTCCCCCTGGGAAGTACACATCAACATACTGTATAAACATTTTTTTACAAGCATCATAAACACCCTTGAAAACAATAACGCGGCTGTTGCATCACGGAACAAATTCATCCAGGTGATCTAGTGGTAGTGTCTGAAGAGACATGGAGGATGGCCTCCAAAAAATCTTTTCCCAATTTAAAGGAGTGGGTCTCCTATACTTGTAATGCCCATGCAATGTGGGTGTTTATTGTGGCACAATTTCAACATGCCCTTGTACTTTGCCTTGCTTTCTGCATGCACCATCACCATCATGTCCACTTCCCCGTCCCCTGGCACGTGCCTTGTTAATATTAAATGGACTACAATATTTTGCATATTCACTACAAAGGCCTGACATTAGAGCGAACTTATATGTGATCCATGTGTGGGAAAACCACAGTTAAAAATGTCTGGCCTGTAGTTAACACCTTTTTTAAGCAAACTGGAGTCAATGACTAGACTAAGACACAACAAAAACAGTTCAATGGAGCCCAAAAAAATGCCCCAATTTTTTTCCCACAGATACGTGAGGCGTGTGACGGAGATACCCCACTTTAAATTATCTGGCATGCATTTTTTTTAAACAGCAAACTTGTGTCAATAAGTAGGTTAAGACACAGCAAAAACAGTTCAATGGAGCACAAAAAATTCCCCAATTTTTTGCCCACAGATAGGTAAGGCGTATGACGGAGATACCCCACTTTAAATTATCTGGTCTGTATTTTTTTAACAGCAAAAGAGTGTAAATAACTAGGCTAAGACACAGAAAAAAAATTTCAATGGAGCCCTAAAAAATCCCCCAATTTTTAGCCCACAGATAGGTGAGGCGTGTGACGGAGATATCCCACCTTAAATTATCTGGCCTGTATTTTTTTTAAAAATCGCAAAATAATGTGAAAAACTAGGCTAAAGGATACAGCAAAAACAATTCAATGGAACACAAAAAATGCCCCAATTTTTAGCCCACAGGTAGGTGAGGCGTGTGACGGAGATAACAGACTTTAAATTATCTGGCCTGCATTTTTTTACAGCAAAATTGTGTCAATAAGTAGGCTAAAACACAGCACACAAAAATTAAACGGAAGGCTGAAATGGCACTATTTTGAGCGCAATGATGTGTGATGCCTGTGATGCAGATACCCCACTTTGAAGTATCTTGCCTGGTTTGTTTTATTGTTTTTTGGCAGCAAAATAGTGTCAATAACTAGACTAACACACAACAGAAAAAATTCAATGGAGGCCTAAAATGCCACAATTTTAAGCACAATGATAGGCAATCCGTGGGGCGGACAAAACACAGTGTAAAATATCTGCCCTGTAGGTAAATTGTTTTTTTTAAGCAAACTGGTGTCAAGAACTTGTATAACACACTCCAAAAAACTCTTACAGTACCACAAAAATGGCAGAATTTTATGGGCACTCAGATGTGATTGGTATGACGGCCAAACCCCCGTATGTATATACGGTCAATATCAGTAATAGGCAAGGCAGCAGCAAACAGCAATGATATGGACCCTCTAGCTGTATGCAATAAAGTATGCCACATACACTGCCTGCCTACCTATTACTGATATCTATATACCCCGTAATTAGTCCTTAGAAGGACTGTTGGTTTAGCTGGATTTGTGGACTCAACAATTGTATACCCACACTAACTGATACCCCACCTTTTCTGTCCCTGTCTCTACAGCAACTCACCCTGCACTGGTGATTCCAGAGCTGAGTGTGATGAGCAGGGCGGCGCCAGGTCTGATATAGACCTGATGGTGCTCTGCGGCCAGCCAATCTCTGCAATGCCATAACCAACATGGCTGCGGCATTACAGTGCATGGCAGACAATCCCTGCATGTTGATTCGTGCTCTAAAGAGTGCCAAACATGCAGGGCGGGGACCCAAGCTCCCACCGAGTAACTCCGGCAATGCTCGGCGCTCGCCGAACATTGCAAGCACTGCAATGCTCGGGTGAGTACCAAGCATTACTGAGCATGCTCGCACATCACTAGTCTTCACCATAGTGAAGTTTGGAGTGTGACTGTTTGAGGTTGTGGAAAGGTGTCTTTTATACTGATAACAAGTTCAAACAGGTGCCATTGCTACAGGTAATGAGTGGAGGACAGAGAAGCCTCTTTAAAAGTTGCAGGTCTGTGAGAGCCAGAAATCTTGCATGTTTTTAGGTGACCAAATACTTATTTTCCACAATAATTTGAAAAATAAATAATGCCAATTCAGACAAGGTGATTTTCTGGATTTGTTTTCTCATTTTGACTCTCATAGTTGTGGTCTACCTATGAGGTCAATTACAGGCCTCTCTCATCTTTTTAAGTGGGAGAACTTGCACAATTGGCGGCTGACTAAATCCATTTTTCCCCACTGTACACAATCTTAACATCACAGTAAATATCCATTTTTATATCCAGTCTTTTAAATATCTATCAACCTTTTTTCTTTTAAATACAAAATAACATTTCATTTTATATGTATGGTAGATTTATTTTGAGTCATCGGTGCTCATGTGTGGCGCCCCCAGGAGTATTGCTGCCACAGTGGCTTTGCCTTCCTCCAGGGAGGGTAATGCCAGGCTTGGAAGCAGTGAAGGGTCTCTGTCGCAGTTAACCTATACATGCAACACAGTTCCACTCCAGGCCAGCAGGGGGGACTCTGAACCAGAATTGAGGGGAGGAGTGCTCTCTGAGGGCCAAGAGGAAGGAGTGGTCAGTTAGTGTGAGGAGAGAAGCTGGAGGTTGAGCTGAGGAAGGAGAGCTCCCTCACAGTGAGGGCGCACGAACTGGAGCCTGGTCTCCACGGTTGTCCGGATACTAATGGTCTTGCAACAGATACCAGAGAAGTAGGAGGCTGTAAATGCCCTACTCCCATCTAAGACTTGGAGGCACAACAGCACGGAGTGAGCCAAGGGAGGAGTACGGCTACAGCTGTCTGCCATACAAGGTAGTTCTAAGAGACAATAAGAGAAGTTCTAGGAGTACTTCACTCAAATAAGCACTGAGAAGGAGATTGCACAGCCCATCTGCTGAGAGAGAATCCCTGAGCTGCTTCCAGGCTAGCCTGCTCCAGTACCATCTGTAATCAGGACCCTGGACTGCATTTATCAAGTAAAGGTACAGAAATTGCACCCCGCTGTGTCTTTGTCTGCTTCCTACCCTTCCGGCACTGCTACATCCCCATGCCCACCACATCTACACTGCCCTGGGACTACAGCTTCACCTGTGGGGAGCTTTCACATCTTGGCTGCACCATACCATCAGTCCCAGTGGATCTGCACACAGCGTCGGCTTAACATCTCACTTGCCGAACACCACGGGTGGCGTCACGAACTATTCCATTAACTATATTTCACCATTTCAATTCCCCCATTACTTGGGCGCCCAGGGCCAAAGACCGGGTCACCGCTGCTGTGACACATCCCCCTGACACCGGCCTGATACCGAGTACCCCACAGCCCTGGGAGGGCGACCCAACTTGGCGTCACGAACAGGATTACGGAGCCCAGTATCCCCGGGTCCTGTCTGCCATAGACTGTGTTTGTGTAAAAGACTGTGTTGGCGCCATTGACGCCATTGCCGCGCTGCTTGGCACGCGCGGGAAGCAAAAGAGGCAGGCCTTCGTGGGCGGAGCCTGCCATAGAGCGCGAAGAAGTGAAGTGCTGCGCGGGAAGTGAGGACAGCGCATGAGAAGGGGAGGAGCTGAGGCCTACAGCCCGGAGCGTCGGGCCTGTGAAGCGGCCTCCGGTGAGCTCACACAACCCCCGGCCCTGGCTAACGTTAACTAGGGGGGAAGAGAATGTCTGTGGCGAGCAACAATGCAGCGGCGGAAGCCGGCGCCAACCCTGCAGTGCCACAAGGAGTAGCGCCTGCCGCAGCGGTCCCCATAATGCCGCTGTCTTTGCCCTACCTCCTGGGAGCGGCCTGGCTACTGCAGTACTCGGGTGAGTCACATACCCTGAGTGAATTTATAGAGAGACTGTGCAGTTTGTTTAAAGTATACCCTCTGTTTGAAAGCCAGAAAGTGAACATCCTCATTGGACAGCTAACGGGTGCAGCACAGAGAGAGGTGAAAACATGGCAGGATACTGACAAGGAGACTGTTAAAAAGATTCTAGCCAAGCTGAGGAGCACCTTTGACACCAGCACTGCAGCTGAGATCAAGATGCAGGACAGTATAAGGGACTATGCTCTTAACCTGCAGGAGGTGCTGTGAGCAGTTAAGCAAGTTGATCCTGACAGTGTGAAGGAGGAAGATAAACTGTTAAAGGAGCAGTTCATTGAAGGACTCCTATCCAGTACCCACAGAGGACAGTTGTGCATCATAACCCTGCAAAACTCTGATCTGGACTTTGCTGATTTTAAGGACAGGGCTATTCGGGTACTGCAGGAATCAACTGACAGCCGTCCAGCGCCCCCTAGGCACCCAGCGATCACCTACCATCAGGAGGTAACATCTTTTCCTTCCATCCCTGTGGAGGCTGACGCACAGACTCTGGATAAAGATCCTACAGAAGAGCTGCGTCTTCAGGTCCAAGAGTTGACCAAAGGGATGGCTGCACTTACTAAAACCATGCAGTCCCTGCAGGTGTCCTCCAAAGAAAAGATTCAGCTTGCTTCCAGTCCAGAGGATGTCCTGTGGCTCCGGAGGAGGAGAGCCCCGCCACTTCGAGGAAGGAACAATGATCGCTATGACCAGGATGGATGTCCCATCTATCGTCGCTGCTACAAGACAGGTCATCTTGCAAGATTTTGTCCTTTAAACGAGCAACCCCTGGGGCAGAGGGCCAACCCCCAGGAGTAGGACCACAAGGCCCAAGGAACTGGAGAGCCAAGTATGTTGGAGGGAGACCGATCCTTCCAGTGGTGATTGATGGCATCCCCATGAACGCTTTGCTGAACACTAGCTCCCAGGTGACCACTATGCCGTACATTCTTTACAAGAGGTATTGGGCTGATTCTGAACTTACCCGTGGCCCAACTGATGAACTGACAGTAGTTGCCAGTAATGGTTAGTCTTTGCGGCAGATTGGATGTAAAGAGATTACTGTTAAAGTGGGTCGGGTAGAGCTAAAATCTCAAGGTCTGATAGTTGTTGATATTAATCGACATGAATGTAATCCCATGATGACTCTTGGTACAAATGTCATTGAAAATTGTCTTTCCAAGGTTATTGTCTTGTTGCAACAGGTGGCTGAGACTGCTGGTTCCAGTGAACAACGAGTCCTGTAGAAGGAGATCAAGGCCCTGATGCAAAGACAACAGGTAGAACTCTCTGGCGGAGAAATTGGTAGTGTCAGAGTGAGTGATGCTTTCCCCATTGCAATACCCCCCAGATGTGAAATGTTGATTTGGTGTCGGACAGCCATAGGCCTCAGAGGGAAGGATTACCAGGCATTGATAGAACCAGTATATTCTGATAGCAGGCCCACTGTCCTGACAGCCAGAGGGGTGGTTGATGTACGTAAAGGGAGAGTACCTGTACGCCTTTTGAATTGTGGGGAGAAGGAGGCCACAATACCTCGGTACGCCACAGTTGATAAGCTGCTCACTGTTAATAACAACTCTTTGCAGGCAGCAGAGCCCTTTTCTCATCCGACCAGGTGGAGGACAATGGCTCTGGAAAGCAGCTAGAGGAGTGGTGCCAGCAACTGCAGGTGGGGACTGACTCTACACCTTCATACCAGAAAAATGGGGTTTACAGAGTGACACAAGAATATGAGCGGGTATTTAGCAAATACCCACTAGATTTTGGGCAGGCAAAAGGGGTTCAACATCATATCCCCACTGGGGATCATCCACCCATTAAAGAAAGGTACTGGTCTATACCCCCAACACAATGCCAATGTGCTAAGAGTATGTTGAGAGAGATGAAGGAAGCAGGGGTTATCAGAGACAGTTGTAGCCCCTGGGCAGCTCCAATAGTTTTTGTAAAGAAAAAGGATGGTACCATGAGAATGTGTGTTGATTACAGGAAAATTAACAGCATTACACATAAAGATGCCTACCCATTACCCAGAATTGAAGAGTCATTAGCTGCACTTAAAACTGCTAACTACTTTTCCACCTTGGATCTCACCAGTGGGTATTGGCAGGTTCCCATGGCAGAAGCAGACAAGGAGAAAACAGCATTTACCACTCCGATGGGTCTCTGTGAGTTCATTTATATGCCATTTGGGCTCTGCACTGCCCCAGGAACATTTCAACGTTTGATGGAGTGCTGCCTGGGACACATGAACTTTGAGACAGTCCTGTTGTACCTTGGTGATGTCATTGTTTTCTCCAAGACGAATGAGGACCATCTGGAACACCTGGCTGAAGTGATTGAAGCTTTGTCCAATTTTGTCCTGAAGGTGAAGCCTTCCAAATGTCACCTCCTGAAGCCTAAGGTACAGTACCTCGGTCATGTGGTGAGTGCAGAAGGTGTGGCACCAGATCCTGACAAGGTCACAGTCATCCGTGACTGGCCGAAGCCCAGCAACCTCCATAAATTATGCCAATTCCTTGAACTGGTAGGCTACTACCGAAGATTCATCAAAGGCTTTACTGAAATAGCCACCCCTATGCAAAATCTTCTGGTGGGGCAGTCCAAGAAGGCCAAACAGAAAAATCCCACCTTTGAATGGACTGAGGAGTTGGAGAGATCCTTCACTCGACTGAAGATGGCTCTCACAAGAGATGAAGTTCTGGCCTACCCAGATTATGACAAACCCTTTGTGTTGTATACTGATGCCAGCAACGTGGGACTGGGAGCAGTACTGTCACAGTTACAGAATGGCAAGGAAAGAGTGATCTCCTACGCCAGCAGGAAGCTGCGTCCCACTGAAAGGAACCCTGACAACTACAG
This sequence comes from Dendrobates tinctorius, assembly GCF_039654945.1. Classification (NCBI taxonomy): domain Eukaryota; kingdom Metazoa; phylum Chordata; class Amphibia; order Anura; family Dendrobatidae; genus Dendrobates; species Dendrobates tinctorius. The sequence goes on along the minus strand of NW_027361841.1, from coordinate 7,965,998 downwards.
TTCCTTCAAGCTGGAGTTCCTCACCTTAGTCTGGGCTGTGACTGAAAGATTCAAGCATTACCTAGCATCAGCCAAGTTTACCATTTTCACGGACAACAACCCGTTGACTCACTTGGACGCTCGGCTGTCTAACTATGAGTTTACCATCAAGTACCGGGCAGGGCACAAGAATGCCAATGCTGATGCGCTGTCCAGAATGCCTAATCTGCCAGATGCAGGAGAAGACCTTGAGGCTCTTAAGAAATAGAGTTACCTCCCATCCACCGGCCACTTGCGGCCCAACGTGCTCAAGGAGTGAGAAACAGACGGTCTGGCTTGAAAGAAGTCACCCTAAATCCAATACCCCATCATGACTGGGCAGAAACTCTGGATAATGACCCCGCAGTCCATCTGGTGAAGGAGCTACTGTCACAAGCTGACTCACACCCAGAGTCGAATGCTCCTGAGGAAACCCAGCAGTTGTGGAAGGAGAGAGGCCGGCTGTTCATTTATAAAGGAAAGCTGTGTTGGAGGAGTATCAATGCCCGCACTCATGAGTTGGTCTGGCAGGTGATAGTCCCAAAGAGAGAGGCATCAAAGGTCCTGGAAGCATACCACAATGGAGCTGGACACTTCGGATGGAAGAAGTTGGAAGCATTGCTGCGGGAGAGGTTCTACTGGGCTGGTATGAGGAAAGCCATTGAGAGGTGGTGCCGAGAGTGTGGACAGTGTAACCTGCGCAGAAAGGATCGAGACAGCCAGAGAGCTCCTCTGCAGCCAATAGAAACCAAACAGTCACTCGAGTTGGTAGCCCTGGACCATGTGAAGCTGGTTCCAAGCCGGTCAGGCTACATCTATGCTCTTACCATTGTGGACCACTACTCAAGATTCCTGGTAGTTGTGCCTGTCAAAGATCAAACAGCCAGGACAGCAGCCAGAGCATTCCAACAGCACTTCTGTAGACCACATGGATATCCTGAGCAAGTGCTTACAGATCAAGGTCCCGCCTTTGAGGCACAAGTGTTCCAGGAATTCTGTAACTTGTATGGTTGCAAGAAGATCCGGACAACACCCTACCATCCACAGACCAATGGCATGTGTGAGAAGATGAACCAGGTAGTGATTGACCTACTGAAGACATTGCCTTTGGAGGAGAGAAATCTGTGGCCAGAAAAGTTGCCAGATCTGGTGGACCTCTACAACCATATTCCAGTGAATTCCACCAACTGTGCCCCAGCCTGCTTAATGAGAGCAAGACCTGGCAAGTTACCTATTGATTTGGACATGGGAGTCCTTACACCAGAAGTAACATCACCAGATGCTGACTGGGATACAGAAAGACAACCACAGTACAGAAGAGTTCAAGAATGCGCGGAAAAGAGTCTAGCTCAGGCAAGACAAAAGAAGGAGAAGCTTTACAATCAAAATGCGCCTGCAGTTCCCTTGTCACAAGGAGAACAAGTCCTCAAGAGGAAAAGAAGACTGTATAAGCTGTATGATCAATGGGAAGCTGAACCCTACACCATTCTACCCTCAAACTTTGACAATACCAAGGTGTGCCTTATTAGTAAAGATGGAGGAGAAACCTCAGCAGCCGTGTCAAGGGATCATTTGAAATTATGCCCTGACCAGTTAAGAGAAAGATTGGAAGAACAAGATAACATCCAACCCATAGAGGAAGAAAAGGTCAGCACCATACTTGGAGACTTCCCTGCTAATTGGACTAAAGTAAATGATGCAATAGTGGTGCCAGTGTTGACCTTTCCCCAACTGGTAGCACATGAAGAAGTGACTCAAGAAAATCCCGAAGATCAGGAAAATCAGGCAACAGATGCCACACCAGCAGTGGAGCCAGAGAACCCTCGCCCTGCCAGTGGTGAACCTGTTATGCCCATGGTGAGTCTAAGAGTTCACAGACAATCTAGTATCCCTGTGCCATGCAGAACCACCAGTAGTGTATCCAGTACATTACACACTACACCAGTATTACGCAGGTCTACCCGTACTACACAAGGTATACCACCCATCAGATATCGTATCTAGCTAAGTTTATGTAAATGTTGAAATTGTGTATATATGTAACTGTTCTCAAGTTTTGTGCCTACAGGTAATCTGTAAGAGTTTCCTTTGGAATTTGCCAGTTTTGTTTTATGGACATTGTACCACAGGACTTGTGTGGTCAAAAACTTTATTTATATAGTTCACCATTTGCCCAGGAATGGACCATGGACATTGATGCTTGGACTTGTCATCATATGACTATTTTTGGAGCTTGTGGCTTTTGTACATTTTTCATTTTTCAAAATCTTGTACAATTATATTTGTTATATGTTCATATGTTTTTTATCAGCCCAGGAGTGCTGACTTTCACTAAGGGGGAATGTGGTGCCCCCAGGAGTATGGCCGCCACAGTGGCTTTGCCTTACTCCAGGGAGGGTAATGCCAGGCTTGGAAGCAGTGAAGGGTCTCTCTCTCAGTTAACCTATACATGCAACACAGTTCCACTCCAGGCCAGCGAGGGGGACTCTGAACCAGAATTGAGGGGAGGAGTGCTCTCTGAGGGCCAAGAGGAAGGAGTGGTCAGTTAGTGTGAGGAGGTCCATGTGTGCAGATGTGTGGAGAGAAGCTGGAGGTTGAGCTGAGGAAGGAGAGTTCCCTCACAGTGAGAGCGCATGAACTGGAGCCTGGTCTCCATGGTTGTACGGATACTAATGGTCCTGCAACAGATACCAGAGGAGTATGAGGCTATAAATGCCCTACTCCCATCTAAGACTTGGAGGCACAACAGCACGGAGTGAGCCAAGGGAGGAGTACGGCTACAGCTGTCTGCCATACAAGGTAGTTCTAAGAGACAATAAGAAAAGTAGGAAGAACTTCAGTGTAACTCAGTACTAGGAGTACTTCACTCAAATAAGCGCTAAGAAGGAGACTGCACAGCCCATCTGCTGAGAGAGAATCCCTGAGCTGCTTCCAGGCTAGCCTGCTCCAGTACCATCTGTAATCAGGACCCTGGAATGCATTTATCAAGTAAAGGTACAGAAATTGCACCCCGCTGTGTCTTTGTCTGCTTCCTACCCTTCCGGCACTGCTACATCCCCATGCCTACCACATCTACACTGCCCTGGGACTACAGCTTCACCTGTGGGGAGCTTTCACATCTTGGCTGCACCATACCATCAGTCCCAGTGGATCTGCATGCAGCGTCGGCTTAAAATCTCACTTGCCGAACACCACGGGTGGCATCACGAACTATTCCATTAACTACATTCCACCTTTTCAATTCCCCCATTACTTGGGCGCCCAGGGCCACGGACTGGGTCACCACTGCTGTGACACATCCCCCTAACACCGGCCCAGTACCAAGTACCCCACAGCCGTGGGAGGGTGACCCACATGCACTACATCTGTTCAGAAGTTAATGATACACTTTCTTTAGATTTTTCCTCAAAATAGACTTTTCATTGGCATTTCTAAAAAAAAGGAACACATTCATTTACTAAGAATGTATTAATCTAAATCTGCAGGAGGAGTGGGCAGATTTGTTTTGGAATATGAAATACTTTTTGTTGTGTTGAAGTGATGTACCAAATTACAATGGAATAACCCTACAACTTAATAAACACAAAGGCTATGCATGTTCTTTATTGTGATGTTCCACTGCACTGACTTTCTAAGTGGGTTGAACCATGGTGGAGGAGGTGATGCCAATATCAAGCAAAGCGTTTTGTATTGCAGTTTCTGACCACCTCAAAGACATGTTAGTGCAGTTCCTGTCTACTGATTCCCTTGACTCAAATATGTCCTTGGCAATCTGTCTTGATAGGTGGTTGCTCAAATGGAGACACTACCACACTGCTGACTCTGCACCTCCACCTATACTTGGTGCACCTATTACTCTTACTTCTTTGTCAATGCATATTAGAATGACCAACTCGCATTAACAAGGGTAAGGCACCAAGCACAGAATCTTTATGGCAACTGTGGAGGGTCAGGACATCAGATGCATCCCTATCCAAAACAACTAGTGTCAGAAAGACACCAACACCTACTTGGGACCAAGGTTGCCCAACTGGGTGCACAGGTATTTTTCTATGATTTTGCAAAATTATTGCTCCATCCCAGTCTTATCTTGCAAAATCTGTGTGACCTAAAGACCTTTATTGACTGCATCTCAGCCAATTTGTTAATGCGAAGGTGGAAAAGGATCTTGGTTTACTGTAACTAAAATTATATTTTCCCATGAAAGTTAATGCTGTGAAGAGTATTACTTAGAAAGTTTCCCTTGAAATTATGTTATTTATTTTTTTAACTTGAAAACTTGTATGTTGCCATGTTCTTGGGCATGCCTTGGGTATGTAAATATATCCCAGTTATTGACTGGCACCAGAGTAATATTGTGCGCTGGTATCTGCCTAAAACTATACCCAGTGGTTTACTTGATATGCTTACAAATTTTTCTAATGTATTTTCTGTTTCTGAATCTGGAAAATTACTTGCACACATTATGATTGTCCCATTGAACTGGTACTCAACTCCAATCTTCCAAAGGATAAAATATATAATATTTCTGGACCAGAATGTCAGTCCATTAAAGATTATATAGCAGACAGCCTGAAAAAATGGTTCAGAAAGTTGTGGGAAGCAGGGTGTATTGCAGTCCGCGCTAGCCGAGGTTCACAAATCACCTGGGATACAAGATGTTGTAGCAGTGTACTCCTTTATTTCCTCCTACGCGTTTCGGCGCCCTTCCTGGCACCTTCCTCAGGGATATATCCCTGAGGAAGGTGCCAGGAAGGGCGCCGAAACACGTAGGAGGAAATAAAGGAGTACACTGCTACAACATCTTGTATCCCAGGTGATTTGTGAACCTCGGCTAGCGCGGACTGCAATACACCCTGCTTCCCACAACTTTCTGAAGGTTTTTTCCACGTTTGAGTGGTTGGTGGAGGTCCTGCAGCAGCTGATTCTGTGATATGCTCTCAAGCCAGTTGTGGGTTACACAACTGGAATAGGTGAGTGGAACTGTATTATACCGCTCATACTTTAAGTGTCACTAGTGATAGGGCACTATTGCGCCCCTTGTTCCCCCCACCATTTTTTGTATTGAAAAAATGGTTCGTCACACCATCTATATCACCAGTAGGCACCGGATTCTGTTTTGTTGGTAAAAGAGATGGTGGTCTCAGACCATGCAACTATCAGGAGCTGAACAAATAGCAATGGAAAATCAGTAATACTGCCATTCATTCCTGATTGCTATAACCAACTTTTAGGAGCCTTTCAGTTCACCAAGCTTGATCTCAGGGGTCTGCATAACCAGATCCATATTGGAGAAATGGGTATGAGTGAAAAACAGGTCACTGTGAATGTCTTGTAATGTCTTGTAGGCTAAGAAATACAATTTTGGCTGTTTTGCTATATATTGTTAATGAAAAGAAAGAGAAGACCAGGCTACAAAGCACTTCCACTCACATGCATCGAGGATCCAGATGCGTGGATGGATCAATTTAACATTTTTAGTTTTAAAAGCCTAGCAAAGGGTTGCTAGATATCATATGACAAATTTAAAAAACGTAATAAAATAAACACAATGCGCTTTGACTGAATAGCGTTCATACCACTTTGAACTTCTACCATTACCCATTCCCCTTAAGGCCTCTTTCACACTTCAGTTTTTTGCATCAGTCAAAATCCGCCAAAAGGACGGATGCTGGATCCGTTTTAGAGAGAGAGAGAGAGAGAGAATGAATTTATTTTTTTTTGTCCGGCACCCAGAAAGAATTTTGGGTTAAATGAGTGTCTGGAGGATCCGCCAGAAAAAAAACGTTGCAAGCTCCGTTTTGAAATCTTTGAGGATGGTGACGGACAGCAACTTTTGGCGGATCCTCAAAAAAAACGGATGCAACGGACAGCAATCCGTCACAATCCGCCATTAATGAAAGTCAATGGAGAAAAAAAACGGATCCTCAAAAGAAAATTGAGGATCCGTTTTTTTAAAAACCTGGCGGATTGTGACTGATTGTAAAAAACTGAAGTGTGAAAGAGGCCTAAGGTGATGTCGGTAAGTAGAAATGAACCACTCCAATTACAAAAGGTGTGGTGAAGTGTCTGCAGTCATCAACCAAATGGCAACTTGACAACTTGCATAAGATGTTCTCAACAACAGAAGCACAAAACCACACAAGTTCAAGTACAATGGAATGACAAAATATTAGAATAATATAAATAAATACTAATAAAGACAATGCATTTTGTTATATCTCTTCCAGGTTGTTTCATTGTCTCCAATGTTAATCTATCATATTTTTATTTTGTGTTTTTTATTTTTTTTTCAGTTTTTAGTTGCCTTATATACTCGAGTATAAGCCAAACCGAATATAAGCTGAGGTACCTAATTTTACCACAAAAAAACTGGGAAAACTTATTGACGCAAGTATAAGCCTGGTATGCATGATACACTCATTCCTATACTGGTGTTCATGGCCTCTTCATCCCTATCCTGATATGCATAGCCTCCCCATCCCCATCCTGGTATGCATGGCCTTCTCATACCAATCCTGGTGTGCATGGCCCCTTCATCCCTATTCTGATATGCATGGCCTCCTCATCCCCATCCTGGTAGGCTTTGTCCCCTTATCCCTATCCTGGTATTCATGGCATCCACATCCTCATCCCCATCCTGGTATGCAAGGCCCCCTCATCCCTATACTGGTATGCTTGACCTTCTCATTCCCATCCTAGTATGCATGGCCCCCTCATACTCATCCTCATCCTGGTATACATGGCACTTTCACCCCCATCCTGGTTTGCATGGCCCCTCATCAGAAAAACATTAAAAAAACATAAGCCATCCTGCTTATCTTCCCTGCTGTCCCTTGCAGCGTCCTGTACTGATGCCAGTAGCTGATTTATGCTTGTAAGCAGCGCATGGCAGTGTCGCCATACACTGCTAACAAACAAAGGACAGCTGCTGGAATACTCACTGCTCCCCATGCCTGGTCTATGGGCATATGGAGCAGTGAATTTTCATTGATATTTAATAGCGGGCACAATAACCTCAACCGCTGGCTTGCTGCCCGACTGGGCGATTACATGTGCCTGCTACTAAAGGGAATGAATATTGACTGCTCTTCATGCATATGGGAGTGGAGAGCAGTGAATATTCATTCCTTAAGTAGCGGGCACAAGTGATCAACCAGCCACTGTAAGAAGACGGCAGCTGCAACTAATGTCCCTGCTATTAAAGAGAAATTAATATTCACTGCTATCCATACTTATGGGAGTGGAGAGCAGTGAATATTCATTCCCTTAAGTAGTGGGTACACTTCAGAGCCCAACAGTTCTAGGAAGTCGGTTGCTATGGCTAACAGTGTGTCCGCTATTAAAGAGAAATGAATATTCACTGCTCTCCACTCCCATGGGCATGGAGAGAAGTGGATATTCATTTCTTTTTACCAGCGGGCACAGGTATTACCTGCAGCAGCTTGCTCCTGCCTCCTGTGACCCGCTGTCGCACCGCTGCTCCCTCTCCGTCTTATAGTCTGAAAAATACCGTAAGTGGGACCCTCACTCGAGTATAAGCAAAGGGGAGCTTTTTCAGCATAAACATATGCTGACAAAATTATACACGAGTATATACGGTATATTAAATTTTTATATTTTTAATATTTTTATTTCTAATATACCTTAATGTATATTTTCCAGGGATTTTATATTTATGAAATTCCCCATTTCCCTACCTATATATTAACTCCTTAACCCCCCGGTGCTTTTTCGGTTTTGCTTTTTCGTTTTTTGCTCCCCTCCTTGCCAGAGCCATAACATTTTTTATTTTTCCATCAACATGGATATGTAAGGGCTTGTTTTTTATGGACTATTTGTACTTTTGAACCACATCATTGGTTTTACCATGTCATGTACTAGAAAATGGGGAAAAAATTCCAAGTGCGGTGAAATTGCAAAAGACGTGCAATCCCACACTTGATTTTTGTTTGGCTTTTTTCTAGGCTCACTAAATGCTAAAACTGACCTGCCATTATGATTCTCCAGGTCATTATGAGTTCATAGTTACTAAACATGTCTAGGTTCTTTTTTATCTAAGTGGTAAAAAAAAATTCCAAATTTTGTTAAAGAAAAAAAAATTGCGCCATTTTTCGATACACGTAGTGTCTCCATTTTTCGTGATCTCGGGTTGGGTGAGGGCTTATGTTTTGCGAGCCGAGCTGACATTTTTAATTATATCATTTTGGTGCAGATATGATCTTTTGATTACCCGTTATTGAATTTAATGCAATGTTGCGGCAACCAAAAAAATGTAATTCTGGCGTTTTGATTTTTTTCTCAATACACCATTTAGCGATCAGGTTAATCCTTTTTTATTGCTAGATCAGGCGATTCTGAATACAGTGATGCCAAATATGTGTATATTTTATTTTATTTTTATTTTGTTTGGGGCGAAAGGGGGGGTAATTTGAACTTTTATATTTTTTTATTTTTTTAGATTTTTAAAACGTTTTCTTTTTACTTTTGGCATGCTTCAATAGTCTCCATGGGAGACTAGAAGCTGCCACAACCCGATCGGCTCTGCTACATAGAGGCAATTGTCAGATCACCTCTATGTAGTAGAATTTCTCACTTGCTATGAGCGCCGACCACTGGGTGGCGCTCACAGCAATCCAGCACTGACAACTATAGAGGTCTCCAGGAGACCTCTGGCTGTCATGCCAATGAACTGCTGACCCACAATCAAGTGACACGGGTCACGGATGTGCGTATTTCCGGTATATATTTTATTCTAATTGATAAAATATTTCTCTAACCGTATGGGCTTCCTCTCAGGATCGGTACTGGTCCTTTGTGGGGAATCTCTCAGGGTATATCGGAAGGATCTCAAAGGTGGATTCGCCGTCAGGACCATGACATAAACACAGTGATATCTGTTCTCAGTCTCAGGGTTACTGTAGAGAAAGCTCCCATAACTGATTGGTTAAAGAGAGGACCAAAGATAAAACAGCCAGAGTGATCAACAGAACAGGCCACTATATGTGTTATCCCGTTTACCAGGTGATGTGTCCTGAAATGTTTTGTCCACTAAACTAGGAGACAAACTAAAGTTTACCACCATCCCGGAAAAGGAACAACAGCAGGATGTGGACAACCATTGGGAATTCATATTGCAGAAACATTACTTTCAGAGTTGTGCCTGCTTGTAAAACTCCATTAGTTGAGTTTAGTCACTCACACCTAACCTTAATGTTATATTTTTAATATTTTGCTTAGATAGCTCTCCCATTTCTAACCTAATTCTTCCCAGGACTTTTCATTAAAATTTTGGTAATGACAAATTCACTGATATAACTGGTAGTGTTGAGCGATACCATCCGATATCCAGAAATATCGGATCGGATTGGATCGGCCCGATACACAAAAAGTATCGGGTATCGCCGATTCCGATACCGGAAGACCCATTCAAGTCAATGGGACAGAAATATCGGATTTAAAAAAAACCGTTTCTTTCCTTGTACATCCAGTTCGGGAGGGAGGAAGAGTGTGGGCGGTGCGTGGGCGGACACTGTGCGTGTCTGTGTGTGCGGGCGGGCTCTGTACGGACCTGCCGGGGGTCTGTGCCGGCTGCCGGGGGTCTGTACGGGCCTGCCGGGGGTCTGTACGGGCCTGCCGGGGGTCTGTGCCGGCTGCTGGGGGGTCTGTGCCAGCTGCCTGTATGGGCCTGCCGGGGGTCTGTGCCAGCTGCCGGGGGTCTGTACGGGCCTGCCGGGGGTCTGTGCCGGCTGCCGGGGGTCTGTGCCGGCTGCCGGCGGTCTGTATGGGTCTGCCGGGGGTCTGTGTGTGTGCAGGCATCGTCCGATGAGACTACAAGTCCCATCGGGCGATGCCTGCTACAATGACAGTGATTGACACATTAGCCAATGATGGGACAGTAGTAGTCCAATCATGCAGCTAATGTGTTGAATGTAAAAAGAAAACATACATACTACATACATACAACATTCATACAATATACATACTACATACTACATACATACTTCATATATACTACATTCATATAACATACATACATACTACATACATACTACATATATACTACATTCATACAGCATACATACATACTACATACTACATACATACTACATACTACATATATACAACATTCATACAACATACATATGTACTACATACATACTACATGGATACTACATTCATACAGCATACATACATACTACATACTACATACTACATGCATACTACATACATACTACATATATACTACATTTATACAGCATACATACATACTACATATATACTAAATATATACTACAGTCATACAGCATACATACATACTACATACTACATACATACTACATATATACAACATTCATACAACATACATACATACTACATACATACTACATATATACAACATTCATACAACATACATACATACTACATACTACATACATACTACATACATACTTAATATATACTACATTCATACAACATACATACATACTACATACATACTACATATATACTACATTCATACATACTACATACATACTACATATATACAACATTCATACAACATACATACTACATACATACTACATTCATGCAGCATACATACATACTACATACATACTACATATATACAACATTCATACAACATACATACTACATACTACATACATACTACATACATACTTAATATATACTACATTCATACAACATACATACTACATACATACTACATATATACTACATTCATACATACTACATACATACTACATATATACAAAATTCATACAACATACATACTACATACATACTACATTCATACAGCATACATACATACTATATACATACTACATATATACAACATTCATACAACATACATACATACTACATACTACATACATACTACATACATACTTAATATATACTACATTCATACATCAAAGATACATACTACATACAAACTACATATATACTACATTTATACAACATACTACATGCATACATACAACACACATATAACATGCTACAGATATACTACATACATACTACATTCATACTACATACTGCATACAATACATTCATACATTCATACAATACATACATATAGACATACAGTACATATAATATAGAGTACATACTCACCATTACTTGTCACATTGTTCCCCGAAGCCAGTGTCATCTGTGAAAAAATATGAAAAAAACAACCCACCGATACTCCCTGTTCCGCAGAAATCCACGAGTGTCCCACGCTGACCTCCCATGGAGAACAGCAGCATCAGCTGATGCAACCGCTCTCTAGGGGGCTCCAGGAATCCAATGATGGGAGGTAGGTATCCTTCCGCACTGTATTCCTCCGACACTGTAAAAAAAATAGTCGCTAGTCTCACTTTATGGCAAAAGCTGTGTGGGAACTTTCTCTTTTGTTCCTAGTATTCATAAATTGATAGTATTTTAATATTAACAGTATTTATTAAAGATAAAATTAGAAATATCTTAGAATAGAATATATTCCCAAGATAGTGATAGCACTTTATTGCAGATTAGGCTGCGTTGGTAATGTTTTAATAAAAATGTGAAGTTTTTAAATAAAAACTGGTACCAGGAGGCGATCCATAGCTAGCGGTTGTCACCAATTAGCACTTTGAGTTACAAGTAGTATAAATACAATTATTTAGACAACGTTTAAAAAAAAAGTGCCTCTCCCTGGAGAAGAAGTTTAATGATAGAATTTAAATTGTTAACTGCTGGCAGAATTGTTTGAAAAAATCTGAATCATTGCTTGTTCTTCTGTAACATCTTTGCTTTATTTTCAGCCCGCGGATGTGCTGGGTTTAACAGGGGGGAATGTGGCGCCCTTGCGGGTCCAGTCGCCACAGAGGTACTGCATCTCATCCAGAGGTGTGGTATCTCACAGCCAGGTAAGATGGGGGCACCTCACCACACTCTTTACACTGCATTCAATGCACACACTAGCTAGTCAGGGTACCTGGGCGTACCCTACAGGAGGAGAGCCTCATCTCAGACTGGTCAGGAAAAGGTGTTGGGAGCTAGTGGGGAAGGTAGGTAATGGGGAGGAGCTTAGAAAGTGGAGTGAGGTAGAGCAGCCAATGGGAACAGCGAGTGGGCAGAGCTTAGTGAAAGAGTGGGAGATTTGAAAGGAGTTGAGAGAGTTCCCTCAGGGGAAGAGCAGGTGTAAGGATGCGCTTGGAGCAGCTCCTGTCAGGAGGAGCTTCCTGATAGATTGGCTGGGAGGGAAAGCTCCTGTGAGGAAAGAGTGGTATTTCTAGAGTCCCATGCTGATTGTTATCAGGTGGGTGAAGAAATTAGGTCGCTGAAGGGTCTCAGCCCCTAGCCTAGCGAAGTAAACAACTAACTTAACTAGCAAGCTGACAGTTGTGGTTGCTGTATGGGCCACAGTGAATCCCACAGTTACCTTCCCAGAAAGGCAGCCACATAGGATCAAGAAACTGCCTGAGTGATGAATTCTGACAGTATCAGCGGCAGCTAGCCTGGGACACTGACTGTGAAGGTGCTGGAAAGGGAGGAAGGAGAGGAAACCAGTACAGTGAGACGGCCTAGGAAGGAACATACTGAAAGGGAGTGTTGGAGGGGTGTACTCATCTACCTGGAAGTTTACTGGACCCCTGACCTGGAGGACTCAGCACTGAAGTGGGCATCTGTACTGCAGACAAACTGTGAGTAAAGCCCATTGAGCTACATGCGATTGTGTCCTCCATTTTATTCCTGCTCCACTCCACACCACAACCCTACCAACAACTTCATCTATTCTGCCCTGGGACTACAGCCCTACCTGTGGAGGGCTACAACATCATGGCTGCGCCCAACATCCTTCCCAGAGGAACAACACCGCAGCGCTGGTCACCTCTGACCAGAATACCACAGGTGGCGTCACGTATCCAACCATAAACTTTATTCCCATCTCCATAAATACCACACAAGCAATTGCCTGTGACCGCCTGGGGCCACGGACCGGGTCCCAGCCACCGTGACACCACCCCCCCATTGAAGTCGACGGGCCTGGCTCCAAGTACCCCACAGCCCCCGGGGTGCATCAAGTGCAACACCTGAGATCTGGATACTGAATGACTTGTGCTTAGCCGGTTCATGGACGCTCTATAAACAGTTGTTAGGCTTCCACAAACATTGCAATGGTGACAATAGCTCAGATAGATAATTTATGTTTCTGATAACTAGTCTAATTTTGCGTTAGTCAACAAGTGTGATTAGTATCTAATTCTGTGGCCAATATGGCAAATCTATGGCCTTGGTTTTATTTGGTTTATTTATATACTCCTGGCATACTCCTGTCAAGAGTAAAAGAAAAGTCAAAGATGCTATATGATTTTTACAGGATGAAAATGATGAAATGGTAAGACAGGATGTTGAGAAGGCCGAACTTTTAAATTCCTATTTTGCATCTGTTTTCTCTCAGAAAGGAAATGTAACATCAACTGTTTTTCACTGTCCTATTAAGGGAATAGAAGAATCCAGGATATCTATAAACAGAAAGATAGTGAGGAAACACTTAGCTAACCTAAATGAATTCAAGTCTCCAGGTCCAGATGAATTACACCCCAGAGTACTGAAGGAGATAGCAGAAGAAATTTTTGAACCCCTCTCCACAATCTTTGAAAATTCTTGGAGAACAGAAGTCCCAGAAGACTGGAGAAGGGCAAATGTTGTTCCTATCTTCAAAAAGGGGAAGAAGGTGGACCCAGGCAACTATAGGCCGGTGAGTCTGACTTCTATACCAGGAAACATCTTTGAACAAATTATTAAACAACATGTATGTCAGTACCTGGATAAGAATGAAGTGATTAAACAGAGTGAGCATGGGTTTGTAACTAATAAGTCATGTCAGACTAACTTAATTTCCTTCTATGACGGAATCACTGATTGGGTGGATCAAGGAAATGCTGTAGATATAGTATATCTTGACTTCAGCAAAGCATTTGACAAAGTATCTCATACAATCCTTATTGAAAAAATGACTAAGTATGGAATGGACAAGGCAACTGTTAGGTGGATTCATAACTGGCTTAGTGATCGGACCCAAAGAGTGGTCGTAAATGGCTGCACATCCAGTTGGAAGAATGTCTCAAGTGGGGTACCACAAGGCTCTGTCCTGGGCCCTGTATTGTTCAACATCTTTATCAACGATTTAGATGAAGGAATTGAGGGTAAGCTGATGACACAAAGCTAGGAGGGATAGCTAATACTAGAGAAGAGAGAGAGAGGATTGAAAAAGATATAAATAAACTGGAGCAGTGGGCAGCAACTAACAGAATGGTTTTTAACAGGGAAAAATGCAAAGTACTACATCTGGGCAATAAAAATGAAAAAAGCATATACAGAATGGGAGGAATAGGGCTAAGCAACAGCACATGTGAAAAAGACTTGGGTATACTAATAGATCACAGACTGAATATGAGTCAACAGTGTGATGCAGCAGCAAAAAAGGCAAATGCAATTCTAGGATGTATTAACAGAAGTATAAAGTCTAGATCACGTGAAGTCATTATTGCCCTCTACTCCTCTTTGGTCAGACCTCATCTGGAATATTGTGTCCAGTTTTGGGCACCACATTTTAAAAAAGACATCAACAAACTGGAGCAAGTTCAGAAAAGAGCGACCAGAATGGTGACCGGTCTGCAAACCCTGTCTTATGAGGAAAGGTTGCAGGATTTGGGAATGTTTAGTTTGCAAAAGAGAAGACTGAGAGGAGACTTAATAGCTGTCTACAAATATATTTAAAGGGCTGTCACATTGTAGAAGGATCATCTTTATTCTCATTTGCACAAGGAAAGACTAGAAGCAATGGGATGAAACTGAATGGGAGGAGACAGATTAGATATTAGAAAAAACTTTTTGACAGAGTGATCAATGAGTGGAACAGGCTGCCATGAGAAGTGGTGAGTTCTCCTTCAATGGAAGTCTTCAAACAGAGGCTGGACAGACATCTGACTGGGATGATTTAGCAAATCCTGCTTTGAGCAGGGGGTTGGACCAGATGCCCTGGAGGTCCCTTCCAACTCTACGATTCTATGATTCTATGAGGCCGGGCACGTCTAGTCGGAATGTGGCCAGAAGTATACTATTGTTTCTGCTGTATTGTGATCCAGTCCTGACTTGTGATGTCAACTTTGTATGACTACGTGATTCTACTGACCTTAATCACATTTTGCCTGACTGCTTTAGCTGACATCCTTGTGCCAGAACACTTCTACTACTGTGATTTTGCAATATCTCCAGATTTTGGGTCTGTTTTTGGCACTCCAGTTACTGATCTGGGTAGCCTTACCAATTCTGCTTAAAAATTTCTCCTCTAGCAAGGTCCGGGTATTGAAATAGAGTTTTAAGGGTCAAGGTTAGGAATATGCTAATTGTAGTGGCTGGAGCCTAGCTTACATTAGCTAGACTTCTTGTACTAGTGTCCTAATTGTTAAACAAAAATAGGAAAAAGCACAGCTGAATTAGGAAGTCAGTCCAGGGTATTATTCACCTCTTTCATTTGATCAACAAAATCAGGTTACAAGGTTATGCATTTTAGTATTGCACCAACGCCTTCTTCAGGCCAAACATGAAGTTCAATAGGAGCAGTTGGGACGCCCTCACACCCAGGGCTGTGGGGTACTCGGTACCGGGCCCGATGAACTTCAATGGGAGATGTCACGGCAGCTGTGACCCGGCCCGTGGCCCTGGGCGCCCATTGTAAAAAGGGGTTGTTTCAGTGTGCTTATGGCAATGGAAGTTTATAAGTGATTCATGACGCCACCTGTGGTGTTCGGTAATGAAGATGTAAGCCGACGCTGCAGACAGTTCCTCTGGGACAGATGGTGTGGTGCGGCAGTGATGTTATAGCCCTCCACAGGCTGGGCTGTAGTCCCAGGGCAGAGTAAGTGAAGCGACACGTAGATGGTGTAGTGTCTGGCACAAGGGATGTATCAATGCTGGGCAGGTTGGCGCAGGAATAAGTGGAGGACACCAGGGCATGTAGTTCCAAAGCTTTACTCACAGTCTGTTGTACAAACAGGTGCCTGCCTCCATGCTGTGTCCTCCGGGTCAGGGACTCAGTCAACCTCCAGGCCAGATGGAATACTCCTTTCCAACACTCCGCCAACATGTGTTTTTCTGAACGTCTCCTCTTAAAGCGCCTTTAAGTGAAATATTCCTAGTACTGAGTTACACTGGAGTGCCTCCTGTCTGATGTTCTTATGAACTCTATTTGTACGGCAGACAGCTGTAGCCTGCTTCGGGGACTCCTTGCTACTAAGTCCTGGCTCACTATCCAGTTGCTGTTGTGCCCCCAAGTCTTGTGTGGGAATAAAGTGGTCACTACTTCTATTCCTCCGGTGTCTGCTGCAGGACCATTAGCATCCATACAACCTCGGGGACCGGGCCCCGGCCTTGCGCTAAGAATTTCTAGGAAGGGTTCTCTTCTAACCCACATTCTCTGTTCTCTTTTACTCCTCACGTTCCGTACTAATCTTTCTTTCTATGGAGAATCAGGCTTTCAGTCTATGTTGCTCTCTCTCTTCCTATCCCATGCCAGCAGACCCAGGTCACTGGGATCTGTGGCAGCACTTCCATCCATCTATCCCTCTTTCCGGGGATCTTCTCTCCAACTCCCTAACCGACTGACCTCTCATCCTAAACTCTTCCCACTCCTTGTAATGTAAACTAACTCCACCCACCTCCCAGCACGTTTCGTGTTCCATGTAGGGAGCCACCAATGGGTGCTTTGCTATACTCCAAGCAGGGAGTCGCCGAAGGTGCTTTGCTACACTTCTTTGTGGTGTGTGGTGCAGGTGTTGGAGTGTGGTGAGGAGTCTCCACCTTACCTGGGTAGTGGGATACCACACATCAGGAGGAGGTGCTGTATCTCTGTGGCGACTGAGCCTCAGGGGCGCCACTTACCCCCCGTTAAACACAGCACATCCGCAGGCTGCAAGGAAAACACAGTTGACAATACAGGAAAATACAAAAAAAAATTATATTGCATAATAAACAGGTCTTATACTAAACTTCCCAATGTGGGAGGCACTGTTTCTTGAACGTTGTAAACAATTTAACTGTCTATCTATATTTAAAGTTATGCTACCTAATTTTAATGTGCTATCGAGCAAATTCAGTATCAGCTTTGGAAACACATTTTCTAACACCACATTTCTTTTCTTTGTGATCTGTCACATTTTCTACTTTCTTAAGGAGTGACAACCGTCAACACCTGGTTCGTCACCTGCATCCTTTTACTCAATTTTCACATCTTTACTCATGTATTGTAAAACATTCTCTATATTTCTTTCTCAATTGGACCCTATAAAATCTGTCATTAATACTGTTACTACAAATTATCACTTTCTAATTTCTTGTTCAAAAATACTAAGCATTATTCATAAGTGCAAAGAGTAGACATTGGACCGGCCATCATGTCTGGAAATGTCCATATAACGAGGTAGTCATTGTTCCAAGGGAAAGGTTCCTATGTAAAACCAGGAGAAAGCACCTAAAGAGGTGCAAACTATTTACAAATACAGTTCAGGATCACTCAGCGTCCATGATCTCCACAGTTCAAGTATGAAAAACGCTGCCAATAAAACTGGGCAACAACAGGATCAACAAATAAACATCATAATCAAAAATAGAAAAACTGGAACTTGCTAATACCCTCCTGGGCAACAAAAGTTAGTTTAAATCAAGGGTATGGCTAGTGATCCCCTCCTGGTTTTCTGAAAGCTGGTTTCTTGGGCTGCTTCCAGGGGAGATCCTCTTGGTGTCCACCAGATGTGATTGCAGTGGTTGAAGATGCTGCCTGAGGTACAGCAGGGGCGGTTACTTCAATAGTTGCTGGTGGCGTCTCAGCCACCTGTAATTCAGCAGGAGTAGCAGCTGGTACTGAGGGATACCGTTCCTTGTTGGTGGGTGATGCTGTCACTCCGATCCTTGGTCTAACATCTGGGGAGGCCGCGGCCTGTTGGCGTTGGTAGGAGGCCACGCAGGGGCTTTGTGGCCAAGGGATCCCATGGTGCGTTTCAATGTCCCAAAGTGGCCAAGACTCTTCCAAGCCCTGAAGGTGTCGTATGGTGCACGTCTGTTCCAACTGCACCCTTCTCAGCAGGGATTTCTTCCATTTCCCCATCTCCGTCAGCCTAGGGCCCATGGATGACTCATCCAACACCTCCATTTCAAGCTCTAACAAGCCAGCCTCTGACACTGAGAATTCAGGGGATAGTCCGTTAGGAGTGCCAGCATCTATACCTGGTGCCTCCCGGTGGTGCAGTCCCGTTACCGGTACAGGCATGGTGCGGGCCCGAGTGGCAGCGGTGGTGGTTGTAGTTGTCCGGTCCACAGGAATGTCTGGTGGGACCTGCGCAGCCGTGTCAGGTCCAGACGGGAGCTCCCCTTCCTTCGCTTCAGCTCCCAAAGCTTCACACAGCGGCGGTGGTAACGTAGAGATTACAGGAGTCGCTGCCAGTGGTTTTGCAGCAGTCGCATGCTCTACGGGGTTTGTTTGGGGAAGATCCGGTGCAGCGACAGCGGGTACCAGTGACTGGGGTACCGCGGGTGTAGGCCCCTCCTGGGTGTGCTGCAGATTCAAGGTCCATAAGGCTTCCTGCCTCAGTTGTAAACAGTGCATCAGCTGGGCAATCTCGTCTTCCAGCTGCTGGCAGTTCATCCTGGAAGCCGGGTCAGAGCCTTCAGCCATGGCGCTGGGGAGATTCAGCTCAACCTCCTCGCGCTCCGCAGGCCTCCTCCCTTCTCCTTCCAATATGGCGTTCTCGCATTCTTCCTCCTTCCTGGGTTCTTTTCCCGCAACTGGCTTCCGCTCCTCCTTCTGGGAGCGGCATCTTCTTCCAACTCCTCCATACCAAGCCAGTATACGAACCCCTCGGGGTGTGGGCCATGTTGCCGTCGCATAGAAGTTCAGACAGGGGAGGCCCAGGACAGTCCGCGCTCTTTTCTTAGGACCACCCATATTGTCACGCCCTTCTTCACCGCACTGGCGGCCATTTTTAGTGTTCATTTTATTCTATTAAATTGGGTCTTCTGCACATTTTCAAAAGATTTAAGTCTTAGGCACACAGAACCCTTTGGCATCGGGTCTCATGATCCTGTTTGTGACGCCAAAAATGGGACGCCCTCACACCCAGGGCTGTGGGGTACTTGGTACCGGGCCGGTGAGCTTCAATGGGAGATGTCACGGCAGCTGTGACCCGGCCCATGGCCCTGGGCGCCCATTGTAAAAAGGGGTTGTTTCAGTGTGCTTATGGCAATGGAAGTTTATAAGTGATTTGTGATGCCACCTGTGGTGTTCGGCAATGAAGATGTAAGCTGACACTGCAGACAGTTCCTCTGGGACAGATGGTGTGGTGCGGCAGTGATGTTATAGCCCTCCACAGGCTGGGCTGTAGTCCCAGGGCAGAGTAAGTGAAGTGACACGTAGATGGTGTAGTGTCTGGCGCAAGGGATGCAGCAGTGCTGGGCAGATTGGCGCAGGAATAAGGGAGGACACCAGGGCATGTTGTTCCAAAGCTTTACTCACAGTCTGTTGTACAAACAGGTGCCAGCCTCCGTGCCGTGTCCTCCGGGTCAGGGACTCAGTCAACCTCCAGGCAAGATGGAATACTCCTTTCCAACACTCCGCCAACATGTGTCTTTCTGAACGTCTCCTCTTATAGCGCCTTTAAGTGAAGTACTCCTAGTACTGAGTTACACTGGAGTGCCTCCTGTCCGATGTTCTTATGAACTCTACTTGTACAGCAGAAAGCTGTAGCCTGCTTCGGGGAATCCTTGCTACTAAGTCCCGGCTCACTATCCAGTTGCTGTTGTGCCCCAAAGTCTTGTGTGGGAATAAAGTGGTCACTAATTCTATTCCTCCGGTGTCTGCTGCAGGACCATTAGCATCCATACAACCTCGGGGACCGGGCCCCGGCCTTGCACTTAGAACTTCTAGGAAGGGTTCTCTTCTAACCCACGTTCTCTGTTCTCTTTTACTCCTCACGTTCCGTACTAATCTTTCTTTCTATGGAGAATCAGGCATTCAGTCTATGTTGCTCTCTCTCTTCCTATCCCATGCCAGCAGACCCAGGTCACTGGGATCTGCGGCAGCACTTCCATCCATCTATCGCTCTCTCCGGCGATCTTCTTCTCTCCAGCTCCCTAACCAACTGACCTCTCATCCTAAACTCTTCGCACTCCTTGTAATGTAAACTAACTCCACCCATCTCCCAGCACGTTTCGCGTTCCAAGCAGGGAGCCACCAATGGGTGCTTTGCTATACTCCAAGCAGGGAGTCGCCGAAGGTGCTTTGCTACACTACTTTGTGGTGTGTGGTGCAGGTGTTGGAGTGTGGTCAGGAGTCTCCACCTTACCTGGGTGGTGGGATACCACACCTCAGGAGGAGGTGCAGTACCTCTGTGGCGACTGAGCCTCAGGGGTGCCACACAGTTAAATAGGAAAAAGTGTGGGAGAGAACTAACAGCAAGGGTGAGGACATAAATAAATGGACATAAATAAATCATATGACACAGTAATAAACAACCAATATAATAAAAAGAAAATATATTTCCATTGTCAATGATTTCCAATAAATCACTATAAAGCAGTAAAACAGTAATGGTCTCTGTTCATAGATCCAAATATGAGTAAGTTAGGATTGGGTATAAAAAATATTGTGCTAAGTAACTAATGTTATAAAGCTATAGCATTATTTACTTAGCAACTTCTCTTTTTTCTTTATTATACTCAGTACTAATTTACCCAGCTTTGTATGAACAAAAATCGTTTTACTGCTTTAGAAATGATTTATTAAACAGAATACTGTGATCATCATTAGTTAAAATTAGAGTTGAGCGAAACGGGTCGAAAAAATTCAAAAGTCGCCAACTTTTGGCAAAGTCGGGTTTCATGAAACGAAACCCGACCCTAGGATGAGGTCGGCCACGAGGTCGGCGACTTACGCGCCAAAGTCGCGTTTCAAAAGTTTGTTTTGCGCTCTTTTTCAGCCAATCAGGATCCACGGACACTGTGGGCAACGTGATGACATAGGCACGGGTCACCACCATCTTTCAGAAGGGCATGCAAGTGATTGGCTTGCTTTGGTGGGTGTCACAGGGGGTATAAAAGGGCGTGCACGCCGACCGCCATCTTACTTCTGCCGATCTTAGTATAGGGAGAGGTTGCTGCTGATTCTGTAGAGAGAGCGTTAGGCAGGGAAGAAGACAAAAAAACTGCTTCTGCTGCTAGCGATTTGGCCTGCACAACACACAAGTCACTGTGTGTGCAGTGCAAGGGGAGGCTATATTGTGGTGTATCAGTGGTGTTGGTTGTTGGGCTGCCTTCTAAGGCTTCCTGAGACGCTGGCATTGCTGTTTACCCACTGCTCCGCAAACTGCTTTTTTAAAAGCAATCCAATCTCCCTTATCCTCTCGTCACTTTGGTCACAGGCAGCTGTGCCATCGAGCGTGTCACATAGCGCTCAGATATCAGTGGGCCGCACACAATCCACAAGTGTCCACTGTCCACAAGTGTACGCAGAGATTCAAAATCTCCATTATCCTCTCGTCACTTTGGTCACAGGCAGCTGTGCCATCGAGCGTGTCAGATAGCGCTCAGATATCAGTGGGCCGCACACAATCCACAAGTGTCCACTGTCCACAAGTGTACGCAGAGATTCAAAATCTCCATTATCCTCTCGTCACTTTGGTCACAGGCAGCTGTGCCATCGAGCGTGTCACATAGCGCTCAGATATCAGTGGGCCGCACACAATCCACAAGTGTCCACTGTCCACAAGTGTACACAGAGATTCAAAATCTCCATTATCCTCTCGTCACTTTGGTCACAGGCAGCTGTGCCATCAAGCGTGTCACATAGCGCTCAGATATCAGTGGGCCGCACACAATCCACAAGTGTCCAGTGTCCAAAAGTGTACGCAGAGATTCAAAATCTCCATTATCCTCTCGTCACTTTGGTCACAGGCAGCTGTGCCATCGAGCGTGTCACATAGCGCTCAGATATCAGTGGGCCGCACACAATCCACAAGTGTCCACTGTCCACAAGTGTACGCAGAGATTCAAAATCTCCATTATCCTCTCGTCACTTTGGTCATAGGCAGCTGTGCCATCGAGCGTGTCACATAGCGCTCAGATATCAGTGGGCCGCACACAATCCACAAGTGTCCACTGTCCACAAGTGTGTGCAGAAATTCTAAAACTCCCCTGTCCTATAGACACCTTGTACCTTGTTTTACATTACTATATAGTTTGTTGGATTTTGTCTACATTTCTACCAAAAATGAGGAAGGCTGGTGGAAGAGGCCGTGGAATTGGGCGGGGGTTGGCAGCTGGTAATGATGGTGTTGGTGGTGGATCTGATGGTAGTGGCAAGAGCAAAATAGGACCAAATGCAGGAGGTGCTGACCCTGCGTCATCGTCTGTCTACATAAGGCCTCGAACGCTTAGTTTTCTAGGAGTTGGCAAACCGCTTTTAAAGGCAGAGCATCAGGAAAAAGTTTTGTCTTACATTGCTGACTCAGCCTCCAGCTCTATCGCCTCCTCTTCTTCAGTTGTAAAAAGTAAAAGCACTGAGTCGTCATTGGAGGCTCATGTTCATGAACCACACCTTTCCTTGTGTCCTTCACCCCAACCAAGATTGAAGGATGACGCAGGCCATACTACTGATTACTCCATGGAGCTGTTTTCACATACCATGCCTGGATTATCAAGTCAAATGGTGAATTACCCAGGCCAAGATGAATCTGACATGGAGTGCACTGATGCACAGCCGCTGATGGATGATTCTGCTGGTACATTCACTCAGAGCACTACATTGTCCTCGCAGAGTACAGAGCCAGATTTTGACCCTGATGAGACTCAAGTGCCCCTTCCCGCACACTATACCACCATACACGGTGACACAGAGAAAGGTGCACATGACATAGAAGAGGAGGTGATGGATGACCCAGTTGTTGACCCAGATTGGCATCCATTGGGGGAAGAGGGTGCTGCTTCCAATAGCTCAGATGAGGAGCATCCACAGCAGACATCGACATCGCAACAGCTGTTATCTGGCAGGCCCGGAGCACTCCAAAGACAGGTTCCAAACATCAAAAGAGTTGCTGGACAGCTTGTCCAGAGGGTCAAAAGATCACAGAGTGCTAGGCCGCAAAATGTCTGCCAAAGTAGGAAGAGTGCAGTGTGGCAGTTTTTTGAACAAAATCCTCATGATCAGGCCAAGGTTATCTGTAAGAAGTGCGCAAAGACCTTTAGCCGAGGGAAAAATCTGAAAAATTTGAATACCAGTTGCATGCTTAGACATTTAACCAGCATGCACTTGCAAGCATGGACACAACACCAAACCTCAAGTGCCACATGTGCAACTGATCACAACGAAGGTAGTCAGCAACGCTACATTGTTTCCCCCACTGTAAGCACACCGGTTAGCACAGCAGCAAATGTTGAGGTGTCGTTGCAAGGCCACAGCAGTCAGGGAATCCCACTGTTATATCAACGAAAGACTGATTCTAGGCCATCAGAAAGAACACCAACTCCATCACCATCATCAACCCTCTCTCAGTCCGCCCTGTCCACCGCTACTTCCACCATATGCAGCTCTCAAGTCCAGCTCACCCTCCCAGACACTATGAGTAGGTCAAGAAAGTACTCAGTCTCTCATCCGCGTACACTGGGTTTGAACGCCCACATTGCCAAACTAATCTCGTTTGAGATGATGCCCTTTCGGTTGGTGGAAAGCACAGCTTTCCGCGAACTCATGGCCTATGCAGTACCACGCTATGACCTACCCAGTCGCCACTTCTTCTCTCGCAAAGCCATCCCAGCCCTCCACCATCATGTGAAAGACCGCATTGTCCATGCACTCAAGCAGTCAGTGAGCGGAAAGGTGCACCTCACAACTGATGCATGGTCCAGTCGGCATGGCCAGGGCCGTTACGTGTCCATCACTGCGCACTGGGTTAATGTGGTGGATGCAGGGTCCACAGGGGACAGCGGTGGTGGGACAGTGCTGCCTAGCCCACGGTCTAGGAAACAGTTGGCTGTAGGCGTTCGACCCTCCTCCTCCTCCTCCAGAAGCGACAGCTCGTCCACAGAGCGCAGCCGTACGAGCACTCCATCTGCAGCTGCCACTGTTGCACATGATGTGTCCCCCTATCGAGCAGCTAGTGGAAAGCGTCAGCAGGCTGTGTTGCAGATGATGTGTTTGGGCGACAGACACACCGCCGAGGTGCTGGCCGAGTACTTGAAGCGACAAACTGAGTCATGGCTGGGCAGTGTACATCTTGAGGCAGGCAAGGTAGTTAGTGATAACGGCCGTAATTTTGTGGCAGCCATAGCCCTTTCAAAACTCAGCCACATACCTTGCTTGGCTCACACCTTGAACCTGGTGGTGCAGTGCTTCCTCAAAAATTATCCGGAGTTAACAGCCCTGCTCCAGAAGGTGCGAAGACTGTGCGCGCACATCCGCCGGTCGCCTGTACACTCCGTTCGTATGCAGAAGCTGCAGCGATTGCTCCACCTTCCCAACCACCGCCTCATTATCGACATTGCAACAAGGTGGAACTCCACCCTGCACATGGTGGAGCGGCTGTGCGAGCAGAGGCAGGCCATAATGCATTTGTGGGAGGATACACGGCCAGGCACTTTGAGAGCAGACATGGAGTTGACAGGCGTGCAGTGGTCGAAGCTGAAAGACCTTTGTAAAGTCCTTCAGTGTTTTGAGGAATGCACACGGCTGGTAAGCGCAGACGACGCCATCCTAAGCATGAGCATCCCACTTATGCGTCTGCTCATGCAAACTTTGACGCACCTTAAGGAGCAGGCGTCTGCAGCCAATGTTGATGAGGAGGAAGAGGAGGAGGGAATCCTTGATGACATTCAGCCATTGTCTGCTCAGGGACCTCTCCTGGATGAGGTGGAGGAAGAAGAGGAGGAGGAGGATGATGGGGATGATTACTTAGGGGAGGAGGATGCATCTCGTGGGGCAAGTGAAAATGTTGGCGTGGCAAGGTCTGGTACAGGGTTTGTGCGTGACTGGAGGGATGTGGATTTGCCAGAAAGTGCTCCTCCACCCAGCACTTGCAGTGCATCATTGACACCAGGAACATTGGCCCACATGTCAGATTATGCCTTGCGGATCCTAAAAAGGGACCCCCGCATTGCCAAAATGATGAACGATGACGACTACTGGTTGGCCAGCATCCTGGATCCACGCTATAAAGGCAAATTACAAAACATCATGCCACAGGAGAACCTTGACCTATTATTGGCTAATAAACAAGCAACTCTGGTAAATCGGTTGCTTGAGGCATTCCCAGCACACAGCAGCGGTGATGGTTCTCACACGAGCCGTACGGGCCGGGGGCAGCTTGGCAGAGGTGTTCGTGGTGCACACAGCAGAAGTGGCATTGGAGACAGGGGTTTCATGACAATGTTGTGGACTGATTTTTCAAATACCGCTCACACAACTGGTAATACTGCATCGATGGAAAGTGACAGGAGACAGCAGTTGTCAACTATGGTTACAAACTAGAGTTGAGCGATACCGTCCGATACTTCAAAGTATCGGATCGGAATGGATCGGCCGATCTTAAAAAAAAGTATCGGTATCGCCGATTCCGATACCGGAAGTCCCATTCAAGTCTATGGGACTTCCGGTATCGGAATAAGAAAAATCCTGTTTTTCCCTTGTACAGCCTCTCTGGGGTCTGTACGGGCCTTTCGGGGGGCTGTGCCGGCCTGCCAGGGGGTCTGTGCAGGCTCCGGTGGGCTGTGCCGGCCTGCCGGGGGGCTGTGCCGGCCTGCCGGGGGGCTGTGCAGGCTCCGGTGGTCTGTGCCAGCCTGCCGGGGGGGGCAGTGCAGGCTCCGGTGGGCTGTGCCGGCCTGCCGGGGGGCTGTGCCGGCCTGCCGGGGGGCTGTGCAGGCTTCGGGGGTCTGTGCAGGCATCGTCCGATGGGACTACAAGTCCCATCGGGCGATGCCTGCTACCATGACAGTGATTGACACATTAGCCAATGATGGGACAGTAGTAGTCCCATCATCCGGCTAATGTGTTGAATGTAAAAAAAAAAAAAAAAATTACATGCTACATACATACAACATGCATACTACATACATGCTACATTCATACTACATGCTACATTCATACTACATATATACTACATGCAACATACATACTACATATATACTACATGCAACATACATACTACATATATACTACATGCATGCAACATGCATACTACATATATACTACATGCTACATACATACTACATATATGCTACATACATACTACATATATACTACATGCATGCTACATACATACTACATGCATGCTACATATATGCTACATACATACTACATGCATGCTATATACATACTACATGCTACATACATACCACATATATACTACATACATACTACATGCATGCTACATGCTACATACATACTACATACATACTACATATATGCTACATACATACTACATATATACTACATGCAACATACATACTGCATGCTACATACATACTACATGCTACATACATACCACATATATACTACATACATACTACATGCTACATACATACCACATACATACTACATACATACTACGTGGAATTTCCCACACAGCAATGGCATAAAGTGAGACTAGGGACTTTTTTTTTTTTAAGTGGCGGAGGAATACAGTGCGGAAGGATACCTACCTTCCGTCATTGGATTCCTGCAGCCCGTAGAGAACGGCAGCAACAGCTGATGCTGCAGTTCTCTACCCAAGATCGTCGTGGGACACACTCGTGGACTGCTTCGGATCGTGGGTGAGTATTTTTGTGGTTTGTTATGTTAATATTTATTCCGTAAAAGACAATGGCTTCGGGGAACAATGTGACAAGTATTGGTAAGTATGTTACTCTATGTTATATGTACTGTATGTCTATGTATGTATTGTATTAATGTATTGTATGTAGTATGTATGTAGTATATATGTGGTATGTATGTAGCATGTAGTATGTATGTAGTATGTATGTAGCATGCATGTAGCATGCAGTATGTATGTAGCATGCATGTAGTATATATGTAGTATGTATGTAGCATGTAGTATGTATGTAGTATGTATGTAGTATGTATGTAGCATGCATGTAGTATATATGTAGTATGTATGTAGTATGTATGTAGCATGCATGTAGTATATATGTAGTATGTATGTAGTATGTATGTACTGTCCCATCATTGGCTAATGTGTCAATCACTGTCATGGTAGCAGGCATCGCCAGATGGGACTTGTAGTCCCATCGGACGATGCTTGCACAGACCCCCGGACATCAGCACAGCCCCCCGGCAGGCCGGCACAGTCCCCCGGCAGGCCGGCACAGACCCCCACAGGGTGCACAGACCACCGGCAGGCCGGCACAGCCCCCCGGCAGGCCGGTACAGACCCCCACAGGGTGCACAGACCACCGGCAGGCCGGCACAGCCCCCCGTCAGGCCGGTACAGACCCCGGGCAGTCCACACAGCCCCCCGGCAGGCCGGCACAGCCCCCCGGCAGGCCGGCAGAGACCCCCGGAAGGCCCGAAATGACGGCGCATCATGATGCGCACACACCGCGCATCATGATGACGTCAGGCTGTCAATCAACTTTGAAATTCCGATTCCGATGCCGACTTCCGATATTGAAAAAATATCGGAAGTCGGTATCGGAATTCCGATACTTGCGGTATCGGAATGCTCAACACTATTACAAACTACTTTTCCTCCCATATCGATGTTCTCCCACACAGGTCATTCCCCTTTGACTATTGGGCCGCTAAACTGGACACCTGGCCTGAATTGGCCCAATATGTCTTACAGGAGCTCGCTTGCCCAGCTGCAAGTGTGCTATCGGAAAGAGTCTTCAGTGCAGCTGGATCAATCCTGACAGAAAAAAGGACCCGTCTGTCAACCCAAAATGTGTATGATCTAACCTTCATTAAAATGAACCACGCATGGGTTTCCAAGGATTTTGTCCCACCTTCCCCTGATGACACATAGGGTGACAGAAAAATGGCTTGCTTTGGTCCACCTCTTCCTGGTACTTCACCTATTTCGCCTTTTGCATCAGTTGAATGTCCAACATCAACATATGCCTCTTTCTAAAACTCCCTAACTGTGCTGCCTCCCCCCCCATGGCCGTGGTCACCACCTAGCGCACGACACCGTGCGAGTGCCGTTGCCCTGGACAGGTGGGTAGGCCGACTCTTGGGCGCGGGCACTGGCACAGGGTCCCTCATAGTGCAATCAAGTGTCTCTGACGGTGGTGGTGCACACCCGCCGTCAGACACACCGCTGTACTATGAGTGGCCCAGTGCCAGTACCGACGCCCACGAGTGGGCCCCCCTTGCTTGGCCAGGGCCCCAGCATTTCCAATCTTTACCTCTCCCTGCTCCTCCGCTGTGTAATCTGGGACGTCAAATCCATACTGTGCCTGACACCGTCTGAGCCTGCCTCCTGATGTATAGACATATATTTTGAATGTGTACGCTATCCATACATGTTATCCGGGGATACGGTACCCCTTCTAACCTTTGTGCAATGACGTGCAATCCATACTGGGCCTAACACCGTCTGACCCTGCCTCATGCTGTATAGACATATATTTTGAATGTGTACGCTATCCATACATGTTATCCGGGGATACGGTACCCCTTCTAACCTTTGTGCAATGACGTGCAATCCATACTGGGCCTAACACCGTCTGAGCCTGCCTCATGCTGTATAGACATATATTTTGAATGTGTACGCTATCCATACATGTTATCCGGGGATACGGTACCCTTTCTAACCTTTGTGCAATGACGTGCAATCCATACTGGGCCTAACACCGTCTGAGCTTGCCTCATGCTGTATAGACATATATTTTGAATGTGTACGCTATCCATACATGTTATCCAGGGATACGGTACCCTTTCTAACCTTTGTGCAATGACGTGCAATCCATACTGGGCCTAACACCGTCTGAGCCTGCCTCATGCTGTATAGACATATATTTTGAATGTGTACGCTATCCATACATGTTATCCAGGGATACGGTACCCTTTCTAACCTTTGTGCAATGACGTGCAATCCATACTGGGCCTAACACCGTCTGAGCCTGCCTCATGCTGTATAGACATATATTTTGAATGTGTACGCTATCCATACATGTTATCCGGGGATACGGTACCCTTTCTAACCTTTGTGCAATGACGTGCAATCCATACTGGGCCTAACACCGTCTGAGCCTGCCTCATGCTGTATAGACATATATTTTGAATGTGTACGCTATCCATACATGTTATCCGGGGATACGGTACCCCTTCTAACCTTTGTGCAATGACGTGCAATCCATACTGGGCCTAACACCGTCTGAGCCTGCCTCATGCTGTATAGACATATATTTTGAATGTGTACGCTATCAATACATGTTATCCAGGGATACGGTACCCTTTCTAACCTTTGTGCAATGACGTGCAATCCATACTGGGCCTAACACCGTCTGAGCCTGCCTCATGCTGTATAGACATATATTTTTAATGTGTACGCTATCCATACATGTTATCCGGGGATACAGTACCCTTTCTAACCTTTGTGCAATGACGTGCAATCCATACTGGGCCTAACACCGTCTGAGCCTGCCTCATGCTGTATAGACATATATTTTGAATGTGTACGCTATCCATACATGTTATCCAGGGATACGGTACCCTTTCTAACCTTTGTGCAATGACGTGCAATCCATACTGGGTCTAACACCGTCTGAGCCTGCCTCATGCTGTATAGACATATATTTTGAATGTGTATGCTATCCATACATGTTATCCGGGGATACGGTACCCCTTCTAACCTTTGTGCAATGACGTGCAATCCATACTGGGCCTAACACCGTCTGAGCCTGCCTCATGCTGTATAGACATATATTTTGAATGTGTACGCTATCCATACATGTTATCCAGGGATACGGTACCCTTTCTAACCTTTGTGCAATGACGTGCAATCCATACTGGGCCTAACACTGTCTGAGCCTGCCTCATGCTGTATAGACATATATTTTGAATGTGTACGCTATCCATACATGTTATCCGGGGATACGGTACCCCTTCTAACCTTTGTGCAATGACGTGCAATCCATACTGGGCCTAACACCGTCTGAGCCTGCCTCATGCTGTATAGACATATATTTTGAATGTGTACGCTATCCATACATGTTATCCAGGGATACGGTACCCTTTCTAACCTTTGTGCAATGACGTGCAATCCATACTGGGCCTAACACCGTCTGAGCCTGCCTCATGCTGTATAGACATATATTTTGAATGTGTACGCTATCCATACATGTTATCCGGGGATACGGTACCCCTTCTAACCTTTGTGCAATCACGTGCAATCCATACTGGGCCTAACACCATCTGAGCCTGCCTCCTGAGACATATATTTTGAATGTGTACGCTATCCATACATGTTATCCAGGGATACGGTACCCTTTCTAACCTTTGTGCAATCACGTGCAATCCATACTGGGCCTAACACTGTCTGAGCCTGCCTCATGCTGTATAGACATATATTTTGAATGTGTACGCTATCCATACATGTTATCCAGGGATACGGTACCCTTTCTAACCTTTGTGCAATCACGTGCAATCCATACTGGGCGTGAGAACGGCTGGCGAGGAGACTTATTTGATTGTTTTCTATGTTGGGACAGCAATTTTTGGGGAGCACTATACTCTGGAGAATGATAGATGGGGCCCACCATACACTGGAACATTCCAAAGGTGGACATCAGACACTGGAGCAGCATTTACAGGGCCCATTATACACTAGAGCATTAGAAATGGGGCCCATTATGTTTGGAGCATTATTTGGGCCCATAAGACAGTGGAGCTTCATCCATGGGGACCAACATATACTGCAGCATTATGTGGAGCTCATCATACACTGTTTCAAACATTATATGGGACCAATGATTTTGTATGGAGAAATAGATGGGCCTCGTCATGAGATGTAAAAAGTGAGGTATTTTTCATTGTACTATACCGCTATTTCTCTGCCGTATCGGAGCATGATGAGTTGTGGTATGTGTTAAAGGGGCGCTCTTTCGCCCAGGGCACATGAAAACCTGCAGCCAGCCCTCCCCCCCCACAAATTTAGCCAAATAACCCCCATTTTTCAGTGCGTAACTTGTATTATGAAGTTAATTAAGGTTGACAAGCTTAAGTAAGAAGAATTGATGCTTTTGGCATTCAAATGGGCACTGTAGGTGTGTTTCCTGTCCTCCTCTCACTGCCGACTTTTATTCCCCATTGACTTACATTGGGTTTCGTGTTTCGGGACGACCCCGACTTTTCCCTATAATCGGACGATCTTGCTCGACCCGACTTTTGGAAA
Source organism: Dendrobates tinctorius (assembly GCF_039654945.1). Taxonomy (NCBI): domain Eukaryota; kingdom Metazoa; phylum Chordata; class Amphibia; order Anura; family Dendrobatidae; genus Dendrobates; species Dendrobates tinctorius. The sequence goes on along the minus strand of NW_027361841.1, from coordinate 7,934,556 downwards.
AGTCGGGTTTCACGAAACGAAACGCGACCCTAAAAAAGCAAAAGTCGCTCAACTCTAGTTAAAATGTAATATTTTATTATTGAAACCCAAATAACAGAGTAAAAAGAAGTAAAAAAATATAAGATTCAGAATATCCAAGGTTAGCAGACACAAGTATAACAATGTTATTTTATGGGAAACAGATCGCACATTGCACAGCCACGAAACATCAAGGCATGTTCTAAAATCTGAAAAAAATGTAATTTTTGAAATATTTCACTCAAATTAGTTTTATAATTTCTCTCTCTCCATGATGTAATGCATGGTGTGGTGTTGAGGTAAAATACCATTGTATGCACTTGTTTATGTCAAATACCGCCAGTCAATTAACATCAGTAGATTGTATAAAGTGCTTACCTATAGTGAGGCATCAATGACGAACCAAATTAAGTTTCCAACACATGCTCCATGTAAGCTTTTTCAAGGGGTACTGTTAGTAAATATCCTGCCAGGTATATATGAGGACTGAAATGAATGTCAGCTGAGTAGAAGAAATGGTGTGTGGTCAATGACAGAAGCAGTTGATTCAAATGCGGCATTAAGAATGGAGATTGCATGTCATGGTGAATTTTCCCAGTGATGTCACCACACCTGTCCTGGGTATCCTGGGTTTGCTACCTTCCCAATTGGGAAGATCTTTATAGTGGAGTAGGTGTGGGCTGAAGTGGCATGTAGAAGACAATTGAAAGAAGTGTTCTTTCTCTACACATGTGAAGTGCTCTTCCTGTACAGAATAAATATTGCCATCTACTCTCACATCAAATTGGAAATCAATTAATTAAATGTTTCATTGGTGTGCTTTGTAACTTAGTTTAATGTTAAAAGGATTTTGATTGAAATGATTCATGAAAGAGCATAAATCAGCTATTGTTTCATGCCAGATAATGATAAGATCATCAATGTATCTTATCCAGGACTTCATCTGATCAGTTGCTCGAGTCCCGTCATCAAGAAAAATCCTCTTCCTCTAATATTTGAGGAAAAGGTTGGCATACAATGGGACACAGACAACATCCATGATGGTGCCTCATTTTTATAAAAGAATCTTTCTGTGAAAACCAAAAAAGCAAAAGCATTATAAATGAGAATGAGCTGCTAAAGCTCCACAATCAAATCACACAGCTAGGCATCCCACTTGCCAGTCCCTAGAAAAAAGCCAGCTGGATCCAACTCATCATCATGTCATATGTATGTGTAAAGATACTCAATATACATTGTAACTAGCAACATATTAGGTTCAAGTATGATCTATAGATTTGAGTTAGGCCATCTGTGCTATCACAGATATAGGTTCCACAATTGGATTCTGTAGCAATATGTTATATGATGATGTGACCTCTAGGGGTCTCACTACGTTGATGTATGTACTATAGAGTTTAAGAACTTGTTGGTTAGTTGTTGTTAGCAGACATCTTGTAATGGAGGAATGCTTTGAAAGTCTCATGTAATAAAAAGCCTGGAGATATCCAAGGAGTGTGATCCATAACAGGAAACAAATAACAGAACATGGTGGCAGCTGGGCACAGAACCTGCAAATCCTCAGAACTTGTGTGAGGCTGAGACTGTACAGAGGATCACAGAACTTGTAAGTACAGATTCCCTGACATTACTGCAAAATGGAGTCTGGTCTGAAGCCCCCTCAGGGACTGGATGTTAGGGCTGGTGGAACGCACCAAATTAAAAAATAATAGTAGGTACATTCGCAGCCCGGGGTCCACCGTGCAGAGGTGGTACACTGCTGCTAGATAATGGTGGGAGTATAAAGCGGTGTGGAAAGTCTCACGTGGGTTAACGTCACCAAATGTGAACAGGAGCGAACTCTGTTAACCACAGAGCCTCACTACCGCTGAACATAAATGCTGGAGCCTGTTTAGCTCACAAAGCCCAGCCAATGAGTGCACAGAAAGCAGTCACAGAACTCTGCCTCAAGGACATGGGGTCAGAGTCCCTCTAGACCTTCTGAGCGCGCTGCGTCACAACTGCGTACGCCGCTATAGATGCTGACTATGAAGTGTAGAGCATGTGCACTGAGGGGTGCCGCATCACTGATGGAGACTGATGCCTGTCTCAGACTCTGTCCTACCTTCACCTAAGCCTGGGCGCTTAACAGGCTAGGCTGCACAACACATGCGTACCAAGGGTAGGGGTTTCTTAATGAGTCATTCACCAGAGACATTCATACATGCATACAACACTCACTCCTCATAGTCTGATAATGCAGTCTATACTAGCGCATGGCCGAGTGGCCATGCAAACCTTTTATAGCCACGTGCTTCCGGGACCTTCCTGGCTTTTCGGATGGACCAATCTGAGCTGGAGAAGGACCTTAGCACGTGACCTTCGATCTCCAATGGGAGATCACTCCACGGGCATGCTCAGTGGACCGACAGGAGGACTTAGTCCCTGGAGAGACTCGCTGCTGACCAGCATGCGTTGCTATAGTTGGGCCAGAGGTGGCAGGAGCAACCAAACCCACAGAGCTAGTCTGGGCAGAGCGCCGGGACCCACGAGTCTGCTGAACAACCTCCTCTGCGGCTGGAAAGGAATGGGAGACCGCCGGAAGCAAGACTCGGGATTCCCACTGTGCAGCGACAGGAACCCGACGCCTAACATTACCCCCCCTCCTAGGGCCCCCTCCTCTCTGAGGCTCGCTCCACTCAAATTCCACAATGAGAAATGGAGTGTGGATGTTCTCCACTGGCTCCCAGGTCCGAGCCTCTGGACAATGACCCTTCCAATCCACCAAATAAAACTTTTTGCCCCACATCACCTTGCATCCCACGATGGCATTGACCTCAAACACGTCCGAAGACAGGTCTGATCTCCCGGCAGATGACTCTGAGGACCGGGACATGTGAACAGGCTTAGGAATGGACACATGGAACGTGTTAAAGATAGCCAAGTGTGGTGGAAGGGCCAGACGGTAGACCACAGGGTTGATCTGCTCAAGGACCTTGAAGGGGCCAATGTAGCGCAGTGTGAACTTAGCGGACTCAACCCGCAGCCTGATGTTTTGGGCGGAGAGCCACACTAAGTCGCCAGGGGCGAAGGTCGGAGCAGGGCGCCGGTGTGCGTCAGCAGAGATCCCCATTCTCTCCTTGGAGGCCCGGATAACATCCTGAGTGTGATCCCAAATGTCACGTGCCTCCACCGCCCAGTCTGCCACCCTAGATTCGGTGGATGACACAGGCATGGGCACAGGGACGCACGAATGCTGGACATAATTTTGGAGGAATGGGGTCTGACCGGTGAGGTCGGCCACAGCGTTGTTCAAAGCAAACTCCGCTCACGGCAGCAAGGATGCCCAGTCATCCTGCCTGGCCAAGACAAAATGTCATAGATATGTGACCAGGGTCTGGTTGGCTCTCTCTACCAACCCGTTTGTCTCGTTTGTCTCGGGATGATAGGCAGAGGAGAGATTTAGCTCAATGGCTGAGAAGGGAACAGAGCTCTCTCCAGAACTGAGATGCAAACTGAGGACCCCGGTTGCTGACAATCTTATCCAGCATGCCATGCAGGTGGAAAACATGCTTAATAAACAACGCTATCAGGCCCCATGCAGAAGGTAGCCGAGAGAGTAGGTAGTACCAGATGCACCATCTTGGAGAAATGGTCGGTGACAACCTAAATGACGGTGCTGCCACTGGACTTGGGCAGTCCTACCACAAAGTCCATACCGACCATCTCCCAGGGCCTGTCTGCTACAGGTGTAGAGTCAGTGGGCCGCTGCCGAGAGGACCGATTCTGGGCGCAAGAGACGCATGCCTCAATGTAGTCCCTGACATCACGGGCCATATGCGGCCACCAGTATGTCCTCGCCAGAAGCTCAGAGGTCCGTTTGGTTCCAAAATGTCCACCCACCCTGGACGAGTGAGCTCAAGAGAAGACCTCCGGTCGCAGACGGGCAGGGACAAAAGTCTTGCCCGGAGGTACAGACTCGAAGGTGACCAGAGCCACGGTCCTCAGGCTCTCAGATGGGACTAGCAGCCGAGGCTCCTCCTCCGATGACACCATGGAGCGGGAGAGAGTATCGGCCCGGACGTTCTTCTCCCCGGAGAGAAAATGCATGGTGAAGTGGAATCGGGAGAAGGACAAGGACCATCTGGCCTGGTGAGAATTCAGCAGCTGGGCTGTTTGTAAATAGACCAAATTCTTGTGGTCGGTGAACACCTGGAAAGGGTGGCGAGCCCCTTCCAGGAGGTGTCTCCACTCTGAAAAGGCCAACTTCATTGCTAGCAACTCCCTGTCCCTGATGAAATAATTACTCTCCGCCGGTGTGACGGTCTTGGAGAAGAAGAAGCATGGGTGCTTCTGACCTTGTGAGTCCTTCTGGAACAGGACCACTCCAGCACCAACGGAAGAGGCATCCTCCTCCAGAATGAAGGGTTTATTCACATTGGGGCGATGTAGAATGGGTGTGCTAGCAAAATGGGATTTAATAGAGGAGAAGGCCTTGGAGACAGGTTCTGACCACAACTTGGGGTTTGCACCCTCTTGGTGAGGGCTACCAAGGGCGCTACCAAAGTTGAGAAGTGGGGGATGAATTGGCGATAGTAATTTATGAACCCCATAAAGCGCTGCACCGCTTTGAGAGAATGGGGTTCCTGCCAATCCATCACCACCTGTAGCTTGGCAGGATCCATGGCCAAACCCTGGGCGGAGATGATATAGCCCAGGAAAGGCAAGGACTCCTGCTCAAACACACACTTCTCCAACTTGGCAGAGAGGGAGTTTGCCTGCAGGAGGTCAAAAACTTTGCAAACATCTCTCCGGTGGGAGTCAATATCTGGAGAGTAGATGAGAATATCATCTATATAGACTACTACCGAGGTGGTAAGCATATCTCGGAAGATATCATTCACAAAGCCTTGGAAGACGGCTGTGGCATTACAGAGCCCGAAGGGCATCACCAGGTATTCATAGTGCCCATCCCTGGTGTTAAATGCCATCTTCCATTCGTCCCCATCACGGATGCGAATCAGGTTGTAAGCCCCCCGCAGATCAAGTTTGGTAAACACTCTCACTCCCCGTAGCCTATCAAACAGCTCCGATATCAGGGGCAGAGGATAACAATGATGGCATTAAGACCCCTGTAATCGATGCAAGGACGTAGATCCCCACTCTTCTTCTGGACGAAGAAGAATCCCGCCCCCGCTGGTGACACTGACTTCCTAATGAATCCTCTTGCCAGATTCTCCCTGATGTATTGCGACATGGCCTCTGTCTCTGGGAGAGATAGGGGATAGACTTGACCCCGGGAAGGCTCAGCACCAGGCAAGAGGTCAATAGGACAGTCATAGGGGAGATGTGGAGGAAGGGTCTCCGCCGCCTTTTTGGAGAACACGTCCGCATACTGTTGATAGTGTTTGGGAAGCGAGGAAAGATCTGCAGGGACCTTGGTGGAGGCCACCTGGATGCACTCCCTCAGACATCTACCCTCACATGACTTACTTCCCAAGGACCACTCTATATGGGGAGAATGATACCGCAACCAGGGGACCTCAAGAAGGACCTGGTCCTCCATGACGAGGAGGGATATCATCTCCTGATGAGATGGAGACACCGAGAGTAACAGAGGAGCGGTTTGGTGGGTAATCTGTGAGGGCAGAGTTGCGCCGTTCACTACTCTGAGGGTGACTGGCTTGGACATCATAACCAGTGGTATTGCATGCCGTTGAGCGAAGACAGATTACATAAAATTGCCCTCCACTCCAGAATCCAAGCAAACCTCCACCTCCAGAGTGGAAGAACCAAACCCAAGTGTCCCCTTAAAGGACAACTTGGGGGAAAACACTGCGGATTCTAGTGAGCCACCTCCTACGGCCTCTAGGGGCGAGTGTCTTCCCAGCCGCTATGGGCACCGGTTGGCAAAGTGACTGGACTGCCGGCAACCATCAGAGATCACAGGGGCTCGAGCGGGCCGGGGCCTGGATCCCTCGCGGGAAGCCCCCTGATGCTCGGACGCCCGATTGGGAGATTCCAGAGGTTTAGCAAAACTGGGTGCCAACCTAAACCTCTGCCTACACTGGGACCGCTCCAACCTTCGCTCGGCAAAGCAAAGGTCTATACGGGTGGAGACGGTGATAAGCTCCTACAGTGTAGCAGGAATCTCCCTGGTGGCCTGAGCGTCCTTCACATGGCCAGCCAAACCTCTCCAGAATGCCGGAAAGAGGACCTTATCTGGCCACTCTAACTCCGAGGCCAGCGTCCGGAGCTGGATGGCAAAGTGGCTGACCATGGATGAGCCCTGTGACAATGCCAGCAGCCAGAGCGCGGTGTCATGGGTGACTCACGGTCCCCGGAAGACCTGCTTCAGAGTGTCCAGGAACCGTGAGGCACTCTGCACCACATGATCACCACGCTCCCACAGCGGTGTGGCCCACTCCAAAACCCTGCCTGACAAGAGGGAAATAATAAATCCCACTTTGGCCCGCTCGGAGGGGAACCGTGCTGCCAGCAGCTCCAGCTGCATAGAGCACTAGCTCACGAAACCCCTACAAGAAGCACTTTCACCCGAGAACTTCTCAGGCAGCGGGAGGCAGAACAAAGTCAGGGCAGGGATGGCAGTGGTCACACGGGAGACAGCCTCTGTGGCTGCCTGAACAGCGACCGCAGTACCATCTGCAGCTGAGGCTGAACGCTCGAGATCCGCCAACCTGCCCTGCAGCTGCCGGATGGACTGCAGAAATCGCTGTTCGTCCGCCATTACTAGCCAGACCCTGGCGCTAGTATAATGTTAGGGCTGGTGGAACGCACCAAATTATAAAATAGTAGGTACGTTCACAGCCCGGGGTCCACCATGCAGAGGTGGTACACTGCTGCTAGGTAATGGCGGAAGTATAAAGTGGTGTGGAAATCTAGACCTTCTGAGCGCGCGGCGTCGCAACTGTGGATGCAGCTATAGACGCTGACTATGAAGTGTAGAGCACGTGCACTGAGGCGTACCGAGTCACTGATGGAGACTGATGCCTGTCTCAGACTCTGTCCTACCTTCACCTAAGCCTGGGCGCTTAACAGGCTAGGCTGCACAACACATGCGAACCAAGGGTAGGGGTTTCTTAATGAGTCATTCACCAGAGACATTCATACATGCATACAACACTCACTCCTCATAGTCTGATAATGCAGTCTATACTAGCACATGGCCGAGCGGCCATGCAAACCTTTTATAGCCGCGTGCTTCCGGGACCTTCCTGGCTTTTCGGATGGACCAATCCGAGCTGGAGAAGGACCTGAGCACGTGACCTTCGATCTCCAATGGGAGATAACTCCACGGGCATGCTCAGTTGACCGACAGGAGGACTTAGTCCCTGGAGAGACTCACTGCTGACCAGCATGCATTGCTGTAGTTGGGCCAGAGGTGGCAGCAGCAACCAAACCCACGGAGCTAGTCTGGGCAGAGCGCTGGAACCAACGAGTCTGCTGAGCAACCTCCTCTGTAGCTGGAGAGGAATGGGAGACCGCCAGAAGCAAGACTCGGGATTCCCACAGTGCAGCGACAGGAACCCGACGCCTAACACTGGATGTGACTTCATGTAATCTGTCCCAGACTTGGAGACATTGGAAGGAAGAGTTTACACTGTATGTGGATCTCACAGTGGCCCCCAGTGATGACAAATGGAAAGTAAAGCTGTTTTATTACCTTATTGGGGAAAATGGCAGATAATTAGCCCACACCTTACTCCCACACGCAGACAACCTCCTTCTAGCAGATATTGTGCCGGCATTTGATAAACACTGTGACCCAAAGAAGAATGAGACAGTGGAAAGATATAACTTTTTCACAAGACATCAGGAGGATGGTGAAAATGTGGACAGATGTCTGACAGAGCTGAGGAGGCTGGCAACAACATGTTGTTTTGGAGACATCAGGGACGGTCTAATCAAAGGCAGAATGGTATGTGGCATAAGAGACAGTCATCTCAAAGAAAGATTACTGAGAGAGGAAGACAAGACTTTAGAGAAATGCATGCAAATCTGCAGGGCTGCTGAGCTGTCAAAACACAGCCTGAAGACGATGGCAGGCACCAGTGATAATGATGATGATAAGGTACATGCAGTATCTATGAAAGGAAAGACAAGACCAAGCTCCCCTATAAACACTTTCCACTGCAAGTATTGTGGGAAAAGACATGAGAGAGACAAAACCAAGTGTTCAGCATATGGTGAAACCTGTAGATCATGTGGAAAGAAGAATCATTTCTCAGCTGTCTGCAGGCAAGGAACAGGCAAACAGTACAGACAGCTCCTCACTGTGACACCAGACACTGACAGTGCAGAGGACATTACATGGCTACAACTGCTGCCTGCAGCAGAGAAAGTCAATGTAGTCAGGCAGTCAGTAGGCAAGGATGCCAAGCAGCTTTATGCAACATTCTTGTTGGATGAGAAGCCCATTAGATTTCAACTGGATTGTGGAGCAAGCTGCAATGTAATTCCATCTGCTCTGCTGAACAAACAGGTTTCTGTTGAGCCAGCTGACAAGGTACTGGTGATGTAGAACAAAAGTGTTTTGAAACCGATGGGGACATGTAAGCTCAAAATACGGAACCCATGTAACAGAAAAAGTTATAGAGTAGAATTTACCGTGTTGCATGGTGGTAACCATGTACCATTATTGGGAGTAAAAGCTGTTCAGGCAATGGACTTAATAAAAGTACAGTCTCAGATATTTTTGTCTGTTGACATTTCCCAGGATGTACCAAATCCCAAACTAAACGCAGAGCACAAGTTGGATATTCAGAAAATAAAAACGAAGTATGCTGATTTATTTGAAGGTGATGGGTGCTTTGAAGGTACAGTAAATACAGTGGGGAAAAAAAGTATTTAGTCAGTCAGCAATAGTGCAAGTTCCACCACTTAAAAAGATGAGAGGCGTCTGTAATTTACATCATAGGTAGACCTCAACTATGGGAGACAAACTGAGAAAAAAAAATCCAGAAAATCACATTGTCTGGTTTTTTTTCATTTTATTTGCATATTATGGTGGAAAATAAGTATTTGGTCAGAAACAAAATTTCATCTCAATACTTTGTGATATATCCTTTGTTGGCAATGACAGAGGTCAAACGTTTTCTGTAAGTCTTCACAAGGTTGCCACACACTGTTGTTGGTTTGTTGGCCCATTCCTCCATGCAGATCTCCTCTAGAGCAGTGATGTTTTTGGCTTTTCGCTTGGCAACACGGACTTTCAACTCCCTCCAAAGGTTTTCTATAGGGTTGAGATCTGGAGACTGGCTAGGCCACTCCAGGACCTTGAAATGCTTCTTACGAAGCCACTCCTTCGTTGCCCTGGCGGTGTGCTTTGGATAATTGTCATGTTGAAAGACCCAGCCACGTTTCATCTTCAATGCCCTTGCTGATGGAAGGAGGTTTGCACTCAAAATCTCACGATACATGGCCCCATTCATTCTTTCATGTACCCGGATCAGTCGTCCTGGCCCCTTTGCAGAGAAACAGCCCCAAAGCATGATGTTTCCACCACCATGCTTTACAGTAGGTATGGTGTTTGATGGATGCAACTCAGTATTCTTTTTCCTCCAAACACGACAAGTTGTGTTTCTACCAAACAGTTCCAGTTTGGTTTCATCAGACCATAGGACATTCTCCCAAAACTCCTCTGGATCATCCAAATGCTCTCTAGCAAACTTCAGACGGGCCCGGACATGTACAGGCTTAAGCAGTGGGACACGTCTGGCACTGCAGGATCTGAGTCCATGGTGGCGTAGTGTGTTACTTATGGTAGGCCTTGTTACATTGGTCTGAGCTCTCTGCAGTTCATTCACTAGGTCCCCCCGCGTGGTTCTGGGATTTTTGCTCACCGTTCTTGTGATCATTCTGACCCCACGGGGTGGGATTTTGCGTGGAGCACCAGATCGAGGGAGATTATCAGTGGTCTTGTATGTCTTCCATTTTCTAATTATTGCTCCCACAGTTGATTTCTTCACTCCAAGCTGGTTGGCTATTGCAGATTCAGTCTTCCCAGCCTGGTGCAGGGCTACAATTTTGTTTCTGGTGTCCTTTGACAGCTCTTTGGTCTTCACCATAGTGGAGTTTGGAGTCAGACTGTTTGAGGGTGTGCACAGGTGTCTTTTTATACTGATAACAAGTTTAAACAGGTGCCATTACTACAGGTAATGAGTGGAGGAAAGAGGAGACTCTTAAAGAAGAAGTTACAGGTCTGTGAGAGCCAGAAATCTTGATTGCTTGTTTCTGACTAAATACTTATTTTCCACCATAATATGCAAATAAAATGAAAAAAAAACAGACAATGTGATTTTCTGGATTTTTTTTTCTCAGTTTGTCTCCCATAGTTGAGGTCTACCTATGATGTAAATTACAGATGCCTCTCATCTTTTTAAGTGGTGGAACTTGCACTATTGCTGACTGACTAAATACTTTTTTTCCCCACTGTATAGGCTAGAAATTGACCACACCGTGCAGCCTACCAGATTACCTACAAGGAGAGTGCCTGTAGCTTTAATGCAACCGCTGAAAGTAGAACTGCAAGATTTACAGAGAAGAGGCATGATAGCACCAGTCCAAAAGAGCACAGATTGGATCAGCAGTTTGGTCATAGTGCAGAAACCATCTGGCAAGTTAAGAATATACTTTGATCTTAAGCCACTCAACAAGGCGCTGAAAAGAAATCATTACCCCATGCCGACGTTAGATGATGTTCTTCCAGATCTATCAAAAGCTAAAATATTTTCTGTATGTTATGTGAAAAATGGATTTTGGCATGTGGCACTGACTGAAGAATCAAGTTTATTGACATTTTCTTCACCATTTGGTCTCTTTAAATGGCTGAGAATGACCATGGGACTAAAACCTGCTCCAGAGGTGTACAAGCAGACATTTATGCAGGCTTTGGAAGGACTTCCTGGAGTGAAGACAATAGCAGATGACATACTAATAGTGGGAGAAGGTGAAGATATGGAATCTGCAATCAAGGATCACGATCAGAAGATGATACAGTTTTTGGACAGATGCAGAGCAAAACACATAAAGCTGAACTAGGACAAATTCAAACTGAAAATAACAGAAGTGGCCTATATTGGACATCGTCTGACTTCAAATGGTGTAAAAGTGGATCCTGAAAATGTGAGAGCAATACAAGATTTGTCTACCCCTACTGATGGAGTACAACGATTTTTGGGCATGGTAAATTATCTCTCCAAATTTTGCTGTCAGCTGACAGACATGTGTGAGCCACTGAGACAGCTAACCCACAAAGATGTGCTCTGGGAATGGACAGAAAGCCAGGAGACTGATTTCCAATCAGTAAAGAAAGCTATTGCAGATGCAGCAACCCTAAAGTATTTCGATCCAGATCAAGAAGTAGTGGTACAGTGTGATGCTTCAGAAAAAGGCCTTGGAGCTACATTAATGCAGAACAAACAGCCACTCACATTTGCAAGCAGAGCCCTTACAACAACAGAGCAGGGATATGCTCAGATTGAGAAGGAACTACTGGCTGTGGTATTTGGGTTGGAGAAGTTTCACTAATACATCTATGGTCAACGGGTAAGAATACAATCGGATCAAAAACCTTTGGAGAGCATTACAAAGAAAACACTACTAAATGCCCCAAAGAGACTACACCGTATGCTGTTACGACTTCAGAAATATGATTTTGACATTGGGTACTGTCCAGGAAGAGACTTACTGATTGCAGATACGCTAAGCAGAGCTTACCTTCCTATCACAAATGATGAGAAGAAAGACATTGAAACCATCAATATGTGTAACTGTCTTGCAGTGTCAAAAGAAAAGTTAAAGCAAATCCAGACTTTCACAGAAAAGGATAAAAGTCTCCAGAGTTTAAAGACTATCATCTTGCAGGGCTGGCCAAAATACAAGCAACATGCTCCAAGGGAAGTTTCACCATTCTTGCACATAAGAGATGAATTGTCAGTGCAGCAAGGAATCATCTTTAAAGGAGACAGGGCGGTTATACCAGAAGTTATCAGAAGAGACATACTGAAAACATTGCACTCTGATCACTTAGGAATGGAAGGATGTCTACGTCGAGCGCGAGAATCTGTTTATTGGCCAGGTATGAATGACCACATTAAAAATTATATAGAACAATGTGAAATATGTGCATCCTGCAGTGATAAGCAAGCAAAGGAAACATTGCAACCACATGAAATTCCACGTAGGTGATGGTCAAAAATAGGAACGGACTTGTTCACATGGAATGACAAAGAATACCTGATTACAGTGGACTATTTCTCTAACTTCTGGGAGGTTGATTTGTTGCGGGACACAAGGGCAGGAATTAAAAAACTCAATGCCCATTTTGCCAGGTATGGCATTCCAGATATCATTTTCTCGGACAATGCAGCGCAGTTAACTTCAGAAGAGTTCAAAACCTTCAGCAAGAAATGGAAATTTGAACACCAGACATCTTCTCCCAGATATCCTCAGAGTAATGGCAAAGCAGAGCCAGAAGTAAAAATAGCCAGACTCATGCAGAAAGCAAAACAAGCAGGTACTGATGTATATCTGTCTATACTGGATCATAGAAACACACCCACCCAAGGCCTAGACAGCAGTCCGACACAGAGGCTCATGAGTAGGCGTACAAAGACACTCTTACCAACTGCTAGTCATCTGTTAAAGCCAAAGTTGCTGGGAAACATCAAAGCTCAATTACAGAAGAATCAAGATAGGCAAGTTTTCTATTACAATAAATCTGCAAAGGATCTGCCTGAGCTCCAGAGAAATGACAACATTCGGCTGCAGCCATGCAGCACGTTTGACAAACACTGGCAAAAGGCAAAAGTTGTCCAGAAACTAGGACCTCGGTCCTACGAAATTCTAACTGAGGAAGGAAGAAGACTAAAGAGAAATCAGAGATATCTGAGGAAATCACAAGAAAGAGATGATTCATGGCCTTTTGAGCAGTATCCTGACACCCAAGACAACGAGGCAGCAAGTACAAGTCAAGTACCAACAGGGACAGCTGACCATCAGGGTGAAGATTCTGGCCAGAGACAGGCAATATCAGAAGGCATATTACCAGGATCAGAAGAACTACCAGATGTAGACAGTGACACATCTTATGCTACTATAGCTGGCAGAATTATCAGAAAGCAGGCGCACCTCAAGGATTATATCTAACTGGACTTATTATGTTATAGCTTTAACTTGGTCATGATATACATTTTTTTATTAATTTTATTGTTCTTCCATTTAAAAGAGAAAGGATGTAGCAATATGTTATATGCGATGTGGCCTCTAGGGGTCTCACTACGTTAATGTGTGTACTATAGAGTTTAAGAACTTGTTGGTTAGTTATTGTTAGCAGACATCTTGTAATGGAGCAATGCTTCACAAGTCTCATGTAATAAAAAGCCTGGAGATATCCAAGGAGTGTGATCCATGACAGGAAACAAATAACAGAGCATATTCATTACATTTTTATTTAGAATATTTGATAAATTTACAGATCAGATCGCATAATCCCCCTATTCCGGACACAATTGGGTGTCCTGGAGGATCAATCAGATTTTTATGGATTTTTAGCAACAGATAAAAAGTAGTGATATTAGTTCAATTAACCATCAAAGGGAACCTGTCATGTGAAAAAATGCAGCCACAGTTTCAGTCACTGCTCTGTGTATAGAGTGTGTCAGCTTTACACGCACCCCTGGCACTGACAAACAGCAGGCCTTAATGTCATAATGCTGAGCTCCTGTTTTAAACTGGCCATTATTGATTGTAAAAGAAGAGAACACTTGGACCTGTAGACCTCTTGGTATCAACCCTTTCCCAAGTTACTTTCCCTAGAAGGTCTTACTCCAGCAAGTTCTAGTTCTTTAATGCACTAGTTCTTTTAATTTATTTATTTGTTCCTAATTGTCTGTTTAATTAGGATATAAAAGCATATCTGAATCTTCTTTCACAGGTTTAGTGATTTGAGAAAGTCACCAACAACGGTCATAGGCATTGTTTTTATTGTATTTATACTGAACGCTTATCATGTCACATTATTTCTATGTGCCCTCTGCCTTGTTGTTACTGTTGTTCCTCACTTTTAAGGCCGGTTTCACATTTGCGCTTCAGGGCGCAGCGACGGCCTGCGCACGGCCGCCGCTAAGCCCTGCCCCCTGCCGCGCCTCCACTGGTACCTCCGCCTCCGGGCGCATGACGCTGCATGCGTCATGCGTCCCCTATCTTTATCACTGAGGACGCAGGCTGTGCGCAGTATGAGTCTGGCAGCGCCTGCGTCCTTTTGACGGTGCGCCGAGCCCAACCAAATTGCAACAGGTTGCGTTTGGCGCCGGTCAGCGCACCGTCAAAAGGACGCAGGCGCCGCAAAAATGCATACTGCGCATGGCCGGCTTCCTCAGTGATAAAGATAGGGGACGCATGATGCATGCAGCGTCATGCGCCTGGAGGCGGAGCTACCGGCGGAGGCGTGGCATGGGGCGGGGCTTAGCTGTGCCCTGAAGCGCAAATATGAAACCGGCCTAACCTATTTAAACTGCTCTTGCTCTTTAGAAAGGCATCCGTATGACACTGAAAGGCTTAGACTTGTAACCCGATTTTATTGGTGTAATAAAAAGTGGTGAACAACAACCTCAAATTGTTCTCTTTAGCAGTGTTTTTTTCCAATTCCAATTTTTTCCTTTTTTGTCTACATTCCTATGAGAGTGTGGAACCCTGCCTAATTTTTGTGTGTGGGAATAGCAGAAGCTGAGATTCTAAAAATAAGACCTAAAAACAGACTTGTGCCTGGTTGTAGCACAACTCTCATAAGTGGGATTATTACCTTAAGAATCTGTTTATGTGTTATCTAACCTTAATCAAAGATTTTGCACTATGAAGTGCAATGTGTTTTTTCTTATCTAAATGTTCCTGATCAAAGAAGGAGACTCAATGCTCCCCTGATCAGCTGATTGGTAAGGGTACCAGAACTAAGACATCACTCCCCTCTGCCACTCCCATGCACCCACACCCGCTAACATTACATTTCTAGAAAGCCCATTAAGACTGAAATCACACAATTGTTGATGTGGTTTTGGTTCTGATTTTGAACCAAAAACAAGATTAAGTTCAAAAGTAATAGAATATATGAATAAATTGCTTAGACTTATTTTTTTACCAAATCCATTTCTTGCTTTACCTCAACTATTTTTTAGAAAAAGGCCTTGGTTAAACATATATCCAAGTCAGCATGCTGTGTGCTTTCAACCTTAATATTGTAAATCAGAATCTTAAAAGGAACCTGATGTCTTGTTTATGCTGCTTGAACCACGGGAACATATATCAGAGTTTGAATTAGTTATTTAAGTCATTCATGTGTTATCTTAAACAAGGAGACAGTTTAGAAAAAACATCCTGTTAGTTTGACCACGAATGATGCAACGTGGATGATTCTCCCTGTCTCGCACCCAATGAATGACACGTTTCTCTTAAGGGAAAGATCTGTAAGGATGTGTGTGCAGGGTAGGGGTAAGCCACCAGGGACTTGTTGGATTGGTCATCTGAGTTGCATCGTCCCTGATAATGTTTGTTCAGAATATTAAGAATGAAACATACATGGTGAAAGTAATGGAGCTAGATTCTAGTTCATGATGCATATAGACAGTAAGCTGCTAATCAGTGTTGGGGGCATGGTTGTGTGGGGAAGGTGAACAGAAGAATGGACTCGTCAGGAGAAAGAGGGGATGGTTTGTGAACTTTAGACAAATGTTAGTAATGACAGAAGAGAAACAGCTAGGAAAAGTGTAGAATGGGTGCAGTACCCTGGTTTGACCATAAGATGGCAGTGGGGAGTGTGAGTACAGGACTTGACAGCAGCTTATGGCTCTAGAAACCGTTAGTCATGGGGGTGGGGTTACAGGGAACCGGGAAGGATTTAAATAGGACAGGAGGGTTCCAGAAAGTTCCAGTCCCGGGAGGAGCTCATAAGGAGAGGACTCAGTGAAGGAGTACGGACAGTGTGGAGAGCTCAACTAGGGGACTGAGGAGAAAAAGAGTCAGGGGGGTGGCCCCGACACGTAAAACCGCAGAACAGACGAGGCCCCGGGGGTACCAAATTGACAACGACCTCTGACCGGTGAAGTGGTGGCGGTAGAAAGGCCTAGTGAGAGATTTTCAGGAAACCCCCTCCCTCTAGATAGTCTCCTGGCTCTAGCTGCTGTGTGAAACCTGATACCACAGTTGGTCTGCAGAGCTTCAGGAAGGAAGATATAGCTATGCTGGCTTCTCAGGCTCATTGGTCCCGAACACATCACACTTTATAAGGTTGGTATGTAATGTTTTTAGTCATTACTATTGTTTATTTAGCTTGTTTTATGAATGGATAGAGAAAGGTTTGTGGATATTTCATATAAATAAGGCAGATTTTCTTACAAATGAAAGTGTGCTTCTCAGGCACATTGTTCCCTAATGCATATTCTCTCTCTTGCTTCAGATTATCTTCTGAAATGGAGAAGAAAATGTATGATCTTTCAAAACCCCATCATGTTGAGGAAGTGGGAAACATGCTGTTAAATGATGATGATGATGCAGACCCCACAATGAATGAGGATTTTGAAGAAAGTGGGATTGATTCTCATGATGAGGTGGAAGTCTGTGAACTAAATTCTGAAACAGAGCAAGATGGTGACAGTGATGAGGAGGAAGAAGATATAGAATCTTATTATATGGGAAAAGATAAAAAAAACAAATGGAACAAGAATCCACCCATAAAAAAACGTATGGAACCTCATAACATTATCACTCACCTTCCTGCAGTTATGGGAACAGCACGTAATGCAAAAAATGCAGCTGAATGCTGGAATACTTTTTTCATAGATGACATTCTGGACTCTATTGTCATATACACTAATCAATATATAGTCAATATAAAGCACAAGTTCATCTGTGACAGAATCCTGAAGCCCACGGATGAAATCGAACTGCGTGCATTTTTTGGATTATTATACCTTGCAGGAGCTTATAGGGCAAATCGGCAAAGTTTGGAGGAACTTTGGGGTATAGAAAGTGATGGAATTGAAAAATTTAGCCTTGTTATGTCTCTAGAAGGATTCAAGATTCTAATTCGTTGCCTTCGGTTTGATGACAGAACTACCCGAACCGAACGTAAAACATATGACCGGCTTGCTCCAATTCGCGATGTATTCCAAAAATTTGTGGAAAACTGTAAGATAAACTATCGCCCTGGGGCAAATGTCACAATTGACGAAATGCTCCCTGGTTTTCGTGGCAGATGCGCATTTCATCAATACATACCATCAAAACCTAGCAAATACGGAATAAAAATGTATGCCCTTGTTGATGCCAGTAAGACCTACACATACAACATTGAAATTTATGCTGGAAAACAGCCAGATGGTCCTTACTGTGTCAGCAACAAACCCACTGATGTTGTGAAAAGAATGTCTGAGCCCTTATTTGGATCAGGACGCAATATAACTGCTGATAATTGGTTTTCAAATTGTGATCTTATTGATTATCTAAAAACGCAGAAGCTTTCATATGTCGGAACTGTAAGAAAAAATAAAAAAGAATTGCCACCACAGCTTGTTAATGTGATAGGGAGAAAACAGTACAGCAGTATGTTTGCATTCCATGATGGAAAGGTTTTGGTTTCCTATGTACCACGCGAAAAAAAAAAATGTACTTCTTCTCTCAACGCTTCATAATGATGATGCCATCGATTCTAAATCTGAAGCACAACAAAAACCAAAGATTATTACATTTTATAATGAAACCAAAGGGGGTGTTGATACAGCTGATCAGATGTGCTCAACTTTCAGCGTCAGCAGAAACACCAAGCGCTGGCCAATGGTCATATTTTTCGCTATGCTAAATTTGGGTGGTATAAATTCACAAATCATTTACCTTGAAACCCAGCTTGAACCACTCCGTAGACGATTGTACCTGAAAAAATTGGCCCATGAACTAATGCTTGGAGAGCTACGCAGGAGAGGTATGAAAACCATCAGTATCCCCTCTGGCCTTCAAATTAAGGCCCCGTCTCACTAAGCGACTTACCAGCGATCCTGACACCGATATCAAGGTGTCAGGATCGCTAGTAAGTCGCTATGTGATCGCTGGTGAGCTGTCACATAGACAGCTTCACCAGCGATCAGCACAGCGATGCCGAGCGCCCGGCATCTCTGGCCATCCTGTAAAAAATAGAATCAAAATAAAAAATATAGTTATTCTCACCATCCGATGTCCCGCGCAGTCTTCCGGCCTCTCTCCACGCTCCGGTCCCAGTGATCCTTTGCATGAATGACCGCGAGATGTCACGGTCTTGCGGGATAACAAAGTCTCGCGGTCATTCGTGCAAAGGATCACTGGGACCGGAGCGTGGAGAGAGGCGGGATGGCTGAAAGGGACATCGGAAGGTGAGAATAACTATATTTTTTATTTTTTTTATTATTTTTTTACACCTGATCGCTGGTCTCCCGCTGTCACACACAGCGATGTGTGCTGGCCAGCGGGAGACCAGCGACCAAAGAAATGTCCAGAGATTTCTTGCAGCGATCAGCGATACCGGCAGGGGGGCCGCTCGCTGATCGCTGTCACACACAGCAATCTCGCTGGTGAGATCGCTGTTACGTCACAAAAGTTGTGACTCAGCAGCGATCTCGCTACCGAGATTGCTTAGTGAGACGGGGCCTTTAGGCTCAAAAGATTCCGCCCAGATATTGATACTGAGAATCCAACACCTGTACCACCTCCCAAAAGAAGGAGATGCACCACCTGCACCATGGAAAGCGGGAACAGAAGGCTTTCTAATTATGAATGTCTCAAATGTCATCATGCAATCTGCCTGACACATGCAAAAATGTATTGCAATTCTTGCTCTTTGCTTTGCAAATGTGTTTTTTTCTGGGGAACCTTCAGGATCTAATTCAGATTAATTCTGTGTGTAATATTATTCTAGGTGCCTAGAAAATGTTTTTGTGCCAAAATTTTCTCTTTTTAATAACCGTTACTTGATATCATTGGGGGCTATTTGGTGGGAGTTTTGAAATTTGTGTATATCAAAGTTATTACTTTTATGTTGAGTAAATGGGTTTGTTTTGCACCTGATAATGTGTAGTCTCTTTTATTACATCCCTATGAAGGTCTCTGATCACTTTTAGATCACTGAAATTGAGAAAATTAGATATTCTAGGCATTTTTCTAGCCTGCGCTTGACAGGCACATTCCTCCATTACGAGTTAGTGCGAATTTTGTTCCTGACTGAGGGTTAATATTTTAACTATATATTCCGTCTATCTATCTATCTACCTACAATACCTGGTCAAAAGTAGTGGGGAACACCTTAATCATTGATTTTCATGTTTTTCATTTTGTCAAATTGCCATAAGTGTATAAGTTTCAGTCTCTAACAATGCAGTCTGTCTTTACTAATATTTTTAGCATTATTTGCTTGTTCCAAAGATCTCACTAAATTCAAGCATGGTCTTGTATTA
Source organism: Dendrobates tinctorius (assembly GCF_039654945.1). Lineage (NCBI taxonomy): Eukaryota > Metazoa > Chordata > Amphibia > Anura > Dendrobatidae > Dendrobates > Dendrobates tinctorius. The sequence continues at coordinate 7,915,066 of NW_027361841.1, read as the reverse complement.
GGACCTCATTGTTGTAACAAGTTCATGCAAATTGTTCCTTCTTAAATATTTCACAATCAACTGTGAGTGGTATTATTGAAATGTAAAGTGTTCATGAACCACAATAATTTAGCCATAAAGCAGCAGGCCACCTGACGGTAAAGTGAAGGTAGTCAAGTGTTGAAGTGCAAAGTACACCTAAGTTACCAGCTTTCTGCTGGCTCAATATTGGTTCCAAACCTCCTCTGACTTTAATATCAGAATATCAGAGAGATTCATGGCATGGATTTCCATGGCTGAGGAGCTGCATGCAAGCCTTACATCACGAAGCACAATGACAAATGTCATGCTGAGCGGTGTAAGGCATCCTTCTGCTGGACATTGGAGCAATGGAAATGTGGGGAGTGATGAATATTTTTCTATCCAACAGTCTGATAAACAAGTTTAGACCTCTTTACTCAAGTGAAGGAAAATCTTTATGCTTCAATTTATCAAGACATTTTGGACAATTGCATGCTTTGAACTTTGGTGCAGACCTTTTTCTATTCCAGCATGATTGTGAAACAAGTACAGTAAGCAAGGTCCATATAGGTATGGTTTTGTGTATTTTTATGTAGAAGAACTTGACTGGTCAACATACAGCTCTGGCCTGATTTCCATGAAACATCTTAGGGATGAGCTTGATCGGGATTGCATGGCAAATTCCAGAGGTGCGATATCATGCGGGAGAGGAGCCCTCAGCAGCCAATGCCTACTTCAGCTGGATGTGCATCCAAGGGTGCACATCCAGCTGAAGTGTATTTCAGGGCAGGGGCTCTCAGGCCAATGGGACACTAGTTATATCAGTGCATTTTCTCTTATGCAACATCAGAGTTTGACCTCACAAAGTCAGAAAACCTTCCCAGAAGAGTGGAGGCTGCAGAGGCAGGACTAACTCTGTACTGATGTCTAAGGATTTAGAATTGGATGTCATACAAGGTGTAATATGCAGGTGTCTCAAAACTTTTGTCCAAATAGTGTGTCTGAAAAATACCAATACCATAAGGCTAAGCTAGTGCCTTTCTATTTAAAAATGTAAAGATGTAATTTTTAAACAGAATTAATGTTATAATAATAGCCAACTACATCAATATGTGCTGACATCTATATATAACTGTCCTCTAAGAGTGTTCATGTCATAGCCCAGAGATCATCATAGTCAGTTCACATTGTGCAAGAGCATATGATTCTCATATAAGCAGGTGTTCATTTTATAACATTCTTCCTATCATTAATCTTTATTAAGCAACTAACCAAAGAATTCGGCAAGTGTTAAAGTTTTGAAAGATTTCGCTATAACAAAGAAAAAGCCAAGTTTATTCAAAGAATTTGCCAAAATGTCTGGACAGAAGTTTAAAAATGGATTATATTTAACGCACAAAGACCAAGCTTGTTCTTAAATGTACTCTCCCAAAAATAATGTGCATAGACTGGCATTAACTTTATATGTGTGATGTGATCTGGTATTAAATTTCAAACAAATATTTTTTCTTTATTCTTTGCAGTCATAAATGTAACTATTAAAAATTACTAAGCTAACACAGACCTGTGGTGATGTTTTAATATCAGTTGAGTATATCTTGACCTATCAGCAAAAATTTGTTAAGGACTACTGACACCTAGTAAAATGTTATCCTTTAATTTAAATTAGTCGAGCTGATATATACAAAACACTACAATAAAGGTAATTTTGCGCACAGTGTTTTTAGGAATGAAGAAGGGCATGATTCAATGAGAATCTAGATACATTCTAGATACATTCCTGGAGGGGTCTAGTTTCCAAAATAGCATCACTTGAAGGGGATTTCCACTGTTTAGGCACATCAGGGGCTCTCCAAATGTGACATGGCGTTTGCTAATGATTCCAGTCAATTTTGCGTTCAAAAAGTCAAATGACGCTCCTTCCCTTTCATGCCCTGCCATGCGCCCAAACAGTAGTTTTCCCCCACATATTTAGTAGCGGTGTACTCAACAGTAATTGTGCAAAAAATTGTGTGGTTAAATTTCTCCAGCTACACTTGTGAAAATGAAAAAAATTGGGTTAAAAAAACTTTTTTGTGGGAAGGAAAAAATGTGATTTTTTTTCATTTTCTTGGCTCTTAGTTATGATTCTCTGTGAAACACTCGTGGGTTCAAAGTGCTCACCACACATTTCAATAAATTCATTGATGGGTATAATTTCCAAAATGGCATCACTTGTGGGGGTATTCCACTATTTAGGAACATCAAATGCTCTCCAAAATGAGATATGGTATCCACCAATTTTGCTCCTTCTCTTCTGAACCCTGCCATGCACCCATAGAGTAATTTTCTCCTAAATTTGAGGTATCAGCATACTTAGGAGAACTTGCACAACAATATATAGGGTCCTATTTTCCCTGTTACCCTTGTGAAAGTTAAATAAATTAAGGCTAAAAGAACATTTTTGTGGAAAAAATGTTTTTTTTTTAATTTTCACAGATCAACGTTATAAATTTCTGTGATGCACCTAAGGATTCAAGGTGCTTACCACACATTTAAATAAGTTCCTTGAGGGGTCTAATTTTCAAAATGGTATCACTTGTTGGAGGCTATCACTGCTTAGGGACGTCAGGGTCTCTTCAAACGCAACATGGCTTATCCACTCTCGATGCCATTCAATTTTGCATTCAAAAACTCAAAAAGTGCTTCTTCCCTGCCAAGCCCTGCCTTGCACCCAACCAAAAGTTTTCCCCAGCATATGGGGTATCAATGTGCTTATGAAAAATTGCACAACAAATTTTGGCTTCCGATTTCTCCTGTTATCCTTGTGAAAATAGAAAAAATTGTGTCTAAAATAAAATTTTGTGAAAAAAGTGAACTGTTCATTTTTTCTTTTCACATTGCTTCAATTCCTGTGAAGCAGCTTAATGGTTACTAAACTTCTTGAATATGGTTTTGAGCACTTTGAGTTTTGCAGTTTTGGTTGTTTGGGTATTTTCTGCCATATAGGCCACTCAAAGTCATATCAAATGTGATGTGGTCCCTAACAAAATGGGTTTGTGAATTTTTGCTAGACAAATGAGAAATTGCTCGTCAACTTCTAACTTCCTAACGAAAAAAAATGTATTTCCAAAATTGTGCTGATGTCAAGTAGACATGTGGGAAATGTTATTTATTAACTATATTGTGTGACATAACTTTTTTCACAAATAACCGCAAGTCATAGCAAACAAATTTTACTACGATCATCAAGTAAAATATGTCACAAAAAAAACAATCCGTTTGAAGCGTTTTATAGTTATTCCCACATAAAGTGACACTGGTCAGAATTGTAACATTTTACCTGGTCATGAAGGTGAAAACAGGTTTAGGAGGTGAAGGTGCTAACAAGTACAATAATTTTATATTACATCCAGCTGAAGACACAAAGTACAGTTTCTGATACATTTTCGATTGACTATTATCCTTAGTCCTATTTTTGGTCCATTATGTTGCCTTGTGATCCATGCACCTACGACATGGGTGAGTAAGCTAAACTTTCTATGTCACATATTTACTAATGTGTGAGTCAGATTGACAAAATGGATTAGAGTACTACATGTAGTGATTTTTTTCACACATGTATAATTCACTTGCATTGGACCTTTTGCTGTCTATGTGTGGTCAGTATGGAACATAGTCAGAATGCAAACCAAAATTATGCACGTCTAAGCAAGCTCAATCAAAAATATGTGTTGCGTGCTTAAACTTATGGGATTCACTTACATAATTTATGTAACTGCTTGTCTGAAATTGCAAACATGGATTATCTTGGATAAAAAAAAATCTCTCTGGTTTCAATTGTATTGAAATGCATAGTCAGGTACAGTATAACAACTGGTCGTTAAGTGTTATTACTGTGTAGTAATGATGGACTATTCTGCTGCACTGGGCAGTCAAACATTTTGGGAAGAGATACCAAGAGAGCACATAGTAAACAAAAGGGAACAAAAAAGGCATAGTCAGGTAACAGTACAGAGTCAGAATACCAGGAAAATAGTGGATCAGAGCAAAGAGGCTAGGCAAATGAATGCTCAGAACGAGGTCCAAGGGCAGGCAGCAATAGATCAACAGAGGACAGAAATAGAAGGCAAAGTACCACCGGGCAAATGATGTACGAGGATTGGCAGAGATCTGGGACTGACAGTTTAGTTAACCCCTTCACGACCAATGATGCCACATAGGCATCATGAAAACTGGTGCCAATCTGACCAGTGACGTCTATGCGGCGTCATGACTTTAAAGCCCCCTGCGGGTCGGGTGACCTAGGTCACTGAAAGGTCACCCGACCCGCAGATACAGGGGGCTTTGTTCTTCGGCTTAGGGGGCGTCGCTTCACCCCCACGTGACTACGATCGCTCTGATTGGCTGTTAAAAGTGAAACAGCCAATCAGAAATATTACAATCCAGCCATGTCCTACGCTGCTGTAGCATCGGACATGGCTGGTGACAGCGATCCGACCCCCACCACCCTTTAACGGTGGTGATCTGCCCCCCACCACTGAATGACAGCGATGTGCCGCCGCTGTCATCATCTCCCCCCGCCTTCCCTCCGCTCGCCCCGGCTTCCAATCGCCCCTCCTCCCACCCCCCGGTACTCACCGAGTGCCGTTATGGCTCCCGGTGTCCCGCGGGCCCGGACCATGGGCGCCGCCATATTGGAAAATGGCGGGCGCATGCGCAGTGTGCCTGCCGGCTGCAATTTCCATTCATTCATTTTGATCACTGTGATAAACTCTCACAGAGATCAAAATAGAATGAATAGTAAATAAACCCCCCGTTTATCACCCCCATAGGCAGGATCAACTAATAAAATAAAGAAATTATTTTTATTTTTATTTTTCCATTAGGGTTAGGGTTGGAAAGAGGGTTAGGGTTAGGGTTGGAAAGAGGGTTATGGTTGGAAAGAGGGTTAGGGTTGAAATTATGGATAGGGTTAGGGTTGGAATTAGGGTTAGAATTAGGGTTAGGGTTGGAATTAGGGTTAGGGTTGGAATTAGGGTTAGGCTTGTGGTTAGGGTTATGGTTAGGGTTGGGATTAGGGTTAGGGGTGTGTTGGGGTTAGGGCTGTGGTTAGGGGTGTGTTGGGGTTAGGGTTGAAGTTAGAATTGTGGGGTTTCCACTGTTTAGGCACATCAGGGGGTCTCCAAAGGCGACATGGTGCAACCATTGATTCCAGCCAATTTTGCGTTCAAAAAGCTAAGCGGTGCTCCCTCCCTTCCAAGCCCCGACGTGTACCCAAACAGTGGTTTACCCCAACAAATGGGGTATCAGCGTACTCAGGAAAAATTGCACAACAAGTTTGCGGGTCTAATTTCTCCTGGTACCCTTGGGAAAATAAAAAATTTGGGGCTAAAAAAAATATTTTTGTGGAAATTTTTTTTTTATTTTCACGTCTCTGCGTTATAAAGTTCTGTGAAGCACTTGGGGATTCAAAGTGTTCACCAGGCATCTAGATAAGTTCCTTGGGAGGTCTAGTTTCCAAAATGGGGTCACTTGTGGGGGGTTTCTATTGTTTAGGCACATCAGGGGCTCTGCAAACGTTGGACGACCGCAGACCATTCCATCAAAGTCTGCATTTCAAAATGTCACTACTTCCATTCCGAGCCCTTACGTGTGCCCAAACAATAGTTCCCCCCATATATGGGGCACCAGCATACTCAGAAGAAACTGTACAACAACTATTGGAGTCCAATTTATCCTGCTACCCTTGTGAAAATAAAATATTGCTGGCTGAAAATCATTTTTTTGAGGAAAAAAAAATATTTTTTATTTTCACGGCTCTGCGTTATAAACTTCTGTGACGCGCTTGGGGGTTCAAGGTGCTCACCACACATCTAGATAAGTTCCTTGGGGGGGTCTAGTATCCAAACTGGGGTCACTTGTGGGGGGGTTCCACAGTTTAGGTACATCAGGCGCTCTGCAAATGTAACATGATGCCCGCAGACCATTCCATCAAAGTCAGCATTTCAAAATGTCACTACTTCCCTTCCAAGCACCGACGTGTACCCAAACAGTGGTCCCCACCCACATATGGGGTACTAGCGTACTCAGGACAAACTGGACAACAACTTTTGGGGTCCAATTTATCCCGCTACCCTTGTGAAAAAAAAATTGCTGGCTGAAAATCATTTTTTTGAGGAAAAAAAATTATTTTTTATTTTCACGGCTCTGCGTTATAAACTTCTGTGACGCGCTTGGGGGTTCAAGGTGCTCACCACACATCTAGATAAGTTCCTTGGGGGGGTCTAGTTTCCAAAATGGGGTCACTTGTGGGGGGGTTCTACAGTTTAGGTACATCAGGGGCTCTGCAAATGTAACATGATGCAAATGTAACATGATGCCCGCAGACAATTCCATCATAATGTCACTACTTCCCTTCCGAGCCCCTACGTGTACCCAAAAAGTGGTCCCACCCACATATGGGGTACCAGCGTACTCAGGACAAACTGAACAACAACTTTTGGGGTGTAATTTATCCTGGTACCCTTGTGAAAATAAAAAAATTGCGCACTAAAAAATAATTTTTTGAGGAAAAAAATATTTTTTATTTTCACGGCTCTGCGTTATAAACTTTTGTGAAGCACTTGGGGGTTCAAAGTACTCACTATGCATCTAGATAAGTTCCTTAGGGGGTCTAGTTTCCAAAATGGGGTCATTTGTGGGGGAGCTCCAATGTTTAGGCACACAGGGGCTCTCCAAATATGACATGGTGTCTGCTAATGATTAGAAGTAATTTGCATTTCAAAAAGTCAAATGGCACTCCTTCCCTTCTGAGCCCTGCCGTGTGCCCAAACAGTGGTTCCCCCCACATATGGGGTACCAGCTTACTCAGGACAAACTGGTCAACAACTTTTGTGGTCCAATTTCTCCTGTTAGCCTTGTGAAAACTAAAAATAGTGTGCTAAAAATCATTTTTGAGGAAAAAAAAAATATTTTTTATTTTCACTGCTCTGTGTTATAAACTTTTGTGAAGCACTTGGGGGTTCAAAGTGCTCACTACACATCTAGATAAAATCCTTAGGGGGTCTAGTTTCCAAAATCGGGTAACTTGTGGGGGAGCTCTAATGTTTAGGTGCACAGGGGCTCTCCAAACGCAACATGGTGTCCGATAATGATTGGAGCTAATTTTCCATTCAAAAAGTCAAATGGTGCTCCTTCCCTTCCAGACCCTGCCGTGCGCTCAAACAGTGGTTTATAACCACATATGAGGTATCGGTGTACTCAGGAGAAATTTTTCAACAAATTTTACAATCCATTTTATCCTGTTGCCCATGTGAAAATGAAAAAACTGAGGCTAAAAGAAAATTGTGAAAAAAAAGTACTTTTTTTTTACAGATCAATTTGTGAAGTACCTGGGGGTTTAAAGTGATCACTATGCATCTAGATAAGTTCCTTGGGGGGTCTAGTTTCCAAAATGGGGTCACTTGTGGAGGAGCTCCAATGGTTATGCACACAGGGGCTCTCCAAACGTGACATGGCAACCGCTAAATATTCCAGCATATTTTCCATTCAAAAAGTCAAATGGTGCTGCTTCCCTTCTGAGCCCTGCCGTGCGCCAAAACAGTGGTTCATGACCACATATGAGGTATCGGTGTACTCAGGAGAAATTGCCCAACAAATTTTAGGATCCATTTTATCCTGTTGCCCATGTGAAAATGAAAAAATTGATGCTAAAAGAAAATTTTGGTTGGAAAAATTAAAATGTTCATTTTTTCTTTCCACGTTGCTTTAGTTCCTGTGAAACACCTGAAGGGTTAATAATCTTCTTGAATGTAGTTTTGAGTAGCTTGAGGGGTGCAGTTTTTAGAATGGTGCCACATTTGGGTATTTTCTGTCATATAGACCCCTCAAAGTGACTTCAAATGTGATGTGGTCCCTAAAAAAAATGGTTTTGTAAATTTTATTGTAAAAATGAGAAATCGCTGGTCAACTTTTAACCCATATAACTTCCTAACAAAAAAATATTTTGTTTCCAAAATTGTGCTGATGTAAAGTAGACATGTGGGAAATGTTATTTTGTAACTATTTTGTGTCACATAACTCTCTGGTATAACAGAATAAAAATTCAAAATTTGAAAATTGCAAAATTTTCTAAAATTTGGCCAAATTTCTGATTTTTTCACAAATAAACGCAAAAACTATCGACCTAAATTTACCACTAACATGAAGCCCAATATGTCACAAAAAAAAATCTCAAAATGGCTAGGATCTGTTGAAGCGTTCCTGAGTTATTACCTCATAAATGGACACTGGACAGAATTGAAAAAAATGGCCTGATCATTACGGTCAAAATAGGCTTGGTCATGAAGGGGTTAAGTAGCTGGGTAATCACTTAGAACAGAGAACACCTGAAGGAAGCTTGGTATTTACCAGTCTTAGATCAGACAGCTTAACTGTCTATCAAAGTATCAACAGCTCAGCAAGCCCCTACACTAGATTGGAAAAATGAGCTGTCATTCAGTGTCAAAGAAATACTGAGGGGAGGAATCAAAACAGTTACTATTTAAAGAGAATCTGTCATGTGAAAAAACACTGCTAACCTGCAGATATGGGGTTAATCTGCAGGTTATTAGCGTTCTGAAGCTGTGGCACTGAAAACCCAGCTACCAGGGGAAATAGACTTCCAAACCTCAGACTTTGAATCATAGAGGTGCATCCACACACCAGGACTGACAGTTCAGCAGTGCATCAGTACAGAGCTGGCTGTCAGTCAGTGCCGGGGTGTGTTTATAACCACTGCTCACTATGTAGTGGTGAATGAAGCTGGGCTTCTGTGACTTAAAAACCTGAAGCTGCTGGGCGGAATGAAGTTAATATCAGCTTGTTTTTAAATGTGGGGACCACATAGCTTTAGAAAGCTATTAATCTGCATATTAACACCATATCTAGAGGTTAAAAGTGTTTTTTTTCACGTGTCAGGTTCCCTTTAATCACTAAGGAGCTCTACCTACAATTTAGTATTAAAGCAAGGGTTGTGATATTAGTAGCTGTTGAGGCAAAACTAATTTTTCACATGTCTATCATTGCTTTAAAACATTTCCTATTGCCGTTATTATGACAAACACCACTAGAGGGTGATATAATACCAAATAATATACTGTATAAAAGGCAAGCATACTGGGCAATTATATGGAGAAGCAAAATCGACAACTGAAGTTAGCCTAAAACACGTGAACAACATGCTAAAATATTTTTGTATCAATTTTAAAATGCAAATTTGCAGCATAGTATATATGCAGATGTTCAACTGTAGATTTTCCTTCTCTACTAAATCACTCTCCATCACACTTCACCTTTCACCTCACAGAAAGGAAAGTTCATGCCTATTAGCATTGAAAAGTGGCACATAGCAATGGAAAGCCAAATAAAGCCAGTAAAGTTTCCGACATGATTCATTAAACCACACAACATTTTATAGAGGTTTATATGGTTGTAGCTCTGCCAGCTCCACCCAGTCAGCATTTGGTTCTCATATCGGGCACAGTGACAAGGATTTTTTTTCTGGAAACTTTTACGATAAGGAATTTAAAATATATTATAGAATACAGAATGTTTTCTGTTTTTCCCTAAATTTAATCGAAAGAGCCAATTATTGCCCAGTGTGAACCTATGCAAGGGTCAACCAAGAAACAAAAGGCACTTTTCTCTCAGATTAATTGGTGTAAAAAATGCCTAATCCTTTCCATTTCATAATTCGCTGTTTCCAAAATGAGAGTAAATGGAAAGTTGTCAGTGAAGGGAATAGATCTTGTTTATAATCAGCAGCTGAAGAGTTTACGTCAAGTGGTTCCAGTCTACACAGTTCTGCAAGCTACACTAAATAGTCTGTACTCTAAGCTAATACATTCAGTGGCATGTAAAAGTTTGGGGACCCCTGGTGAAAACTGCTGTCATTGTGAACAGTTATGAAAGTTGAAGATGGAATGATCTTTAAATGGGGTAAAGTTAAAGATGACGCATTTCATTTGTATTTTAGGTAAAAATATATATATATATTTTCATCTTTTACATTTTAAAAATTTCAGAATGGAAAATGGGTTGATGCAAGAGTTTTGGCACTCTGTATGGTTAATACACAGTAGCACCCACTTTTGAAAGTAAAACGCTTTTAGTAGTCAGCCAAGAGTCTTTCAATTCTTGCTTGAGGGATTTTCATCCATTCTTCCTTGGAAAATTCTTCCTGCTCTGTGAGATTCCTTGGTCTTGCATGCACTGCTATTTTGAGGTCTACTCACAGATTTTCAATGATGTTCAGATCAGGGGACTGCGAGGGCCATTGTAAAACCTTGTGCCTTTTGAGATAGTATATGTCACGCGGGGCTTAGGTCAACTAAGGCAGAAATACCTGGGGCCCCTGTGATGTCCCTTTAACTAGGGGAAACCCTGTCTGACCCTCAACCCAGGGTTTTTGCTGAAGGTGCAAATGCCTGAGCCTCCACCCTTTCCTTATCTCCTGCTCAGCCCTAAGCTTAACCCTCCACCCTCCACCCAGTGAGGAGACAAACCACCAAAGCCCCAAACAATAAAGACAGACAGGGAGAACTTAAACTGCACCGCGCTGCATACACACAGGAATATACAGTAATGTGAACAGGGCACAACAAAACACAAATATGGGAAGGCGAGAAGGTAACAATGGATCATACGACACCAGATATGAATCTCTCTCTCTCTCCAACACCTCCACTCCAGACCGGAACCACTTGGTATGACACACAAGCTATAATCGGCGACGCCCATAGGCCAGCACGACTATTGAAAGACCGTGGGCGTGACCAAACATCCAACCTGATCTTCAGCTAGATTAACCCCCGATAGCCTGAGAAACTCAAGCCGGCGCCACTGAGGCTATAGTGGACGGAGGTGGAACTACCTCTGCCTGCCGGACGCTGTGGTGTGAATAGCGTCCGACATGACAGTACCCCATCTTCTATGAGGGACCCCAGGGCCCTCAAGACTCATAGGACCCGGCTTGTCCGGATGACGACGGTGAAAAGAACTGACCAGCCGATCTGCATGTATGTCCGAGGCTGGTACCCAAGTCCTCTCCTCCGGACCATACCCCCGCCAGTGTACCAAATACTGAAGAGTACGGCGCACTACTCGAGAGTCCACTACCTTGGAGACCTCAAACTCTAAATCGCCATCCACCATGACTGGAGGTGGCATCGGCGTCGTGTCCACAGAGCCTACCACCTTTTTCAATAAAGCCCTGTGAAACGTTGTGTATCTTGTATACCGCAGGGAGTTCCAACCGATAAGCAACTGGGTTAATGATGGCAGCAATCTTAAAAGGCCCAATAAACCTTGGACCCAATTTTAAAGATGGAATTTTGAGTTTTATATTTTTAGTCGCTAACCACACCCATTCACCCACACACAGGTCCGGACCTGGCACGCGTCTACTGTCAGCCACCCGCTTGTACCTCGCACTCATGCTCAACAATCGCTGTTTCACCCTCCTCCAGACCGATGATAATTGAGCTCCTAGCTGGTCCTCCTCCGGGACGCCCCCCGAGTCACCCTGACGTAAGGTACAAAATTGAGGATGTTGACCGTAAACACAAAAGAACGGAGACTCTCCCGATGACTCTTGACGGTGATTATTTAACGCGAACTCGGCCAGAGGAAGGAAAGTAGACCACTCCTCTTGGTTGTCGGATACAAAGCATCGTAAATACTGCTCCAGATTTTGGTTCATGCGCTCAGTTTGACCATTTGACTGTGGATGAAACGCCGATGAATGTGACAACTTGATCCCCAAACGTGAGCAAAAAGCTTTCCAAAACTTCGCAACAAATTGAGTTCCCCTATCAGATACTATGTCCGACGGAACTCCGTGGAGTCTGACCACCTCCTGCACAAACACCTGAGCCAACGTCTTTGCATTGGGCAAGGAGGGCAATGAGACAAAATGCGCCATCTTTGAAAATCGGTCAACCACCACCAGGATGACCGTGTTCCCCGCCGAGACTGGCAAGTCAGTGATAAAATCCATGGAGATTTCTGTCCATGGCCTATTAGGTACCCCCAGAGGCTGTAGCGTGCCAGCAGGATGGTCTCGGGGAGACTTGGCCCTGGCGCACGTGATGCAAGCTGCCACGTACGAGACCACGTCCTGCCGGATTTTGGGCCACCAGAAACGACGCGATACCAGCTCCAAGGTGCCCTTAACCCCTGGATGACCAGCCAGTACTGAGTCGTGATGTTCCCTCAACACCTTAAGACGAAGATGAAGGGGTACAAATGATTTGTTGGCGGGAAGTCCTGGCGGTACCTCCTCTTGGGCCTCGGCAATCTCCGCCTCTACCTCAGTCGTGAGAGCCGAAACCACTACACCTTCCTGGAGGATGGGTATCGGCTCTTCCCGAGGTTCTACCCCCGGAAAACACCTGGACAAGGCATCCGCCTTGGTGTTTTTAGCCCCGGGACGGTAAGTCACCAGAAAATTGAAACGTGTAAAGAACAATGCCCAGCGAGCCTGCCTAGGAGACAGACGCTTGGCCGACTCCAGATAGAGCAGGTTCTTATGGTCGGTGATGACTGTGACCTGGTGAGCCGCCCCCTCCAAGAAGTGTCGCCATTCCTCAAAAGCCAATTTGATGGCCAACAACTCCCTGTTGCCGATATCATAATTCCGTTCGGCCGGCGACAGCTTCTTGGAGAAGTAGGCGCATGGATGCATATCGCTCAAAGATGAGCACTGTGACAGTACTGCCCCCACTCCCACCTCAGACGCATCAACCTCCACCACAAAAGGTTTAGACACGTCCGGTTGCACCAGAATGGGGGCTGAAGCAAAACTGTTCTTCAGACGCTCAAATGCACGTATCGCCACCTCAGACCAGCTAGTCAGATCGGTACCTTTTTTGTCATGTCCGTGAGCGGTTTGGCTATAGTAGAAAAGTGTTTTATAAATTTCCTATAATAATTAGCAAACCCAAGGAACCGTTGGAGCGCTTTCAGATTATCAGGCCTTTCCCATTGTAGCACCGCTTGCACCTTAGCGGTGTCCATTTTAAACCCTGCGGCGGACACAATATATCCCAAAAAAGGCAACTCCTGAACAAAAAATAAGCATTTTTCCAGCTTAGCATAGAGCTTATTCTCACGGAGCAACTGTAACACCTGCCTGACATGCTCTAAATGAATGTCCCGGTCGCTCGAATAAATGAGGATATCATCCAGGTATACAATCACAAATTTCCCCAGGACATGAGCAAACACGTCATTAATAAAATGTTGGAAAACAGCAGGCGCGGTTGTCAACCCAAATGGCATAACCAGGCTCTCAAAATGACCCTCAGGAGTGTTAAAGGCCGTCCTCCACTCATCCCCCTGACGGACCCTTATGAGGTTATACGCCCCCCTGAGGTCAAGCTTGGAAAACCACTTTGCCCCCGCCACCTGGTTGAACAACTCAGGGATCAAAGGCATCGGGTATGGATCACGGATCGTAATCTGGTTTAACTCCCGGAAATCCAGACACGGCCGTAACCCCCCATCTTTCTTGTTAATGAAGAAAAACCCCGCTGCTACAGGCGACGACGAAGGCCGGATGTGTCCTTTGCTCAGACTCTCCGCGATGTAGTCTTTCAGAGCTTGTCTCTCTGGACCAGAAATATTAAACATCCTGGCCTTAGGTAATTTGGCCCCGGGTTTTAACCTAATCGCACAGTCATAGGCTCTATGTGGAGGCAGTTCTGAGCAACCCTTCTCAGAGAAAACATCCGCGAAATCCTGCAAAGCCTCCGGAAGGCTGGGCGTCACGGCGGACACACATGTGGCCAAGCAATTGTCCTGGCAAAAACCACTCCATTGGACTATGTCCTGAGTTTTCCAATCAATCACTGGGTTGTGCCTGGACAACCATGGAAAACCTAAGACCATTTGTGCTGGGAGATTACGGAGGACCCTACTTGTAACCCACTCCGAATGTAGGACCCCAATGTGGAGTTTCACCTCAGCCACAAACTCCGTAATCTCCCCCTGAGGGAGGGGAGCGGCATTAATGGTAACCACCTGAATAGGATGAGGGAGTTTTTCGATCTTAAACCCGGCAGTGCGTGCAAACTCCTCATCTATGAGATTGGTGGCGGAACCGCTATCCACAAACACTGATATTGGTAGCTCTCTGCCCGCGATAATAACCTTGGCAGGGAGCATACATTGAGATACCATCATGGAGGATATGCATACGCTCAGTTGGGTCTCCTCCATACCCACCGAGCTTAGTAGTTTTCCGCCGGTGTGAGCTTCTTCGGTAGCACAGGACAAGCGTTAACATAATGATTCCTTTTACCACAGTAAAAACATGCTCCGGGCTTCGTGAACCCAGGGACGCGACGCTCAACCTGTGACACCCCCGCAATTTGCATAGGTTCAGTGGGCTCACCTGCAGCAACCACACTTGCACCCCTGCTTTCCCCCAGGGGTAGCGTCTCCTGTGCCCCCTGACGCAAACGGCGATCAATACGTATAACCAAACTCATGGCAGACTCCAACGATGCAGGAGTCTCATACATCAGGAGGGTTTGTTTAACTCTTCCTGAAACCCCATGAATAAACTGACTCCGCAGCGCTGGGTCGTTCCACTGTGTGTCTACTGCCCAACGGCGAAATTCGGAGCAATAGTCTTCCGCCATACGTTCCCCCTGACGGAGGGCGCGGATTTTAGATTCTGCTAGAGCTAATCTGTCGGGATCATCATAAATGAGCCCGAGTGCAGAAAAAACATTATCGACAGAATGAAATGTAGCAGAGTCAGCTGGTAAGGAAAATGCCCATGCTTGGGGGTCCCCACTCAGTAATGATAACACCAGGCCCACCCGCTGAGCCTCATTACCTGAGGAGACCGGGCGCATGCGGAAGTATAACTTGCAGGCCTCCCGAAATATGACAAATTTGCTGCGTTCCCCTGAGAATCGTTCTGGCAGCGGGATCTTCGGCTCTGCACCGACACCTGCAGATGACGTTTGCACCTTCGCTACTACCAGGCCCTGCTGCTGAACTGCCCCTTTCAACTTGGAGACCTGTAAGGACAACGCCGCCAACTGGCGGGTTATGGAATCCATGGGATCCATGGACTCCTGAAAAATGTGGGCCGATTATAATGTCACGCGGGGCTTAGGTCAACTAAGGCAGAAATACCCGGGGCCCCTGTGATGTCCCTTTAACTAGGGGAAACCCTGTCTGACCCTCAACCCAGGGTTTTTGCTGAAGGTGCAAATGCCTGAGCCTCCACCCTTTCCTTATCTCCTGCTCAGCCCTAAGCTTAACCCTCCACCCTCCACCCAGTGAGGAGACAAACCACCAAAGCCCCAAACAATAAAGACAGACAGGGAGAACTTAAACTGCACCGCGTCGCATACACACAGGAATATACAGTAATGTGAACAGGGCACAACAAAACACAAATATGGGAAGGCGAGAAGGTAACAATGGATCATACGACACCAGATATGAATCTCTCTCTCTCTCCAACACCTCCACTCCAGACCGGAACCACTTGGTATGACACACAAGCTATAATCGGCGACGCCCATAGGCCAGCATGACTATTTAAAGACCGTGGGCGTGACCAAACATCCAACCTGATCTTCAGCTAGATTAACCCCCGATAGCCTGAGAAACTCAAGCCGGCGCCACTGAGGCTATAGTGGACGGAGGTGGAACTACCTCTGCCTGCCGGACGCTGTGGTGTGAATAGCGTCCGACATGACAGTATATTGTGAATTTTGATGTGTGGTTAGGATCATTATACATTTATAGAAGCCTGCCTCTTTTTAATTTAAGCTTTATTACTTATGGTGTTACGTTTCCATCAAGAATTTGTTGAAATTTCATTGAGTCTATTCTTCACACTACCTGTAAAATGTTCCCTGTGCAATTGGCTGCTACACAACCCCAAAGCATGATTGATTCATCACCATGCTCAATGGTTGGCTAGTAGTAGTGATGAATGAGCATTAAAATGCTTGGGTACTCGTTATTCCAGTTGAGCAAATCGTAATGTTCAGATGCTCGACCTGAGTAAGGAGTATGATTGAAGTCAATGTGAAATGCGAACATTTTTATGGTGGTCCCTTGAAGGTCTAAAGGGGGTCTAAAAATTGCTAAAAATAATGTAAACAGTTTTTGAAATGGCATGGAAACAGCATGGGGAAGATCCCTGGAAGCATCTCTGAATCCCAGGTTGCTGCTAGGAACAATGTTGTCAGAGTATTACGCCACTTTTACGGACTGACAATAAAACATAACGAACTGCACATTTGACTAGAAAAAAAAGTTAAAAAACATTCTTTCCAGGGAAAGAATTTGTACATAAGGCAAAATAAATAATAGAAAAACATGCTTCTCCGCACCTTGGCCTAAGTTCACATGCAGTGTTTTTGCTGAGGTTTTGCACATTTGCATTGATTTCAATGATAAAAAAAAATTCCACAGGAAATGTAATTTTATGATTCTAAATACCTTATCTGGCCATGTGGTGTGCAAGACATGATCAGACGCATTGAAAGTCTTTTTATTTTTGAAGGGCCATCAGACGACCATCACTATTTGTAGAGGGCTATCAGGCATCTTGTGGACAGATGAGACCAAGATAGAGTTTTTTGGTAAGCACATAATTCTACTGTTAAGTGAGATTCAGGGAGAGGGATGAAGGGGCTTACCACGCTGAGAATGTGTAGCTGGAAATTTGTCCCAGAGTTCATCCTGACAGTGCTGTTTCCACTAGTGATCACAGGAAGGTAGACGTAAAAAGGGGAAAGATTCCAGCACAACCATCCAGGGATAAAATGGATTTGCCTTTTAATGTTTTAACTACGTTTGAATAAAGAATCCATTTAATCCCTGGATGGTTGTGCCGGAATTTTTCCCCATTTTTTGTCAATTCTACTGTTTAGTATAAGTGGGATGAGGCCTTCAAATAAAAGAACACAATAGTTACAGTCAAATATGGTGGAGGTTCAAAGACATTTTGGGATTGTTTTGATGCCTGTGGCCTTGAATGTCTTGAAATGTGAAGATTCTCAAAGGATTTTGAGTCGCAATATAGTGCCTGGGGTCACAAAGCTGGTTTTGCAGTATAGTAGGTCATGAGACTTCCAGCAGGACAAAGACACACTTCAAGAACCACCCAGAAATAGATGGAAACAAAGCACTGGAGAGTTCAGAAGAGGTAATTCAAGTTCCAGTAGCGTAAAGACTCCTATCACTACTTCTTACATACAGATGCTACTGATAAACTGTGAATGGACACATTATATAATTTAATTTTGCCTGCTTTGATGAATTTCTGAGTATGGAACACAATAAAAAGCATAAATCAAGCAAAGAGTGCGTAGGAAAAACAGCAGCAAAGCTTAAAAACTATAAGGCAATAATCCCTGATTAGATGCCTGTCATATGCTACTCCTATTTCCACAACTCATCGTAGACTAATTGCAAGTAAGAGAGGTATTGTAGAATACAGAAGGAATTTGAATCAGCCCTGAAATTCTTTTTTTCTTGTACGTGGTGATAGGCATCAGGTTTCTCCCTCTGCACAGGAGGAATCCTGAGTTTTGCCTGCTACGGTCTCCCATTCAGTCACAGCTGCAGAGGAGCCTGCTCAGCAAAGACGTTATTCCCAGCGCCTTGCTCAGGCTAGTGCTGTCGGCTTGGTTGCTGTTGCCATCCATGGTTCAGCTATAGCAGCCTGCACTAGTCAGCGGCGAGCAGCTCCTAAGTCCCTTTTTCACTCCACTGAGCATGCCCGTGGCTCAATCTCCCATTGGAGTTCAGAGGTCACATGCTCAGGTCCCGTGACTGTTCCGATTGGACCACGGGGAAGGTCCCGGAAGGTCACCGCTATAAAAGACTCACATAGCCGCTTGGCCATGCGCTAATATAGACTCATTTTGTCAGTGGAATGTGTGATGATGGGTGCATGAGACTGGTGACTGACTCCTTATAACTCCCGCCCTCTGGTTGTGCTTGTTATAGGGTTTAGAGTTAGAGTCAGTGCCAACGGATGTCTATACTCTCGCCACTGTGCTCCTATGTGTCAGTACACATTAGCGTCGGTGGTGTCGTCCTGTACGTGGCACTACCGTACCGCTCCAAGTCATTGCACCCACCAGTGCAGTGCCGCGTGCAAGTTGTGCGCTGGTTAGCTCAACCCTGGGCGCTTAGTGGCACAAGACAGAGTGGCACCATGCACACTTGTGCGCTCCTTGTACTTTTATATTACTTTTCTGCTGACACCGCAGCTGCGGCGCCGAGCGCTGGTGGTCTAGAGGGACCCTATCCCTTGTCTCTGGGGCAGGGTTCTGTGACCGTTTAGTAACGCTCTCCCTGCCGCGTCCTGTGAAGATAACAGGCTCTGGCATTTGCTCCAGTGGCTCTGTGAGGTAACAGAGTTCGCTCCTGTACACACCGGATCAGTGGCTAACCCGCCGGTGTTCAGTTAATATTCCGCCATTACCAAGCAGCAGGTTACCATCTCTGCACGGTGGACCCCGGGTTGCGATCGCACTTTGTTATACTTTATATTTAGTGCAATCCACAACCCTAACACGTGGTAGAAAGAAACTGTGAAGTAACACAAGTAACACTGTCAGCGTTAATGAATTTCTTAGTACAGATGACCGTAAAACACGAATTAGTCAATGAGTGCATGGAAAAAAACAGCAGCAAGGCTTACAATTTATAAGACAATAATCCCTGACTAGATGCTTGTCATACTCTATACCTGCTGCCACACCTCACCATTGATAAATTGCAAATAAGGGAGTTATTATTGTAGAATATAGAAGGCATTTGAATTGGCCCTGAAATTCTTTTTTCTTGTACCTGGCAGCAAGAAACTGTGGATTAATGCAAGCAACCCTGCCAGCTTTAATGAATCTCTGAGTAAATATGACCTTAAAAAACATGAATTAGTCAATAAATGCATGGAAAAACAGCAGCAAGGCTTACAATTTATAAGGCAATAATCCCTGACTAGATGCTTGCCATATGCTATACCTGCTGCCATACTTCACCGTTGATAAATTGCAGATAAGAGATGTATTTTATAGAATATAGAAGAGATTTGAATCGGACCTTTTTTCTTGTACCGAGCAGCAAGAAACTGTGGAATAAGTCAAGTAACACTGCCAACTTTGATGAATTTATGAGTACAGGTTACCATAAAAAACATGAATTGGTCAATGAGTGCATGGAAAAAACTATCAGCAAGATTTAAAATTTATAAGGTAATAATTCCTGACTAGATGCCTGTCATATGCCGTACATACTGCCACATCTCACCTTACATGAATAGCAGATAATAGCGGTATTATTATAATGGAATAGAAATTATTTGAATTAGCCTTGAAAAATCGATTTGTTTAATGTAGCAGCATCAAAGACTGTTATTTCATCACCCCTGGTGGGTAATATAGTGGAGCGTTTCACATCTACTCAGATTGATATGGAGGATACCAGGATCCTCTGTACTTACTGTACAAACCCTCCTATCCAGGCTGTGACAGTGACTGTGTATGCAGTGTGAGAGCTCCCTATGTGAGGACCACCTGACAGCCCATGACAAGGCAATGGATCATATACTAATAGAACCCATAGGCTGGTTTCAAAAAAATGTTCCTTCAAATAGACGGTGGATCCACCTAAAAGCATTTTTTTTACATTACTAAGGAGTGGGTCTCCTGCACTGATAAAGCATTTGCAATAAGTGCAAGAGATGTCAAAAATTAGAAGGAGGCACTCCAATACCCCTTGGAAGACATGTAGTGGAGGGCCTTTTTCCCATTATTAAGGAGTGGGTATCCCAGACTTGTCATGCCCATACACTGAAAAACATTTGGCTGAAAATCATTTACCCCTGGGGTAAATTTATAGAGGGTAGCATGATCATCCTGTTCAAATGGGGATGGAGTAGTAGGAGGAGGATGAGACAGAAAAGATGAAATCCTGAAGTGTATACCCATGTTTGTGTTGGAAGGGATGCATGCAAATAGACAAGAAAAAAACAAAACATTGGATTTGAGTTGATGTTCTGCTGCTGTCAAGTGTTCGTGTACAGAAGTCTGACACAATTCAGAACTTGTTCATTTTGAAAAGAGTCAGCCTGTAAGCACTTTCAGTTGACAGGCAGATGCGCTTATCATATTTCCCCTGGTAGCAGTAAAAACCTGCTCTCACAAAATGCTAGTGGCAGGGCGGGCCACAACCTCCAAGGCATAGAGAGACAGGTCATGCCACGTGTCTTTAAAAACAGGGTGGCACATGTTAAGGAGCTGAAACTCCAAAGCCCTTCATCCAATTTTAATGTGGATACCCTCAAATGAAAGCTGAAAGTCTGAACTTCAACTGCATCTGAATTGTTTCGTTTAAAATTCATTGTGGTAATGTCTAGAACCAAAATTAGAAAAATGTTGTCTCTGTCCAAATATATATGGACCTAACTGTAACTACTAACCAGCAAAGGATAAACAAGCAACTGTGGGCTGATATTAATTGCCTAGGAAGTGGCATGGATATTGCACACACCCCTTCCAAACTAAGAACTGCCTGTGGCAGTGGCAAGTTGGGTAATAGTTGTGAAGTTGATGTCAGCTGGCATCAAGCCCACGTGTTAGTAGTGGAGTGAGATCTACAAGACCCCCCCGTACTAACCCCAAAGTCAAATGTAATACTGACAGACAGAGAGTAAAGTCCTTTAATTGAAAAAAACACACAGGCTCATTTGTTCCTCATCTGTTAGCCAATAATGCATTTGTCCCATGAAGAGCCCAACTCCGTACATCTGGATGCATAGCTGAGATGATGGGACCGCTCAGCCATGCATCCAGGAGATGTCATTAAGGTTACCACAGTTAATTTCCTGGCATACAGTGAACTCACATATTTCTTATGATACTCATTTTAATGAGTGAAAAGTGTGTTAAGGGCTCTTCTTAGAAAGGTGTCCCCTGTCCACCCTGGCACCTGTCCTGTCCCTATTAGAATGTAGAGATGTTAAGGAAGGAGATAGGTCTCTTTTAGATGTCCATTTTCATGTTAGTGTTATATCCATATTTTTTGCAGATAGAATATACAGGGTGGGCCATTTAAATGGATACACCTGGGTGGGCTGACTTCAAAATGGCCGTCATAGTCGCCACCCATCTTGAAAAGTTTTCCCCCTCCCATATACTAATGTGCCACAAACAGGAAGTTGATATCACCAACCATTCCTGTTTTATTTAGGTGTATCCATATAAATGGCCCACCCTGTATATACGAGAAAGACAAAATGCATTACTATACAAAGTAAGGGAAATTTCATTAATGTAGACATAAATGATGAAAAATGATGATAATAATAAAAGCAATTGATGACAACCAAAAGAACATGTAATACTGTATGGCTGAGAAATGTAACCCAGAAAAATTTGTAAACTTTTTTCAGTGTTATATATCACAAAAATGTACCCCAGAACCAGGAATAGTGTATGGCTAAAAATGTGAACAAACAATCAAAATGTTTAAACTTTTTTTGCACTGTTATATACTCCCAAAATGAGACAGAAAGCACATAATACTCTACTAATTAGTAATGTAATCCTGAAATATTTTTTTAAGCTTTTTGTAACTTTTACATAGCCAAGAAATGCAAGAATAACCGTACTAAACTGTATGGATAAGCCATTGAATTCACAAAAAATGTTTAAACTAAAATATTTTGAAAATCTAGTTGATGTACAGAAAGTGCAAAGCCAGGCAGAAATTATGAGGAGGGTCATCCATACACCCCTGAAAGGCAGCAACTGGTGGGTCTCATTAAAATATTGAATATTACAAACACTTTATGTGCTGTTGTCATCTGGTGGTGTGGAAAAGTGTTAATCCTCGCTTTGCTCATTTTTATGAGAGTGCGTCTGTCCGAATTCTCTGTTGACAGGCAATAGCGCCTGTTTGTTATGACCCCCCAGTGGTCCTAGAAACCCAACCATGGCAGCACAACACCTCGAAGGTATAGAGGGACAGCTCATGCCAGGTGTCCAGATTTGAGAACATATAGTTGAAAGTTTCAGAGGAATTAAGGAGTACGCTGGTTTTATTGGTCAGGTATTGCTTGACCATCTTTAAAAACTTTCCCTCCTTTTCAAAACTATCCTGTTATTAGGCCCTGGGCTGGTGTCATGAAATTGGCTGATGCCTCTAACAGTATAACCCTGCCTCTGCTGTGTGTCTCCCTGGCCTCTCTTCCTTGGTTGAGCAAGAAAGTTTGCCCTCTGCCACTAGTGTTGTCAGATGGGAATTTTTTAAACATATTTTCCACAATGGCTTTCTGGTCTAGAACTATTTTAGAAGACCTCTCAACCCCAGGAAGAAAAGATGCAAAGTTCTCCTTGTAGCATGAGTTTAGCAGGGTGAACAACCTGTACTCTTGTTTGGCTAAGATGAATGTAATGCCAGCGCCACGGAAAAGGCAGCGACATATGAAGTCAGCCATATGTGCAAAGCTCCATACAGCCAATACTTCCCTGTCTCCAGCATGATGGTGACTCTCCATCTCCTCCTCCTCCCTCTCTTCCTCTTTATCACCATCCTCAGCCCATCCACAAAGAAGAGACAAAAGTTGTGTGGGTAATTGCTTCTGTTGTGCTAACCACCAGCTCCTGTTCCTCCTCTTCCTCTTCCTCAGTGTCTACCTCCTCATTGATACCCAATCAGTGCTGAGCAGATAAGTTGAGGCTGGGCTGGCTACAATCTCTCTGTGTTATGTCTTCATCCATCCCCTGCTTCACAGGCAAAGTTTGATGTTTAATTGTGTTAATTGTGAGCAGCAACTGTTGTTTAAGTAATCACAGAAGGGGCATAGCTGCACTGACTGGCATCATTGTCGGTCAACATCTTTTTGGAGTCCTCAAAGTCTTGGAGAACTGAACAAATGTCAGACATCCATGACCACTCTTCAGTTGTTATATGTGAAGGCTGACCAGAATGCTGATGGGCCTGCTGGAGCTAGTACTCAACTACTGGCCTCTTCTGCTCACAAAGCCTTGCCAGCATGTGCAGTGTGGAGTTCCAGCTCATGGTGAAATTGCACACCAGTCAGCGAGCTGGCACATGCATGTGCTGCTGCAGCACTGCCAAAGTTATGTCAGCTACAGTAAACTTGTGGAAATGGGTGCTAACGTGGCATACATTGACCAGAACCTCTGACAAATCTGGGCATGTTTTCACAAACTGCTGAACTACCAAGTTGAGCATATATGCCAAGCATGGTACATGTTTGAGCTTGTCAAGCTTCACAGCCGCCACCAGGTTGCTCCCTTTATCACACACAACCATGCCTGGTTGGAGATTCAGTGGTGAGAGCCACAGATCTGTCGGGTCTGTTATTCCTTTAAGTAACTCTGCAATGTTGTGCAGTTTGTCTTTTAGACAAATTACTGTAGCTTCAACAGAGCCTGTTGCCACTTCACTGAGGCAGTGCTGCAGAGCTTCCATTTCCCAACTGATGTGGATGACTTGCTCTGAAATAGCACATCAGAGACTGAGGATGAGGAGGAGCAGTAGGATGTTCAGAAACATCTGTAGCTGGTGGAGGAAACCCTGGTAAAAGTAGGGCCAGCAATCCTTGGCATCAGGAGCACATGTGCTTTGTCAGGGTATGACTTGAGGATTTGAATTTTACATTGAGCACTGCCCATTTCTCAATGAGTAACGACCACATCTGAGCACTGTGATACTCAAATGATAACACTGAGTATCACCGAGCACATTCGCTGATCCCTAATTTTTATAGTCCCCAGACTCTCTTGTAGGGTCTGTAGGGTCTGCTCATCCCTAGTTTTTACAAATTTTAAACCACCAGTCTTTTACACAAAACATGCTAAACTGTATGAATGACAATATACTCAATTCTGTCACTAAAAAAATTGGCCATGTGCAGCAGCTATGTACAATATTTAGCAATGGATGGTGAAGCCCTAAGCCCTGCCTGGAGACTGTATTCTGCCACCCTATTTGCTCCAACAGTTGTCCCTAGGCTAAATGCAGAATGTATTGCATAGAATCAGAAAAATAACAAGATGAGCTGTTATGAATGAGTCACCGGAGGAGGAAAAAACAAAAACACAAGCTAAGTCCAGAAAACCGGAGAGGTTGGTAGCTAGCGGATTGCAGACCCCTGATCCTATTCTCCACAACTAACAGTAGCCGTGGGGTTTCCTACGGTGCCCCAGACCCCTCGTCACAGCCGGAGAGCTAAATAAGCCTAAAGAAAGAAAGGGGAAATCTAAACTGCCCCAGAGCAGACCCCAAAGCAATAGACAGTCCCCAACATGTATTGACGGTGAAAAACAGATGAAAACACAAACACAGACTGAAAGACAGGCTGAGCAAACGTTGGGGCCGAACTAACTAGATAGGAAAGGACAGAAAAGATGCTGACTGCAATCCGCAAAAAACCCTGCCAAAAATAATGTCCAACACGTCTGATAGAAAAGGCCCTGAAGTCACTAGACTTCAAAATCACTATATCAGCACTCAGGTATATTCTGAAGACAGAGCAAAGAGATCAACTGATCAGAGACAAAAATGGAATTCAGGCCGTCCCAACCAGGGCAGGCTGAACACAAACACTAAGTAAACAGACAAAATCTCATGGAAAAATAGCAGAGCAAAAACTTAGCTTTTAGTAGACAGGAACTAAACTGGATGCCAGCGCTCAGAGCAGAAAGGATCACCAGCAAACCTGCAGGGCGTCGGCTGCCTTTTATCCACTCAGAAATTCCGGATGTCCAATCACACTCCACCTGTTCAGATGACAGGTTCTTACCATCCAGATCAATTTCACTACCTCCTTTCACCAGCAGAGGGAGTTCATCAGACATCAGAGGTGAAGGAGAAAATGAACTCATAACAATGAGCCTTTAGAAGGACTTTTATTATAATGGGTCAGCATCAGCACCAGTAGCACCACTAGAGGACTCTAATTAATGAAACTGTGCATACACAGGCCTGGAACACTACTCTCTCCCTCCACTCACAACTGTCCATAGCTGTGCAATGATGTCAATGTGCCAAGCATGGAAGTGCTGGACCTTTTATAACCTCTGATGAGGTAATGTGGCCAGTCAATCACAATAATGCCACTTCAAAGATGGCTATGGCATTACGGTGACTGGCAGGCAAGCTCTGCCTGTTTATTGGCTGTGTAACAGGAGCCAAACATGCGAGGTGGGGATTCAAGCATTCAAATCGAGCACTAGCCAATGCTCGATGAGTGCTGAGCAAATCCGAGAACCCAGATACTGGAATGATATCTGAGTATCACTAATAAAGAACATTTGCATCTATTTAGTTCTTACTATGAAATGTACTTGTTGGTGTATTCTAATGTATCAAGTCTCCAACAGATGTAATACTAGAGTTGTATTTATGAACCTAGGAAAATGATAAATATTACATAGTAGGGAACCTAGATTGTGAGCCCCAATGGGGACAGTGATGATAATGTGTGCAAAACTGTAAATGCGCTGCGGAATATGTTAGCGCTATATAAAAATAAAGATTATTATTATTACATGGTAGTCCAGAAAAAGAAATGAACAATGGTTATTGATATATTAAAAGGTCTATCTCATGAGGACAACTTTTCAAATGGAGGCTAGAGAAGTCAGACGTCTGGATTCACTAGTTCACATTTTATTGCGAAGGGCAGCTAAGGCAGCACATATAGATGCAGCAGGTCATTCAAGTAACATATCGATGAGCAGGTTCACTAATACATTTTATGCTACATGTTCAGGATCACAGAGGATCCTAACAAGGTGAAGCTTCATTCACAAGTCCATTTCTTTTCTAAAAAAACAGACTGATTTTCATCAGGGTTTTGGATCAGGTTCCATTGGTATTTGGTCAGTACTTCAGTTGTTATTTTCAGTGATTTTCTTGTATACCCCCCCAAAAAAAAATAAACACAATGCAAAGCTTTATCTTCCCATTGCAATATGAAAAATTGACAGCACTTGGATTGCACATGGATGGTACTGTGTGCGGCCATTTTGAAGTCGGCCATTTTGGATACAACTTTATTTTTTTTAATGGGAAGAGGGTCATGTGACACATCAAACTTCTTGAGAATTTCACAAGAAAAACAATGGTGTGCTTGGTTTTAATGTAACTTTATTCTTTCATGAGTTATTTACAAGTTTCTCTTTGTTTACCGCCATTGACATGTCGCAGAGGTTAATAGAGGAGAGGATAGAAATTATGTTGATGTCTGGTGAATGCAGTACCCGGGTCATTGCAGCAGATTTCAATGCAAGACACCCTACGCAAGAAAACTGTCACCATTCCTATTTTATTTAGGTGTATCCATATAAATGGCCCACCCTGTAGAATACCTTATGTACGGACCCTCCATTGTGGAGCCAACTGCATAAACAACAGTGTCTCCATCTTTGAGCTACCTCATTGCCATCTCACCCTCATTGTTGCACTATATGTGTGCTAATTGTGCAAAGTTTTGTTCTTGTTTTTGATATGATTCCAGCAGCCTCCAATTTCTACTAGAAAACTGCTGTATAGATTTTCACTCAGTATGATACATTTCTCTGTTTTTGTTTATTTTATGTTTTCCATTGTATATTTTATGTTTCATAGACCTACCTTGAAAAAGGTCACATATGGGCCGAAATGTTGGCTTAATGTCTGTAATTCAAGTCTTCATATAAATTTTCATTTACTTCAACCTGAAGTGCCAAAGTTTACTTTTATTATTATACTAGCTGACGAACCCAGCGCTGCCCGGGCATAGTAACTAACTGTGGTTAGTTATAGCAAATTATAATTATCCTCGATCCCATAGTCCTGTGCCCATATACCATCATACATATCCACCATACCATAGGCCCGTGCCCATATACCCATCATACATATCCTCCATCCCATAGTCGAGTGCCCATATACCCATCACTTCACACATCCTCCATCCCATAGTCCCATGCCCACATATACCCATCATACATATTCTCCATCCCATAGTCCCATGCCCATATACCCATCATACATATTCGCCATCCCATAGTCGAGTGCCCATATACCCATCACACATCCTTCATCTCAGTCCCATGCCCATATACCCATCATACATATCCTCCATCCCATAGTCCCGAGCCCATATACCCATCATACATATCTGCCATCCCATAGTCCAGTGCCCATATACCCATCACACATCCTCCATCCCATAGTCCCGTTCCCATATACCTGTCATACATATCCTCCATCCCATAGTCCAGTGCCCATATACCCATTACACATACTCCATCCCATTGTCAACCTTTATGACATCATAGTGAGCGGCGGGGCTTGCAACCTATGATGACATCAGCGTCGCTATGGCAACCATTATGACATCATAATGAGGGGCGGGGCTTGATACACACACACTTTTTCCCCATTATGTAGATAGGGGCAAAATTGTTTGGTGAATTGGAATGCGCAGGGTTAAAATTTTGCCTCACAACATAGCCTAGGACACTCTCGGGGTCCAGACGTGTGACTGTGCCAAATTTTGTGGCTGTAGCTGCGATGGTATGGATGCCAATCCCGGACATACACACACACATACATACATACACACACTTGAGCTTTATATATTAGATAACAGAATAAAAAAAGTTTAAACATTTTGCTTGTTTGTTCACATTTCTTACCCATACACTATTCCGGGTTCTGTGGTACATTTTTGTGATATATATTACTCAAAAAAAGTTTACAAATTTTCCTGGGTTACATTTCTCAGCCATGCAGTATTAAATGTTCTTGGGTACATATTGTTGGTATATAATACTCAAAAACCCTTGCTCAAAACTTTATTATTATTATTACTATAATGCTTATTCACAGAGTATTTAATCTTTTTAGGTACAGTTAGCCGCGATATGAGCCTTAAAAACTTTTTAAAAATTTATCAGTATTATATTGCTCATTCATAGGGTATTACATATTCTCAATTACAGTTCTTTGCTATATAAGCCTCAAAGAACTTGTTACAAATTGTATAGGTATTATATTGCTCATCCATAGACTTTTACATATTCTTGAATAGATTTTGTTGCTAAATATGCCTAAAAAACTTGTTTAGAAATGTTATCTGTATTATATTGCTCACCTATAGACTATTCTGTGGTATGTATGGAGCACATTTCATCGCTATAAAAGCCTCAAAAAGCTTGTTAAAAATTAATTGATATTACACTGCATTCATAGACTATTCTGTGGTCTGAAGTATATTTTGTTGGTATATAACACTCAAAAATTAATATATTATTATATTGCTCATCCATAGAATTTTACATATTATTGGGTAGATTTCATTGTTATATGAGCCTCAAAAAACTTGTTAAAAAATGTATCGGTATTATATTGCTCACCTACAGACTATTCCGTGGTCTGGAGTACATTTTGTTGATGTATAACCTTCAACAAACTTGTTTAAAATAATATCGGTATTATATTGCTCATTGAAAGACTTTTACATATTTTTGGGTAGATTTTTTGTTGCTATGTAAGCCTGAAAATATTTTAGGCTGTGTGCACACATTGCAAATTTGTGGCATTTTTGTTGCATTTTTCGGCGCAAATTTGTCACAAAACTTGATGCCAGCAAAGTGAATGAGAAACCAAATGTATCATGAACACGTTAAGTATTTTTGACTGGAAGATTTGGTGCAGAAAATAATCTACAGGATGTCAATTCTCTGTGTATTTGTGTCCCACATTTTTCACCATTGTCTTCTTTCAACTTGATCAAAAACACAGGAAAAACATAAAAAACGCGTGGTTCTCCAACAGCATTTTTCCTGCTAAGAGATGTAGAAATGATGCATAAATTTTACTCAACGTGTGCACATACCCTTCTCATTATTATATTGCTGACCCATACAGTATTCTGTGGTCATGAGTACATTTTATTACTTTATAAGATTCCAAAAAACTTGTTAAAAAAATCTATTATTATTATTATTATATGTGTGCACACTTTGCAGATTTTGTGTCTTTTTTAGCACGGATTTGAGACAAAACCTGATGCCAGCAAAGTGAATGAGAAACCTAAAGTGTCATGCACACATTAAGTATTTTTGACTTACAGATTTGGTGCAGAAAATAATCTGCAGTATGTTAATTCTGTATGTTTTACAGCTGCCTTTTTCACCATTAATTTCACTCAAACCATCCCAAAATGCAGGGCAAAAAAGCACCAAAAATGCACATTTTTGCAGCTGTGCATTTCCTATCAAGAGATGCAGAAATAGTGCAGACATTTTACTAAACATGTGTACATACCTTTATCGGTATTATAATGCTCACCCATAGACTATTCTGTGGTCTGAAGTACAATTCCTTGATATATAACCCCAAAAAGTGCAGACCTTTATGAATCTAGGAGTAGCAATGCATGACAAGTTAAACAGAATGTGTATGAGGCGTTCCTTTATGTCTAATACAGGGTGTATCTCAGTCCCTCTGAGTCTTTTGGCAGTTCTTGCCTCTGTCATAAATTAACCTCTTCCCGACCGCCCACAGTAGATAAACGTTGGCGCTTGCTGGGCTTTGTGCAGCGCCGACGTTTATCTACTGTCGGCGGTTTTGTGCCCCCCGGGACCCCCTCATACCTTATAACGCGGGGATCCCGGTGCACAATGCATGCTGGGACCCCCGACGTCATCGAGACCTGATTGGTTCAGGTCCTGATGATGTCGCGTCACAGCAGCCAATGAGAGAGCTCGCTGGGAAAGCTGCTTGTTTCCCGGCGATCTCCCTCATTATAACGCGACTTCTCCTCTGAGCTCATGCTGACAGATGAGCAGAGGTGAAGCAGCGTTACAGTGTGACTAGATCGCTGCCTGGCACAGCTGATCGCTGCCTGGCACAGCTGTGTCAGGCAGCGATCTTGTCACACAGTAACGCTGCTTCTCCTCTGATCATCTGTCAGTGTGAGATCAGAGGAGAAGTGGCGTTACTATGTGCCGGGCAGCGATCTTGTCACATAGTAACGCTGCTTCTCCTCTGATCATCTGTCAGTGTGAGATCAGAGGAGAAGTGGCGTTACTATGTGCCGGGCAGCGATCTTGTCACACAGTAACGCTGCTTCTCCTCTGATCATCTGTCAGTGTGAGATCAGAGAAGTGGCGTTACTATGTGCTGGGCAGCGATCTTGTCACATAGTAACGCTGCTTCTCCTCTGATCATCTGCCAGTGTGAGATCAGAGGAGAAGTGGCGTTGCTATGAGTCAAAAATACAAAAAATAAAAAACACAAAAATAAAAAAAAAAGTAAAGAAAAAAAAAAGCAGGTAGGCAGGCTAGGGCTATGTCTAGGGTTAGGGCTAGGGCTAGGGTTAGGGCTAGGGTTAGGGTTAGGGCTAGGGTTAGGGCTAGGGTTAGAGCTAGAGTTAGGGGTTTGTTGGGGTTAGGGTTGGAATTCGAATTGGGGGTTTCCACTGTTTAGGTACATCAGGGGCTCTGTAAATGCAATATGACGCCCGCAGACCATTCCATCAAAGTCTGCATTCCAGAACGTCACTACTTCCCTTCCGAGCCCCACCGTGTGCCCAAACAGTGGTCCCCCCCACATGTGGGGTACCAGCGTACTCAGGACAAATTGGACAACAACTCTTAGGGTCCAATTTCTCCTGTTACCCTTGTGAAAATAAAAATTGAGAGCTAAAAGATCATTTTTGTGGAAAAAAAATGATTTTTTTATTTTCACGGCTCTACATTATAAACTTTAGTGAAACACTTGGGGGTTCAAAGTGCTCACCACACATCTAGATAAGTTCCTTGGGGGGGTCTAGTTTCCAAAAAGGGGTCACTTGTGGAGGATTTCCACTGTTTAGGCACATCAGGGGCTCTGCAAACGCGACATGACACCCGCAGACCATTCCATCAAAGTCTGCATTCAAAAACGTCACTACTTCCCTTCCGATCCCCACCGTGTGCCCAAACAGTAGTTTTCTTCCACATATGGGGTACCAGTGTACTCAGGACAAATTGGACAACAACTTTTGGGGTCCAATTTCTCCTGTTACCCTTGTGAAAATAAAAAATTGGGGGCTAAAAGATCATGTTTGTGGAACAAAAATGATTTTTTATTTTCATGGCTCTACGTTATAAACTTCTGTGAAGCACTTGGGGGTTCAAAGTGCTCACGACACATCTAGATAAGTTCTTTAAGGGGTCTAGTTTCCAAAATGGGGTCACTTGTGGGGGTTTCCACTGTTTAGGCACATTGGGGGCTCTCCAAATGCGACATGGCGTCCTATCTCAATTCCAGCCAATTCTGCATTGAAAAAGTCAAACGGCACTCCTTCCTTTCTGAGCTCTGCCGTGTGCTCAAACAGTGGTTTAGCCCCACATACGGGGTATCGGCGCATTTGGGAGAAATTGCACAAAAAATTTTGTGGTTCATTTTCTGTTTTTACACTTGTGAAAATAAAAAAAATGGTTCTGAAATAAAATGTTTGTGAAAAAAAGTTAAATGTTTATTTTTTCCTTCCGCATTCCATTCATTCATGTGAAGCACCTGAAGGGTTAATAAACTTCTTGAATGTGGTTTTGAGTACATTGAGAGGTGCAGTTTTTAGAATGGTGTCACTTTTGGGTATTTTCTGTCATATTGACCCCCCAAACTCACTTCAAATGTGAGGTGGTCCCTAAAAAAAATGGTGTTGTAAATTTTGTTGTAAAAATGAGAAATCGCTGGTCAACTTTTAACCCTTATAACTTCCAAAAAAAAAAAAAATTAGGTTTCCAAAATTGTGCAGATGTAAAGTAGACATGTGGGAAATGTTATTTATTAACTATTTTGTGCGATATCACTCTCTGATTTAAGGGCATAAAAATTAAAAGTTTGAAAATTGCAAAATTTTCAAAATTTTTGCCAAATTTCGATTTTTTTAACATATAAGCGCAGTTCATATCTAAGAAATTTTACCACTATCCTGAAGTACAATATGTCATGAGAAAACAATGTCAGAATCAGCAGGATCCGTTGAAGCGTTCTAGAGTTATGGCCTCATAAAGTGACACTGGTCAGAATTGAAAAAATTGGCCTGGTCACGAAGGCAAAAACAGGCTCAGGCGCGAAAGGGTTAAACTGAAATTTCTTATTTTTTATTACAAAAACAATTTAGATTTGCTTAAACTATGTATTTTTAACCCCTTTTTAACTTTTGCCTTATATACAGGAAAAAGAGGAAAAATGTTCCTTAACATTTTTTTTCTTGTAAAATTCAATTTCTAATCTGAAATTAAACATTTCAGTGTAATTTGTGAAGGAAGAAAGAACTGACAAATATTGGAAGGAAGAGGGGCTCAAATACTGTATATCCGTGTATAGACATAAAGGAGGGCCTCATATACATTATGTTCAAATTGTCATGTACTGATACTCCTAGGCTCATAAAGAATATGCACTAAGTGGAAAGCCTGCCAAAAGTTACAAGCAGGGTCATCCATACACCCTTGAAGGCACCAACTGTAATACCTCATTCAAATATTGTGAACAAAGAGTAGTTGTGCTACTCCTAAACACATGCCTTGCACATTTTTATATCTGCTAGATCCCTGGGAACCAAGTTTTCTTGGCAAATTGATGCTACATTTTTTTAATAAAAAGCAGGCCAAGCATTTTTTTTTAAAGATTACAAATCACCGTAATTTACACAAAGAACAATTAACTCTATGGATGACAATAGTCATTTTTGGAACAAAACATTTTATGAACTGTAGCAGGAAAAGCTGTTTTTAAAAATGTTTAACTACTAAAATTTTACATAAAGAATACTAAACTGTATGAATGACAATAGTCAATTTTTGGAACTAAAAATGTTGTGATCTCTAGCATGACAAGTGTTTTTAAAAAATTTTAATCCACAAGAATTTTACTCAAAGCACGTTTAATTGTATGAATGACAGCAGTCAATTTTTGGAACCAAAAATTTTGTGAACTGTAGCAGGACAAGTATTTTTTACTCGAGTATCTGGTTGCTCGCATGTGCTCGGTACTTGAAGAGCATTGGCTGTAGCTTGTATTTGGAACTTGCATCCACGCCCCATATGTTTGGCACCTTTTACACAGACAATAAGCTTGCAGGATTTGCCTTCCAGTCACTGTAATGCCATAGCCATCTTGGTGGTGGCATTTATGTGATTGACTAGCCACATTACATCATCAGAGGTTAAAAAAGAACAGGCGCCACCACACTTGTCTCACTAATACCATTGCACAGCTCAGAGACAGTTGTGATTGGAGACAGAGAGCAGTTATCCAGGCCAGTGTGCGCACAGTTTAACTAGTCAGGGTCCATTATTGTTGAAACTGGTGCTGATGCTGAACCTTCATACTAACAGTCCTTCTAAATGCTAATCTTGTGCATTGCTGTTCGTATCATACACATTCTGCATTTAGCCTAGGGACAGTTGCAGGAGCAGGGAGAGTGGCAGAATGCAGCCTCTAGACAGGGCTTTGAAATCCCTTGCTAAATTTATAGCTGGCACATGTGACCACATTCTTTTTGAGGGGGGTGAAAAATTTGACATCTTGAAAAGTTTCCCCCCCTTCCATATACTAATGTGAAACAAACAGTAAGTTGATATCATTAACCATTCCCATTTTATTTAGGTACCCTGTAGAGTAAAAGTGTGACACCATTGTTCTCAGCAGTGATCTGAGAGTCAGAGATGCTTCCAGGAGTCTTACCGATGCTTTTCTCCTTCCATTCAGCATTTTTTCCATACATTTCCACATTTTCACTGCCTTCCCAGACCTCCTTGTAGGGTCTGCCAGAAAAATGCTTGTGTTTACTATTAGCTCCCATTATACTCATTACTTGAAACGAGCATGTATGAGGAAATGCTTGGTTCAAGTGACGAGCATCTGAGTATTTTAGTTCTTGCTCATACCGAATCTTTATATATTTTTCCTCTCCCTAATGTAAAGCTGAGCTATTGGAAGTGTATAGCATTTCATAGCTAACTTGTAATTGTGACACATAAAATATTGTCAACTAATCTTTAATCCTCTATGTGACATACAGTGCTGACTTGCTCTGATAGCAGGATTGCATGCTGGACGCACTCGGCAACATGTGGTTCTCCTCCTGGGATCACCCAACAAGCCAGTCTATTCTTACCATATGTCCTTTGTTCAGCTCTCAATGATGGGTTAAGCAGTCTGCAGTTTCCATTTGCCTTTTCACTTTCAGTTATGAAAACCAAAAGGTGAACTGTCATGTGACAATCAATAGCAACTACGGTGTGTTTTATTATGTCAAAACTTGTCCACGACACCAGCAACAGCGTATAGAGACATTCTCATTACCATCACACATACTTAGTAATGCTTTCATAATGTAAGAATGGCATGAATAATACACATTTATTGTGAACCTCCTCGATGTTCCTTTCCTAGCAGATTCATAGGTTATAGAACCTTATGGAATGTTTCAGC
The DNA here is from genome assembly GCF_039654945.1 of Dendrobates tinctorius. Lineage (NCBI taxonomy): Eukaryota > Metazoa > Chordata > Amphibia > Anura > Dendrobatidae > Dendrobates > Dendrobates tinctorius. Next base: position 7,880,542 of record NW_027361841.1, on the reverse strand, counting down.
TATGTTACATGTTTCTGTATGTATGTTCACGATCAAATAGACCTCAATTTTATTGTGACTATAAAAATGTTCTGATGGATCACTTCATCTACATCAGTTATATCCAGTAGGTATCCCTGTTTTTGGATTTGTGCCTTTAGGTGCAACGCCCAGGAAAAAAATTGTATGGTGAGGCCATTGCCTTCCCCAAGATGACAGTTAAGTGCTGCTATGCATTGAGTATTCTGCACAACCCCAAACAATGGCTATTGTTTCCTCTTCTGTTACCCAGAGCACTGTGATATCTTCCCACCCCCAAGGCTGTGTTGTGTGTATGCTTTTTCATATATTTATCTATGTATGTTTTTATAACTTGTTTCTAAATGTTTCTATTTCCTCCAAATGTGTTTAGCTACATAATATATATATTTTCTATATGTATCCTATGAAATGTAAATGTATAGAAGATGTTGGCCACAAATACAGCAGTATGAATTGATTTGTGTGTGTTGATCCTTTTCTAGTTGAATGCGAAATTTAGCAGGATTTATAGTCCACACAATATGTTAGGATGACCACCATCAATATTTCTAAGATATGCCAGCACATTATGATACATAGTGGTCAAAGCTCTGGGATCACCAATGGTCCAGAAAAGGAAGGAGAGACAATGCTATTTTACTGTAGTCCTGTAGCCCTTTCTTGCCTGGCTGCACCTCAGTAGTCTGTGGCCACCAGGCCATAGCCCAGGGAAAATCCTATCTGCCAGAATCTCTGGCTTCTCTCTTAATTTATAGTCCTTTCATGCAGGAAAGATCTCTTTGTACCGTGTTAGCCAGTAGATAGAAGAATATTTAGAATTCAGAGTCTTCAGTGGTTGATACCTTTTAATGGCTAACTGAAAAGATGGTTAGCATCTTTACAGTTAGCCATTAAAAGGTATCAACCACTGAGGACTCTCAATTCTAAATTTTCTTCTAATCCTTTCATGATGTCATATCTGACGCGTGACACATACAGTGGGGGAAAAAAGTCAGCCACCAATTGTGCAAGTTCTCCCACTTAAAAAGAAGAGAAAGGCCTGTAATTGACATCATAGGTAGGCCACAACTATGAGAGTCAAAATGAGAAAATAAATCCAGGAAATCACGTTGTTTGACTTGGCAATATTTATTTTTCAAATTATAGTGAAAAAAAGTATTTGGTCACCTAGAAACATGCAAGAGTTCTGGCTCTCAAAGACCTGTAACTTCTTCTTTAAGAGGCTCATCTGTCCTCCACTGAATACCTGTAGTAATGGCACCTGTTTGAACTTGATATCTGTATAAAAGACACCTGTCCACAACATTAAACAGTCACACTCCAAACTCCACTATGGTGAAGACCAAAGAGCTGTCGAAGTACACCGGAAACAAAATTGTAGCCCAGCACCAGGCTGGGAAGACTGAATCTACAATAGACAAGCAGCTTGGTGTGATGAAATCAACTGTGGGAGTAATAAAAAGAAAATGGAAGACATACAAGACCACTGATAATCTCCCTCGATCTGTGAACGGTGAACAAAAATCCAAGAACCACACGGGGGATCTAGTGAATGACCTGCATGGAGCTGGGACCACCGTAACAAAGGCTACCATCAGTAACACACTATACCACCAGGGACTCAGATCCGGCAGTGCCAGATGAGTCCCCCTGCTTAAGCCAGTACATGTCCAAGGCCGTCTGAAGTTTGCTAGAGAGCATCTGGATTATCCAGAAGATTATTTGGAGAATGTCATTTAGTCTGATGAAACCAAAGTAGAACTGTTAGAAACAAAACTTTTCGTGCTTGAATGAGACAGAATGATGAGTTGCATCCAAAGAATACCATACCTACTGTGAAGAATGGGGATGGCAACATTATGCTTTGGGTCTGTTTTTCTGCAATGGGACCAGGACGACTGATCTGTGTACATGAAAGAATTAATGGGGTCATGTATCGTGAGATTTTGAGTGCAAATCTTCTTCCATCAGCAAGGGCATTGAAGATGAAACGTGGATGGGTCTTTCAGCATGATAATGATACCAAGCACACCACCAGGGCAACGAAGGAGTGACTTCGTAAGAAGCATATGAAGGTCCTGAAGTGTCCTAGCCAGTCTCCAGATCTCAACCACATAGAAAACCTTTGGAGGGATTTGAAAATCCGCGTTACCCAGCGACAGGCCAAAAATATCACTGCTGTAGATGAGATCTGCATGGAAAATGGGCCAATATACCACCAACAGTTTTTGCCAACCTTGTGAAGACTTACAGAAAATGTTTGACCTCTGTCATGGCCAGCAAAGGATATATAACAAAAAATTGAGATGAACTTTTGTTAATGACCAAATGCTTATTTTTCACCACAATTTGAAAAATAAATCTTGTGAAATCAGACAAGGTGATTTTTTGATTTTGAATTCTCATTTTTACTCTCATAGTTGTGGTCTACCTATGATGTCAATTACAGGCCTCTCTCATCTTTTTAAGTGGGAGAACTTGCACAATTGGTGGCTGACTAAATATTTTTTTCCCACTGTACATGACATAGGGGTAGGCTGCAAATCAAACAAAGAGAATGAGGATGCCATCAGGCAGGAGGTGGTAACAGGGCTCCTATGTGGTAGCCACTGAATGTTGAACTGACTGCTGGTCCACAGTCCTCCAAATGAGGTTGCTCATCTACATATACCAGTCGTATATTCTCCTATATATTGTGCTGTAGGAAGTATTCTATATATTCTATGTGCTCAGACATCAGATGGTATACTCAGGATAATAAGTGACTGCCACATCATATGCTATAACCTTCTTTATTTGCTGTGGATTTGAAGTTGTTTACATTGGTGACTTGGTTGATCAATTATGTTTGAAAAAATAAATCATATGTATCTATATAAAAGACTTATGTTATGTGTTACCACCTTTACTCCAGTAATATGTTTTTTTTTGGAGTGTAGAAAAGCACAGAATACCTTGCTTGACTACACCTCTAAAAACATATATCCAGAATAATGATAGGAATATCTGACCACTACGAACCCTCATATGCACTGGTCTGAGTGCTGTTAGTTTCTTCCACAGGCAGCACTCAGACAGACAATAAGGTCATGTTAATATAGTCTAAGAAGCATCCAGAAGTAAACATATTAAAGGTGTTGCCGGTCTTAAGCTACAAGTCTGCAGTCACTCTACAGTATATGACTGCAGACTTGTGAATCCTCACATTGCACATTGCGGTGTCAGAAACGACCTCACTCAGTACAAGTGTATTGAGCTAGGCTTTAAACAGATTAGCTGGAATGTGACCAGGAGAATGCACATCACATACTTTTGCAGTCACATAATTGCCTGCTTCCGGAACCGGAGAATCCTCACAGTGTGTAATGCGTGCGATGTGAAAATTGAGGAGTGCGATGTGAAAATATTGAGGAGTGTATAGTCAAACAATGCTCCTGCAATGCTGATGTTACAATATGGAAAAATGGCAACATAAACTCTGATTAGTTCAACAAGTATCTTTATTGGATTGTGCGCATTTTCCTGATATAAGAGAGATAAATGGAGTCTGAAAACCTTATTTATACTACTTTTTAAAAAATGAATGTGAAGATTATCAAAGCAGAAGTCCATGGAATTACCAAACACTAATGTTAAACCATTAGTGGAATACTGGGGCACTGTGTTGGCCTTGCTTTGCACTCTTTTGTTAATTTGTACACTTTTTGCACCACTATCAACATACAACTGTACAACAAAAGTCTCGTAATCAGGTTGTCTTAAAAAATACCATATTCAATTGTAGGATAAAAAATAAACAATAAAAAAGTAAACAGTTGCATAAAACATCCCGATATTAACTTATAACTTACAAAAAAGAAGAGAATGGAACACCTTAATAATATAGTTTAATAAATAAAAGCCGGAACGACCAGTCCTTATTAATTTAACCCAGCAGATGAAGCTACGTACAAACAATACTACACAAAGAAGTCTATACCCCCTTAACCCATTCTAGTCTCTGAAAGCTGTAATACAAAACCTGAAGTGGCTTCACTTTCCTAGGATATTCTTGGTACTACATTGTCTTGTATGCATTGTTTCTTCCCATTTGAAAAAGGAATATTAATACAAGAAATGTACACAATGGAATAATATGAAAATGTCCATGGATCACTGAGCTCAGTCTATGCAGATAAGATTCTAGCACGCTTCTCTCTTTGCTCATGATGTCTCCTGTTCCTGCTCTTTTTGTTCTCTTGGACATGTTTCCACTTAGCTCCACCTTTATTGCGTTGCCTCTTTTTCTCTTTATGCCACATTTGCTCGCAGTATTCATCCATACTGAAGGTAGGGCTGCTGAGAAGTTGCAAATAATCTTTGTACCTCAGTCTTGACTCTGTGATTAACTCTCGGCCTCTAGCCTCGTCCTCTTCCATCTTCTGTGTTTGTTCCATCTGCTCGTTCTCTATCACTTTTACATTCAGCTTAACCAGGGTGTGAATGAATGTATTTTCTTGTGCATTACAATAATACATTCCAGAATCCTTCTTCTGTAGACTGCGGATCAATAGCCCATATTCAGTTTTAATGACTCTTTCGTCAGGTATTATCTGTGAAAAAAATAAAAAAATATTTTAATAACGATGCACTATTTTCAAAGTAAACAAGGTTTCATAAGAGATTGTACTTTATGGCACTACATTTTTTATTACGCAAAAGATCTCAAAACACTGTATTTTTGAGAATTTTGCAAAATATTGGAACGTAGTGCACTGAAAACCTTCTGCATAGCTGACTACCATTACACCGCATTACCAAAGTGCTTAAAACAAGGAGCTGGCCATATATTATACTTGCTTATATACAGTAGCTTCATCTTTACTAAGATGTTTAATAGAGGGGCTACAAAGACACTAAACATGAGAAAGGTTTTTTCCTTTGGTTAAGAGATGATGAGAATAAACAAGTTAAAAATAGTTGAAAGCCAATAATGCTAAATAGAGCTGTAAGGGCATAACAAGAGCATTTAGATAAATAAAGGGTAAAGGGGGTAATAATGAGGGTAGTAAGAAGGCATTAATGTAAAACACCAATCACAACAACACAGATTGAGACAGAGAAACTTATTGCTAAAAAAAGAAAAAAATAATCCAAAAATATTCTTCAACTACGTAAACAGTAAAAGATTCAGGACTTACAGTGTTGGCCCTCTCAAAAATAATCTAGGTGAAGTGGTGGAGGAGAGTGAGGGAAAGGCCAATCTATTAAACAACATCTTTTATACAGTAGCTACACAAGAAATCTTTTGACATATGATATGATAAGAAATACAGAAATTCTCCATTAAATGTCACTTGCCTAATCCCGCAGGAAGTACAGTGCTGCCACAAAAACACTAAGGTAATGGAATACACCCCTAAGCACTGCAGAAACGAAGTCTATGATTGACAGACCATTATTTATATATTATTATAACATAATAACAACAAAGGATGCCATATTACGGCCTCAAGAAGAAGCTATTTCCGGCCGAGTGATGTGCCTCCGGTCCGGCAGCATGCGCGGTATTACTTAAACAGTGCACACACTGCCCCTGTATGCCAGCACGTCCAGCCAGGTGCGGGAGCGCCACTTTTGTCCTACACCACGCCACCAATTCAGGTAAATACACGGCAGTGCTCCTACCATTCTTTTCATTAGAATAACCTACCTTAATGCATAATATAATTTACAGACATATTCCCATATGGATTACCATTTCAATTAAGGAGCTCATGTCATGCTACTAATGCAGGTAAATCCAACATTATTTATGGTGTACCCATCAACCTTCCCTATTATCACTGCTTAAATTCACTTTAACCCCTTATATAATCTTTAGATTTAGGCTATGTGCCCATGTAGCGTTTGTCAAGCAGAATATTCCTGAGCAGAAATGCACACCATGCTCCTGGGAAAACGCATGCGTTTTTTGACGTGCTTTTTTAAGCGTTTGTCAAGCGTTTTAGCATGCATTTTCCTAAGCGCTTTTGCTCATACAATTCATGGTATGCGGAATCTCGGGCGATTCCGCAAAATTAATGAACATGCTGCCTTTTTTACCGCTAAGCGATTCCGCAGTGGTAAAAAACGCACCATTGGCACAACATGAGTGTTTTCAATTAGGAATGTATGGAATACTTTTTTTTAAGCGTTTCCGCAGCAGAATCGCGCATTTAAAATCACCGCGGAAACGCTTAAAAAACGCTACATGGGCACATAGCCTTACCCTAATAAGGGTTACAACCTTTACTGAAGGATACAAATTATGCCACCAATGCAGGTATTCCTATGATCAACATCACCTATATATTTTGGACTACTACCCCTTCAACTCACCTTAACCTATAATGTAACTTCCACATCTATCCACACATGGACTGCCACTTATGTTGAAGAGCTTACACTGTACCTAAGGTACTTCACATCTACAATCTGCATATTGGGTGCATACATTTGGTCTTATTTTAATCATACTATCATTCTTCACAGCACCAGGGGCACCCACGATAAGAGTCTCTGCCTTTTTTCCATTTGTTCTATACTATATATCTCATACAACCAAGGTAAAAAATATTTATTATATTATTCTCCTATGTATGTTCTATTATGTTACTGCTTCAATTTGTGATGTACTGTACTTTTGCTATATTTAACTATATTTATTATAGCCAGTCGCCATATATACATTATATCATGAACATTGTGTTGTTATATAAATTATGAATAACCATTGTAGATATGCTCTTTTGGGTTGCTATATTTAGTACTCAGGTTATACAATGGCATTAATTCATTTTTTAACCTGTTCTTAACCTTATGACCATTTCCTTTTACTATCATCCTTGCTATATTATGTTTTTAATTGTATCTTATTCTTTTGTTTTAGTAACCCCATGAGTAAGACCCAGGAGGGTCGAAACGTTGGGTACTACAGTGTTATTACGTTATCTTGAACCTTATATTTTGTGGCACCATTTTTTCTGCTTAGATTTTCGCTTAATAAAACCACATTGTTTTGCATACTATTTGAGAGTGGGGTGAATTTTTTTTATTCATATTACATCTTCATTCAGTTGTCTGTGATTTTTCACACACTCAAAAAACAGCCTGAGTGCCATTAGTGTTTTTGATCTAATGTTTATCAGTGTTTGGTTAGGAATTCAGTCTGTACCATCAGTATTTCATCAGTGCTTTTCATGTATGAAAACAAATAAATTAGTCTTTAAAACAAAATTCCCGACCATCAGAGACTGGTCTAGGCTTGATTTACTTTTTAAGCTCCCTTTCCCTATTTCTAAAGAGACTTAAAAAATATACAACCATTTAATCTCATCGACAAAATTTTATAAAACAATGTTTCTCCTCTCTTGAGAAAAGGAATTAACCCCTTTCCTACATTAGACATACTATTCCGTCCATGTGACCTGGGACCTAAATCCCAAGGACGGAATAGTACGTCTAGCGCGATCAGCTGTGCTCACGGGGGGAGCGCAGCTGATCATGGCCGGGTGTCAGCTGATTATCACAGCTGACACCCGGCACTATGTGTCATGGGCGGTCACGGACTGCTCCGACACATTAACCCCTGACACACTGCAATCAAACATGATCACAGTGTACCGGCGGCATACGAGAGAAGCGCGCAGGGAGGGGGCTCCCTCCGTGCTTCCCTGAGACCCACGCAGCAGTGCGATGTGCAGCGCTGCTGCGGGGGCCTCCTTCCCTGCAGGTCCCTAGATCCAATATGAAGGCTTTGTCCTTCGGGGGCCTGCAGGGAGCCAGCTTCCTCATGCCTGCAAAGCGCCGGCATGAGGAAGCCTCCAGGACTGCCTGTGACAGATCGCTGATCTGTCACAGTGATCTGTGATGTGACAGATCAGCGATCTGTCACATGACAGTGATGTCCCCCCTGGGACAATGTAATAAAGTTTAAAAAAAGAAATGATATATAAAAAATCGCTAATTAAAAAAAAAATATTCCCTAATAAATTCATTTTTTGAAAATAAAAAAACAAACAATGAAAAGTATACATATTTGGTATCGCCGCATCTGTAACGACCCGCCCTATAAAACTGTCCCAATAGTTGACCCCTTTATTGAACCCCTTAAAAAATAAAAATAAAAAATGAAGCAAAAAATAATGCTTTATCATCATACCGTTGAACAAAAACTGCAATAACGTGCGATCAAAAAGACAGATATAAATAACCATGGTACCGCTGAAAATATCATCTTGTCCAGCAAAAAACGAGCCACCAAACAGCATCATAAGCAAAAAAATAAAAAAGTTATAGCTCGCAAAATAAAGCGATGCAAAAATAATTATTTTTTATATAAAATTGTTTTCATTGCATAAAAGCGTCAAAACATAAAAAAAGACAAATGAGGTATCACTGTAACCGTACTGACCTGAAGAATAAAACTGCTTTATCAATTTTACCGCACACAAAATGGTGTAAACGCACCCCCCAAAAGAATTTCATGAAACGCTGGTTTTTGTTCATTCTGCGTCCCAAAAATCGGAATAAAAAGCGATCAAAAAATGTCATGTGCCCGAAAATGGTACCGATAAAAACATCAACTCATCCCGCAAAAAATAAGACCTCACATTACTCGGTGGGTCAAAATATGGAAAAATTATAGCTTTCAAAATGTGGTGATTAGTGTTGAGCATTCCGATACCGCAAGTATCGGGTATCGGCCGATATTAGCGGTATCGGAATTCCGATACTTAGTTCCGATACTTTTGTCATATCGGATTCCGGAATCGGAATCGGAATAGGAAGTTCCCATCATGCTATGAGCCTGCTTGCTTTGATTAAGCCAATGGGAATCCTCCGAAGTGTGGGCACATCCTGTTAGGCATGTAGGCATGTTAACTATTGGCATGGCTGTGATTGGCTGCCGAAATGATGTCATGATGCACTATAAAAGCCACCGCAGCCGCCATTTCTGGTCACTCTGCTGTGAATTCAGTTAGGGACAGGCTGCTGTAGAAGACTGTGAGGGACAGTTAGAAATAGCGATTCCACCAAACATCTAGTGCTTTACCCAGGCTACATAAACCACCACTGTAGCCTTCTTTGCCCTAGCAGCAGTGTTCACAGCTGTCTGCAAGGGCTGTGTGAGTGCAGCTCACGCTGTGGAGTGGGTCCTGCAGCCACGTCAGGCTGTAGGCCACCCAGTGTGATCACTGCTGCCTCATACATCTTTTATTTTTTGAGCTGCATTTTTTACATAATTTCAATCTAGTGTGCTTCCATCCGTATCCATATACGTTGGTTGCAAACACTAGTAGTAGACAGCGGAGCCTTTCTGCAGCCTTTCAGTGCTAGTGTCCACTTTGCTGCACTGTTCACGGCTGTCTGAGAGGTCTCTGACTGTGTGTGAGTGCAGCTCACGCTGAGTAGTGTGTCCTGCAGCTACGTCTGGCTGTAGGACGCTCAGCGTGCGTCAGTGCCTCACACATATTTTTATTTGAGTGCAGCTCATTTTTTCTTCTATTAGTGTGCATCCATCCGTCTCCATCTACGGTGGTTGCAAACACTATAAAGGAGTACACAGCGGAGCCTTTCTGCAGCCTGTCAGTGCCAGTGCCCACTTAGCTGCACTGTTGACGGCTGTCTGAGAGGCCTCTGACTGTGTGTGAGTGCAGCTCACGCTGAGTAGAGTGTCCTGCAGCTACGTCTGGTTGTAGGATGCTCAACGTGCGTCACTGCCTCACACATATTTGTCTTTGAGTGCAGCTCATTTTTTCTTCTCCTATTAGTGTGCATCCATCCGTATCCATCAACATTGGTTGGTTGCAAACACTATATAGGAGTAGATAGAGGAGCCTTTTTTTCTGGCTTGTGCCCTGCCGGCGCAGCCAGATTAGTATTACCCAATTTTTTTGGAGCCTCATCTTTTGCATTGTAGGTTACCTGCCTGCATTGTAATAGCTCCAAAAAGTTGGTGATACTATCAGTTTCAATTCTTTGTTCACATACTTTGAGTTTGTTTCCAACAAAGAAACCACAAAAAAAGTTCACCAAACACTACATTTTGAACTTGTGTAGGCCACATCAGCTCCTATTAAAGTCTAGTCCACACACACACACACTTCATAAAATTAGTGTTTCTTGTACCTGTAACCAGCTGTTCAGGAATAAGCACACTAAGGCCCCCCTTTGTACTTTTTTGCCTATCTTAAGCAGTCTTGCAAGATGAAGAAGGCAGGGAGTAAGGCGCGTGGGCGTGGGCGTGGAGTTTCAGCAGGGAGAGGACGTGGGGATTCTGCAGGGAGAGGACGTGGGGATTCTACAGGTAGAGGACGTGGGGATTCTGGGCCTGCTGCGGGCACCAGTGGATCAGCATCCCCCAGTTTTAGCAGGCAACAGTCCTTTATGCGCAGCTTTGTAGGACCTCAACGTACCCCACTGCTGCGGGAGGAACAAATTGAAGCCGTTGTCGGATGGATGGCAGCTAACGCATCGACTTCAATTACTTCCGCATCCTCTCAGGGTCAGAGCACCGAAGAGCAACCATCTGTCTCTTCACCACCTGCCAAAGTGCCCAGGCAGTCAGAGAGACATGGACAGGAGCCATCACAGTCTCTACTTCTGTTCTCGGAATCTGTTGGCTTGGAAAGAGGGGGCCAGCCAAGCAGCATTCCTGAATGTGAAGAAGAGGGAGTATGCAGTGATGCGCAACTTCTTTGTCCCTCTGAATCTGAAGAGGCGAGTGGGCCAGTGCCTATGGTCAGCACACCTCAGTACGCATCAGATGATGACGAGACTCAGTTGCCACTTTCTGGTGCGTACGGTGCTGGCGAGACAACCCCGGAGAAGCAGCTGTTTGAAGAGGGGAGGGAAGATGATGAGGTCCTTGACCCATCATGGCGTGAGCAACAGGAAGGTGGTGGAAGCAGCTCGGAGGAAGAGATTCCCCTACCGGCCAAAACAGGAGGCAGAGGGAGGGGGAAGACTTGGTTGCCTGTACCCTCCACTTCGGCACCCGTTAGGAGCATTCCTCCTTCCAAAGGCAAACCGGGCGCTCACAAGAGTTGCAGTGCGTGGTCCTTTTTTGACACAGTTGCAGATGACATTTGCTTTGTCAAATGCAAGCTGTGTCATCAGAGAGTCAAAAGAGGGAGAAATGTCAGCAACCTCAATACCACAAATATGTGGAAACATGTGCGCACCAAGCACGAGTTGGAGTTGCAGAGACACCCTGAAGACGTAGGCCAACGTACAGCACCACCTACCACCTCTTCAGTTCGTGTTGGGCCCTCTTCCTCCAGCTCACACACTGCTGGTTCGGCTTCCTCACAGGATCGCCAAGGAAGAACCTCTGCCACTGTTGTCCGGAGACCCTGTCAGATTACACCCATAGCAGCACGTTCCCATCCATCACAGCCATCGGTAGCACAGGCATGGGATAAAAGGCGCCCTTACTCGGCAAACCATCCCCGAGCACAGTCTCTGAATGCTGGCATTGCCAAACTTCTGGCAGTTGAAATGCTGTCATTCAGGCTGGTGGACACTGACACCTTCCGGGACTTAATGGCATTGGCAGTCCCCCAATACAACGTGCCCAGCCGCTTTTATTTCAGCAGGCGAGCCGTCCCTGCCCTGCAGAAACATGTTGAGGGCAAAATAAAACATGCGCTACTAAACGCCGTTAGTAGCAAGGTCCACCTGACCACCGATGCGTGGACCAGTAACCATGGACAGGGACGATACCTTTCCCTCACTGCCCACTGGGTCAATGTTGTGGAGCCGGGTACGGATCTGGAGAGTGGCGCTGTACGTGTTCTTCCAACGCCACGGATTGCAGGACTCCAGTCTGTACACATAGACTCCTCCTCCTACTCAAGTTCCTCAGAAACAGCAGAGCAGGAGCCTGTTACGACCGATATGAGCACAGCCGTGGCCAAACGTCAACAGGCTGTACTCAAATTAATTTCTTTGGGGAATCGAAGCCACACAGCGCAGGAGCTCTGGAATGCTATCAAGCTGGAGAGCGATGTGTGGTTTGGGCCAGCGAATCTCCAGCCGGGCTTGGTAGTGTGTGACAATGGCCGAAATCTGGTGGCAGCTCTTGGCCTAGGCAACCTCACACACATCCCATGTCTGGCACATGTTCTTAACTTGATCGTGCAGAGCTTTCTGAGGGACTATCCGGATCTTGCTGCACTGTTGCACAAGGTCCGCATAGAGTGCGCTCACTTGCGACGTTCCAGCACGGCAAGATCACGCCTCGCTGCTCTGCAGCGACGATTTGGCCTTCCGGAACATCGCATCATATGTGACCTACCCACCCGGTGGAATTCAACGTTACATATGTTGGAGCGGTTGTGTGAGCAGCAGGCAGCAGTCATGGAGTACCAGCTGCATCAGGCGCAAACAAGTCGCACTGTGCGCCGTTCACACTTCAGCACCATTGAGTGGGCCTCTATGAAGGACATCTGCCTCGTTTTGCGTGCCTTCGATGAATCCACGCGGATGGCGAGTGCAGATGATGCACTAGTCAGCATGACTGTCCCCCTTATCTGCCTGCTTCAACAAACACTGCAAGCACTAAGGGATGAGGTTTCAGAAGAGGTGGAGGATGAGGAGTCCCAAATGCCATCTGCTTCTGAACAGTCTGCGCTACGTGTTTCCTCACAAAGGCCTAGGCAGGGGACACTTTGTGAGGAGGATGAGGAGGAGTCGATGGAGGAGGAAGACATCTCTCCAGAGGAGGGAGGTACACAAACCTCTACTCAGTATGTACAGCGAGGGTGGGGTGATGCAGAGCAGGCCGAGGTCACGCCTCAAACAGGGGACAGCGGTTCTTTGGCAGTTGGGAGTCTGCAGCACATGGTTGATTTCATGCTGCAGTGCCTGAGAAACGACCGCCGCATCGCCCACATTCTCGTCTCGGCTGATTATTGGGTGTACACCCTCCTAGATCCTCGCTACCGGGACAGCGTACAAAGGCTCATACCAACGTTGAACCGGGAGCGTAAAATGCGGGAGTACGAAGAGTCACTGGTGCAGTCCATAATGTTTTCCATTCCACCCGACAGCATTGTTGCTAGTGCTTTACAAAGCAGCTCTGTGCGTCGAGGCAGTGGAGGAAACTCTGCACAAAGAGGGAGCAGAGGCAGCGCCGCAGCACAAGGCAAGACCACTATGGCCCAAATGTGGCAAAGTTTTGTGTGTCCACCACAATTGTCTACACCATCAGCGACGCCTCGAGTCAGCAGGAGGCAACGCTTCCGTCAGATGGTGTCAGACTACATGTCTTGCCCTGTCGCTGTACTCCCAGATGGCTCTTCCCCCTTCAAGTTTTGGGTCTCTAAGCTGGATACATGGCCAGAGCTTAGCCAGTATGCATTGGAGGTGCTGGCTTGCCCTGCTGCCAGTGTATTATCGGAACGTGTCTTTAGTGCCGCAGGTGGTGTACTAACAGACCGTCGCACGCGACTATCTTCCGATAATGTTGACCGGCTGACTTTTCTGAAAATGAACAAGGCCTGGATCTCCAAAGACTTTGCCATTCCTCTTACAGACTAAATTAGTGGTTGGCAACTGTATCCAGGTCTGCTGGTGTGTTCATTTTTCTACCACCTGAACTATAATCCCTTTGCTTCAACACAGCCAGTTGTCGCTCAGATGTGTCGTCTGCACAGAGAAACACACTAGCTCCTGTGTTAGTGGGGTTCAGTAATGCCAGCTGATCCCCTGCTGTGTGGACGGCAAAGTCACCAGCTCCATCAACATTCAAACCACTACTGATTTTTAACCGTGCCCAACTTAGGTCTCTGGCTCCACTGTCTCTACTATTTCCCCTGACCTCCAACCCCGCCATCTACATCTCTGAAGTGGCGTCAGCACAATCTACACTTGTTCCTGTGTTCCTGTGGCTCAGTCCCATCAGTTTATCCCCTGATGTGTGTCCGGCAAGGTCTCCTGCTCTGTCCACATTCCCATAACCAGTAGTGGGAATGAGGACAGAGCTGGCGAACTTGCCGGACAAACATCAGGGGATCAACTGATGGGACTGAGCACCAGTAACACAGGAACAAGTGTAGATTGTGCTGACGCCACTTCAGAGATGTAGCTGGCGGGGTTGGAGGCCAGGGTAAATAGTAGAGACAGTGGAGCCAGAGGCCTAAGTGGAGCATGGTTAGAATCAGTAGTAGTCCACAACCTCCATAAAAACCGCTGCCCATTGGCCTCTGCATGCGGCATGCGTAATCCTGGGCTCCAACAGCTTCAGTTGGTGTTCAGAAGTGTCGTCTCCACAGAGCCAAACACCTTCGTTAGAGTGTTAGTGGGGTTCAGCACTGCCAGCTGTTCCCCTGCTGTGGAGATGGCAAGTCTCCTGCTGCCTTCACCTGCCAAAATCCAGTAGGCCCCAGCCTGCTCCTCGCCTAATCCTGGGCTCCAACAGCGTCAGTTGGTGTTCAGAAGTGTCGTCTCCACAGAGCCAAACACATTCGTTAGAGTGTTAGTGGGGTTCAGCACTGCCAGCTGTTCCCCTGCTGTGGAGATGGCAAGTCTCCTGCTGCCTTCACCTGCCAAAATCCAGTAGGCCCCAGCCTGCTCCTCGCCTAATCCTGGGCTCCAACAGCGTCATTTGGTGTTCAGAAGTGTCGTCTCCACAGAGCCAAACACCTTCGTTAGAGTGTTAGTGGGGTTCAGCACTGCCAGCTGTTCCCCTGCTGTGGAGATGGCAAGTCTCCTGCTGCCTTCACCTGCCAAAATCCAGTAGGCCCCAGCCTGCTCCTCGCCTAATCCTGGGCTCCAACAGCGTCAGTTGGTGTTCAGAAGTGTCGTCTCCACAGAGCCAAACACCTTCGTTAGAGTGTTAGTGGGGTTCAGCACTGCCAGCTGTTCCCCTGCTGTGGAGATGGCAAGTCTCCTGCTGCCTTCACCTGCCAAAATCCAGTAGGCCCCAGCCTGCTCCTCGCCTAATCCTGGGCTCCAACAGCGTCAGTTGGTGTTCAGAAGTGTCGTCTCCACAGAGCCAAACACCTTCGTTAGAGTGTTAGTGGGGTTCAGCACTGCCAGCTGTTCCCCTGCTGTGGAGATGGCAAGTCTCCTGCTGCCTTCACCTGCCAAAATCCAGTAGGCCACAGCCTGCTCCTCGCCTAATCCTGGGCTCCAACAGCGTCAGTTGGTGTTCAGAAGTGTCGTCTCCACAGAGCCAAACACATTCGTTCAAGTGTTAGTGGGGTTCATCATTGCCAGCTGATCCCCTGCTGTGGAGATGGCAGTCTCTCCTGCTGTCTCCGCATTACAAAAACAGTAGGCCTCTGCCTACACCCTCCTATTTCCTGGGCTTCAACACAGCCAGTTGTAGTTCGGAAGTGCCGTCCACACGGAAAGAGATACTTGCTCCCGTGTCTCAGTGGGGTTCAGTAATGTCAGCTGATCCCCTGCTGTGTGGATGGCAGTCTCTTCTGCTGTCACCTCATTCAAAATACAGTAGGCCTCTGCCTATACCCTCCTATTTCCTGGACTTCAACACAGCCAGTTGTAGTTCGGAAGTGCCGTCCACACGGAAAGAGATACTTGCTCCCGTGTCTCAGTGGGGTTCAGTAATGTCAGCTGATCCCCTGCTGTGTGGATGGCAGTCTCTCCTGCTGTCACCTCATTCAAAATACAGTAGGCCTCTGCCTACACCCTCCTATTTCCTGGGCTTCAACACAGCCAGTTGTAGTTCGGAAGTGCCGTCCACACGGAAAGAGATACTTGCTCCCGTGTCTCAGTGGGGTTCAGTAATGTCAGCTGATCCCCTGCTGTGTGGATGGCAGTCTCTCCTGCTGTCACCTCATTCAAAATACAGTAGGCCTCTGCCTACACCCTCCTATTTCCTGGGCTTCAACACAGCCAGTTGTAGTTCGGAAGTGCCGTCCACACGGAAAGAGATACTTGCTCCCGTGTCTCAGTGGGGTTCAGTAATGTCAGCTGATCCCCTGCTGTGTGGATGGCAGTCTCTCCTGCTGTCACCTCATTCAAAATACAGTAGGCCTCTGCCTACACCCTCCTATTTCCTGGGCTTCAACACAGCCAGTTGTAGTTCGGAAGTGCCGTCCACACGGAAAGAGATACTTGCTCCCGTGTCTCAGTGGGGTTCAGTAACGTCAGCTGATCCCCTGCTGTGTGGATGGCAGTCTCTCCTGCTGTCACCTCATTCAAAATACAGTAGGCCTCTGCCTACACCCTCCTATTTCCTGGGCTTCAACACAGCCAGTTGTAGTTCGGAAGTGCCGTCCACACGGAAAGAGATACTTGCTCCCGTGTCTCAGTGGGGTTCAGTAACGTCAGCTGATCCCCTGCTGTGTGGATGGCAGTCTCTCCTGCTGTCACCTCATTCAAAATACAGTAGGCCTCTGCCTACACCCTCCTATTTCCTGGGCTTCAACACAGCCAGTTGTAGTTCGGAAGTGCCGTCCACACGGAAAGAGATACTTGCTCCCGTGTCTCAGTGGGGTTCAGTAACGTCAGCTGATCCCCTGCTGTGTGGATGGCAGTCTCTCCTGCTGTCACCTCATTCAAAATACAGTAGGCCTCTGCCTACACCCTCCTATTTCCTGGGCTTCAACACAGCCAGTTGTAGTTCGGAAGTGCCGTCCACACGGAAAGAGATACTTGCTCCCGTGTCTCAGTGGGGTTCAGTAACGTCAGCTGATCCCCTGCTGTGTGGATGGCAGTCTCTCCTGCTGTCACCTCATTCAAAATACAGTAGGCCTCTGCCTACACCCTCCTATTTCCTGGGCTTCAACACAGCCAGTTGTAGTTCGGAAGTGCCGTCCACACGGAAAGAGATACTTGCTCCCGTGTCTCAGTGGGGTTCAGTAATGTCAGCTGATCCCCTGCTGTGTGGATGGCAGTCTCTCCTGCTGTCACCTCATTCAAAATACAGTAGGCCTCTGCCTACACCCTCCTATTTCCTGGGCTTCAACACAGCCAGTTGTAGTTCGGAAGTGCCGTCCATACGGAAAGAGATACTTGCTCCCGTGTCTCAGTGGGGTTCAGTAACGTCAGCTGATCCCCTGCTGTGTGGATGGCAGTCTCTCCTGCTGTCACCTCATTCAAAATACAGTAGGCCTCTGCCTATACCCTCCTATTTCCTGGGCTTTAACACAGCCAGTTGTAGTTCGGAAGTGCCGTCCACACGGAAAGAGATACTTGCTCCCGTGTCTCAGTGGGGTTCAGTAATGTCAGCTGATCCCCTGCTGTGTGGATGGCAGTCTCTCCTGCTGTCACCTCATTCAAAATACAGTAGGCCTCTGCCTACACCCTCCTATTTCCTGGGCTTCAACACAGCCAGTTGTAGTTCGGAAGTGCCGTCCACACGGAAAGAGATACTTGCTCCCGTGTCTCAGTGGGGTTCAGTAATGTCAGCTGATCCCCTGCTGTGTGGATGGCAAAGTCTCCTGCTGCCTACACAGTCGTACCACTACTGATTTTTAACCGTGCTCCAATTAGGCCTGTGGCTCCACTGTCTCTCGTATTTCCCCTGTCCTCCAACCCTGCCAGTTACAGCTCCGAAGTGGCGTCTGCACAATCCACACTTGTTCCTGTGTTACAGGTGTTCAGTCCGGTCAGTTAATCCCCTGATGTGTGTCCGGCAATGTCGCCTGCTCTGTCCACATTCCCATTATGGGAATGTGGACAGAGCAGGCGACATTGCCGGACACACATCAGGGGATTAACTGACCGGACTGAACACCTGTAACACAGGAACAAGTGTGGATTGTGCAGACGCCACTTCGGAGCTGTAACTGGCGGGGTTGGAGGACAGGGGAAATACGAAAATCAGTGAAGCCACAGGCCTAAGTGGAGCTTGGTTCAAATTAGTCGTCTACAACCGATCTTAAAATTTCTTCAATGCAGCCTCAGCCTGCTCCGTGCTTGTCCCTGGGCTTCAACACAGCCAGTTGTTGCTCGGAAGTGCCGTCTTCACAGAGTAAAACACTAGCTCCTGTGTTTGTGGGGTTCAGTAACGTCAGCTGTTCCCCTGCTGTTTTGATGGCAATCTGTCCTGCTGCCTCCCAATTGACAGCACATCAGGCCTCAGCCTGCTAAGTGCTTGTCCTGGGCTCCAACATCGCCAGTTGCTGCTCATAACTGACTTTGGCACGGGTACTCCCTCCTGCCCAGCTTGGTTCCAGCCCTGCCTGCTGTTTCCGGGAAGTGTCAATGTCAGTTTGCCACCCCAAGTTGCCATGTCGTGTTGCGGTTGGGTTAGCCGAGGCTAGGGTGCCAGCAGTTTAGGTGCTTCCTATGTGGACTGCGGGTTCTGGTAAGAAAGGTTTGTTCCATAGTGCCAGTAGGACAAGCACCCCCTGTAGGACTGTGTGATTCGGTAACTGTGGCCAGCTTGCGGCATGCCAACTTTGCTTTTCAGGGGTAACTTCTGATACCCCTCCGGGTTCCAGCACCGTCAGCTGGTTCTCATCAGAGCCTTTGGCCTAGGTGCCTCCATCTCAGTATCCGAGTTCCGGCAACGTCTGCTGGTCCTTGGTAGTGCTTTGTAGCACAGGTACCTCCTGCTTAGTAACCGGGTTCCAGCACCGTCAGCTGGTCCTCGGTTGTGCCATTGGCTCTTATTCCTTCTGCTGCCCCTCCGGGTGCCAGCACTGTCAGCTGGTCCTCGCTATTTCCATTTGCTCTTGCAGCTTATGCTACCCCTCCGGGTTCCAGCACCGTCAGCTGGTTCTCGTCAGAGCCTTTGGCCTAGGTGCCTCCATCTCGGTATCCGAGTTCCGGCAACGTCTGCTGGTCCTTGGTAGTGCTTTGTAGCACAGGTACCTCCTGCTTAGTAACCGGGTTCCAGCACCGTCAGCTGGTCCTCGGTTGTGCCATTGGCTCTTATTCCTTCTGCTGCCCCTCCGGGTGCCAGCACTGTCAGCTGGTCCTCGCTATTTCCATTTGCTCTTGCAGCTTATGCTACCCCTCCGGGTTCCAGCACCGTCAGCTGGTTCTCGTCAGAGCCTTTGGCCTAGGTGCCTCCATCTCGGTATCCGAGTTCCGGCAACGTCTGCTGGTCCTTGGTAGTGCTTTGTAGCACAGGTACCTCCTGCTTAGTAACCGGGTTCCAGCACCGTCAGCTGGTCCTCGGTAGTGCCATTGGCTCTTGTTCCTTCTGCTGCCCCTCCGGGTGCCAGTACCGTCAGCTGGTTCAAGAGGACAAAGAACAGGAAGACAACCACCAAGATGCAGAACAACAAGAGAGAGAAGACAAAGAAGCATAAAAAAAACAAAGCAGAAGAACATTAAGCATAAGACTAATACTCTGAGCAAATGATATTATCTTATTTATAAGCAGAAGAAGACTAAGCAGTGTATGGGGGTGAGTCCGTTCCTCCTCGTGGTGCCCCTGGAAAAGGCCTGCTGCTGCAGGCCAAACTGAACACGGACAAATCCTGTTGTAAATCTTTTGTGACAGGCAGAACGGAAGGTGTAAACTTCTAACTTTTCTAGATAACAACTACAGGAATGCCTGACACAAACAAGAATATGATGAAGAAGAATAGGAAGAAGATGAAGAAGCTGAATATGTAGAATAATAATTGTTGAATAAGAAGAATATGAAGAATGTAAGAAAAGGAAGAAGAAGAAGAAGAAGAAGAAGAAGAAGAAGAAGAATGTAAAAAAAGGAAGTAGAAGAAGAAGAAGAAGAATGTAAAAAAAGGAATAAGAAGAAGAATGTAAAAAAAGGAAGTAGAAGAAGAAGAAGAAGAATGTAAAAAAAGGAAGTAGAAGAAGAAGAAGAAGAAGAATGTAAAAAAAGGAAGTAGAAGAAGAAGAAGAATGTAAAAAAAGGAAGTAGAAGAAGAAGAAGAAGAATGTAAAAAAAGGAAGTAGAAGAAGAAGAAGAAGAATGTAAAAAAAGGAAGTAGAAGAAGAAGAAGAAGAAAGAAGAAAGAAGAAGAAGACATACATGTCTGGCAAAATATAAATGAGGCTAACATAGTCAATATCTTTGTAACTCCTAACATCTTTAAAAAAAAAGTTTAATTCCTGCTATTCCATTTGATTGGGCTAAACCTCTATGGCTTTAATGTCTCCTCCACCTCCCACAATACATTCTACATTATTCTTAGTTGTTTTTCTTCATGTAGAATTAACCTACAAGGAAAGAAAGGGGTTTTTTTAATTCCGATATTTTGGCCCCATTGACTTGCATTGGTTCCCGGTATCGGAATCGGCGATACCGATACTTTTTTTTAAGATCGGCCGATCCATTCCGATCCGATATTTTCAAGTATCGGCTGGTATCGCTCAACTCTAGTGGTGATGCATAAAAAATTTTTATTATAAAAAGCATCTTTTAGCATGCGACAGCTGCCAAAAATAAAAACCCGCTATAAATAGTAAATCAAACCCCTCATTATCACCCCCTTAGTTAGGGAAAAATAATAAAATAAAAAAAATGTATTTATTACCATTTTCCCATTAGGGCTAGGGTTAGGGCTAGGGGTGTGTTGGGGTTAGGGTTGGAGTTAGAATTGGGGGGTTTCCACTGTTTTGGCACATCAGGGGCTTTCCAAATGCGACATTGCGTCCGATCTCAATTCCAGCCAAAAAAGTTAAATGGCGCTGCTTCCCTTCCGAGCTCTGCCATGCGCCCAAATAGTGGTTTACTCCCACATATGGGGTATCAGCATTCTCAGGACAAATTGCAAAATAACTTTTGGGGTCCTGTTACTCTTGGAAAAATAAAAATTGGGGGTGAAAAGATCATTTTTGTGGAAAAAATATGATTTTTTAATTGTACGGCTGTACGTTATAAACTTCTGTGAAGCCCTTGGGGGTTCAAAGTGCTCACCACATATCTAGATAAGTTCCTTGGGGGTCTAGTTTCCAAAATGGGGTCACCTGTGGGGGGTTTCCACTGTTTAGGCACATCAGGAGCTCTCCAAACTTGACATGGCATCCGATCTGAATTCCAGCCAATTTTGCAGTGAAAAAGTCAAACGGCGCTCCTTTCCTTCCGAGCTCTGCCATGCGCCCAAACAGTAGTTCGCCCCCACATATCAGGTATTGGCGTACTCAGGACAAATTGCACAATAACTTTTCCAGTCCAATTTCTCCTCTTACCCTTGGTAAAATAAAAAAATTGAACCTGAAGTAATTTTTTTTGTGAAAAAAAGGTAAATGTTCATTTTTTTTAAACATTCAAAAAATTCCTGTGAAGCACCTGAAGGGTTAATAAACTTCTTGAATCTGGTTTTGAGCACCTTGAGGGGTGCAGTGTTTAGAATGGTGTCACTTTTGGGTATTTTCTATCATATAGACCCCTCAAAGTGACTTCAAATGTGATGTGGTTCCTTAAAAATAAAATGGTGTTGTAAAAATGAGAAATCGCTGGTCAACTTTTAACCCTTATAACTTCCTAACATCAAATTGTGCTGATGTAAAGTAAACATGTGGGAAATCTTACTTATTATTTTTTTGAGTGACATATCTCTGTGGTTTGAGAGCATAAAAATTCAAAGATGGAAAATTCCGAAATTTGCAAAATTTTCGCCAAATTTCCATTTTTTTTACAAATAAACGCAAGTTATATGAATGAAATTTTACCACTAACATGAAGTACAATATGTCACGAGAAAACAATGTCAGAATCACCGGGATCCATGGAAGCATTCCAGAGTTAATACCTCACAAAGGGACAGTGGTCAGAATTGTAAAAATTGGCCCGGGCATTAACATGCAAACTACCCTTGGGAGTAAAGGGGTTAAACATTGACCTATCTGATCTTGATGCAAGATCCATTTAATATAACTCGAATGATTTTTCCAGATGCATTCTTCTTTAAAAAAATCCTACAAAATACTGTCTCACTTGAATAGGAAACACAAATTTTTATAACACTAGGCTTATCAGAATCCAGTTTCTGTTGGAGATGTGGTAGCTACAAAGGCATGCTCTTCCACAGCTTTTGAATCTCCCCTGATATAAGACTATTCTGGATGGAGATAGGATTGACTCTGCGAGAGCTGGGAATTATTAAATGTTGGCAGCAGATTATTCAGGATGCTCTCCAAGCATGTTACAATAGAGCGTCTTTATTCAGGAAAAAACAGGAACAATATATGATAATGTCTGTAAAGAACTGTGGAATCAATGGCACTATATAAATGAGTAAAATAAACAAAATAAGCTTAATAGATCAGGAATAAATCATTTGTGTGTCTCTATCTGTGCAGATATACAGCAGGCTGCTTCTGCTTCTCTCATACACAGACACAGGAAAAACAGGAAATACAGTCACATGCTCTTCCTGTGTGAGCCTCTGGGAGTTTTTTTTTTACTGTATAAACAGCATACAAATCTGGCAACTGAACACTCATAGACAGGAATGGAGTTGTTGCACCAAACAAATTCCAACACCCCCACTCAACAACTACTTATCCTTTTAGTTCCACTGGGTTCTGAAGTCCGCAAACTTGACTCTTGATAATGGCTTTGTCATACCATCAACTATCATCTTGTCAGACTCACAATACACAAACCTCGAGTACACCACGTTCCACTAAGTCATGTAAGTGGTGATGTTTTACATCAATGTGCTTAGTCTTTGCACTAATCTTCTCACTGCTGGCAAGTTTAATGCATCCTTGATTGTCCTCATAGATAACTGTTGGTTGAGCTAGTGGCTTGACAAAATCTTCCAAAAGTTGTTTCAACCAAATTACTTCTTGACTTGCATAAGCAGCAGACATATATTCTGCTTCTGTAGAAGATAATGCGACTGACCCTTGTTTTCTGCTGAACCAAGAAATTGAATTTTCTCCTAACTTGAACAAGAAACCACTTGCTGATTTCTGATCACTTGAATCTCCAGCCCAATCTGCATCCCCATAACCTCTGAGAGTGAGATCTCCTAATGCAGATATCTTAAAATTTAGCCTTTAAGTTTCCTTAAGATATTGAAGAATTCTCTTAATTGCATTCCAGTCTCTTTGCAGTGGCTTGCTTACATGTCGACAGAGAATTCCAACTGTGGCTGTGATATCTGGATGAGTTGTGGTTGCTATGTACAGAAGCTCCCCCACTGCTTGTCTGTAACTTTCATTGCTGGGTAGCAGATCTTCTTCTCCTTCCATTTTTGGTTTCTGACATTCCAAACTGGTTTAGTATTGTGGAAATTTTAGAACTTTGGTTCAGAAGAAAACTCCCATCTTCTCTCTGGATTTGGATTCCCAAATAATATGTCACATTTCCAAGGTCTTTAGTCTCAAAGTGCTGGTTGAAAATTTCACCTAGCTTTGCAATTTCTTTTTCATTGTGGTAGCTCAGTAATCTTCCATGTCTGGAGTTGGTGAAGGGACTCCATCTCTTCATTAGCAGCATTTATCCACGTCTGTTTCTCGTGGACAGGCAGTTTTTTCATCTCTTGCGATGACTGTGGCTCTGGTTCATGAAGTGTTCTGACCGTATAAGAAAGGCATCTAGCTGGGATACCTTTGTTTGGCCTTTCGGATATCCTGACTGGAGGTTGACTTGGTTCTTCTGTGTCTTCCCTGGTGGCTTCAGAACTTATTCACACTTCAGTGTTTTCCTTTTAGGCATCTGGGTTTGGTGATTGAGTTTCCTGTTCTTGGCTTCTTAGGTTGAATAACTGGTGTAACTTCATGGAATTTGAGTGATACAGAGTTTTCATCAATCACGCCATAGGTCGTGAAAGGGTTAACGGCATAGGAGGACTGCAGTATTAAGCTAGGTTATCAAACTTGGAGTTATTCAGCTTGAGAAAGCGTCTTAGGGACGATCTTATTCCAATGTACAAATACATGATTGGGCAATAACAGAGAACTTTCTAATGAACTTTTTACACCTTGGCCAACTATAATGACAATGGAGAATTTTGGGCATCTAGAAAAAAAAAGGTTTCTCAATCATCACAGACAACAATTTCTTGCTGTAAGACCAGTGAGACTATGTTGGAATTGCTGATTAAGTAAAATAGTTCAAGGAAAGCCTGGATGCCTTTCTTGAGAAGTATAATTTTACTGGTTATGGGTACCAGATTCTGTGACATTGATCCAGAAAACAAGACTGATTGCCGTATGTGGAGTTGGGAAAGATTTTTTCCCCCACTAGGGCATATGCACACAAAGTCTTTTGAAGGCTGATTCCACCTGGATCCCACCTGAAAAAAAACATTAAAAGTCTTCTTCAAAGAAAGAACATAATGCATAGCAGTATAAAAACAACTTGCTGTGCATATGATCCATCATATGTCATTTCTTTTAACTGTTTAACTGCTTCCAAAGCTGGAAATCAATTAAAAGAGTAGATTGATCATTCTTTGGGCAACTTCCAATTGGAAGTCTCTCACTTTTACACTTTATCTTACAAAAAAATACTGTTGTCGTAAAATCGACAGATAGACTGACATGTGATGTTTATCATTAACATAAATGAGGCGCATTGCACCATATGTAACCTAGACAGTCATAGGTGAAGGGAAGCTGATAGGAAGACTGGGCGATTGAGAGAACTTGCCCGATTCTTGTTTATAGCGTAAAAATCCCAATGCCCATGAGGGTATGTGCGCTTAGCATCTTTTCCAAGGCAAAGATGCTTCAGAAAAAATACCGCTGGCATTTTCCTGAAGAATTTTTGCCTTGGAAAAGATGCTAAGCGCACATACCCTCATGGGCATTGGGATTTTTACGCTATAAACAAGAATCGGGCAAGTTCTCTCAATCGCCCAGTCTTCCTATCTGCTTCCCTTCACCTACGACTGTTTAGGTTACATATGGTGCAATGCGCCTCATTTACATCACAGGTTACCACGTGGTGACTAATCAGCAGTGCCCATCAGAAGACCCTGATGCAGGAAAAGGTGGAAAAGCGATCAATGGGGGAACAACAGTGGCAGATATGAGGATGTAAGTATGATTATTGTTTAAATATTTAAATATCTAACTACCTAATTCCTGTCACGGGGCAGTAAGGGGAAAAGAGGGGACGTGGAACCAGGGCCCCTGAACTGCCCCTAAGGCTAGGGGGGTTCCTGACTCGCCTTAACTTGGGGGTACACTTAATGGTAGTGAGGCTTAAGTCCCCGACCTGTTCCTATCTCCTGTTTTATCCCTGAGCTAAACCCCCACCACCTCCCCAGGAGGTGAGACAGGGAATAAAGTAAACTGCACCAAAAACCAAGGAAAAGGTAATACAGACACCTCGGGGTTAAATAAACTAAAAGACAAGACTTAGCTTGCTCTGCTACAATGCTCCAGGACAGCAGAGTTAGCCACTTGAAAACAGCATACAATTAAAGAACCACAGAACTCTGTCAGCTCCTGAACTCCAGCTTGGTTGGTCTCCAAAGAGGAACAATATCACCAGCAATTAGCTGGTGCACCTGGTGAGCTTATGTAGGAAGGTGGGAGTGGTTTCCACCTGCATAGATAATTAATCACAATGCAGTAACACCAGCGGCCACCGGGGGGAAAAACTCACCATCAGACTAACTAAACATGCAGTAACACCAGCGGCCACCGGGGGAAAAACTGACATTACCTCCTGATGGCCAGAAAGGGAAAAAGGTGATATATGAGGATCCAGATCTGACATCGATCCTAAAATGGATCGTGACAATACCTATCTGTCAATCAATCATCAACCCTGATGGACATTTTTAGATGTTATTGTTACTTCTGTGATTCCTCCTTGTATAAATGCAAAACTCCAATTAATATTCACCAAAAATTAACAATGATTGTGAATACTTGGTTTAATTTTACAATGTTAATACTAAGAAGACCTCCACATTGTACAATGACTAATATCTTAGCAGTGCTTATTACTGAAACTTTTACCTTAAATAACCTATTGTCTGTTTGATGTGGATCACATTATTTTTATTAATTCTTAAACAAAGACTGGTTAAAATGTCACCACATCTATAAGAACAAGCAATTTGGGATGACAGAATAAAGTTCACAAGAAAACCACTATAATAAAACTGGTATAACTGCATTGAAAAATATTTGAGGTACAGTGATGATTGGTATTAATGTTGTGACATCTTAAAGAAGCACTCCTATCAAAGTTTTTATCCTCTTATTATGTTGCAGTCATCTTATTATATAGCCCTGTGTACTTACAATTGCTCATTTTCCCTTCTACCCAGTTAATTATTTTCTAGTCAATTAGGTCTATGATATCACTTCATTAAAAGCAGACTAGATGAATCCTCCTAAGCTCTATGTAGAAACAGGAAGTCTATTTTCCTATCACGAGTTCCTTTTCAACTCCTGCCCCAGCTCTTCCGCTTCCTAACCTGCAAGGGACTTTGCAGTGATGACTCATGTAGGGAAAATAGACTTCTTGCTTCTACATACAGTATAACTTAGTAGGATTGAGCTAGTCCGTTTTTAATCACGTAATGTAATAGACCTAATGGAGAGGAGAATTAACTAGGTAGAAAGTGAAATTTAGCAATTGTCAATACACAGAGCTATATACTAGGATTACTGCAACATACTAACATAAAAATTTGATGGGAGTGCTTCTTTAATTACCAATTTTTCCTGAAAAAAGGAAATATTGTATAATTGCTTAAACTGTTGCGAATACAGAGTTTGTAGTTCGTTAATACAGTATATTAAGTTCTTAATGTCAAAGATAGGCATGCATAATTCATACGCTCATGAGTACATACTATGTGGAAACAACCAAAAAGCGTACATGAGTTAAAAAAGTTTCTACATTCAGTTAGTACAGTGCTGTGCAAATTAATTGGCACAAAGCATTTTTTTAAGTAAAATTGTAAGCTGGTTACCAGTCAGTGATTCAAGCCAGTTTTAACTGTTTTGAACAGGCACTCACACCTGTTCAAAGCAGTTAAAACTGGTTTGAATCACTGACTGGTAACCAGCTTACGATTTTACTTAAAAAAATGCTTTGTCCCAATTAATTTCCACAGCACCGTAGACCTCTTCAAGCAGTAATTTGGTTTCCAAGCGCAGAACTCAGATACTTCAGCTATTGACACTAATGTGTTATGAGGTCTATCTATCTATCTATCCCATATCTATGTAAGGGAGATGGCCGCACCGTGGGTATCTGCGTACTGGGGCCGGAATGGATGAGGCTGTGTCCCCGGTTTTCATGGGGAAGCTTGAGCCGACAGCACCCTCCTCCTGTCTGAGGGGGTTTGACTAAGGGCTACCAGGGGCAGTGCTGGGTGCGGGAACAGACGGAGTTGGCGGGAAAGTGCAAGCCGAGGCTAAGGAGAGTGAGAGCTCCTGCTTCAGGACCATTAGGAGCTGAGGTGCATGCCTGGCTGTGAGAGAGACAGTTAGTGATGGAGTTTGGAACCCGGCCATGACAGAGATGCACCGCTGGGACGGTGAAGCCCGTCGTGTGCAGGTCAGTACCTGGACTTTGAGGTGCCTATCGCTCTGTAATGGTCAGTGCTGCGGGAGTGCCGCCTGACAGAGACTGTGACCGGGTACTGCTAATTCCTGATGCCCCGGTGCATATTCATCGAATCTTGCCTAATTCTGACATGACTGTGGGCCAACACTTTGCCGGCCATGGGAGTCTCCTTACTGAGGACTCCACGGGACGTTTCAAAGACTCAAAGTTGCCAGCCGGGCACGTATTTTCGCCTTCTTCAGAACCCCCACGGATCTAAATTGTGCCGACGACTGTTAGCGCCATCATTCGCTCCAGGACCTCTTCTGACAGGAAAACGTCTGACTGATAAGTGACTTCTTTAAGAATGACTTTATTATTCCTGCATTGATTTTTCCCTACTACACCCTTGTATTCCTTATACTGCCTGCATTTTACCTCATGTTTTCCCTATCTCCCTGCATGGAGTAATACCCTGTTAAGTAAAAAACTTGATAACCCTTGATCTGCCTTCTGAGTGTCACTGCATCCCACAACCTGCTTACATCTATCTATCTATCTATCTATCTATCTAGTATCTATCCATCTATCTAATCTCTATCCCATATCTATCTATCCATCTATCTAATATCTATCCCATATCTATCTATCTATCTATCTATCTATCCATCCATCTATCTATCTAGTATCTATCCATCTATCTAATCTCTATCTCATATCTATCTATCTAATATCTATCCCATATCTATCTATCTAATATCTATCCCATATCTATCCCATATCTATCTAATATCTATCCCATATCTATCTATCTATCTATCTATCTATCTAATATCTATCTATCTATCTATCTTTTATCTATCCCATATCTATCTATCTATCTATCCCATATCTATCTATCTATCCCATCTCTATCTATCTATCTACCTATCTATATGTATATCTGCGTATCTGCGTATCTATCTATCTATCTATCTATCTATCTGTCATCTATCTCATTTATTTTCCTAAAAGGGTTTGCCGCTTAGTATTCAAACTTGAAAACCCCCAAAAATTCAGAAATAACTCAACATACAAATTATCTGCACATATAGCTCTGCACAAGAGGGGCACACTCTGATGCAGCAGCTGAAACAGTCACGTGGCCACCGCCATATAACATCAGATGGTGGATAAGACTGTGACTCTCAGTTGTTTGTATATGGCAGAAGTGCAACCTGAAGTTCAAAAAATTAGAGGCGGATGGAAATTAAAAATGAAATTAAAAGTTTAATAAATTAATATATTTTCTAGCTATAAAGACTCAGCAGTTTATGAATAGAAGAATATTACTTACTCTGTGTATACTTAAGATGATCAAATTATGTTTTCCATTGAGACCAGACGCTTATACCACCATAACACGTGGTCATATTTTGCAAATTGTTTCTTTCATGAGTTCCCTATATATATATATATATATAGTATGAATATAACATATACATAAACATTTCCTTTAAAACAATGTCTGAAAATCTAAATTCTGCTTAGTTATGTGATTTAGTGATGGCAATTTTCTGCATTGTATATGCTATTATATTTGTGTGTCTTTTGGCCCATGGTATGTGTCAATATTGTAGGTATATATAATTTCTCACAACTTTGTTGACAGCAAACTCCGTGAAATCATACTAGTATGTAAATCATAAGGGTCTAGAAAGTATAATAAAACAAGAGAAGGAAATAGGCAACACATTTGTTATTGGTCTTTGCAAATGCGGCCATCTCTTTTGTTGGGTAAACAGTCTTGCTATAACTAGAGCACATGTGAACCATCTTCTCAGAAAAGACAGCTGCTTTTGGGTGGTAGCATCTTCAAAGCATACCTTTCCTCAAGCTCCAGTAATGAGAATGGACATTACAATGACAGATTGCTTTCGGAATAAAAAAAGGCCACAGATGGACGTGTCACTAATGTGTTAGAAGATAGGTTATGTGTTTCTAGGTAAAAATGAAGCATGGGTTCCTGTGAAATTAATAGTCTGTGTAATGCATGGATATGCTCAGAGGCTTTCATACCTACAATCAGCTCTGGTAATTTTTTGAGTTTTGGGATTTATCTCTATTAACTCAAAATGCCCAAATTGGAGCATGTAAACTACACTGTAAATGTTTGGTTTCTTTTTACATTGGGAGCATTGATTCCCAGTGAAAGGTATTCAGCTTTCTATTTTACATGGTGGAAGAAGAAAAAATGGGATCTAGCAATCAGCGAAAATATCAATTCTACTGAAATTTTAGAAGAATCTGCATACGCCCAATTTCGGATTTTTTTGTCATTTAATTCCAGGAGGAGTAAACAAAATGGCTGGTTGCCATTTTTTAACCATAAAGTGTCATCAAATGTGAAAAATACAAAAAAAAATTATAATCACCTTAACACTCACCTCTCTGACCCCTCCGCATCTTCCGAGAGCTCCTGTGAGCACTGAAATCTTTGCACAAGATCACCACCCACATTGCAAGGTAAAAACAGTGTAAATATTTGGCCGAATGGCCGTGAGCAGAAGAAACGATGAGGAACAGAGAGGTGATGGTGAGGAGTGGTGGGGCTATAGAGGTGAGTGGTAAAGTAAGGCTGGAATCACAGTAGAATGTGGCATCTGATGCAAGAGCATCAGATGAGATACGGTAATGACCCTTGGCTCCAGCTCTGCTGCTAGCGGGAGCCGAGTGTCATGCTACTATGCTCCGAGCCTCTTGAATCAGAGAATAGCAGCATAGGCGCGGAGAAGATGGAGAAAGAAATGTATCCATTTCGTCCATGGCCTGACTCACTCTTTATCGGACTGCACTGGGATGACATCCGAGTGCAGTCCAATATTTCACTCGCACCCAATGAGTGAGTGAGTCGAGTCTCGCTGCCAATCGTAGCTCGTTGCGATTGTTTTCTCATGCTGAATTGGCATGAGAAAATAACTACAGATCTGAGCTGCCCAATAGAGTAACAATGGGCCGAGTACTATGCGATGTTTTATTGCATAGCACTTGGCTGTGTCATACGGTAGTGTGACATTGGTCTAAGTATAATGATTTTTTCCTATTATTAACATGTTACGTATATTATGTTCTGGGGTCTGGAGAGACTTCAAAAGATACTAATAGATATTAATTTTGTTTTGTCAAGAAAAACTTCTCCGCAAATCAAATTTCCTGAGGAAATCAGCTTGATCAGGTGATTTCAAATTTTCCCTGATCCGTTCATCTCTAGTAGGATCCGCTGTGAACTACTGTTATGTTATTGTTATGATATAGTGAATATAAGTTTTACAGATTGGTTTCTTTTCCACTGTCTTAGGCTATGTGCCCCCATTGCAGAAATTTTTACTGAATAAATAACCATGCACTACAGAGATTGGGGTTAATTTTAAGCCCTTCATGACATGGCCAATTTCTGTTTTTGCGTTACACTTTTTTCCTCTCTTCTTCCCATGTCCATAACTCTTATTTTTCTGTCCACATAGACATAGGAGGACTTGACTTTTGCAGGACGAGTTTTACTTTTGAATGACACCATTTATTTTACCATATAATTCACTGGAAAATGGGGAAAAAATTCCAAGTGCGGTGAAATTGTGGAAAAAAAACAAACTTCTGATATTATTTTTTGGGAATTGTTTTTATCGTGTACAATTTATTGCAAAAACGAACATGCAATATCATTCACCTCATCAATACAATAACAGTAAAATCAAGCATGGCCAGTTTTTTTAAAAAAAAGGAAAAAAAAAAGTTTCGGGTTGTGTTGCAATATTGCGAGACCCGTAACATTTTTAGCTGTGTGATTGCTTATTTTTTGCAGGGCGAGAGAACGTTATTATTTACTAGCTGAAGAGCCCGGCGCTGCCCGGGCATAGTAATTAACTACCAGTTGTTTAACAAACTATAATGATTATATCTATATATATAAAGCTGAGTGTATAGCCCCACCCACTCCACATAGCAACATTCACTATAATATCCCACATCATCTTGTCAGCAAGAGCTACTGAACTACTAACCCTAATATCCCACATCATCCCGTCAGCCAGAGCTACCGGACTACTACCCCTAATATCCCACATCAGCCAGAGCCACGGGACTACTAATATCCCACATCATCCCCTCAAAGCCACCGGACTACTACGCCTAATATGCCACATCATCCCATCAGCCACAGCCACCGGACTACTAACCCTAATATCCCACATCATCCTGTCAGCCAGAGCCACCCGACTACTCCCCCTAATATCCCACATCATCCTGTCAGCCAGAGCCACAGGACTACTTCCCCTAATATTCCACATCATCCATTCAGCCAGAGCCACTGGACTACTAACCTTAATATCCCACATCATCCCATCAGTCAGAGCCACCGGACTACTCCCCCTAATATCCCACATCATCCCGTCAGCCAGAGCCACAGGAATACTACCCATAATATCCCACATCATCCCGTCAGCCAGAGCCACTGGACTACTCCCCATAATATCCCACATCATTCTGTCAGCCAGAGCCACAGGACTACTACCCCTAATATCCCACATCATCCCATCAGCCTGGGGTCAGAGCCAGAGCACTGAGTGGAATGACCCTAACTTCCATACCAGAGATCCCTTTAAGAGAAGCCTGGCATCAGAACAAGAGCGCTGAGTGGATTTGCCCTGACTTCCATACCAATGATCCCTTTAATAGAAGCCTGGGGTGAGAATCAGAGCGCTGAGGGATTTACCCTCACTTCCATACCGGGGATCTCTTTAAGAGGGGCTTGGGGTCAGAACCAGAGAGCTGAGTGGAACTGCCCTAACTTCCAAACCAATGATCCCTTTAAGTTGCCCTGGGGTCTGAACCACAGCACTGAGTGTAACGGTCCTAACTTCCATACCTTGGATCTCTTAAAGAGAGGCCTGGGGTCAAAACCAATGCGCTGGATGGATTTGCCCTGACTTCCATACCAATGATCCCTTTAATAGAGGCCTGGGGTCAGTACCAGAGCATTTGAAGGCAATTGCCCTGACTTCCATACCGGGGATCCCTTAAGAGAGCCTGGGGTCATAACTAGTGTGCTTAGTGGAATTGCCCTAACTTCCATACCAATGATCCCTTTAAAAGACCCTGGGGGGTCAGAACCACAGAGCTGAGTGGAACGGTCCTAACTTCCATACCGGGGATCCCTTTAAGAGAGGCCTGGGGTCAGTATCAGATGGCTGAGGGATTTGCCCTAACTTCCATTCCAGAGACCCCTTTAAGAGGGAAGATGTGCCTATGGGATGGAGGATGTGTGATGGGTATATTGGCACGGGAGGGGGGATTCATTTCTGTCATGTGCTCTCTGCTCCTTTCTGAGGGGCAGACAATAGCGGGGAGCTTATGATCCCAGGGATGCTAGATTTCTCCCACCATGTCAGTGTCTGCAGAGGTGTTGACGAGTGGGAAAACTGTTGCTCATAGAAACCAATCACAGCTCAGCTTCTTTTAAACAGCTCTGGTGAAATGAAAGATGCTTAGTGATTGGTTGTAAAGAAAACTGCTGCTCATAGCAACCAATCACAGCTTCTTTTAAACAGCGCAGGTAAAATGAAAGATGCTTCGTGATTGTTGGTGATACACACACATTCAATTTTATATATATATCATGTTGGGACAGATGTGACTTTTTGATTGCATGTTACAGCCTTTTTTGTGGAATTGTGGCAACCAAAAATGCGTAATTTTGGCATTCTTGAATTTTTTTCATTAACGGTGTTTACCGGTCAGGTTAATTGCTTTTATATTTTGATAGGTTGGATTTTTATGCAATTCCACATATCTGTATTTTTTATTATTCTACTATCTTTATTTTCAATGGTGGGAAAAGGGCGTGATTTTAACTTTTAGTTTTTTTATTTTTTTTAATGTGACAGCCACAGAGGTCATCAGTTGACCCACAGCTGTCATGACAATCCATCAGCAACCTATGATCACATGGTTGATTGACAGCGGCATTTAACAGGTTAACAGTCGGAGACAGAGCTCCACTCCATCCCGCGATTGTTAGGGACAGGTCATGGCTGTAATACACTGCCATCACCTACTGGGGCAAGCCTGATACATACACCTGCTTCTGATTTGCGCCATACATGTAGCAGATGTCATGAAGAGGTTGAAGAGAAACAAAAGGTCGAGAAGTTCCTGTGAATTTGATGTCAGTGGGGATTTAGCCAGGTAGTTTTTGTCCAAATTTGTAGAAATCAGCACTAGGGTAAGTAAAAGGAAGTGTGCACCATTTCTGTAAATTATTAATAACAATATTAGATTTCACTTAGCACTTTGCCAAATATGAAGTTCTTTGACTTGTTGTATTTCCTTTCACATGGAGAAGAAACTTCTCTGAGTCTTTTAAGTCTTACAGCAGAAGGGCATACATTGTCTTTATTAAATGTCTTGTGAATAAGAAGAAGGAGTGGCTTTGACATTGATAAAATTGCCGACTGAAGGTTAGCGTGCAGGAATGACACCTAATATAATTCTTTCCAAATGTCTAATTAATGTTACTGCAGCTTTGCCCTTAGCGAGCCGCATGTTTGCACAGAGCATATTTTTAGTAACGTAAAGCCTCTAATAATTAAAGCAGGTCTGTGTATTTTGTTTTTTAGTAATACAATTACACTTGCTTATTTTCATTTACAGTCTACAGAAAAATAAAGCCTAACAGATGGCTTAGATAGCTGGAAGGACTGTGGGAAATGTAATGTGCTTACAAATATAAATATTATGTACTGCAGCAACATGTATTGTAAGCAATTCGCACGCAACGTGTCTAAACTATGGCAGGTTTACATGCAATATCTCCCTTCTGGAGAGCCAAAAAATGGATCAAGGTTTATCAATTCAGTTCCCCAAAATAATTAAACTCTCAGATCACTTTTGGTGAACTTCTACTAATATACATGGGATATGCACAAAAAATAACCTACCATATGTCGTCTACGGTACAGTTATTTTACTGCTTCATGACGACCCAATACTACAGAAAAGATGTCATAAGACATTCATATTACCCCAGCTGTCCATTATCAACAAACATGGGCAGACAGAATAACTGCAAAGAATTTTATTAAAGGGGATGTCCAGGACTTTAACATTTATGGTCTATCCATAGGATAGATCTTCAGTGCCTGACCGGTGGGGGTGCGTCACCTGGCATCCCCACCGATGAGTTGTTCCTGGTGTCAGCAGCGGCTGGAACTCTTTTATTGCAGTGCTGCACAGCACAATTCCGTCAATGGAAAAGTGGCCACAGCAGGGTACTGAAGATCCACCCCCTATTGATTTGAATAGGGGTGGTTGTGCAGTTTCCGTCCGCGGCCACTATTTTGGTGATGGAATTGTGTTGCACAGCTCTGAAAGCTAAGCAGTTTCGATCACCGCAGAAACCAGGAAGAACTGATCGGTGTCACATCCCCACTGTTCAGACATTAATGATCTATCCTAAGGATAGGCCATCAATGTTAAAGTCTCGGACAACCTGTTTAATCCATAGTATTGCTTATATATTATGTATACCTGCCATTGACATTTTTGAGGGCATCCATATGATATAGGGAATATCAGTCATGGACATTTCCTTCTTACGTAAAAGGGGATCTGTCTATACAGTATATAAATCATAGAGAGGAGTCAGACCATTGTACTGACTGATGCTAAAAGAGGTGAGTTCTGATAGCTAGACCCCCAAATATATCATCCTAATGAACTAATAGAACATTTGTTAAAGAATTTTTTTTATTTTTGTTATGGGTGTGCCAAGTAATCAAAAGTCCCAAAAAGAACCATGGGATTGAGCCCACCCCAAGAAGCTAAGCACTAAGCTATACATTAACAATTTACAGTAGTAATAAAATCCAATTTTCTTGTTTTAATTTTCAGCGAGTTTTTCATCTTCTAGCAACAGGCCCATGGCTTTCTTCACCTCCTCTACTTCTGCGTTAGAGAAATTGAGCCACTTAACTACCGGGAAACACTGACGAAGTCCATGTATAAATGATTAAGTGACAGACAAATGTACAAAATAACATCTGCTTAGCAACAACTGTTTGATTATACTCATGCATGTATGATATGACTGGTGATAACGGATAGTTAGTAAATCCTATGGGACAAAATTACAGTAATTTGGCCACGATAACTGTAAGTCCAGTAAAGGCTATCAGCTTTCATGGTTTTCATGTATACTGCTAAGTGATACGTTGTTAATTTATTAGTGAAG
This sequence comes from Dendrobates tinctorius, assembly GCF_039654945.1. Lineage (NCBI taxonomy): Eukaryota > Metazoa > Chordata > Amphibia > Anura > Dendrobatidae > Dendrobates > Dendrobates tinctorius. The sequence goes on along the minus strand of NW_027361841.1, from coordinate 7,844,867 downwards.
CCCGTCAACTTTTCCCCATAAACTTTACTGTTAGGAAAGAGATGTGTATTATTCTTTCACTGCCCCTTCACTGTTTAATATAAAAACCCTGAAATAATAATAATTTATATTCCTTTATTTAATCAAATCCCTTCATGCAGCGTGATTTATTCTGTTAACCTGACCTTAAGAACTTGGCAAAGAAAAATCATTTATCAGAAAAGGTTTTCCTACATGTCATAAAAAAATGAAATGGAAAATCATACAGGATTGGGAGTGCTTCCTCTGATAGAGATAAATCGCTTCCAATAAAGCATAAAACACATTTACAAAGGGAAGGACACACAATTTTCGGTCTTATGAAATCTGATAATATTTCCATTGTAGACGTACAACCAGGATGACTTACCTCTTCCTGCCGCTCCTCCCCTGTGTGCTGAATAAACCATCTGATAGATGCTTGCTGTGACTTAGGAACACATTCAAGAAAAGTAGAATTCAGCTCAACACCAAAAATGACTTTTTCCTCGGGAGCTTCATTCGAAGGCTCTGAATGAGATATAGAGGTAAAGTCAAGAAAATGCAATCCGTTCTTAATTTTCTTATAAAGAGGTAAAAAAACAATACAATGGGCTGTAGGTTACATAGATATACACAAGTGGGTTTTGTGCACTAACCTTGCAAACCCATTTGAGCAAGCATTATATCATCCATAGACAAGTAGGGAAATTTTAACAGCGGCCATGTCAGTTTTTTTTCTACACTGACCATACCAGTGCTCAAAATCCATGCCTATATTAAAGTTACTCTGCAACAACACTTACATTTGTCATCAGAACACAATGTCATATTATACAGATGCAGGTGTATGCACCTTGCCCTGAAAAATATGCTTTAGCATTAACAAAGCGCAACCACACAGTTTGCCTTGTGCAGCCACATTACACAAACTGATAATGAATACTTTGCAAGCCAAATTAGCATTATTTGAAAAAAATGATCTGATCAGCTGTCATGTGCCCTTAACAGCCGCGGTTGGAATCACGACCCACTCGTGGCTGCTAACTGGTTAAATGGCACTGTCAATCTCTGACAGCGGCATTTAGCTAGTGAAAGCCGGATGTGCGTCTTAGCTATGGCTGTCGGCGCCCGCGTCACAGAACCGTGTGTCGCCAATGGGTTGGCATGACATCCCGAGGTCTTCAGAAGAAAAAAAGAACATACCAAAACATTTTAGCACAGTCACAAGTTCAAAATCAGGTTATTTTTCTGAATTTTAAGAGTTTTTAAAATGTTCTTGTTCAGATATCCAATATTTTTAATACTTTTTTATGAGCATAATTTTTTATGTATTTTTTTTTCTGATGCCAGTGTAAAGAAAGGGAAACACATTTTTATTTTTCACTTTTTTTTGTTTGTTTTTTTTTAAATGGGTGGGCTAAAAATAGTGATTGGACAAGCGGCTGGCTTGTTTTTTATAATTTTTTTCTTATATTATTTTTTACAGACTCTTGCCTACCACTGAAACCTTCAAAAAGAACCTGAAGACCTACCTCTTCCGACAAGCCTACAACCTGCAGTAACCGCCGATCCACCAAACCGCTGCATGACTAGCTCTACCCTCACCTACTGTATCCTCACCCATCCCTTGTACAGTAGATTGTGAGCCCTCGCAGGCAGGGTCCTCTCTCATCCTGTACCAGTCGTGACTTGTATTATTTAAGATTACTGTACTTGTATGTATTATGTATACCCCTCCTCACATGTAAAGTGCCATGGAATAAATGGCGCTATAATAATAAATAATAATAATACTTATATCACACATTGTGCATTTTTATATTTTATTTCCTCTGTAACTGAGGCTTACATATTTGCCCTAGATGCATCAGCCTCCTGGCTGCACAAAAGAGCTGGTCTCGGTCTGTTAAGGCCCAGCAGATACTGCTCCCTTCCAGCACTCGGTGACCACATGATGTCTATGCCCGAGGAGGAAGTGAGGTTAATGCTTCCTATACTATATACACAGCTCTTGTTCAGCACTGTGTACACAGTTATAAGGAAAGCAGAGATGGTAATAGGCCATGTCTGCTTTTTCTGTGGGGAGACTGGCTTTGTCTTACAGCTGGCTCTTAGCTTTGGCAGCTGCACAATGACGTTCAGCTGCTTTCTCTGCAATGACATTCTAAAACAGCCCTATCGATTAAAATCTATCAAAGGAGTGACATGTAAAGTTCTTGTCCAATAATGTAAATGGATGGGTTGAATGGAAGATGACGTGAACCAGTGTACTCTGCAAGGATTGTGTTACAATGCAACAAAAATGGAGCCTTCAGAACCAACATGCAACTTTGCTTAGTGGACCTTCACCAGTCTTTACTCAGTGCAAATATAACCCTATTGGTATAAGACTGGTCTAAGTATTAAATATATCTGTTCACGTCAAAGTACTTTGCTTACTATACTTACTGTCATCCACATCCCAGCACTGTGTAAGAGGATCCCCATTTTTCACATCTTGTCTTCTTGAACGCCTTGGGAGAAGGTAACATTTGAAGTTAGTGATGTCTCACAGGCCATACTGTATCTTTTTTAATAAAAGTATTTTTTAATACTTTTGCATATCATGCAGACTTGCATTTATAATAAGCGTCTAGTGAAAAATTCTTTATGATTTACCTTTTTAATGTAGGTATGTATCTTGAACAAGAATTTCCATCCCAAGCACAGTATGGGTCTCTAGCAAGGCAGCAGTCTGTGCAAGCTTTTCCATATGTATCACACCTATGCGGTGACAGCTGAACCAGACCATCCTTCGAAGTAATGTAAAGCTGGTGCTACATTGAAAAAATAGAAATCTGGTCAAAAGAATCTATCAAATATGCACTTTGCAGGTGGCAATATGTAGTGGAGCAAGAAAAATGTAATACAATTGGACAATACATTAAAAAGGTTATATGAAATTCGAAATTTATATGAGACTCTGGACAACAGTGGCCCTATTTCTGAAAAAATGTATCTTTGTGTTTCTAATATGACCCCTTTAGGCTTGTTCACACGTCTGACATACACAGTGTAATAATGGTCTGTGATGGCGGAATTGGCTCTTGGCCTCGGGACGAACTCAAACCTTCAGGACAATTTTTAATTTTAATTTAAATGCATGTAATTGGGTCTAAATATATTGAGTAACTGAGTAAACTTAAAATCTCAGTCAGCTAGCCATGTGGGTGCAGTGGAAAATGTGTAACTCTTTAATCACCCTTGTATTGTGCTTTTGTTAGGGGTTTATGACCAGAGACTACATCAAAGTTGAATATGCAAGGAAACAAAGAAAGTGTAAAAAACAAATGGTTCAAAATGTTAAATGGAAATTATTTGCAAATATGATTTTTAGTATAAAAATATGCATTGCATTTAAGTTTAAAGAAAATGTCTCTAAAGGTGGACAACCCATCAGTTGTGACACTGTATGAAATTCTATTCAGGTTTTATGTACTTATTTACCGGTATGTCCCTGAAAGAGCTAAGTGATACAATAGATATTACCACAATACCATCTGGTACAATAGTTGATACACTTATTTCTTTTTTTTTTTTTTTCTTTACACATTTATGGTTCATTCTTAGTGAATGTCCAACCTCTGGGACCCACATTTCAGAAGGGAGCTTGCTCAAATAGCGTCCTGGCTGTTGGAATATTTACTATGAATGGAGGGTTGGCATGCTAAGCAATCTGTCAGCAAGTTTTTGCTATGTAATCTGGAGACAGCATGAGGTAGAAGCAGAAAGAGAGATTTCAGCGAAATGTCACATTTTAGGCTGTATGTTGTTGTTTCCATATAACAAAGGTTTTATCACCAGACGATTAACACAGACCAGACTGGCTCCCTTGTGCTAAATTGTCCTACCATGACCCTTCTGTGATAAGCAGCCCAATGTCAATAGACAATGTACACAGAAAGCTGGGATGTGGGTGGGATTAGCTATCTGAGCTCTCTGCTACTAGCTACAATTAAAAACTCTGATTGTGTCAGAATGGCTGCACCCAGTAAACTAAGTGATACATTGCTACGACACAGCTGTCAGGTGACCCAGGACCAGGGGCTCTTTCCCTGTCCCTAATACTAGAGAGCACCCTAGCTCGCCCCTGCTCCCTGGGATACTTCCGAAGGTGAAGATGCTGGGGCCTCTGGCCTTGTCTTATCTCCTGAGTTATACCTCCATCTGTTCTCTTCCCCCACCCAGGGAAGAGGGACACTACTGTGCCCGTAGTACACCAACCTGACAAACAAGGCAACACAAACAAGGGTTAACAGAAAACTCCAGGCATACAAATATTCACTCACATATAATAGAGGAATGCACCAGGGTGTGGAGGTAGGGGAATAAACCAAAATAGAGAAGGATAGGGAGTTACCATGCATACAAACCAAGCAATAATCACTAATAACTCCTATAGCTCTCCTCATAAGAACTCCTCTCCCTCCATTAGCCATGGAGCAATAAAGCTATCTCTGACAAGGATTTGTATCAGAGCCCAGATTATAAAGGAAAAAGGAGTGGCTAACTAAACTCAAATGTGAGTTTTCCAGAGATTTCCAACATGGCCGATTAATCCCTGTTCTGCCAGAAGGAATAAACACACTTAAATGAGGGAGAAGTGCTTCTCCTCAATGCCGGAGTAACAGCAATCAGACGCTGTAGTCTTCTGGCTCCACACTGTCACGGTAACCCTGTCACATACATCTTGGAATTGGAGTCTCTTTTCCTACATTTTATGCTACTGTCAGATGAGGTAGCAAAAACCTACTGACAGATTCCCTTTAACTTGTAATGCAGAAACCCCATTCTGTAGATTAGTTCTGGCATTCAGAGATGGTACTTAGATCTTTCAGAGATTTCAGACATACGCCATAAGTATGCCATAATTGTCTAAGATGGGAATACCCATCTAAGTCCTCAACAAAGTATTGAAATTTCAGGAGCCAATTTGGCAGTAATGCAGGTCATTTCCAAATATATCATATAGAATAAAACATTTATAGAGGACATGTGACCAAAAGTGGCCAATTTTTGAGCTTATGTTATTCCCGCTGCTCCCCTGATGGTTATGTTCTAAATTGCTCCAGACACATGAGCCTTATTAATTAGAGTTGATTTTTAAGGTCTTTTCCAAGGGGGCGTTGTTTACAGAGTAATAATGCAGAGAAGCCTAAAGACTTGTCCCCAATGTGACATGCCCCCTCGGAAAAAATAATCACTAAATAAAAATGCTCATATCACTGGAACATTATGACAGATTTAAAAGGCAAAAAAAAAGGGAACACTCAGGGAAGCAGTGAGAATAAAATATGAGCAAGCGCTGGCCACTTTTGATCTGGTGGCAGGTTCTTGTTATAGAAAACGTAGTGGATGTAGTTGTTTTATATTTAAGGTAGAATATTATTAATAAAGTGTTTCAAAATTAATATCTAAGGGGTAAGGTTTCTCCTTGTGAAGAGTGACATGCCAGCTCTGGCTTGTCAATGAAAGGAGGCTTATTCGCCGTGCAGTGCTCCTCTGGGAAAATAATTATATGCATATTGCCTCTTCAGAAAGAAAGAGAACTTTTACTCTACAGCGCCACCTATTGGTAGTAGCGATCCTACAAGTCACAATCAACCCTTTAACGAGTCTTGTAATATGACTTCGGATAAAATTAATATTAAGCTGATACATTTTGTAACAATGTTACTGGCTTATCCAAGTAGTTATTTTTTCAATACTGAGCCCAGGTTAAGCCATTACATGTGGCATAGAGGGGAATACTTTGCTAACTGGAAGCACCAGTTTAACTAAACTACTAGAATATAATTGTAGAGCAGCAATCACAAGGTGTAATACTGCCACCTGCTGCCAATTCTATAGCATTGCACATCAGGGCTGTAAACTAAATCAGTGCACGATGATACATTGAAATACATTTCTTTTCTTTTTTGCTCATGTCAGCTCATGCTCAATATGCCTCACTAATATTTAACATCATGTACATATCTATATGTCACATTGTCAGCCACTATCTTTTTTTATCTGTACCGTGTATCCTTTCCTACCTTTCTGAGAATGGATCATCTAACTATTGCTGACAATTCCTGAGCTTATAGAATCATTTGGCGACATTATAACCAATATTGGCCAAAGCACAGCTGGTCTATGTATGCCAATAACATGGTTACTGCAGGCCAGATAGGAGAAGCTGACCGTAAGAACTTGTGAGGTCCCTGCCATCATTATCCCTTGGAGAAATGACAAATCTTACGGGTTATTATGGATAACAATTATTTATTTCTACACAAACATTTGACCAGCATATTGTACAGAGAGCCATTTACAATTCTCTCTTACCTGCTTAATGGATAGCTCAATGTTTGTAATTGGTGATGGTTTCTGGAAAAGAAGCAACATTGGGTATCAGAACTGTCACTAAATACAGTCATGGCCAAAAGTGTTGGCACTAGAGATGAGCGGAGCATGCTCGGGTGATCTCCGAGTATTTGGATGTACTCGGAGATTTAGTTTCTGTCGCCGTAGCTGCATGATTTGCGGCTGTTAGACAGCCTGAATACATGTGGGGTTGCCTGTCTGTTAGGAAATCCCCACATGTATTCAGGCTGTCTAGCAGCCGCAAATCATGCAGCTACGGCGACAGAAACTAAATCTCCGAGTACATCCAAATACTCGGAGATCACCCGAGCATGCTCCGCGAAATCTCAACTAACGACTATATTCGCTCATCACTAGTTGGCACCCTTTAAATAGGTCCAGAAAATAAAGTGTTTCTCCAGGAAAATGTTTACAATTACACACGTTTTGTTATATACATGATTATATCCTCTGCGTGTATTGGAACAACACAAATGAACAGATAAAAAAAAAGGAAAATTGGACATAATTTCAGACAAACCCCCTCAAAATATGTTCTCCTGTGTTTTTGCTTGTTCTTTATTTTTTTTGGCTGGAGTTAAGAGATTCCAAATGTTTTCGCCTGATTCATTAACGGCAACTTTTTGACAAGTTGAAAAATCTGATGCAACTCTGCTCCAGTCTCCCTGGTGCAGTTCTATGCATATCTTTGTTTAAAAGTCTTTTTTTTTTTTTAAACGATGCCCAAAAAGTTGCAAAAAATGGATAACGGCAGAAAATAAAGCTATTTTTGACTTTGCACCATCAATTTGGTGCAATAAATCTCAGTGAATGCCAAAGGGCCAAAAAAAAGAAAAGTGAGTTAAAAAAAATTAAATACGGGGCCTAAATGTCAATAAAATTGGAATGCAAGTACATTAATGCTTCTGGGTCAAATCAAAGTCTTTTCAATGTTTGATCTTTTGTTTCCACTAAATAAACTGTGAACATTTTGGGACTGTTCTGCAGCCTTCATTAACCCCATGTTAGCCCTCGTCACTCTCCGCTTCACAACTTCTGCCTCTTCCATAACAAAGCTGCCTCCTCACAGTGTGTTGTGTCCACAGAAATCTGCCCATATAATGGGTTTCATAGCCGTGTTTATCACTGCCCTCATCTACTAAAACAGAACAGACTTTCTATTGACAGACAATTCTTGCCTGAAGTGGATAATTGGTTTTCAATACCTTAAATATCTGCAGCTCTTCCAGCAGAACCTCTTCCATATTCCAGATACCTTTGGCGACGCTAATTACTTTAAGAATTGTCCCAACATCTGAAAGACAAGAAGAGTCAATCATTTCATTACATTCATTTTAGTTCTACGTTATTGTAATAACTTCGCAGATTACTCACTGGCAATTGTTTTTTCCTTCCTTTCTTAGCCAAGTCATAACTTTTTTTTTTCCATGCAAGTTGGATCATTGAATGACACCATACATTTTACCATATAATGCACTGAAAAATGGCAGATATGTTGCCGTTTTCTGAGACCCATAACATTTTTATTTTTCAGATGAACTGTATTTGGGCTTGTTTTTTTTTTTTTTGGTGGTGAGCTGATCTTTTTTATTAATACTATTTTGGGATGCATATGTTGCTTTTTTATTCCATTTTGGGGGTGGGGAGATGTGGAAAAAAAAACCCAGGAATTCTGTCATTTTTATCTTTTTTTCAATCTTTCTTATTGCTTTATGTTGTTAATGGAGGAGTTGAATAATTTGATATTTTCATCAGTCTGATGTTTACTGCATCAGTTATTAATATGGTAACTCATCAGTATCCCATGATCACCTCGCAAAGGGGTCAATGACCACTCGAAACAGGGTATCCATAGTACTGAGCAGCTTTCATTGTCACACTTTATGGGGTTGATCAGCAAGCTCTGCTCTCTGCTGTTAGCAGTGAATGCCATCTGTATCACTCAGCTGGAATTTTCTAGTTATGGCACGGGCTCAGTTCCTGATCCTGCACCATACGCTCACATTTGTTAAGAACTGGTTAAAGTAAAAAATAATAATACACATTACAAAGAAAACTTATACATTTTAAAGAACATTGCTTCCTTAGATGTCTAAAAATGTTTTTAAAGGGTTATTCTCATCTCAGCCTTTTGTTAGCTAAGACAAGAGTATTTTTATCCAAACCCCATCACCATAGAAATAAATAACAGTTATGGGAATAATGTAGAACAATGTACCACGCAATTTCTGTACCTCCAGAATTAAGACAACGTACAGTATAAAAATAATGAAAATATTAATATAAAGGCCTGTTATTAGCATGTGACGCTTACACAAATGTCACTGTCAGAACCTGACAATTCCACAAAGAATGGGAGGTGATACAAAGCTACTTCTTAACTCTTACGCAATTTGTCATAAATCTCTTCTGACAATTAACCAATTTTTCCCCGACAGTATTAATACTCCCTTTGTCTTCAACAAAATGAGTTATTTAGTAGCTCCGGTATAAATGATACAATTTAGGAATCTCCCCTTAATGCAAAAAGGGTTATTCTCCTTTTCACAAATGGGTATTGTTGGAGAAAGGCTGGAAAGGCATTCTGCAATTTACTGCTTTTTAATATGTTCAGGCGTTCTTGAGATAATAACAGTATTCTTTTGTTTACAGCTCACTGCCTTGGAGACCGACCACCACTGCTAGACGGGAGAACACGAGCAGTCTTTACAAGCTCATTTCTACTGAGCTAGTAAGCACTATTTTGAAGCTGGCCAGGATTTCTGAAGGGTACCATGTAATCCTGGCCAGCTTCAATGAATTGCTTACAAGCTAGATAGCTATGGTGGTCAATTTCCAGGGCTACGAGCTGTAAACAAAACAAAAGTGTTACTACATCAAGAACAACTGCAAATGTTAACAAACAGTAAAATTAGCCACAGTGGCTCAGTAATTAGCACTGGGGTCCTGGGACATCTTCAAGGAATTTGTATGTTCTCCCCGTGTTTGCGTGGGTTTCCTCCGGGTTCTCTGGTTTCCTCCCACATTCCAAAGACATACTGATAGGGAATCTAAATTGTGAGCCCCAGTGGGGACAGTGACAAGAATATTTGTAAAACAATGAGGAATATGATGGCACTATAAAAGTAAGCATAATAAAAAATGGTAAAACTGCTTCTTTTTACAATCACTATCTGGCAATATTCCTCCATGAAGATGGGAATTATCATTTAATAAGAGTTTGGCAGCGCTTAAATTATTTATCACCTCGTAGTAAAGATGCTAGACAATATGAAAAGCTCTTTCAGCTGTATAAATATACACACTATAAAATCTCATGCTTTTACATGGTATTGGGACTTACTGGTTGCTTTAATTAAAATTGTTTTCATTTACAATAAAATTCATATACGTATTAAACTAAACAACATATTACACATATAGTTAGTTTGCTTCTAACAAATGTTACTGCAGGAACCAAGGCAATGACACGATAGTAATAAAATAATGCAATTTACCTGTCCCGAGAAACATGACATCATACTGGCCATCTTCTGCGATCACATGGTCAACCGCGATCTGCGTTAGCTTGTAGTCCACATTGAGTCTGGTGAACACAGGTTTACCATGCAGAGGGTACACCGACTTATACATAAGCGGGTGGTTCTTTACAAAACTAATAACATCATCTGGGAAGTCTTTGGTTGATTTTATCATGGGGTCATAAGTGTTGCTTGGGCACTGAAACAAATGATACAAACTTGTAAAAAAAAATGTGATATCTGGCAGAAAATCAGTATATATTACAATCCGCTATTAATAGGAATGAACATATTTGACTTCTAGAGCAAACAGTCTACAAAGCAGCATGCCTATACTAAGAGAAATGAAAATCATGGCAAAATAGCTCTACAAGGCATTTATCTAGGTCATAGCCCCATCTAGTGGTCACTGAACATATTGCTGACATTAGACGTGTAAAACGTATACACCTCAGTGCTAGAAGAGATCAACCTTTCCTCATGTACTCAAATATCCAGATACAGGACAGATGTATTAATTACTTCACATAATATATTTATAAGGGTGACATTCCTGTTTTCTATGTAAAAGACATGCAGCTTACTGTACATTAATTACATGCTCCTATGATTTACTGAAAAGTTACAGAATTCTTACAGAATTCCATACAGGAAAGATGTATATCTTTGTACCGTGTTAGCCAGTAGATAGAAAAATATCATTTATGATGACCTTTGACACTCTCAGTGCTGGAATGAATGTGTCGCATGGATTTATGTCTTTTTACATCAACTAAGGAATTTCCTTTTAAAACCTCGTGGGGGCATCACAACACAGAACTAGACCCCAATCAGAGGACCATAAAACATCCAGACTCCTTATCTATGAACTGGTCCAATGTTTATATTTATGTTTCTCCCTCTCCCATATTGATAGTTCTGCTTCACGTCACTTGTCTTATCTATTGCATTTTTTCTAGGCTGTATTGTGCATAAATATGTGACTTCAGATTTTGTATTAGTCTAGCCTGATGAAGAGACCTGAGTAGTCTCGAAAGCTTGCAATGTGTTACCATCTTTTCAGTCAGCCATTAAAAGGTATCAACTACTGAGGACTCTTAATCCTAAATATTTTTCTACAGAATTCCAGCTGTTTCTTGGCATTAGTCATATCCTTATTGTCTGATCCAGCACTTTCATTCTGACATGCCATAATACACCGCACTCTGTTGCATTACATTCATTTCTGCTGTATACATCACTTATAACCATGCACTATGCTTTCTGATGTGGAAGATGCTGGGTGATATAAGAGCAGTCCATTGTGAATAGCGCAATGAATCATGGTCTATCAGTCATGACGAAATAGTTGGAAATCTGGACATGTAACGCAATGCAATGTCCAATATTTGCAGGTATTTTGATGTGGGCATTTGATTGTAGACATATTGTCTAACATATGTTCTGATTTATTTTTGTTGCAGTTTTAGGACCCATATTTTTATTTTAGATTAAAAAAACTGTTAATAAGTTGGTGACATTCAGATACTTATATGTGTAGATATTTTTGTCATTATATTTATGTAATAAATAATCATTGTCTTCCATATATATATATATATACACATATACAGTTTAAACAAAAGATGAGGCAGCACATGCAAAGACAACATGCAGTTGGTGGGTGACAGCTCAGTAACCCAATAATTTAAATGCAAAATAAGCAGGCATCACACTGTAGGAATATCAAAGTGAACTCTTAATTTGCCATGTGTGCAAGAAAAAGCATTATTTCAGCTTCAAAGAGCCTTTATCTAATAGTTCATAGAGTGCTGCAGATACATATACAGTCATGGCCAAAAGTGTTGGCACCCTTAAATACGTTCCGGAAAATTGTCTATTTCTCCCAGAAAATTATTGCAATTTCATGTTTTGTTACACACACTTTTATTTTATTTATGTGTATTGGAACAACACAAAAAAGAGAAAAAAATGCAAATTGGACATACAGTAATTTCACACAAAACCCCCAAAATGGGCAGAAGAAAATTGTCATCACGTTTCCAAAATTGTGGGTAAACAACTTTGTTTCAAGCATGTGGTGCTCCTACAAACTCACCTGTGGCAAGTAACAGGTGTGGGCAATTTGAAAATCACACCTGAATTCAGATAAAAAGGGGAGATGTTGACTCAATCTTTACATTGTGTGTTTGCCACACTAAGCATGGAGGACAGAATGAGGAGAAGAGATGTTGAATAAGCAGCCCCAATCAAGTTCCAAAGAATTTCAAGTTGTCCAGCAGGCTCAGGGTGCATCAGTGTCAGCACAAATTATCTATTGACTTTTGAATGAAATGAAACACTATGGCAGGAAACGCAGGAGGATCCCACTGTTGACACAGAGGCATAAAAAAGCTAGACTGCAGTTTGCCAAAATGTATGTGAGTAAGGCTGGTTTCACACTTGCTTTTTTTTGCAGCGCGTTTTTCCCGCAAAAAAACGCATTGAAAAAACGCATACAAAAGCATACAACTGCTGCGTTTTTTTCAAGCATTTTTATGAGCATGCATGAAAAAAACGCAGCGTTTTTATGCGTTTGTATGCGTTTTTAGTGCGTTTTTACCGCGTTTGCGTTTTTTCCAAACATTAGGTGGACCCTCACACTAACCCAAACCATGACTTTACTAACCCTAACCCTGACCCTAACCCTAATCCTAACCCTGACCCTAACCCTAACCCTGACCCTAACCCTTAACCAAACCATACTTAACCCTAACCCAAACCCTAAACCCTAACTAACCCTAACCCTGACCCTAAACCTAACCCTAACCCTGACCCTAACCCTGACCCTAACCCTTAACCAAACCATACTTAACCCTAACCCAAACCCTAAACCCTAACTAACCCTAACCCTGACCCTAAACCTAACCCTAACCCTGACCCTAACCCTAACCCTAACCCTGACCCTAACCCTAATCCTGACCCTAACCCTTAACCAAACCATACTTAACCCTAACCCAAACCCTAAACCCTAACTAACCCTAACCCTGACCCTAAACCTAACCCTAACCCTGACCCTAACCCTGACCCTAACCCTTAACCAAACCATACTTAACCCTAATCCAAACCCTAAACCCTAACTAACCCTAACCCTGACCCTAAACCTAACCCTAACCCTAACCCTGACCCTAACCCTAACCCTGACCCTAACCCTTAACCAAACCATACTTAACCCTAACCCAAACCCTAAACCCTAACTAACCCTAACCCTGACCCTAAACCTAACCCTGACCCTGACCCTAACCCTAACCCTAAACCCCCTTAACTAACCCTAACTCTAACCCAAACCCCTAAATTCCATGGTTAACAAAAAAAAACGCATGTGCAAAAAAACGCATACATAAGCATGCCAATGCGCGCATATGCGCACCCATAGACTATAATGGGTGTCTTGCTGTAAAAAAACGCATTGCGTGCGCATGCGTTTTTTTGAGGCAAGTCGGACGCACCAAAAAATGCAACAGGATGCATTTTGTGCGCCTGAGCGCATACCGCAAAAAAACGCATGCGCGGAAAAACGCGTACAAACGCATGTGTATGCGCACATAAGCGCATCCCATGCAAAGTATAGGAAAAAAAAACGCATGCGCTATTTAGCGCTAAAATACCGCGAAAAAAAACGCAAGGGTGAAACCAGCCTAAAGGGGGTTTTACACATAGCGATATCGCTAGCAATATCGCTATAACGTCACCGATTTTGTGACGTTATAGCGATATCACTATGTCTGATACCTCCGACCAGCTCCCCCGCTGTCCATCGCTGATCGCGCGAGATTGGCCGGCTCCATTTCTCGTCGGGCGCTTCCTGCTGGTCTTCCTGTGGCGCCGACGAGCGATGTGTGGAGGCGGGCGGGAGGACGTCTTCATTGACGCGTCTGAAAGGTAAGTATCGTCCGCTGTATTGCTGCTGCATCGCTGTGAGATCTGCCTGTGTGGTAGCTCACTAGCGATCATTTAGCGATGCACCAGTGATCCTGACCGGGTCGTATCATGGTCGGGATCGCTGGTGCATCGCTAAATGTAACGGGACCTTAAGCCAAAATCCTTCATGGAATGCATCTTGTGGACAGATGAGACCAAGATAGAGCTGTTATATTGCTGCTTTGAAAATATGTAAATTGCACTTTATTGAATGATCACACAGTGATGTCATTCTAAATTAACAAACCTTTATATGTGTGTCTGCTGCACTCTACCAACTGCTTGATAAAGGGTCTTTGGAGATCAAACTTTGCTTTATTTGCACACAAGGCAAATTCAAATTTTCTTCACTTTTTTGATATTCCTACAGTGTGGTACCTGCTTTTTGCATACATATATATATCTAAAATTTTCACATAAGTTGTTCTTTCCACTGTAATTTGAGCATGCATAAGAACACCAATTATAGAGAAAACCAGCCAACAAGTCACTGGCATAGCTGATCTGAATTTACTAGAACCCAGCAGCTCTATGCTAGCATGTGATCGCCAGGTGCAATTAAAGTATCAACAAAGCTGATTATGTTATCTACTGCATAGCATATCATTGACCTCTATATAGCCAGCAAAGAAAAGGACAGAAGTGTTGGTAAAGTACTTATATCTGTTCCCCAGGATCCCAAGATTTGTCTTAAGTTGGAGATCCAACCTGCTCATGCTAGATTACAAGAGGTTTATTCTGAAAAATTCTTGCCATAAATTTAGTGTGGCATAGGAGCCCATGCTAAAGTGCTGAAAATGTATGGTTCTTAGTTGTTATCAGGTTAAATAACATCTTCTTAATCTTTATTTTCCATTGTCTTTCAAACTACAGTCATGGCAAAAGTTTTGGTACCTTTGAAACTGTTCCAGAAAATGAAAAAAATGATGAAAGGTTGCAAAGCATCGTCCATATTTTCAATAAACAGCCCCAATCAAGTTCCAAAGAAATTTAATCTGTCCTGCATCCTCAGGTTACATCAGTGTCAGAGTGAACTATCCATCAACATTTGAATGAAATGAAACCCTATGGCATGAGACCAAGAAGGACCCCACTGCTGACAGAGACATAAAAATATCTAGATTGCAGTTTTCCAAAATGTACGTAAGACAAAATCCTTCTGGGAAAGTGTGTTGTGGACAGATGAGACCAAGACAGAGCTTTTTTGTTATGCACATCATTTTACTGTTTCCAGTAATGAGACGTACAAACCTACAGTCAAATATGGTGGAGGTTCAAAGATGTTTTGGGGTCATTTTGCAGCCTCTGGCACTGGATTGATTGACCGTGTGCAAGGCATCATGAAATCTGAAGATTGCCAAAGGATTTTGGGTCTCAGTGTAGTGCCCAGTGTCAAAAAGCTGAGTTTGCATCCTAAGTCATGAATCTTCCAGCAGGGCAATGACATGAAACACACTTCAAGAAGCACTCAGAAATGGATATAAACAAAGCATTGGAGAGTAATAACGTGGCCAGCAATGAGTACGGACCTAAATCTCATTGAACTCCTATTGAGAGATCTTAAAATTGCTGTTGGAAGAACATATGAGACCTGGAGCAGTTTGTAAAAAAAAAAGAGTGGTCCAAAATTCCAGTTACAAGGTGTAAGAAGCATGTTGATGGTTATATCCCCAGTATTAGCCACTGTGCAAGATGAAATTACCTTGCAACTTCCTACTCAGTTTGCATAGGAAATTCTTACTCTGTGTGAGGTGATCTGTAAAAGCCTATTACTTCGGCCCAATACTGGTAAAATCAGGCCTGTACCAAAGACACAAGGATGTTTGGAACTGTGCCATGGATCATCGAGAAATGGGGGCAGTTCAACGGTTGAAAAGCCCCTTTTTTAAACTATTTAATCTAGTTTGGCACACATACATATAACATAACTTTATTACAAAAGACTATAATTTAATATATTCATAGACTGGATATATATTTCAATCAATGACCACCTGTGTATATACTTTTTCACATTTACGTCAGTTGTGTTACTTTAAAGTCAAACGTCTGCAGAGATTTTTCCTTTTTAGAAACAGCAAATGGCTGCATCATAAACTCATTTTACAACATAGAATGCAAGGTGTGTATTTGATTTCGGAGCTGTCGGAACAAGTCTCCGGACATGCACTACATGTGACTCATTTACACCATTATGTAATCTGCTTCAAAACTGAGAAGCGTGGCTTTAAACTTAAAATCAAAATTCCCTATTCTTATTTTATACTGTTTTTTTGGGGTGTGGAAATATGCCCAGATGTTTTGGTTTACCTCTAACATTTTTCCCAATTAAGCAGTGTTTACATTGACTGTATGAGGTGGATCAAACACACAGTAGATCATAAAGTTTCCATACACCAGTGGTCTGGCTACAGTGACATTAAACAGTAACCATACTGGCAAGAGACAAAAGCACATCAAAAATATGAAGTATTCCTGAAAAATCAATGCCAGGCTCAGAAGCAGTTTACGGGCAGACTGGATGGGCAAGTCTCTTTTCCATCTGTACAGCTTCAAACTAACAAATTTTTTTCTAATGCCCTTTTAGTTTATTGTTTATGGTTCAAATTTCAGTTCTGAACTACTATTGAGAACAGAAAATGCAAAAACAAGATGATAGATCACGACACATAATTTTATGAGAAAAAAACTATGGATTGTGAAGAACAAATCATTAAAGATAGGTGAACCCGAACATTAAAGTTTGGCATCCATACCGAACACATACTGTTCGGGCACAGACGACGAACACGGATTTCACCAGGAAGTCCATGTTACTGTTCGGGTTCGACTGCCCAACACTGGGTGTTTGTCGCGCTGTCATGTGCAAGACAGCACAGTAAACACTGCTTCTGATTGGTGGTGAAATCATCACTGTCGGTAAGAGAGCCATGGTTCCCACTCTGTGAAAAGACAGCATGAGTGCTCAGCTGTGATCGGAGGTGTAAAGTTTACTTCTGGTCCCTGGTGTCAACGGATGGGACTACAGGTCCCATCATCTGACACATGCTTCTGCTAATAATAGCGAGAGCAGGAGCGGCTGATGGGTGTATTCATTTGCCGGTTCCTGCTCTGTTAATAAATAATTAAAATGAAAAAAACCTGCGTGGGTTCCCCTGTATTTTTGATAACAAGCCAGGCAAAACTCACAGCTGGGGGCTGCAACCTACAGCTGTCAGCTTCAACGAGGCTGGTTATCAAGAGTAGAGGAGTCACCACGCTGATTGTGGAAACTTCACACTAGACCTCCAGCAGCTTGGATTGTGTGCCTCTCCACTCTTCCTCCAGAGTCTGGGACCTTGATTTCCAAGGTCTAGTGTGAAGTATCCACAATGAATGATGGTTTCAGGAGCCATGTCATCTGCTGGTGTAGGTCCACTGTGTTTTATCAAAACCAAAGTCAGCATAGCCATCTACTAGGAAATTTTAGAGCACTTCATGCTTCCCTCTGCTGACAAGCTTTTTGGAGATGGAAATTTAATTCTCCAGCAGGACTTGGCACCTGTCCACACTGCCAAAAGTTTCAATTCCTGGTTTTAAAACAAATAGTAAAACTTGATTGGCCAGCAAACTCACCTGACCTTAACCCCATAGAGAATCTATGGGGTATTGTCAAGACAAAGATGAGAGACAGCAGACCCAACAATACAGATGGGCTGAAGGCTGCTACCAAAGCAACCTGGGCTTCCATAACACCTCAGCAGTGTCACAGGATGATCGCCTCCATGCCACACAGCATTGATGCAGTAATTGATGCAAAAGGAGCCTCGACCAAGTATTGAGTGTATTTACTGACCATACATTTCAACAGGCCAACATTTTGGATTTTAAAATAATTTTTTCAAGCTGGCGTTATAAAGTATTCTAATTTACTGAGATAATGACTTTTGGGTTTTCATTGGCTGTAAGCCATAATCATCAACATTAACAGAAATAAACATTTGAAATAGATCACTCTGTTTGTAATGACTCTATCTAATAAATTAGTTTCACTTGTTATATTGAAGAACTGAAATTAGCTTTTGGATAATATTCTAATTTTGTGAGATGCACCTGTAAATGGCAGGATTCCCAAGTTATTATTCCTTGAATTAAAAATGTGTTTTATAGTATAATGTTTTGGAAATTGCATCGGGAAATAATATTTATCCCATATACATATGTCTTGTATTTGCTACATTTACTAGCAACAAGCACATCTTGTGTATCATGAATAAAAACATGGCTTTTGAGTTAACAATAATTTTAATAAAATAAATATATACAAATATAGCCATACATATCTTTCATATGTACACCAAAATTATATATTTTTTTAACAAAATATTTATTTGAAAAAGCAAATAAAACATATTTTTGATTAGTGAGGATGCCGAGTGGTCATTATCTTTGTCTGACAGGTGAAGACAGTTTCTGTATGACCGATGCCAGCTTTCCAGACATTCAAAAACCTTGTGCAGATTGTTTGGTCTTGTAAGGCATCCAAAACAGTATCGATGGCTTTCCTGGCATGCAGCCAAACAGGCCTGTCAAGTTCACGAAGATACCATGCCAGGCCTTTCCCAAACGCCTTCTCCCCATCATCATTCACTGTGCACAACACATAATCTAAAATGCCACTATCTACCTCGCGCCTGGTGGTGATGGTGATGGGGAGCTCTCTCCTGCACTGAACTCATCGTGGGATGGGTGAAGCAACAGGGGAGTTGTCAAGCGGAAGGATAGGGCTGCTGCTCTGACTTTCTTGCACTTCCTCTGAGGCTTGAGCTGATGCTGGAGCAGCTGCTGGGCAAGAATCAGATGATCGGCCTGCTGCTGGTATAACGTCCTCAGCTGAATCAGCCACTAGATCCAACAGGGTGATATCTGACTCCTAGGACATCATCCTGTAGAGGATGCTGTTGACTCTCATGTCTGTATATATCCACTGCACCAGGGTCAAGGGATATCATTCACTGGTTAAAAGGACAAAAAATTAAAAAAAAATAATAATAATCGCTATTATGTAGGTTTGAAACTTTTACTATTGTTAATCATTATCTTGACATTCAAAATTAAAATTAACAAAATGAATAAACATTGTTATGGCAAATATAATACTGGAGATCACATAAAGGCTACAAAAATATAACTACAGGCTTACGTACAAAATACATCAGGAAACTGTCCATGTGTGGCCTTACAAATACTAATTATGCAGTGCTGATGGCCATGTATACATTTACATAGTGGAAATTACAAAAATCTGAGAGGCAGTTTGCTTAAAAAAATGAATGTGCTAAAATTGTTATTATAAGACATACAGAAACACAACTTTAATGAGTTTTCAGGTACTTACTCATTGTTGTTTGCTCTTCTCGTGAACTGGCCTCATAGCTCAGGTACATCTGCTGGCAGATATAGGTCCAGGATGCATCTTATTGGCTACGGTCATGGTAGGTTTGGTCATGTTTGTCCCAAAGTTCTGGCTGCTCCTGGATCAGATTGATAAGCATCTCCACATTTATGTGTGGTGGACTTGTCCTGATCACAATGGAGACGTGTTTATGATTTTTTTTTTATAGATTTCCTGGATGCTCTGGACTTACATCTTTCTGCAATTGGCTGATGCAATCTCCTGGCCCATTGGAGAAATTTGCAAGAAAATCGCATGACATTCAAATCTATTGTCTTGCATTGGCAATTTCTATCGAATTTTCGCATCCACTAGCAGCATGGTGTGATTTTTTTAAAGTACGATCTCTATCCGATACCAGTTGAGAAAAAAATTACAGAGGAGCACTGTATCATGGAATAAGATTGGTCCAATTGCAATTCGATTTTTTATAGGATTGCACTCATCTGATTTATCCACAAGTGTGAGAGATTCAGGCCGATTATGCTAATGACAGTTGGCTGAAGCTTTGTCAGAGAGAATCACAACACAAGGGCGGAGAAGTCGGTGATGACATCCGAGTGTAGACTTGTATGAGTCCATATGATCTGAATATCTGAGCCACTTGAAGCATGGTGTGATTGTTTACTCATGTCGAATCAGCATGAGAAAATTATTGCAGATCTGCACTGTCACATAGTATAACATTGGGCCGAGTGCTATCCTATAAAACATCATTACATAGCATTCGACTGTATTATACGGCAGTGTGAGCTTACCCTAATGTAGACAATATTATGGATGGTAGAAGATAATTTATTTTCTATACTAGATGAACAAGAGACTGCCCTATTCAAATTTAAACAGTTATACGATAACACACATCCAGTTGAAGTTAGTGCTTGTGTCGGCGGGCTCCCCAGCTCACATGGGTCCGATCATGGTCGTAACCTCTGTGATCACTGCCGTTACATCCCTGCTCATATTATTAGATTAGGCGAGCTGCTTAGCACTATATCAGCTCTTTCCATAGAGAGAGCCACCCTAGTTTACAAGGCTAACATTGATGGGCCTGGCTGCATCCTGCATGGAAATATAAAAATGTGCAGTAAATTAGATATAATATGCATGAACTATTGATTGATATTTGGACCAAAATGCACAAGTTTTAAACCCATGTCAATGGCACTCATTGTCTTGTCCTCACACCAAAATCAAAATCGAAAACACAGCAACAGGACAAAAAGAATTCCAAAAACACAGCAGAAAAAAGGCAATGATATTTACCAACACAGGTCACAAACTAAATGCACTTACAGGATGCAGCAGACCCTCTTCATAGCCAAATACCTTGTATCTTGTGAATAGTAATTGAGGAAACTATTAATATCTGCCAAAAACATTGAACACTTGGAACCTAAGTTAGGCAAGCAAATAAAATGTCAATAAATGTATGACCATATTAAGTGAATCAACAAACTTCAAGGCTACCATCATTCAAAGGAGATGTCTATAGAATTTCTAGAGAAATTCAGCAATATCCACTTCCGTTGTGCATCTGATGGATACGATGTTACACTCACTTTACAAAACAAACACAAAAAAATATACAAATAAATGTTCCAACAGAAATAGCCAGTGGTTTCAGTTTGGAAAACTAATATTTGCTCAGGAGAATCTCTTATAATATACAATCACAGACTCAACACTTATGTTCTCTATTATATGGGATTATTTACAGCTGGTCCACTCAAAGCACTGTTCACAAAGGCGTCTAATAAATGGTCCTCATGTCTCCGTTTGTAAAATGAAGACTTTGTAGCAGAACAAGTTTATTTATCAATGACGCATATTGTAACCATGAAAATTCAACTGTGGCGTCTGCTGATATTTGAACAAGATATTAATCTCTTGTTTTTCCAAAGAATTAAGTTCCTTCAATTAATAAATGCCAGAATATAAACTGATCCACAAAGATAAAATTGAGTGAAACAGAGAATAAATCTTGTACCTTTACACCATTGCAGATCAATGCACCTGCTCTTTAACATTGTCTTATAAAAGGTAGGATGATGAAAAACGACGGTATGGAGACAGGGGCGTAACAATCGCAGTTACAGAAGTTGTGACTGTAATCAATCCCATCTGACCATCATGTGGGGGTGGGTTGGTCTGTGGGGGGGGGCAGTTGCAAATCTTCACCAGATTCATCAGTTGCAACTTTTTATAAAGTCGCAAAATTTGGCGCCACTTCACTTAAGACCTACTTGAGGATAAGGAGGAGGTCGCAAGACAGTTCAAGACATGAAAAAAGGGCCATTTTTTACTTTTCAGTAAATTCATAAATAACATGTGCCATTTTCATACGTTTGGCAACAAAGACGTGAAGTCAAGCCCATCAATAACCTTACTGGAGAGGTTAATGACATTATTTGTATATTATAACCATAACTACAATATAATAAAGCAGGAACTCAAGCAAAATTCCATTTATACAGAGTGAAAGTGGAGCTTATTGTTATTCTTCTATGTACATGATTTATTGGACAGATGTTACATACGAGTGACTGCAAATTTGTCAAAGGCTTTATGGTCGAAACATTGTTTTTATTTTAAGAAAGACTCATTTACATTTGATAATAAAAAAAGTCATCATTGAGATAATAATTTTGTTAAACTTCATGACAAAGGTAATTAGCTCAGTTTTCGCATGGCATCCAATCCTCTGATCCTTCAAATACACTTAGAAATAAAAATCTTGGCTACCTTGGCTTGGCTTGGGACCACATACATACAGTGTTACATTTCTCCTATTGAAACATGGTTATCCAAGTGGTTGTAACAGGTACCTAAGATTGTTATGAGTATGTTTGGGTGGCAACAGAGTAATATCTAGTTATCGATCTATCAGTTTCATTTCATATGATGAAATCTTTAGCCATTACATAGGGAAGTAATCGCATGCACATCTATTGCCTAACATTAATAAAATTGGAAACAGTCAACGCATTTCTGATCTTCCTCGGAATTTTTAGTTGCTGATGTTAGTTAAGATGAAAGCGGTATAAACATAACTATATTTACACTAAAGCCTTCTCAATGTGTCCCATAAGACACCAGCGAGGGCAATCAAAGGTTATGGTCTTCTTTTCGAGCAAGTAAGAAAACACTAATATTCCAAATTAAACATTATATTATCTTTAGCTGTAGGAAGAACAGCATCACTAAAAACACTTTGCCTATACTGCTGCAGAATACTTTTTACAGTTGTCCAATTTGCTAATTAGTAGTTTGATGGAAAGTCATACAGAAACTTTCCATCTACATAATGGTTCTACATAATGACTAGTGATGAGAAAACAATGCCATGACACTGCGCATTTCTTGAGAGAAATAAAACATAACATTTTGTCATGCCAGCGCTAACATGTTTGATAATTATTACATCCATACACTGCAACATGTCACTGAAAGTTTACAGTGAATTATACAGAATGGGAATGCTGATATAATTTTATTTATATCCATCTACGTGAAGATAAAAAATAGAGAAAACAAATCTATCGGAAGTTAGTCATTTAGGTCTGGAGCTTGACAGATAGTATGTGCTTGTTTTGTTACCACATTGTAATTACCATGCTGGGCATGGCACAAACAGATATGTTTAGGAATTTTGTGCCCTGAGAACATAACTGTCAATCACAGAGGTGATGGAGTGTTTGTGCATTGTCACGTGTGCATTCTTATACGCAGGAAACAACTGAGTACAAGTCAAAACAAGTACCACACACTAGACACCACTGGGATAAAGGCCAAATTACCTTTTGACCTAAGGGTCAGCCGTTAGGCATGTAATTTGTAACCTATGATAAAGTACACATGATGGATAGATGCCTGTATGGTGCAAGTAAAACAATTAAAGTCAATGTTTGAGTAGTTGTGAGAGTTTAAAGATCTGCACCAACGAGAAAATCTTTCTTTTCAACTATATTTGCTGACATGGATATCCCATTAGAGGCAACCCACAGTTGGAAAAACAAAAAAAATTTAGTGCAGCGATACCTTGATTTTCCTAAATGCTCTTATGAATATAATGTCCTGTCATCTTATAGTAACTATAATCATAATAATTCTGGTGAATGGGATATCACACCAACAATCATTATCATCCATACACAAGATAGGTGGTAGGGGTTAGAGATGAGCGAATATGTTCAGAAAACGATCGCCAAACATTAAGTCGGCACGAATATGGCACATTCGGATTTGCGATCGGAAAAAAAAGCAATTTTTTATTAAAATTGGAAAAAGGCGAGAAAATTTGTTAAAAGTGTGGGAAAATAATTGCATTGCCACTAAAGAATTTTAAAGTAGATAACAGATAGACAGATAGACCCCCAAATTGACTATTATTTCCCAAATTGTGCCCCCAACAACTCATTCCCTAATCCCCAATCCTCCCCCCATCACATCTATTTTCCTTGCTTGGGCAGCACTAAATGTATTTTAGTCCTGCCAATAAAGCCTATTTGAGTTTGAGTTAGATAGATAGATAGATAGTTAGACAGATAGATAAAAAGCCAGCAAATAAGCATCCGCGTAGAGTAAAATAACAGCAGGACCCGACAGGATAGAATAGATGGATTACATAAAGTACAGGGTGGGCCATTTATATGGATCCACCTAAATAAAATGGGAATGGTTGGTGACCAAGATCGTCACTCTGAACTTGCAGAATGGGCAAAACAAATATTGGAAAAGGACCCTCAGTTTACACAGAACATTATGTTCAGTGATAAGGCAAACTTTTTTGGGTGGGACATTTATATGGATACACCTAAATAAAATGGGAATGATGACAGTTTTCTTGAGTAGGGTGTCTTGCATTGAAATCTGTGGCAATGACCCGGGTACTGCGTTCACCAGACATCAACACAATTTCTATCCGCTCCTCAAGTGTTAACCTCTGTGACATATCAATGGCTTTAAACAAAGAGAAACCTGTAAATAACTCATGAAAGAATAAAGTTATGTTAGAACTAAGTACACCATTGTTTTTCTTGTGAAATTCTCAATTATTATTATTATTATTATTATACATTTATTCCATGGCACTTTACATATGAAAAGGGGAAATATAGACAAGTACAATAAACATGTGTATGTAAGACAAGGGACACACAAGTACAGAAGGAGAGAGGACCCTGCCTGCGAGGGCTTATAGTCTACAGGGATGGGTGAGGATACACTTGGAGAGGGTAGAGATGGTTATGCGGTGGTTCAGTAGACTGAGGATCATTGCAAGCTGTAGGCTTGTCAGAACAGGTGGGTCTTCAGGTTCTTCTTGAAGGTTTCTGTTGTTGGTGAGAGTCTGATGTGTTGCGGCAGAGAGTTCCAGAGTATGGGGGAAGCACGGGAGAAGTTTTGTATGCGGTTGTGGGAAGAAGAGATAAGGGGGAGTAGAGAAGGAGATCTTGAGAGGATCGAAGGTTTGGTGCGGGTAGGTACCTGGAGACCATGTCACAGATGTATGGAGGACACAGGTTGTGGATGGCTTTGTATGTCATGGTTAGGGTTTTGAACTGGAGCCTCTGGGCAATCGGAAGCCAGTGAAGGGCCTGGCATAGGGGGGAGGCTGGAGAATAGCGGTGAAACAGGTGGATTAGTCGGGCAGTATAGTGTAGGATAGACTGTAGTGGTGCCAGAGTGCTAGAGGGGAGGCCAGAGAGTAGGAGGTTGCAGTAGTCAAGGCGGGAGATAAGGGCATGCACTAGTGTTTTTGTGGTTTCATGGTTGAGGAATGTGCGGATCCGGGAAATATTTTTGAGTTTGAGGCGGCAGGAGGAGGCAAGGGCTTGGATATCTGGTTTGAAAAAGGGCAGAGTTGAGGATCACCCCAAGGCATCGAGGGCACGGGACGGGGGAAAGCAAGCAGCCATTGACATTGATGGATAGGTCTGGTGGAGGGGTAGAGTGATATGGGGGAAAGATAATGAATTCTGTTTTGTCCATGTCCAGTTTGAGAAAGCGAGCAGAAAAGAAGGCTGAGATAGCAAACATTGTGGGATTTTGGTCAGTAAGGAGGTGAGGTCAGTTCCAGATAGGTAGATCTGCGTGTCAGCGGTGTAGAGGTGATACTCCAAACCGTGGGATTCTATGAGCTGTCCCAGGCTGAAGGTGTAGATGGAGAAGAGTAGGGGTCCTAGGACTGAGCCTTGAGGAACACCGACAGACGGGGCGAGGTGAGGAGGTGGTGTGTGAGAGGGAGACACTAAATGTTTGGTTTGTTAGGTATGATGAGATCCAGGATAAAACTAAGTCTGTGATGCCAAGAGATGAGAGAATCTGTAGCAGGAGGGAATGGTCCACGGTGTCGAAGGCAGAAGACAGGTCAGGAGAAGGAGGACAGAGTAGTGTCGCTTGCTCTTGGCGGTTAGTACGTCGTTAGTGACTTTAGTTAGGGCAGTTTCAGTTGAGTGATGTGGTCGGAAGCCAGACTGTAATCGGTCAAAAAGGGAACAGGAGGAGAGGTGGGAGGCCAGTTCAAGATATACTCAATAAGTTTGATGTGTCACATGACTCTCTTCCCATTGAAAAAAATAAAGTTGGATCCAAAATGGCTGACTTCAAAATGGCCACCATGGTCACCACCCATCTAGAAACGTTTGCCCCCTCCCATATACTAATGTGTCACAAACAGGAAGTTGATATCACCAACCATTCTCATTTTATTTAGGTGTATCCATATAAATGGTTCACCCTGTATATACACATATAATAGATAGATATATACTGTAGATGACAGTGACTTATACAATTAGGACAGTGCTTGTGCAGCTTAGTGTACATGTATTTAATTATTAAAAGATGATTTTTCTGAAAAAAAAATGGCGTGGGCTCCCGCATAATTTTCAGAATCAGCAGAGGGAAACTCAATGGCTGAGGGCTGATGTTAATATTCTGGGAAGGAGCCAGCAGCCATAAAGGTTCACAGCAGGCTATTAATATCATCAAACAGCTGTTTGCTTAGCCTTTACTGGCTAGTTTACAGGGGGACCCCAGAAAAAAATTGAACCCCTGTAAAATGTAACTAACAAAGACTAGGCAGACAGCTGTGGGCTGCTGAAATTATTATTATTATTATTATTTATTTATTTATATAGCACCAGTGATTCCATGGTGCTATACATGAGAAGGGGTTACATACAAATTACAGATATCACTTACAGTAAACAAACTAGCAATGACACACTGATACAGAGGGGAGAGGACCCTGCCCTTGCAGGCTTATATTCTACAGGATCGTGGGGAAGGAAACAGTCAGTTGGGGGGTGGCAGTAGCTCCGATGTTGGTAAGGCAGTAGCTCCGGTAGTGGTGAGGTGACAGCGGGGTCATTGCAGGCTGTAAGCTGTCTTGAAGAGGTGGGTTTTTAGGTTCCATCTGAAGGATCTGAATGTGGTTGATAGTCGGACATGTTGGGGCACAGAATTCCAGAGGATGGGGGATATTCGGGAGAAGTCTTGGAAGCGATTAGGAGGAGCGAATAAGTGTGGAGGAGAGAAGGAGGTCTTGGAAGGACCAGAGATCACGTGAGGGGACATATCGGGAGACTAGTTCAGAGCTATATGGAGGAAACAGGTTATGGATGGCTTTTTTTGCTGAAAAAAGAGAGAGTACAGCACCTCCAAAAATCATACGATGATCTAATGCCTCTCGGCAAAATTGTATAACTGAACATGAGGTTCTTAGTTTAACATTCTGATCAGACTGTATGAAGCCCACTGCCATGTCATGGCAAACCTCGAAGTGGGTCCTACCACCCTATTGGAGCAGAGCTGTGTGCCGACCATCGCCACAGCAGCAATGCACCACCAGAGCAGATGGCATGGTATCATCAGACCGCACAGCTCCACCAGCACAGCTTTGGATGGCTTTGTAGGTCAGTATTAGTAATTTGAACTGGAAACGCTGTGGGAATGGGAGCCAGTGAAGAGATTTGAAGAGGGAAGAAGAGGAGGAGTAGCGATAAGAGAGATGAATTAGTCAGGCAGCATAGATAAGCATAGACTGGAGAGGTGCAAGAGCAGGGAGTCCACAGAGGAGGATGTTGCAGTAGTCAAGGCAGGAGATGATGAGGGCATGCACAAGCATTTTAATAGATTGAGGGTTGAGGAAAGGACGAATTCTGGAAATGTTTGAGCCAGAGGCAACAGGAAGTGGAAAGAGCTTGGATGTGCGGTTTGAAGGACAGGGCAGAGTCAAGTGTTACTCCAAGGCAGCGGACTTCTTGTACGGGGGAAAGCATGATGTCATTTATTGTGATAGATAGATCAGGTAAGGAAGATCTGTGAGATGGAGGAAAGATGATGAGTTCATATTTGTCCACATTGATTTTGAGGAACCAAGAGGAAAAGAGGAAGGATTTTGGGACCATGGATATTGACTCCCAGAATAAAAACATCAGCTCTCAGCTGCCCCAGAAAAGGTGCATCTATAAGATGCGCCAAATTTGGCACTTAGCCTCGCTCTTCCACTTGCCCTCTAGCGGTGGCAAGTGGGGTAATGGTGGGGGGGTTGATGTCACCTTTGAATTGTCAGGTGATATCAAGCCCAGAGGTTAGTAATGGAAAGGCATCTATAAAATACCCCCATTACTAACCCCATAGTTATATTATAAAAAAACACACAGAGAATAAAGTCCTTTAACTGAAATAATGACAGTCCTCTATTGAATCTAAATTAAACTATACTCACTGAATGCCTAATCCACTGAAGCCGATGTCTCCTGTAACAAAAATAAAATAATAAACCACAATATTCCTCACCTGTCTGCCGTAAAGATAATCCATAATATGATCCCACATGATCTTGATGACTGAGAGCAGTCACTCAGTGACTGCTCTAAAGGACAGCTGGTTACACACTGACACAGAAGGTAATCGCTCCTGCAGTGTATAGCACTGAGCTGCAGTGAGAAAGTTCACACAGTTCATCGGTGAATATAATGTGTTTCTTATTTTTACTAGACTATATATTTAATTATTATACTTTTTTTTCTTTTTTTAAGTTTCAGCACAGAAGCCGGCTGATGAGAGACTACTTCTCCCATCAGTGGCACTTGTTATCATTGTTATCTGTGACAGCAGTCGAAGCCTGAGCTGAGGTAAGCTCAGTTGGAAATTCCAACGCAGCAATGGCATAAAGTGAGACTAGGGACTTTTTTTTTTTAAGTGGCGGAGGAATACAGTGCGGAAGGATACCTACCTTCCGTCATTGGATTCCTGCAGCCCGTAGAGAACGGCAGCAACAGCTGATGCTGCAGTTCTCTACCCAAGATCGTCGTGGGACACACTCGTGGACTGCTTCGGATCGTGGGTGAGTATTTTTGTGGTTTGTTATGTTAATATTTATTCCGTAAAAGACAATGGCTTCGGGGAACAATGTGACAAGTATTGGTAAGTATGTTACTCTATGTTATATGTACTGTATGTCTATGTATGTATTGTATGAATGTATTGTATGTAGTATGTATGTAGTATATATGTGGTATGTATGTAGCATGTAGTATGTATGTAGTATGTATGTAGCATGCATGTAGTATATGTAGTATGTATGTAGCATGTAGTATGTATGTAGCATGCATGTAGTATATATGTAGTATGTATGTAGCATGTAGTATGTATGTAGTATGTATGTAGCATGTAGCATGCATGTAGTATGTATGTAGTATATATGTGGTATGTATGTAGCATGTAGTATGTATGTAGCATGCAGTATGTATGTAGCATGCATGTAGTATATATGTAGTATGTATGTAGCATGTAGTATGTATGTAGTATGTATGTAGTATGTATGTGGTATGTATGTAGCATGTAGCATGCATGTAGTATGTATGTAGTAAATATGTGAATCATAGAATCATAGAATCGTAGAGTTGGAAGGGACCTCCTGGGCCATCTGGTCCAACCCCCTGCTCAAAGCAGGATTCGCTAAATCATCTCAGTCAGATGTCTGTCCAGCCTCTGTTTGAAGACTTCCATTGAAGGAGAACTCACCACTTCTCGTGGCAGCCTGTTCCACTCATTGATCACTCTAACTGTCAAAAAGTTTTTTCTAATATCTAATCTGTGTCTCCTCCCATTCAGTTTCATCCCATTGCTTCTAGTCTTTCCTTGTGCAAATGAGAATAAAGTTGATCCTTCTACAATGTGACAGCCCTTTAGATATTTGTAGACAGCTATTAAGTCTCCTCTCAGTCTTCTCTTTTGCAAACTAAACATTCCCAAATCCTGCAACCTTTCCTCATAAGACAGGGTTTGCAGACCGGTCACCATTCTGGTCGCTCTTTTATGAACTTGCTCCAGTTTGTTGATGTCTTTTTTAAAATGTGGTGCCCAAAACTGGACACAATATTCCAGATGAGGTCTGACCAAAGAGGAGTAGAGGGAAATAATGACTTCACGTGATCTAGACTGTATGCTTCTGTTAATACATCCTAGAATTGCATTTGCCTTTTTTGCTGCTGCATCACACTGTTGACTCATATTCAGTCTGTGATCTATTAGTATACCCAAGTCTTTTTCACATGTGCTGTCACTTAGCCCTATTCCTCCCATTCTATATATGCTTTTTCCATTTTTATTGCCCAGATGTAGTACTTTGCATTTCTCCCTGTTAAAAACCATTCTGTTAGTTGCTGCCCACTTCTCCAGTTTATTTAAATCTTTTTGAATCCTCTCTCTCTCTTCTCTAGTATTAGCTATCCCTCCTAGCTTTGTGTCATCAGCAAATTTAATCAGTTTACCCTCAATTCCTTCATCTAAATCGTTGATAAAGATGTTGAACAATACAGGGCCCAGGACAGAGCCCTGTGGTACCCCACTTGAGACATTCTTCCAACTGGATGTGCAGCCATTTACGACCACTCTTTGGGTCCAATCACTAAGCCAGTTATGAATCCACCTAACAGTTGCCTTGTCCATTCCATACTTAATCATTTTTTCAATAAGGATTGTATGAGAGACTTTGTCAAATGCTTTGCTGAAGTCAAGATATACTATATCTACAGCATTTCCTTGATCCACCCAATCAGTGATACCGTCATAGAAGGAAATTAAGTTAGTCTGACATGACTTATTAGTTACAAACCCATGCTGACTCTGTTTAATCACTTCATTCTTATCCAGGTATTGACATACATGTTGTTTAATAATTTGTTCAAAGATCTTTCCTGGTATAGAAGTCAGACTCACCGGCCTATAGTTACCTGGGTCCACCTTCTTCCCCTTTTTGAAGATAGGAACAACATTTGCTCTTCTCCAGTCTTCTGGCACTTCTCCTGTTCTCCAAGAATTTTCAAAGATTATAGAGATTATATATACTGCTATCTCCTTCTGTACTCTGGGGTGTAATTCATCTGGACCTGGAGACTTGAATTCATTTAGGCTAGCTAAGTGTTTCCTCACTATCTTTCTGTTTATAGATATCCTGGATTCTTCTATTCCCTTAATAGGACAGTGAATAACAGTTGATGTTACATTTCCTTTCTGAGAGAAAACAGATGCAAAATAGGAATTTAAAAGTTCAGCCTTCTCAACATCCTGTCTTACCATTTCATCATTTTCATCCTGTAAAAATCCTATGGCATCTTTGACTTTTCTTTTACTTTTGACATATCCCCAAAATCCTTTATTATTGCTTTTGACATCTCTTGCAAGCCTCAATTCATTTTCAGCTTTAGATAATCTGATTTGTGCCCTGCAGGTTCTGCAGACAGCATTATATTCTTCTTTAGATATGCCTCCCTCTTTCCATTTTATAAACATTTTTTTCTTCCTTTTTAGCATGTGCTTAAGTTCTGTGTTCATCCATCCTGGTTTCCTTAACTGCTTCCTATTCTTCCCTCTTTTCGGAATTGTTAACAACTGTGCTTTGAGAATTTCATTTTTCAAGATTTCCCATCCTTCCTGGACATTTTTGTCTTTAAGGATATCCAGCCATTGGATCCCTCCAATTCTCTCTCTGAATCCCTTAAAATCTGCCTTTCTGAAATCTAACCTTGACGTCTGAGTCTTCACAGGTCTTCCGCCTCTAGTTATCCAAAATTGTGGTATGTATGTAGCATGTAGTATGTATGTAGTATGCAGTATGTATGTAGCATGCATGTAGTATATATGTAGTATGTATGTAGCATGTAGTATGTATGTAGTATGTATGTAGTATGTATGTGGTATGTATGTAGCATGTAGCATGCATGTAGTATGTATGTAGTATATATGTGGTATGTATGTAGCATGCAGTATGTATGTAGCATGCAGTATGTATGTAGCATGCATGTAGTATATATGTAGTATGTATGTAGCATATATGTAGTATGTATGTAGCATGTAGTATGTATGTAGCATGCATGTAGTATATATGTAGTATGTATGTAGTATGTATGTAGTATATATGTGTTATGTATGTAGTATGTATGTAGTATGTATGTAGCATGTAGTATGTATGTAGCATGCATGTAGTATGTATGTAGTATTTTTTTTTTTTTTTTTTAACATTTAACACATTAGCCGGATGATGGGACTACTACTGTCCCATCATTGGCTAATGTGTCAATCACTGTCATGGTAGCAGGCATCGCCAGATGGGACTTGTAGTCCCATCGGACGATGCTTGCACAGACCCCCGGACATCAGCACAGCCCCCCGGCAGGCCGGCACAGCCCCCCACAGGGTGCACAGACCACCGGCAGGCCGGCACAGCCCCCCGGCAGGCCGGCACAGCCCACCGGAGCCTGCACAGCCCCCCTGGCAGGCCGGCACAGCCCCCCGGCAGGCCGGCACAGACCACCGGAGCCTGCACAGACCCCCTGGCAGGCCGGCACAGCCCCCCGAAAGGCCCGTACAGACCCCAGAGAGGCTGTACAAGGGAAAAACAGGATTTTTCTTATTCCGATACCGGAAGTCCCATAGACTTGAATGGGACTTCCGGTATCGGAATCGGCGATACCGATACTTTTTTTTAAGATCGGCCGATCCATTCCGATCCGATACTTTGAAGTATCGGACGGTATCGCTCAACTCTAGTGATGAGTATATGGGCACGGGACTATGGGATGGAGGATATGTATGATGGGTATATGGGCATGGTACTGTGAGATGAAGGATGTGTGATGGGTATATGGGCACTTGACTATGGGATGGCGAATATGTATGATGGGTATATGGGCATGGGACTATGGAATGGAGGATGTGTGATGGGTATATGAGCATGGGACTCTGGGATGGAGGATGTGTGATGGGTATATGGGCACTCGACTATGGGATGGAGGATATGTATGATGGGTATATGGGCACGGGCCTATGGGATCATGGATATGTATGATGGGTATATGGGCACGGGACTATGGGATGGAGGATAATTATAATTTGCTATAACTAACCACAGCGCCGGGCTCTTCAGCTAGTCTGACTATAAAACTATTACTTGAAGAGTAACTTGTCTGCTTATTGCCTGCTCCTATGTAACTTTCTGTTAGATGTGCAGATGATATGTATGGTACTGTACATAATAGTAGCAATGTGCATGACACAATTGTAATGGCACTCAAAGTAATTATTAATTGTCCCTGTTATATAGTTGATCCAAATTTCTAGATTGTTCTATATGGTGGGCACATTGTCATGGGCATATCATTATGGATGTTATTACTGGGTTGGCACAGCTCTTGCAACAACAATACTGTATGGGCACAGAAGGCCCAATCAAAGGCAGTACCAATGTGTAGGTACTATAGTCCTGCAGTAAAGCACAGGGACACGAGATGCAGTGATGAGCAGAAGGCAGATCAAGAGTTAAAGGGGGTTTATTACAGGGGATACTCCATGCAGGGAGAGTATTGGTGATGAAGGGGGTGAAAGCAAAATGCATAAAACAGAGGAAACAATACAGTTGCCTAAGCATCTGGCAAACTTATCAGTCTGAAGTTCTCAGGGCGGTGCAGGCTTGTTTTTCCACAGTGGCGCCAAAGAAAACGTGTGAAGTCTCTGGCTTGGTCCTGAAGATAATAGAAGCGGTGTGTCCGGGTTCCCTTGAGCGAGGTCCTGCAAGGATGGAGCAACGTGCAGGTCGTGAAGCAGTCTCTGGTTCCACAGGAGTGTCGCAGAGTTCAGTGGCGGAGGTAGGATGCAAGCTAGCCAGCTCTGGCTAATAGTACTGTTCTGGAGTGGGCCGCGTGCCCACGTTAGTCTGTGGAATGGCACGCTTCGTCAATTCCATCTCAGAGGTAGGAGAAGGCACGCAGTCAACTCCCTCACGGTCAGCAGAGGTGCGTGGCAGCGTATGGCAGTGAGGGACGGTGTTGAGGAGTTGTCTCATGGAGCGAGTTAACTGTCTCCTGCTGCGTACTCTGTCTTCCTGCCGAGTCCCCCCTGTTCCTGCGCACAGCACCTTTTATCTCACACACCCCCTTCAGTCCATTGCAAATGCTGGTCCAGGTCTAAATGCTCCCCCCTGCAACAATGGTGACAGTCCCTTTGGTTCCGGGTCCATCTCCTACAGTCCCTTAAATGGGAATCTGTTAGCAGGTTTTTGCAATTTAATCTGAAAACACCACAATGTAGGAGAAGAGACCCTGATTCCAGGGATGTGTCACTTGCTCACCAGCTAAATGTAGAAGAAATACAATCAGTGTTATATCAGCACATAATCACTGCAGACTAGGTGTCACGTGCAAACCTGTGCAGTTATTCTGTGTAACCACACCCCAACACTGATTGGCAGCTTGCTAAAAATATGCAGTATATACAGGAAGCAGCAACAGTAGCGTTGTGGGTGGGATTATACTTAGCTTAGCATTCTGACCAATGCTACATCTACAGCAGAGAAAACAGGGATTTTATTAAAACTGCAGTAAGCAGCCAAATAAGTGATACATAGCTGGAATCAGACTACAGGCCCCAACCTACATCATGCTGCTCTCAGATTCCATAGCAAAAATGCAATTTAACTGTGAGGACAATCTGCTGTGAACACTACTATTTGAAACAAATTACAAGAACAACCATAAACATTTGCATTGCTCTTTTTTCAAAATGGACTCAAATCGCACTAGAGAGTAAATTAGTCAATTACTAATGTCATTTCTGTCATTGCATCTGGGCCATCATAAAACAAAGTTTGTAATCAAGTTTTAGGCATCAGGATTCTCCCAAAGCATGGGATAGATCCCAAGCATTGCCTGTTGCTGTGGTCTCTCATTCTGGCCCAGCCGTTGCAAGTGCTGCTCAGCATAGATGTCCGTCCCAGCATTTTGCTCAGGCTCATGAGATTCATTTGATTACTGCTGGCTCTCCAGCCAAGTCTATGGTAACCAGCGAAATGCAGGTGCAGCCTGGTGCTTGGAAGTCTAAGTCCAGCAGAGCTCACCAGACTGAGCATGTCCATGATGTGGTGTCTGCTCATTGGTGGTCAGACGTTTGCTGCTCTGTGGAGGTGGCAGCACCAGATTGGCCCATGAGCAACATCTTGGCCGACTGGGCATGAGTGTTTGGGGTGGAGCCTATTGTATAAATGGTCCCCAGCGGGCGTGCTAGTATCACTTATATGTGGTGTATGTGAGTGGATACTGTACAACTCTGTTTGCACGTGTCATGCTATACACTGAGAGTAATGACCTAGGCAGGTAGGGTTAGGACTGGGTAACTTCTTCTTGGCTTAGAATCTGTTTCCTTCTTGAGAGCGGTTAGCACAGTTGAGTTACAGAGCAAGTCCAACCCTCAGGCTATACCTCTCAGGGAAAGTGACAGAGTCGTGCACCAATCGTCACTTGAGTTCTTTTCCTTGGCTTGCATTAGACACCTTGTGTGCAGTTTGCACAGGTGAGTTACAGAGCAAGTCCAACCCACATGCTACTTCCCCATGACATTTAACAGTGTTTAGTGCCTTGCGTACTTTTAGCTGTACCACTCTGTGCTGTAACCGAGCTGGGTACTCTGAGTTGTGTTCACACCGTGTGCGTTTAAGGTGATTGCTTGCAGTCTAGTTCCATCATTGTTCACTAGCAGCAGTTATTTCATTTCTGGACAGTGGACCCAGGGTTGCGATTGAACTTTATTTATTTTTATTTAGTGCAATCCGCCAAGACTAACACAAGGTTCTTCTTGTCTTTGACCCTTTTAATTGTTTTAGTAATCTTTTGAATTATTAACATTCCCAATACCAATTTTTTAATGAAATATATGCTACTTAATAAAACCTGAGTAACAGGTTCAATTGCATAAACCCTGAAAGGTTCTGAGTTATTTGAAATAACACTGTCTATGTCAAATTCATTTTGAGGTTGACATATATTACTAACAAGTGAAAATCAATATTTGGATGGCATCCTAGGTAAAGTGACTAAGAAAACCAGAGGAAGTTTAAAAATTCAATTCACTGAATAATACAGGCTTTCTATGTTTCAATTGCCAAACTCAACTTCATCAAGTTGCAAAGTGCCATGATGTCTGCCAATTCCTAAATATTAAATATTAATGAGCTATTTCAGGTGAAAAACAAAACCAAGGAACGAAAATGTTAAAGTCACTGTTTTCAAATAAAACACAAACATTGTTTTAGAGATTCCATTACCACAAGCTGAAGCATGTTATTAGATAGAACGACTACCGGAAAAAGATTAGTCATGACGATAAAGTATTGTAAAAGGTGTCTCCCAGAGATGTATTGCAACATAGGTTACAACTGTCATAAAAAAGTGAAGCATTTAGTCAGTTAGCAATAAAATGTAATTATGATAAGCCTTAATGTGATCTAGAAAAACAGATGCAAAGTGTTTGACAACACAATGCACGATTGTCTAAACCAATAGTGGAATTCCCTTAAGGTGAAAACGCCAGATGAAGAGCTTTCTGAGCGTAGTAAGTTTAAAAAAGAGAGATTAAAATCATAAAAGGAGAATCTGATCACCTGATGGAGTTATGCATATATGGACCCAACTTCTCAAAAAGCATGAAATTAATTCAATAGGTGCAGCCAACCTGGTGCTGATGGAAATTCCTCCAAGGGAGTGCTGACAGTTTGTAATGAGGCTGGAGATACCAGGTGAAGGGCGCCCCACGATAGCAGATGTAATCAAATAGAAAAATTATCTAAAAAGTACCAGAAAAATAAAATAAAATTGTATTTAAAAAACACAATACGTTGAGGAAGGCTGGATACAGCCAAAATGCATTTTGTTTTTTAAATACAATTTTATTTTATTTTATTTTTCTCGTACTTTTTGGTATTTTTTCCATTTGATTACACCTGCTTTTGTGGGAATGCCCATCACCTGGTATCTCTAACCTTAAGATTAGTGTGATGAAGGGCAAAATTTGCAGATTTGCCACTATATTTGACTAATACAAATAGTAAGCAATTTTAAAAATTGAAACAACAGTATAAAAAAAATTACATACTGTGCCTGGGCGCGGGTAAGGGATTCTTCCATCATATTGTACCCACTTGTGATCCGGACTTTCTTTATGAGCATAAGGACCATTGAACACTCCCCTTATATCTGCCATGCTATAGACACATACAGCTGATGCTTTAAATATAGAGCTAAAAGAAATAGAAAATAATTTTCAGATGTTAAGATGAGCAGTTAATAAGAATCATCCAAAATATTTTAAAATACTGTAACCACTTTTTTTGACTTTAGCAACGGCTCCATCTCAGTGTGGTTATTCCACCAATAATAATTTATTTTCATTGCTTGCAGAAAAAAAAGACAGAATTCTTTTAGTATAAATGTAAATCTGCTAATGCGTGAACTGGAGATAAAAATCAAAATAATGCTGACAGCTCTGCTATACATCATATTAAAACAACATGAAGGAATAATGAGATCACTCAGTGAGGGGCTACTTCAAGTTCAAGAATGGTACACATGGAAGAAACATTTTCCATGATTTTGGTAGCATACCTTAATTACTCAACTTCTGCCTAGTACACGTTTACTATGAAAGGCTCTGTGCGACATCATCCCAGGGCTTATGGCTCATAGATCACATAGATATCATACACCATATGTTAAAGTCATAATAATTCCTATTATTAAAAGGTCAGGTGAAAAAATAAGATGCAGCTATTACCATTAGCTACATCTATCGTCGGACTACTTTGGTAGTCTGGATGTAATCTTTACATTTAAGGACCCAATGATTTTATGGACTGCATTTAATCCTAATTCAAGGTGTATTCTACAGAGGTTTGAAGAAACTGTCATGATTTATTTGAAAAATTAGAAAATAAAAAAAAACTTGCCATTGTTCCCTTATTTCCCTTATAAATGCAAGTTTCTCATGCATACAACAGTAAAGGTAAAAGGTTTTAAATTAATCATGTTTAACCTTAGATTTGTCATTTCAGATATTGATGAATGATGATTAAAGATACTGCTGGATTTTGTAAAGTTGATCTGGACTATCGGTTCTAATTGAATTAATTTTTTAGGGGTTTTTTTTGCTAAGCCAAAGAGTAACATTACTTGACAAGTTATTGAGCTTATTGAAAATAGAGATATAGGCATCCCATCTGACATAAACCTAGCCTCTTTTGACTTCCTCTTGAGTATCACGAGAACAAGGTCAATCTAAAATCAACATACTTGGAATGTTCCGCAAACCTCTCCAAATAGAGCATAAAGAAAAATTAGTCTGCTATGTCAACAATCATGATCCATTGCTCCAGTGAGGAGAGGCTAGGTTCATGCCAATATCAAGCAGGTGGACACTAGTAGAAGATTTTACTTATATTTTCATGCAATCAGACATGTGTTTTTATTACTGTTTATATTACTCATTCCTGTCCTTGGTGATTTGATGTTTCACTAATGAAATAATAATAAACTGTGAAAGTGCTTCCATCTGAACAAATTCGCAGCGGAGAGTGCAATCCACAGCTAGAACAGAAGCAATACCTTGTGGAAGTGAAGATCCCATACACAACTGGATTCCGATCATCCTTGGTTGGAAGTAAAAATACATCTTCTATAAAGGGTAAAATTGAAAACACTTAAGTTACCGACATTATAAGATAAGAAACAGGATAGAAATTTTTTTGAACAGATTTCAGTACGCTCGCAAAAAATTATTGGTCTAAAAACATATACTAATCATTGGCAATATTTCCATTTAGAGTCAATCTAATACAGAGGTTGGACAAAATAATGGAAACACCTAACGTTTTGGCATCATAATCTTCGAACACATTATAAACATACAAACCGTGACATATGGTAATGTTTTGTAGTTGATTATTTCTGTTATGTGATATGTGTATGTAAATTAACTGTTTGTTTTGCAGAATTGTAAGAACATTGATGAGAACCTGATACCAATGGCGGACCTCTCGGATTTTCAAAGAGGCCAAATTGATGATGCTTGTATGGCAGGCGCTAGTGTAACAGAAAGTGCCTGAATGCTTGGCGTGTCAAGAGGTACTGTCTCCAAAGTAATGACTGCATTTGAAAGAGAAGGAAAAACATCCGCATCAAAGCACAGGTCTGGCCGAAAGTCGAAATTGACTGAGAGAGACCATCGGACTCTAAAGCGAATTGTGAGAGAGGTTCGCAAAACCACGGCTCCGAAAATCACTGCTGAGCTCAATGAACACCTACAGAACGCAGTTTCCACGAAAACTGTTCGTCGGGAGTTGCACAAATCAGGATTCCACGAAAGAGCTGCAATTAGAAAACCGCTGCTTTCAATGACAAATGTTTCCAAGCCTTTAGAGTGGCGTAGAAACCTCCAGAATTGGTCCCTCGAGCAGTGGAAACATGTGATATTCTCAGACGAATCATCGTTTACCCTATTTCCGACCTCCGGCCGAGTGTACATTTGGAGGCAGCCGAAAGAAGCATTCTATCCAGACTGCCTTCTCCCAACTGTAAAACATGGCAGAGGTTCTGTGATGATCTGGGGTGCTATTTCATGGAGATCCGCCGGGCCAATGATATTCCTTCATGGAAGAATTAACAGCCGAGATTATTTAGGCATTTTGGGTGACCAAGTGCATCCTATGGTTCAAGCACTAATCCCGGAGGGGAATGCCATTTTTCAGGATGATAATGCACCAATTCATACAGCTAGAATTGTTGAAGCATGGCACGAGGAACATTCTAATGAAGTTGAGCATCTCATCTGGCCCACACAATCCCCAGGCCTCAACATTATTGAGCATTTATGGTCGATTTTAGAGATTCAAGTTAAACATCAATTTCCGCCGCCATTGTCGCTCAAAGAACTGGAGGGTGTTTTAACTGAAGAATGGGCTAAAATTCCTTTGGAAACAATTCACACCTTGTATGAATCCATACCTCGGATTATTGAGGCTGTAATCGCCGCAAAAGGTGGACCTACACCATATTAAAATAACTTTTGTTGATGTTTCCAGGTGTTTCCATTATTTTGTCCAACCCCTGTATATAAAGCTCAATGTGAGTGTGTGTGTATATATGTGTGTGTGTATGTCCGGGATTGGCATCTGCACCGTCAAAGCTACAGCCACAAAATTTGGCAGAGTCACACGTCTGGACCCCAAGAGCGTCATAGGCTATGTTGTGAGGTGAAATTTTAACCCCGCGTGTTCCAATTCACCAAACAATTTTGCCCCTATCTACATAATGAGGAAAAAGTGAAAGGAAAAGTGTTGGAGGCAAATTGACAGCTGCCAGATGTGAACAAGGGGGACTTAAAGAATGAGAGCGATGGCGCCAAAGAATATATACCATACAGTTGCTAAGGTGGGGCCCTGACATGGGATACTCACCACACACGGGGATATGAACACACACACAAAATGCGCCACACACTACCACGTGCTTCAACACATATACCACCTTCAGCACACATTTCACCACACATACAGCAACCTCGCCACATAAAAGACGAAACACAAAAGTCGCCACTCAAAACTCGCCACGCTGTCCCAGAGCTGTTTAAAAGATGAAAAATGAGCTGTGATTGGTTGCTATCAGCAACAGTTTTCTTTGTAGACAGTTGTGGTAACTGAGGCCTAGTGTTCTTATCATTTCTATGGTGTCATCGTCCTTCTGTAAAGCTGGAAATAGCACTATTTATTACCGTGCCAACACAGACCACTCTGACACAGACTGCAGGGGGAGCCCAGTATCACACAGGAGAGGATTAGATACACAGCTCAGCAGTCAGTATCACACAGGATAGGATTAGATATACAGCTCAGCAGTCAGTATCACACAGGATAGGATTAGATACACAGCTCAGCAGTCAGTATCACACAGGATAGGATTAGATATGCAGCTCAGCACACAGTATCACACAGAATAGTATTAGATACACGGCTCAGCAGACAGTATCACACAGAGTAGGATTAGATACACGGCTTAGCAGTCAGTATCACACAGGATAGGATTAGATGCACGATTTTTATGTGCAATATAATCATTATAATTTGTTATAACTAATCACAGTTGGGTACTATGCCCAGGCAACGTCAGGCTCTTCAGCTAGTATTAACTAATACTATATATATATATATATATATATATATATATATATATATACACACACACACAGCTCTGGCAAAAATCAAGAGACCACTTTCAAATGTTCACTTTTTCTGATTTTTCTCTTTATAGGTATATCTCTGAGTAAAATGTAAATTATTCTTTTAGTCTATAAACTTCTGACAACATGTCTACGAATTTCAAAACAAAATTAAATTGTATTTTTTTCTGATGAAGATTGATGGTCTAAATAAAAAAAAAAGTGCTTTCAGACCTCAAATAATGCGAAGAAAACAAGTTCATAATCATTTAGAAACAAGAATACTCTTTTTTTTAAATGGAACCTGTCACCCCTCCAGGTGTTTTTAAGTAAAAGATCCACCTTGTGCAGCACTAATGCTGCATTCTGTCAAGGTGGCTTTTTTACTTAGCGTCCCTTCCACTGCAGAAATAATCATTTTTAAAATTGTTCAAAAATACCTGAATTTTGACAGGGGGGCAGGTCTTTCCCCCTCTGACAGACGCCTCACATCCATCAGTCATTTCGTATTTGGCACCGCCTCCTCAGTGTTCTTTTGAAATGCTGGCACCTGTGCTGTACTATAGTTTCGTGGGCATGCGCAGTTAGCGCTACCCGATGTGCCCGTGCTCTCAGATCACATACTGGCCTTCATATAGCACGGCCACAGATCCCGCCCCACAGTCGCTTACGATTTATTCACACTGCGGGGCTGGGAATCTTGGGCATGAGAGCCGCAGAGAACTACTGTGCATGCCCAAGATTTCCAGCCCCGGAGTGTGAATAAATCATATGCTACTGTGGGGAGGGATCTGTGGCCACGCGATGTGAAGGCCAGGATGTGATCTGAGAGCACGGGCAAGTCGGGCAGCGCTAATTGTGCATGCCCACAAAACTATAGTACAGCGCAGGCACCAGCATTTAAAAAGAACACTAGGAGGCGGCTCCAAATACGAAATGACTGATGGATGTGAGGCGTCTGTCAGAGGGGGAAAGACCTGCCCCCCCCTGTCAAAATTCAGGTATTTTTGAACAATTTTAAAAACAATTATTTCTGCGGTGGAAGGGACGCTAAGTAAAAGAGCCACCTTGACAGAATGCAGCATTAGTGCTGCACAAGGTGGCTCTTTTACTTAAAAATGCCTGGGGGGGTGACAGATTCCCTTTAACTCAGGAAGAGATCAGAAATCAATATTTTGTGGAATAGCCATGATTTTTAAAAACAGCTTTCATGCATCTTGGCATGCTTGCCACCACCACCAGTCTTTCACACTGCTTCTGGCACAAACATTTAAGCAGTACTTCTTTGTTTGATGGCTTGTGACTATCCATCATCCTCTTGATTACATTCCAGAGGTTTTCAATGGGTTTCAGGTCTGGAGGATGGGCTGCCCATGACAGGGTTTTGATGTGGTGGTCTCTTAATTTTTGCCAGACCTGTAGATATACTTGTACATAAAAGCTATGAGGGATATTTAATTAAAAATGGTATTCTTATTTCAGTATTAATAAAAAGCTCTCTGAAGTAAAATATGCCAAATTGGCACATCTTGGATGACCAATGTGTCGCAAATTGAAATTTATGGTAATTATGAGATTAAGCAGATTTTCTGTATAATTCATGCCAGTTTCAGAGATAAAGTGTACTGGATCTGCTGGCCATCTTTATTTAGATGGACAGTGGAAAAAAATTAAAAAATATTTTTTTTTTTGTGTGCAGGTCTCTTCATAAATGTGGCCAAATATTTTTAAATAGAATACTAATCTAGTTGACATTGACTTGTCTCTTGTCCAAACAAATAAAGAAACTATTTACCTTTGCAGTCTCTCCATGTCATTATAGTGTACCTATGTACATCTCCCTTATATAAAATGATGTATGTTGAATATTTTTTGTACATAATCTAACAGCATATAGACCACACACATGGGATTACTAGTAAAGGTTACGTTACCTGCAATGTATGAAATCAGGAACGCACCACACCCGCCATGCATTTCGCAATGAAATGCTTTGTCCAGGGAATCCCTGATTTAATACACTTCATACACTGCTGTATTTGTTTCTCCCATTCGTATTGCTCTATTGTGATATTGGTTTAACATAAATGTCTTTTTAATAAATTTACAATAAAGATTTTTTTCTTAGTCCTCTATAAAGAAGTTTCAAATCTTTAAGTGTTTTTGTCTGTTTCATGGTTCTTTTTGGCAGTGCTATTAGTGGATCAAGAAATTTTGGTGCAGCAATTAAATGTTTGACCAAATATAGCAGGGTAGTTTTCATGTTGATAATTTTTTATGGCCCATGAATGTTGGTATAAATATCCAAATGACCTCTGGCAGAAAAACGGTTCTCCACTCATGATCTAGGCTGATCAATTCTCTGATCTTCAGGCTGATATATTCTATCTACCCTGATTTTTATTATGCTTGTGGAAAATATTCTAGACTGAGTACATCTGAAATAAATTCGTAGTTGATATAATTATTGGATTTTTAGCCTCTGGACATGATAACTGTGACAAATGTAAACTTTTTGAAACAT
The DNA here is from genome assembly GCF_039654945.1 of Dendrobates tinctorius. NCBI lineage: Eukaryota > Metazoa > Chordata > Amphibia > Anura > Dendrobatidae > Dendrobates > Dendrobates tinctorius. The sequence goes on along the minus strand of NW_027361841.1, from coordinate 7,801,477 downwards.
TTTTATAGCACTATCACTATGTTTCAGGTACACAAAAAAACCCCCCACAAAACATAAAACTGACAATGATAATAAATAAATAATAACAAAAAATTGACCATTTTCCATCAAAAATCTTATTTTTAGAATTACCCATAAGTTGCAATATTTGTCTACACAGGCCTGACTACCTGAGCTACATCACTCATTGCTGAACTAAATCATGATAAAATATTTCTTAACAGGAAGTGACCTGGATGAGATTGTGCAGCATTTATGTAGCAATCAGTTTCTCTGAGGTCAATAATACAACTGCCAATTACATTTTCATCAAAAGCTGTTATCGAGATAAGACATGTCATGAGATAAAACTGTACACATCATATAACATACAAACTGTACTGAGAGGCAAAATTAGACAGGTGAACAAATTCATCCTAATTTATCATACTTTGTGATCTAAGAATCTGGAATGAATGTTACATATGAAGTCAGATTTACCGCCCATGACTGTTCATGTGACAGCCCTGTTCTACTTACAAGACACTTTCCTGAAGCAATGGAAAGTATTCAATCATTCATGGCTGAATATCAAACTGATGTTTTATACAGTATATGTCTCAAAAAAGATGAGTGATGAGTGAGATTCCAATCAACTTACGCAGTTCATCAAAGAATGTGTCCCCCCCATCTGGACCAGGTATGGAGCACACCAATCGTGCCTTCAGAAACGTAGTCCATTTATTTATCAAACTGCGCTGGCCTCCAATGTCATTCTGGAAGGAAAGGAAAGATTATATCAATGTAGTCTAATTTCGGAGAAAATTAAAATATGTGTTCTGCTAAAGGCAAACAAGAGAATAATATAATTAGCTGTGTCTAAGCTAGTAAACCCCATGAACTGAAGCATATTTAGGAGAAACATAATTATCACCACTAGAAATGTTGACTAATTGCATAACAGTTCATGTTAAGACATATGGATGAAATTGCACTTTTAACAGTAGAAATGTGCAGAATATCACAAAAAGTGACATTTCTTAATAAGACTTCACGCAACGACACAAGCAGTGACCTAGAGACTCATGTAAGTAATGATACCTGCTCATTAGCACAATATTCCAATAATTCATTTTTACTTCATATCATTACATCCCCTATTTACATGTGTTTAATGATAAGTAATACTGGCATTTGATTAACAAATTATTGATCACTGGGGGCTTTACTACTGAGTCCTTAAAATGGAGCTCTAAAGAGTGAAGGTCGAGCATGCACCCTTGTATAATGGACTGTAAGAGATAGCAGAGCACTGTACTCTGCTACAGTATTCCATGCAGTCCCATAAATAATAAAGTGTGCATGCTCAACCTTGGCTCCATTCAGTTCCCCTATTCTCAGGACTGCAGAGTGTCCCAGTGGTTGGACAACCTGTAGGACATAACTCATTAACTTGGCTCCTATCTTTTAACCCCTTTAACCCCAAGGGTGGTTTGCTCGTTCATGACCGAGCCAATTTTTACAATTCTGACCACTGTCCCTTTATGAGGTAATAACTCTGAAACGCTTCCATGGATCCTGGTGATTCTGACAATGTTTTCTCGGGACATATTGTACTTCATGTTAGTGGTAAAATTTCATTCAAATAACTTGGGTTTATTTGTGAAAAAAACGGAAATTTGGTGAAAATTTTGAAAATTTCGCAATTTTCCAACTTTGAATTTTTATGCCCTTAACCCTCCGTCAGGAACAATGGATCTGACAGGCGCAGCTCTTCTACTTTCATTTCTCCCTTCTCACCAGATTTTCAGGAAACCCCATTCCTCAAGATAGTCTCCTGGCTCTAGCTGCTGTGTGAAACCTGATACCACAGTTGGTCTGCAGAGCTTCAGGAAGGAAGATATAGCTGTGCTGGCTTCTCAGGCTCATTGGTCCCGAACACATCACACTTTATAAGGTTGGTATGTAATGTTTTTAGTCATTACTATTGTTTATTTAGCTTGTTTTATGAATGGATAGAGAAAGGTTTGTGGATATTTCATATAAATAAGGCAGATTTTCTTACAAATGAAAGTGTACTTCTCAGGAGTTTTGAAATTTGTGTATATCAAAGTTATTACTTTTATGTTGAGTAAATGGGTTTGTTTTGCACCTGATAATGTGTAGTCTCTTTTATTACATCCCTATGAAGGTCTCTGATCACTTTTAGATCACTGAAATTGAGAAAATTGGATATTCTAGGCATTTTTCTAGCCTGCACTTGATAGGCACATTGTTCCATTACGAGTTAGTGCGAATATTGTTCCTGCGGAGGGTTAAATCACAGAGATATAGCACACAAAAAACTTAATAAGTAACATTTCCCACATGTTTACTTTACATCATCACAATTTTGGAACCCAAATTTTTTTTTTGGAAGTTATAAGGGTTAAATGTTAACCAGCAATTTCTCATTTTTGCAACACCATTTTATTTTTACGGACCACAACATATTTGAAGTCACTTTGAGGGGTCTATATGATAGAAAATCCCCAAAAGTGACACCATTCTAAAAACTGTACCCCTCAAGGTGCTTAAAACCATATTCAAGAAGTTTATTAGCCCTTCAGGTGCTTCACAGGAATTTTTTGAATGTTTAAAAAAATGAACATTTAACTTTTTTTCACAAAAAAAATTACTTCAGGTTCAATTTTTTTATTTTACCAAGGGTAACAGGAGAAATTGGACTGGAAAAGTTATTGTGCAATTTGTCCTGAATACGCCAATACCTGATATGTGGGGGGAACTACTGTTTGGGCGCATGGCAGAGCTAAGAAGGGAAGGAGTGCCATTTGACTTTTTCAATGCAAAATTGGCTGGAATTCAGATCGGGCGCCATGTCACGTTTGGAGAGCCCCTGATGTACCTAAACAGTGGAAACTAGACCCCCCAAGGAGCTTATCTAGATATGTGGTGAGAACTTTGAACTCACAAGGGCTTCACAGAAGTTTATAACGTACAGCCGTACAATTAAAAAATCATATTTTTTCCACAAAAATGATCTTTTCACCCCCCAATTTTTATTTTCCCAAGGGTAACAGGACCCTAAAAGTTATTGTGCAATTTGTCCTGAGTATGCTGATACCCCATATGTGGGTGTAAATGATTATTTGGGCACATGGCAGAGCTCGGAAGGGAAGCACCACTATTTGACTTTTTTGGCTTTTTTGGCTGGAATTGAGATCGGACACCATGTCGCATTTGGAAAGCCCCTGATGTACCAAAACAGTAGAAACCCCCCACAAATTACACCATTTTGGAAACTAGACCCCGCCAAGGCACTTATCTAGATGTGCGGTGAGAACTTTGAACCCCCAAGGGCTTCACAGAAGTTTATAACGTACAGCTGTACAATTAAGCAATCACATTTTTTCCACAAAAATGATCTTTTCACCCTCAATTTTTATTTTTTCAAGGGTAACAGGACCCCAAAAGTTATTGTGAAATTTGCCCTGAGTACGCTGATACCCCATATGTGGGGGTAAACCACTATTTGGGCGCATGGCAGAGCTCAGAAGGGAAGCAGCGCCATTTGACTTTTTGGCTGGAATTGGGATTGGACGCCATGCTGCGTTTGGAAAGCCGCTGATGTGCCTAATCAGTGGAAACTCCACAAATGACACCATTTTGGAAACTATACCCCCTAAGGAACTTATCTAGATGTGTGGTGAGCACTTTGAAACCCCCAGTGCTTCATAGAAGATTATAACGCCCAGGCATGAAAAGAAAAAAACCCATATTTTTTCCACAAACATGATCTTTTAGTCCCCAATTTTTTTATTTTCCCAAGGGTAACAGGAGAAATTGGACCTCAAAAGTTGTTGTCCAATTTGTCCTGAGTACCCTGATACCCCATATGTGGGAGAAAACTACTGTATGGGCACACGTTGGGGCTCGGAAGGGAAGTAGTGACGTTTTGGAATGCAGACTATGATGGAATGGTCTGCTAGTGTCATGTTGCATTTGGAGAGCCCCTGATGTACCTAAACAGTGGAAACCCCCCACAAGTGACCCCATTTTGGAAACTAGACCACCTAAGGAACTTATCTAGATGTGTGGTGAGCACTTTGAACCCCCCAGTGCTTCACAGAAGTTTATAACGCCCGGGCGTGAAAATAAAAAAATCATATTTTTTTCCACAAAAATGATATTTTTGCCCCCAATTTTTTATTTTTCTAAGGGTAACAGGAGAAATTGGAACCCAAAAGTTGTTTTGCAATTTGTCCTGAGTAGGCTGATGCCCCATATGTGGGGGTAAACCACTGTTTGGGCGCATGGCAGAGGTTGGATGGGAAGGAGCACCATTTGACTTTTTCAACGCAGAATTGGCTGGAATTGAGATCAGACGCCATGTTGCGTTTGGAGCGCACCTGATGTGCCCAAACAGTGGAAACCCCCCAATGCTAACTCCAACACACCCCTAGCCCTAGCCCTAACTCTAGCCCTAACCCTAACCCTAGCCCTAACCCTAACACTGTCCCTATCCCTAGCCCTAACCCTAATGGGAAAATGGAAATAAATACATTTTTTTTTTAAATTTTATTATTTTTCCCTAACTAAGGAGGTGATAACGGGGGGGTTGATTTACTATTTTTGGCGGGTTTTTATTTTTGGCAGCTGTCGCTGTCGCACGCTAAGAGATGCTTTTTATTGTAAAAATAGTTTTTGCATCACCACATTTTGAGACCTATAATTTTTCCGGATTTTGACCCACAGAGTCATGTGAGGTCTTATTTTTTGCGGGATGAGTTGACGTTTTTATTGGTACCATTTTCGGGCGCATTACTTTTTTTATCGCTTTTTATTCCGATTTTTGGTACGCAGAATGAACAAAAACCAGCATTTCAAGAATTTCTTTTGTGGGGTGCGGTTACACCGTTCCGCGTGCGGTAAAATTGATAAGGCAGTTTTATTCTTTGAGTCAGTATGGTTACAGTGATACCACATTTATGTCTTTTTTATGTTTTGGTGCTTTTATGCAATAAAAACAATTTTACATAAAAAATAATTATTTTTACATTGCTTTATTCTGTGAGCTATAACTTTTATATTTTTTCACTGATGATGCTGTATGGTAGCTCGTTTTTTGCGGGACAAGATGACGTTTTCAGCGGTACCATGGATATTTATATGCATCTTTTTGATCGCGCGTTATCGCACTTTTTGTTCGGCAGTATGATAATAATCATTATTTTTTGCTTTGTTTTTTATTTTTATTATTTAAGGGGTTCACTAAAGGGGTTAACTAATGAGACAGTTTTATAGGGCGGGTCAATACGGATGCAGCAATACCAAATATGTGCACTTTTATTGTTTTGTTTTTTTATTTCCAAAAAATGAATTAATTAGGGAATATTTTTTTTTTTAACTTATTTAGCGATTTTTAAAAAAATTATTTTGACACTTTTTTTAACTTTATTACATTGTCCCAGGGGGGACATAGCTGTCATGTGACAGATCGCTGATGTCACATCACAGATCACTGTGACAGATCAGCGATCTGTCACAGGCATAGAATTAGACTTCCTCATGCCTGTGCTTTGCAGGCACTGAGGAAGCCAGCTCCCTGCAGGCCCCCGAAGGTCCCTGTCGCCATCTTGGATCCGGGGACCTGCAGCAGCACTGCACATTGCGCTGCTGTGGGGCCTCAGGGAAGCATGGAGGGAGCCCCCTCTCTGCCAATGCTTCCCTTTAACCCCCGGTACACCGCGTTTTTGATCGCGGTGTGGAAGGGGTTAACGTGTCGGGAGCGATCCGTGACCGCCCCTGACACATATTGCCGGGTGTCAGCTGTGATAATCAGCTGACACCCGGCCGCGATCAGCTATGCTCCCCCCGTGAGCGCAGCTGATCGCGCTAGACGTACTATCCCATCCATGGGCATAGGGGCCCAGGTCCTATGGACGGGCTAATACATCTGATGTCAGAAAGGGGTTAAGGCAGTGTTCCCCAACGCCAGTCCTGAAGAGCCACCAACAGGTCATGTTTTCAGGATTTCATTAGTATTGCCCAGGTGATGGAATTATTGCCTGTGCAGGTACTGCAATTATCACCTTGGCCATACTAAGGAAATTCTGAAAACATGAACCGCTGGTGGCTCATGAGGACTGGAGTTGGGGAACACTGCTTTAAGGGTATGTGTTATTTGGCATATTTTGAGTAACTTTTTGCAGCTGCTTTGGCATCTGCTTCTTTTTTCTTTCATTATGTATACAATAGTGAGTTGAAGCCAATTGAAGAATTGTCAGGGCACTTCCCTGAAAAGTTAAAAGAAGCTCAAAAAGATAGACCATATGAACAGCTGGTCATTTTGACATTGCAGCGCATACAGTAAATTCTATTTATCATTTTTCGAAGCTGGTTTCGGGGTGGACTCACTGGAAATACGTGGTGAGCACATACCTTATCCACAGAACAGATGACAAATGTATGCTCACTGGGGGGCAGGCTGATGAGACCAGCAAGTATCCTGAGAATGGAGGACCGTAAGTCACCCATGTGAACAGAGCTGTAGCAACACTGATGTAGACACTGAATGAAGCAGTGGTTGAACTTGCTCACTACTGTTCTATTCACACAGCAAGCAAGTTCCCAGCTGTCAGACCTTCATTGTGCACACAATTGTGTTCTATTTCATGGATAGGTAATACAGTATGTGTTAAGGCCCCTTCACATTTAGCGATGCACCAGCGATCCCGACAACGATACGACCCGGTCAGGATCGCTGGTGCATCGCTAAATGGTCGCTAGTGAGCTGCCATACAGGCAGATCTCACATCGATGCAGCAGCGATACAGCGGTTGTTACTTACCATTCAGACGAGGCGATCCTGACGTCCTCCCGCCCGCGTCCACGCGTCGCTCGTCGGCGCCAGCAGGAAGCAGCCGACGAGAAATGGAGCTGCGCGATCTCGCGCGATCAGCGACAGACAGCAGGGGAGTCGGTCGGAGGTAAGTATCACACATAGCGATATCGCTAGCGATATCGCTGCTGCGTCACCAAATCGGTGATGCTTTAGCGATATTGCTAGCGATATCGCTTTGTGTAAAACCCCCTTTAGTCATGGAACATTACCATTAAGACTAGCTAAGTTGATGGTAGACTGGCACATTTCCCCACCAGGTTGTCTTATGGTTTGCTGTCCTTGTGCATCATCACACATGCACTGCAGGATACACAGATGACAATACACCAGGCCAGCAAATCAAACACTGCACTGAGGAATCCAGAAGGTTAGGAGATTTGTGCAGTTCATGTCCTTAGCCAAGGACCACTGACCTGGACCGCGGACCTTGGTTGTGCAAAGCGATCTGCTCATCTATAGTATATGGTAGGTCCAGTGGATATTATATACATAGTAGTTGTGATACCTATAACAGTACATTGTACAAACACAATGGATATTATATTATTGTGAATTTACATTTACAGTATATATCCATTTAAAATAACATTGTTTTTTTTACATCAGACAAGCGTTTGGCATTCACTTGCTCTATTTTGTCCTTGGTTCTTAATACAGGGTGAAAGGGAGAAATGTAATATATCCCAGCCAATACAAAGATAAACTGCTATGAATTGTTTTGACTTTGGAGCTTATTTTTACAAACTATTCATTATCACTTCAGGATTTATCAAGTTAAACTCCCTGAAATATTTTCTTGAATTAGAGCTGCAATAGGTTTTTAAAGGGGCCTCTCAAGAATGCATTATGTCTAAAGCAAGGCCAAGGTCGTCATCTGTTCCTAAAGCAAGAATCTTATATATGGTACGTGACAATTGATATGGTTACAGTGTTGCACAAAACTGCACATTTCAAAGCAGATAAGACAATTCTTGTGTGTGGTTGAACAGATAAGGTTGAAAAAGAGGACTGATAAGGAATATAAAGATCAGAAAGCAGTATTCAGGAAGAGCTAGGAGACTCTGGTCACCCATGCACTGACACATACTAGATATAATGTAATAAATAAGTGCTAAGCACATACGTAAATTGCAATGCTGAACAGAATATATTTTCCTCCAAACAAGGAACTGCAGATGATCATGAAACGTTGCTACCATATACTGAGGCCATTGTATTTTTCTTACTTTCTTACAGCGAGGTCATTTTGTTTTTTCTTATAGTGGTAGGAAATGAAATAACGGATTTCTATAGCAAACAGATGTGACTATGCACTGACCACATTGTTAATACGTGATGGTGTTTGAACAGTGCTCGGTGCCTTCAGGATCTGTCAGGTGTTAGAAAGATCGTCACTTCGCCATGACATCATGTCTACCTTGATGACAAATTATCTCTATTTTCACAGATGTTATAACTTCTATAGCCAGAACTGAACAAAACTTGGCAAGAAGCGTTATTCTTTATCTGTGCTAAGGTAAAAAGGAGGAGAACATAAGGAAATGTAAACTTTTGATTCTTGGATTAGATAGTTGACATTTATTTTAAAAGGCAGCAGATTGCAGATAAAATTCTTCTGAAAGCCAGTTTCAAGATATTTATCAGGTTAAAGTGCTACACTTCACTGTGTTTGAAAGTTTAAAGGCCCTGTCTCACATAGCGAGATCGCTAGTGAGATCGCTGATGCGTCACGGATTTTGTGACGCAACAGTGATCTCGCCAGCGATCTAGCTACATGTGACACATAGCGGCGACTGGCCCCCCCGCTGGATATCGCTGATTGTGCTCGAATGTCCTGGGCCATTTTTCATCATTGGCGTCCCGCTGGCCAGCATGCATCGCTGTGTTTGACGCCGACGAGCGACCTCGTTGGCGACGCAGAACTCAGGCTGGAATAGTTCAGAATAGCTGCTGTGTGACAACGCACCAGCGATCCTTACCAGGTAGTATCCTTGTCGGGATTGCTGGTGCGTTGTTGAAGAGATCTGCCTGTTTGGCAGCTTACTAGCGACCATGTAGCGATGCACCAGCGATCCTTGTCAGGTCGTATCGTTGTCGGGATCGCTGGTGAGTCGCTATGTGAAATGGGACCCTAAGGCTAGGATGTACATGCACACACTTTGTAAATGATTATGTACTGGGAGGTGCTCTACTTTTAAGACAATAGGGTTCATATATACATAGCCTGCGAAAACTTAAATTCACCTCAATGTCATCTGCAGTAATGAAAATGTGTCACCATAGTGTGTAGTATGTGCCTTTGAACAACTTGATTTGCTATACAATATGGTTATACAGGTGTAGCAAAGGTTATCATGACTCACAGTCACAACTCACCATTTTCATAACGTGTCATAGAGGGTTATCACAATTAAAGGGGTTGTCTGGGCAAAACTTTAATTTTAACTGGTTCCTTGGTAAATTAAAAAGCAACAAACAAAGCTATACTCACACTGGTCACTCCTTGGTTGTTTAAACTCACACGAAGTAGGTACTGTTCAAAGCGGCCGCAGAACCACTGGAACCTGTGATTTGTTATGCAAATTGCCTCTTCAGAAAGAAAGAGGACTTTTACTCTACAGCACCACCTATTGGTAGTAGCGATCCTACAAGTCACAATCAACCCTTTAACGAGTCTTGTAGTATGACTTAGGATACAAGCCAAATCAGAATCTCAATTTGCAGACACGGTGTTTCGAGCTGTTGGCTCTCGTCAGTGCAAAGTATGAGATCTGATTTGGCAAGGTGAGAGGCTCTGGACTAGGGTCTAAGAAGTAAGGTTTCTCCTTGCGGAGAGTGACATGCCAGCTGTGGCTTGTCAAGGTAAGGAGACTTATTCGCCGTGCAATGCTCCTCTGGGAAAATAATATGCAAATTGCCTCTTCAGAAAGAAAGAGGACTTTTACTCTACAGCACCACCTATTGGTAGTAGCGATCCTACAAGTCACAATCAACCCTTTAACGAGTCTTGTAGTATGACTTAGGATACAAGCCAAATCAGAATCTCAATTTGCAGACACGGTGTTTCGAGCTGTTGGCTCTCGTCAGTGCAAAGTATGAGATCTGATTTGGCAAGGTGAGAGGCTCTGGACTAGGGTCTAAGAAGTAAGGTTTCTCCTTGCGGAGAGTGACATGCCAGCTGTGGCTTGTCAAGGTAAGGAGACTTATTCGCCGTGCAATGCTCCTCTGGGAAAATAATATGCAAATTGCCTCTTCAGAAAGAAAGAGGACTTTTACTCTACAGCACCACCTATTGGTAGTAGCGATCCTACAAGTCACAATCAACCCTTTAACGAGTCTTGTAGTATGACTTAGGATACAAGCCAAATCAGAATCTCAATTTGCAGACACGGTGTTTCGAGCTGTTGGCTCTCGTCAGTGCAAAGTATGAGATCTGATTTGGCAAGGTGAGAGGCTCTGGACTAGGGTCTAAGAAGTAAGGTTTCTCCTTGCGGAGAGTGACATGCCAGCTGTGGCTTGTCAAGGTAAGGAGACTTATTCGCCGTGCAATGCTCCTCTGGGAAAATAATATGCAAATTGTGATTTGTTAATGTGTTCAGGGGACTTCTGCAGCGCATCATCAATGAATTCACTGATAATGCATTGCGGAAGTCATCAGACCAATCACTGGCTGCAGTGGAACTGTTGCTCTCTGTACTGTGGAAAATTTCTTCTGGTGTAAACACCGACCAAGGAGTAGCCTGCACTGGATCACGGGAAGTATTGGGAGGTATTACCTTGTTGTTTTTAATTTACCAAGACAACGGTAAAATTAAAATTTTGATGGGATAACCCTTTCAGCCTCTTGAAAAATGGAAATATCAGCTTAAACGTGTCCTCTCACCATATGCAAATGAACCTGGGCTAGTCTGGTGAGCCGTCAACTCCCCAAGTCCAGTCCAGATTGAAATTCTCTGCGCTGTCCAAATTTTCTTCTTAGGCAGCAAGGACATACATATAATGAAGTGAGTTTACTAGCATTGGGGAACCTGACAGGTTCATTTTAATATTGCACAAACCATTGATGTCAGGCTGGGTGTCGAATTACATTTTTTGAGTCTTTTTATCCTAGCAATTTGTTATCTGAGTCACAGCAACCTTTGCTAAATTTGTAAGCTGGACAAACAGCAACATGTGCAACATGAGCAAGCAGGGCAGTTGGTTTACTGAGCTCTAACATGGGTGATATTATGGTATTATGTAATGGCATTATATAGACACATGGTGGTATTGTCTTAGCACTTGGGAAGAATTTTGGTCTGAGATATGAACAGCAGAAATATGTGTTCATTATATTGCAATGCTATTTTTTCTGTAATTTGCTACTATTTTTATTGAGACTATTATAACAGATTAGCATTTTCCACTGCCATGAACACATACAAAGGTTTAGATATAGGCGCCACCTGCAGAAGTAAGTAGCATGCTATCGATGTCCACAGCAAAATGCTCAAATGAATGTGAGTAGGTTGTGAAAATTCTCCATTCGCAAGCATGACATGTGGATTGTGTTTGGATTTCAAGTGGATTTTGTGGCAGAATCCACAATATAATCTGCATGAACTCTACATCGAAATCCTACTTCCTAGCGATTCGTACTCATAGAGCTGTGTTATTTAACCTGCTTCCTTCAAACACACATAGGAAAACATGGCCCTCACACTAATTGCATCTTATTAGTGGTGCAATTTGTTTGTTACCTAGTTGTGAATGATGGTTTATTTAATAGATTACATAATAGGACTTACTATGACCTACGCCATCCCTGGACTAATTACTATGACATGTTTAGAAGATGTTACCTCACAAAATTTCTGGATAATTAATTTATTATCATTATACGAGGTGACACTGACTCAGAGTGTTCATTGTAATCATTTCCAGAACTGAAGAATAATAAATAGACAAAAACCTACATTGATTCCACATCGAGATCCCACTCACTCTTCTTAAATAACACTGACAGGACTGTGGTGGTGATGGAAGCCGAGCCGTATACATGAGACGCGGTACCGGTTCCAGGCAGGGATTGTAGACCATAGACATTTTAGAATAAGGTTCCATAGAAATAATAAGCATGCCATTAACTTGAATACTAAGAAAATATTACCAAATTCTAAAAGCAACATGCTGAAGCCGACTGTATAACATTGGATGTGGAAAGTTAAATCCTGTGCAGAATATTCAAAATGTGGCATGTACCTGGCAGCGTAGAAATCCTAGATTTTAAACAATGAACATATTTTGGCAGTGCTAATATTACGACTCCCTAGCCAGTGGCGCTATCACATGCGCTTATTAAAAAAACAATAAACTGTAGAGCTGTGCGGTGCCAATTGATTTTATAATCATGGAAAGGGCACATTAAAGATACAATCCACATAGGTGTCTGTTATGCCTCGATATAACTTCGCCCACGGTATGCAAACAGAATCAATGTGGTTGCAAGCAGGAGATTGCTTTTTTCTTGTAAAGTGAGTTTACAGTCTGAAATGTGCAAGCTTCTGCCAAAAATATGTCTACATATAATAAAAGTACACCAACTGTAAGAACGAAATGGCGCACACGAAAGGTGTCTTGGAAAAATCCAGGATGCAAGTGAAAGTATTCTGGAAGGACCTCAGAGAAGCACATGGCTACACAGCTAAATAATGGGGAAGATAGATAGCTCTGGGGAAAAAGTGCACTTTGTGATATGTCACTGATAAATACTGAAGAAAACTGCAATCATTGTGTCAAATACTCCCGAGAATTGATTCCAGACAGAGACAGATCATTACAAGTGCTCTAAGCCCTGGGTGACATACAAATACACTGCTTGAGCATTTAATTATAATCATTTCAAAGTTTTCCAGATTTATACAATATGGTTAATCCCACAAAGACTTAAAAGTTCACTCTGTTATCAGTGTAAATCATATTCGACAGTAGAAGCCAAGTTACCCCCTGTACTTCAGTAATTACATGATCAATGTGGTCCCCTATCGCTTGTACTGCGGAGTACCTCCAGAATTCATTCTTATGGGTGCTGTTTGTATGTAACTTCAAAAGTGGCACAACAACATGTGTCCAGCATCTTCATATGCTATGGCTGCCAGCACCAACTAAGAAAATGGCCTTGCTTCCTCTTCCTCATATAATGTGCTCATTTTATATTGTGTAACTGATGATCAGGAATGCAGAAATGGTAAAATAACATTGCTGCCTTTCTTTTCAGTGCACAATTTGCATGCTTTGGCATCTTGGGAATTGGAATTATATTAAAGTCATTAAAATCTAGTCTGGCATATGGTCTTGGGTCTGAATACATTTAGGGACCTTGGATCTGAATATTCAGGATTGCAGTTTGAATTTATTCACAGGTCTTTTTTGGAATAACATTAAAGTGAACCGGTCATCAGGATTTTGCTAAGTAAACTACAGACAGTGTCAGGATGGTGCTGTAACACTGATAAAAAAGATACCTGGGTTGATGAAATCCATCTTGTGGGTGTTGTTTAATCTTTGTTTGCAGTTATCAGATAATGAGATTCTCGTGCTTCCGAGCGAGCCTGTGGACAGGGTGTTTTTTTGGTGCTCTGCTCTCATATTCGTCCTTATGGGCTTAACTAACAGGTCACTGATCCCTCAGTGACCTGCCTCCTGTTTTAATACTGCCTTTAGGTGCTGGCTTTGAAAAAAGGGGATTGCACAGATTACAAGCATTACCGTACTTGCAGATAGATGCTACTGCGCAGGAGCCGGAACCATTATGCTGGAGGAATAAAAAAATTTTGCTCCAGCAAAATCAAAATGGCGCCACCGGTACATGCGCAGTAGCATCTATCGGTAAGTGACAGATGCAACTGCGCAGGTGCCGCTGCTAGTGAAACTTGCTGGAAGTAATTTTGTTTTTCAAAGCCCACACTATAAACTGCAACATTTGAAATAGGGGGAAGGTCACTGGAGGATGACAGACCTGTCAGTTAAACCACAATAATGAAGATAAGGCCAGAGAGCACCAAATAAAGCCCCGCCCACAGCCCGCCCCGAAACACAAGAATCTCCTTAACTAAAAAATTGAAAACAAAGATTAAATGACAATGACAAGATGGATTTCATCAACTCAGATATTATTTTAATCAGTGTAACAGGGCCAACCTGATAGTGTCTGTAGTTTACTTAGTTTACTTGATGACAGTTTCGCTTTAAACGGAATCTGTTGAAAGGTTTTTTGCTACCCCATCAGACAGCAGAAATGTATCACTTAGTTTTCTGGGAGCAGCAACTGTGATAAAATCACAGTTTTAGCTGCTGCATATGTGGCAGGGCTCTGAATGCTGAGCCCTGTATGACCCCACCCACGTCACTGAATTACATCTTTCTGTTTTCATTGTACATTGACAGCTGCTAATCAGTAGTGGGGGCAGGTTTCACAAAGCTGTTGACTAAATGCCCCATCACACACAGCGATATCGCCAGCGAGATCGCTGATTTTGTGATGCCACAGCGATCTCACCAGCGACATTGCTGTGTGTGGCATGGAGCAGCGACCGCCCCCCCTAATGGTTATCGCTGATCGCGCTGGAATGTCCTGGGCTGTTTTTTGATCATTGGTCTCCCGCTGGCCAGCGCGCATCGCTGTGTGTGGCAGCGAGAGACCAGCGATCAGCGACACTGGTTTCCAATGTAAACAGCGGGTATCTAAGAGCCGTGCGGCTCTTAAGGGGCCTTTACACATAGCGATATCGCTAAAGCATCACCGATTTTGTGACGCAGCAGCGATATCGCTAGCGATATCACTACGTGTGATACATACCTCCGACCGGCTCCCCCGCTGTCTGTCGCTGATCGCGCGAGATCGTTCAGCTCCATTTCTCATCAGGCGCTTCCTGCTGGCGCCGACGAGCGACGCGTGGATGCAGGCTGGAGGACGTCATCATCGCCACATCTGAAAGGTAAGTAACGACCGCTGCTGCGTCGCTACGCCGCTGTGAGATCTGCCTGTGTGGCAGCTCACTAGCGACCATTTAGCGATGCACCAACAATCCTGGCCGCGTCGAATCGCTGTCGGGATCGCTGGTGCATCGTTAAATGTAAAGGGGCCTTAAGATACCCGCTGTTTACATTGGAAACCAACTTGGTCGCTGGTCCTGATCGCTGGAGGGGCTGTCTATGTGACAGCTCACCAGCCATCAGCCTAACTATGTCCCAGCTGGGACATCGTTATGTGTAACAGGGCCTTAAGAGGCAAGAGATAACTAGTCCTTTAATGATAATCTCCTGCTGATAATGCATTAATTGCTATTGAAACAGCACACAGTCTAATGTGACACATTACTTGTATCATGGTCTCCCTTAAATCATGCTGCTCTTGAACTACATAACAAAACCCTATTGACAAGTTCCCTTTAATGTCTTATCTTGGAAATTCAATTTTATTTTTTTGTGGTCTGAATTGTTTAGTCTGGGGGTCTGATTTAAAGAGTTAACTCAATAGGAAGAATAGGAGATAGCTCCTAAATTGGTTAACATCCCACACATCATCTGAATGGTCCACCTTTATCTCTGTTAGAATGCAGCAGTAGTGTACATGCTTGACCTTCACTCCTATCATACCCTTTAGGACTGCCATACATACCCAAGTACAGCATTCTGGAAGTACCAAAGAAAATAAATGGAGTTATGGTTGAGCATGTGTACTGCTTCTCCACTGTAACAACAGCTATCACCTTTCCCATCGATAGGTGATAATTTCTTCCTACCAGAAGACTTTTTTCTGTTTTAGGGTCTGATCTGTAATACCAAAACCTAAGAAAAGTTATTACCAGTTTATGCTCTTTCATTGCCTTTAATGAAAAAAATACATTATGATGGGTTCCCAACCAGAATTCAGTCCAGAATAGACAAAATCAGACTTGTTTGCTACAAATATGTATACATATTCCTAAAAATGCATTTTGACAGCAATAAAGAGGTTAATTCATTGATATTTATATAGCAATGCATTTTCCATCAGCGGTATAGTATACACTAAATTGTGGGCATTTCTATGCCCCCACATAAACTGAAACAACGGAAAACAATGTAGTTTCTGTTCTTGCTAAGTACTGAATCAAATATTGGCTTTCAATGCCTATTTAATTACATTGGCTCACAAGTCACATTTTAATAGAGCTAACCCTTCACTGTGGAAATAGGGTCGAAGAGGGAAATCATTGTAGAAATGTATGTTTGTGGTTTATAGAACATATCCATATCTTCCGAAACCATGGGAAAATGTTTACTTTAAGGCACAGTATTTTCTCTGTAATGATGACTTTGTTATAACACAGGGCCTCTAACCATCGGAAATTCTGCACAACAGGACACTCACCCGGAGCTTATCTGGAACATCCCAACCCATGAAGAGATGTATTTTACTGATTAGGAGGTGAAAAGAGCATTGCTCCAAGATATATCATAGAGAAGACCACAAGGACATCCAGGAAAAACTCAGACAATACTTTATTGCAAACAGCACATATGTAACACATCACACTCCATGTTTAGAAGTTTTCCTGATAAGTTAGGAGCAGCATGAATGGGATTGAATGCCTACATGTCAATAGTGATATTTCATATCTTTAAGCCTGTCAGCTGCAATGAGCATGGAGTCTCTGACACATCTGTAGATGGTTCTGATTTAGTTTGACTTTTTTATGATATCATGAACGATAATTTTAGCGTTGTGTGTCACAACTTTGGTGCATAACAACCGGGAGGATGCAAAAGACCCTCCATGCTTGTCATTGTAGACAACCTATAAACGCCGGCCAGTGGCTGGTGTTCATAGGATATGATGGTTTTTGCTATGATCGTGATGATTTTTGCGGAGCTTCAAGTATCCTTAGGGGACTATGGAAGCAAGTAAAAAATAGACAAAAGCTTTTAAAGATATTAAAAAAATTAAACATAAAAGTTCAAATTACACCTCTTTATTGAAGCCAGTAAAAAGTGAAAAAAAATAAATGTTTTTAAAAATATTTAGAAAAATTAAAGAAATATAAATGTTAAAATCATCTCCTTTTCCCCCATTCAAAATAAAACAATAAAAAAATAAAATTCCACATATTTGGTATTGATGAATTAAAAAACGACCAATCTAACCAAATATAAATATTGGTAAACGGCATAATGAGAAAAAAAACATAACTCCATAATTTAGGTTTTATTTGGTCACCACATTACAATAAAATGCAATAACAGACAAGCAAAAGATTGTATCTACCTCAAAATGGTATCATTAAAAACTTCAGCTCGGTATGCAAAAAATAAGCTCTCACCGAGCCCCAGATCTCGAAAAATAGAGACGCTACATGTCTCGGAAAATGGCACCATTTTTTTGTTCACAAACTGTACATGACTTTGGACACCCTGTGGTATCAGCCCTGGCCCATTTTTGTAACCAATTGGGGCTGATTAACCCTTTAAACACTGCTGTCAACTGCCACAGCAGTATGTAAGTGGTTAAAAGCGGTTAAAAGATCGTACTCGCGGATGCCAATCATTGCTATGGTACCCTGAGGTCATGTGATGACCCCAGAGTACACTGGCCTGTGAGATCCAGCTATAAGCAAGGTCTCACATGCTCTGTCAAAGAGTCATTCACAGGTCTCTGACCTGATGTAAATGATAGCTTCATACTGGAAGCAATCAAAAAATATTATGTACCCCAAAATGTTACCAACAGAACCCCTAACTTATCTTCACAAAATCAGCCCCCACTCAGGCCCATCATCTGTCACTGGAAATATAAAAAGTTCCCATGTTACTGGTAGAACAAAGACTCTGGAAAAGAGACACGGCTCCCACCTCTCCTCAACTAAAATCCAGAGAAATGTGCGCTCCCAAATCCAAACCCACCTTCTTCTGAGACCCACTGGCGCCTAAACTGCAATAAGTGGCCACATGCTTGGTATTATGATAGCAACGAGAGCACATTTAAAAATTTACTGTGTGCATGTCTTCAGAAGCACAAGCAGGGCACAATATATAGGGGCGTCACATTATTTTTTGGGGCACTACACTGTAGGGGGGCATGATATATGGGAACTAAACTGGCATATTTGCAATCCTCCAGAAAATAAGCCTGGCTTGGATGTTAAAAAATAGTCGCTGCAATCGTAGATGAGTTCATTAAAAGGTGCAATTTCTACAATAGGATCGTTTTTGATGTTTTTCTGCTGTAATGGCACCTTTGGGGCTCCCCAAATAACCCCCACAAACTATTCTAAAGCTCCAAAAGCTAAATAGTGCTACTTCCTAACTAGCAGTAGTTTCTGATGACATATGCGGCATTACTGCATTCAGGAGAAAATTGCGCCATTTCGCCTTAATGGCTTCTTCACAATGGGGGGCAAGAAGCCATTAAGGCGAATTGCCCCCATTGTGAAGAAGCTATTAAGGTGAAGCGGGGCTGTCGGGGTGAGACAG
Organism: Dendrobates tinctorius; assembly: GCF_039654945.1. Taxonomy (NCBI): domain Eukaryota; kingdom Metazoa; phylum Chordata; class Amphibia; order Anura; family Dendrobatidae; genus Dendrobates; species Dendrobates tinctorius. The sequence continues at coordinate 7,783,101 of NW_027361841.1, read as the reverse complement.
CGGGCACCAGGAGACCGGGATACACTTCTATGTAGGTAATAACATGTTGATGAAGTAGCATTTGCTTTTTGTAGATGCACTGAAGCACTTTAAGACTCTATATGCCGGTGTATGACTATTCACCGTTATGATACCTTGCTGCAATAGATTGGCACCATGCATGTTTAAATTATTTTGCTGTTGGTTGACATCAGGGGATCGCCTTAGGCACTATATTTAATTTTTCTGCTACTAATTTTACCAACACTGGTTCTCCTTTTGTTCACTGTCCCTTTTTTTACCTGTTTGAGAAATTCCCTTTGAATATTGGATTTTTAATATTATAACTAAATATTTAATTTTATCTATTTTGTTTGCCTATGCCTCTCTATCCCCGTTTGATTGGTTGAGGTTGATGTATGCATAGTATTGATATGAGGATAGTAATATACCTTCAATGGACATTTGATATTCATCATTCATAAAGTGCAGAAAAATGCATATTAACCCTATTTTTTTCCTATTGACAAATGGTCCAGTGTACAGAGTCTAATACTTTTGTACCTTATGTTAATTTAGCATTTTCTCCATATATCGCATAGGGAATAGGTCTTGTTAGCCGTGTTTGTTAATAAGAGTCCATTTTTACTGTGACTTTCACCCAGAAGCTACAGACTACTTTAAGGCAGTCTGTAATCTGCAGATGTACAGTATTGTTTGGGATTGCCACTGGTACTAATAGGGTTAATATCACTAGTATCTCGACATTAGGAAATTTCTGTTTATTTTTTGTAACGTGCCTCCAAACTAGAGTTGTCAGAATGTTTTCGCTAGGCTTTCTTTGCGGGAATCACAGATGGATGGAATTTTTATGACAATGCACATACATTGCCTCATTTTTTCATGCTTTGCCTACTCTGTGTTTATTACTTCAATATGTTTGTTCCTCACATAGCCATTAACTTAAAATATTCACTTCCATTGCAGATCATGCTAAATACACCAAACTCTATGAAAGTGTCTTAGATTGTAAGTAGATCAAGATTAATATCGTTTTCTACCCTGTAATAATTATTTCAAGCGTTACTTCAATATACAGCAGCACATACTTTCACGCTGTACTGGAGACATATGAAGATTTCCTGCAATCTACTGTACAAGGTTTCAGTAGGTAAAGCAACAGATGTTTGTCCCTAGGCAAATTATTCTAAGATTTCTATAATTTTCCAGGCCTTAAACCAAATAGGAAGCAGACTGTTTTATGTAACCGCTGTCCCCTTAGGGTAAAGGATCAGAAGAATGGAAATTGGGCCAGTACTTACGGGTACAGGCATCACTGTACTATAATATTATAGGTAATTCCAAAAGCAGGGAGATGTTTCAGCCATTTCTGTCTAAAGCTTTAACTCACAACTGGCATAATATTAGAGGAGACAAGCAAATAACATTTCTATTTATGGGTAAACTTTTTTCCGCTATTTAATGTTTCACTTACAAAGTGAATCCCAGTAAAATATTTGTCCAGATTAAGGTACTTCAATTTTGGACAATTTACTGAAACATTTTTCTGCTAAATTAAATGCTTAAAGTTTGTGATGGATGATTTCCAACTATTGCAAAGCGTAGCATATAGGTTGCCATTCGTTTCTGGCATTTAATATATAGTTAAAAGGTAACACCATTGAATGTATGGCATAAGATATTTCATATTTACTTGTGGAGATGACAAGTCATATCAATAATCTATCAGATCATCTTTATACATATATTTATGATTTTTAATGACAAGGAAAGGCAGGTAGTATGGAGCACTTATTTAATAAACCACATAATATGTGTGCAAATAGATGGGCTTGTGCAAAGAAAGGAAGACCATTGTTTTGAACACTCTTTTTGTCCTATTTAGGCATTCATAGGTGAATCAGGAGATGTCCAATTGCTTGTTTTCAGCAATTAGCTGAAAATATCCAAGCCCTTTCCACTTCCTGCCAACTTCAGCTCAAAAATACTTCCTAGATCCGTATATTCCTCAACCAAGAATCTGCAAAAACCCTAGTCCACGTCCTCATCATCTTCATCTCCCGCCTTGACTACTTCAACCTCCTGCTCTGTGGCCTCCCCTCTAACACTCCTGCACCCCTCCAATCTATTTTAAACTCTGCTGCACGACCAGATCTACCCTCGCCTTCTGTATCCCCACCCATCCCTTGTAGATTTTGCCTCCTCTCTCCTCCTGTACAATTCGATTACTGTACTTGTTTTTTTATTATGTATACCCCTCCTCACATGTAAAGCGCCATGGAATAAATGGCACTATAATAATAAATAATAATAATTAGCTGTTTTGTGTGGAGCAATCCTGCAGTAAATATACAATTCCCCTGAGCACCAGTACAGGATAAATGAAGTATTATGTAATTCTCAATAATTTGACTTTCTGTATGCTGTACAAATGAGCTTATTGAAATCAGAACCATTTAGCACAGCTATAAAATGGTGGTGCAACAAGTAGGATCCTAGTCCGTAACCATATAGATATAGAAACTTGGCACACATGATAAGTCATTTCCAGTGAAAAGGTAGTTTTTAATGTACAGTACATACAGTATATAGACGTTTCGGTCACCTAGACCTCCATCACAGTACTAAGTATGGTACTGTTGTTGTTTATATCGTACTCAAACGGAGAGCCAAGAAATGTGTGATCCCCCCGGGTATGGGGACACAAAGCACAATTGTGCAGAGTCAGTCCGGTATATGTGCAGCGTGTGGGGCAATGACACGGCATCCACCGCGGGTCAATGGCGCCATTGACCCGCGGTGGATGCCGTGTCATTGCCCCACACGCTGCACATATACCGGACTGACTGCACAATTGTGCTTTGTGTCCCCATACCCGGGGGGATCACACATTTCTTGGCTCTCCGTTTGAGTACGATATAAACAACAACAGTACCATACTTAGTACTGTGATGGAGGTCTAGGTGACCGAAACGTCTATATACTGTATGTACTGTACATTAAAAACTACCTTTTCACTGGAAATCACTTATGTGTGCCAAGTTTCTAAATCTGTACAAACGAGCTTAGACCTCCAGAGTGAGGCATGCTGCTTGTAAGTACTCTCTAGTTTGGCAAAACATAAGGGGATTCAGTGTTCGTGCATCAATGAAAACAAGGGATGTGCTGCTGAAAATATGCATGCTGTAAGAGGACAAAATGACTATATAACAATCGTCTTGTCCCTAGTTTCTTTATCAGCCCTTTTGAGAACCTATCAAACTTTGTATTGTCAATTGGCTGTCACAAAGAAATCTGCTCATCTAAATGAACCTTTAAGGGTACCTGTCATGTAAAAATTGCTGTTAACCTGTAGATATGAGGTTAGTCTGCAGGCTAAGAGCATTCTGATGCTGCATGGCGCCATTCCTGCTTGGAGGAAATAAACTTTATTACTCCTGGCAGTCTCGGGCTTACAGTTATAGGTGTGGGCAGGTGTGGCTTCAGTAACCACTCCATGGATAGCAAGCGACACCTGTAACTGTGGCCCCAGCACTAACTGACAGCTAGCTCAGCATTAGCACTAACTATCAGTCAGCACTAGGGCATGGTTACAGATGCTGCTCAATATGCACTAAACGGTGACTGAAGCCACTCCGACCCAACCCTATGACTGAAAGACCAAAGCTTCCAGGAGAAATAAAGTTAATTTCTTCCTGGCAGTTGTTCTCTCAGTGCGGGCACCGGGCAGCTTCAGAATGCTATTATCCTGTAGAATAACCCCACATCTGGAGGTTAATGGCACTTTTTGCACGACAGGCCACATTTAACTTAGAATTATAACACAATATTTGAAAATGGCTCCATAAACTAGACATCCTCTTGAAAATGCAACCGTCTTACTTTCTTGTTGACTCACGCCACCAACCACAAGGAGGAGAGTTCAATGCTGGCTGTGTTAATTAGATCACTCTTGCCGTAATGGTTTATTTCCAAATAAACAAGGGATTTTGCCACCCACTGGGATATGACCACAGGGACCCCCTAGCGATCTTGATTTTGGGAGTGTGAAACCTCAAAACTGGGTCTCTGTAGCCCTGTCCTGAATGTGGCCTCTACTCCATGCATATCTGTGGAAGTAGCCAAATGTTAAACTTGGCAGTCTCATTAACCCATACACAATGAATAAAGCAGAGGTTGAGCCTTTGCACCTCTGCTCCATTCAGGATGAGGCTGCAGAGTACAGTTTCAGATCCCCAATCTCACCATTGCTGAGGGACAGACTGCTGGGATTGGGGCCCTGGAACCTCAGAACAGGGGAAAGGAACCCAAGTGATCATCAATCTATTTAGAGTTTGGGAAAATTTGTTTTTTGGAATAAGCCTTTCAGGGAGCGTAAATTAAAGGTTATTTCACACAGGCTAATGAACTGCTCATAAATAAGTGTCAATCAACAATGTAGGCCATCGATATGAGCTTATTTTTCTAATTTTACATGATATAATAATCAGGTTGCGTAGTATGCATGAATGATCACACTAATGCTTCAGATTGTCATCCCTTCATATCACCTGTTAACACAGATGGATGTATTAGCATGCAAGTATGATATTTAGGTCAGAGCAAAAGATATGATCTAACTAACAGGTCAAGGAAATTCTTATCCTCTCTTGCTGACAACTTTATCTTCCAAAAGGTAGGGGAGAAAACAAGGGGAAATGCTACCTTGGATCTAATCATTATAAACAGGGAGGAAATGGCTGAGGAGGTAAAAGTGGCTGGGACCCTAGGAGGTAGTGACCGTGCTATTTTAGAATTTTGGATAACTAGAGTAGGAAGACCTGTGAAGACTCAGACGTCAAGGTTAGACTTCAGAAAGGCAGATTTTAAGGGATTCAGAAAGAGAATTGGAGGGATCCAATGGCTGGATATCCTTAAGGACAAAAATATCCAGGAAGGATGGGAAATCTTGAAAAATGAAATTCTCAAAGCACAATTGTTAACAATTCCAAAAAGAGGGAAGAATAGGAAGCATTTAAGGAAACCAGGATGGATGAACACAGAACTTAAGCACATGCTAAAAAGGAAGAAAGAAATGTTTATAAAATGGAAAGAGGGAGGCATATCTAAATAAGAATATGATGCTGTCTGCAGAACCTGCAGGGCACGAATCAGATTACTAAAGCTGACAATGAATTGAGGCTTGCAAGAGACGTCAAAAGCAATAATAAAGGATTTTCGGGATATGTCAAAAGTAAAAGAAAAGTCAAAGATGCTATAGGATTTTTGCAGGATGAAAATGATGAAATGGTAAGACAGGATGTTGAGAAGGAGGAACTTTTAAATTCCTATTTTGCATCTGTTTTTTCTCAGAAAGGAAATGTAACATTAACTATTCTTCACTGTCCTATTAAGGGAATAGAAGAATCCAGGATATCTATAACCAGAAAGCTAGGGAGGAAACACTTAGCTTACTTAAATTAATTCAAGCCTCCAGGTCCAGATGAATTACACGCCAGAGTACTGAAGGAGATAGCAGAAGAAATTTTTTAACCCCTCTCCATAATCTTTGAAAATTCGTGGAGAACAGGAGAAGTCCCAGAAGACTGGAGAAGAGCAAATGTTGTTCCTATCTTCAAAAAGGGGAAGAAGGTGGACCCAGGCAAATATAGGCCGGTGAGTCTGACTTCTATACCAGGAAAGATCTTTGAACAAATTATTAAACAGCATGATTAAACAGAGTCAGCATGGGTTTGTAACTAATAAGTCATGTCAGACTAACTTAATTTCCTTCTATGACAGAATCACTGATTGGGTGGATCAGGGAAATGCTGTTGATATAGTATATCTTGACTTCAGCAAAGCATTTGACAAAGTATCTCACACAATCCTTATTGAAAAAATGACTAAGTATGGAATGGACAAGGCAACTGTTAGGTGGATTCATAACTGGCTTAGTGATCGGACCCAAAGAGTGGTCGTAAATGGCTGCACATCCAGTTGGAAGAATGTCTCAAGTTGGGTACCACAGGGCTCTGTCCTGGACCCCATATTGTTCAACATCTTTATCAATGATTTAGATGAAGGAATTGAGGGTAAACTGATTAAATTTGCTGATGACAGAGAGCTAGGAGGGATAGCTAATACTAGAGAAGAGAGAGAGAGGATTAAAAAAGATATAAATAAACTGGAGCAGTGGGCAGCAACTAACAGAATGGTTTTTAACAGGGAAAATGCAAAGTACTACATCTGGGCAATAAAAATGAAAAACGCATATACAGAATGGGAGGAATAGGGCTAAGCAACAGCACATGTGAAAAAGACTTGGGTATACTAATAGATAACAGACTGAATATGAGTCAACAGTGTGATGCAGCAGCAAAAAAGGCAAATGCAATTCTAGGATGTATTAACAGAAGCATAATGTCTAGATCACGTGAAGTCATTATTGCCCTCTACTCCTCTTTGGTCAGACCTCGTCTGGAATACTGTGTCCAGATTTTGGCACCACATTTTAAAAAAGACATCAAGAAACTGGAGCAAGTTCAGAGAAGAATGACCAGAATGGTGACCGGTCTGCAAACCCTGTCTTATGAGGAAAGGTTGCAGGATTTGGGAATGTTTAGCTTGCAAAAGAGAAGACTGCAAGCGACTTAATAGCTTCTCTACAAATATCTCAAGGGCTGTCACATTGTAGAAGGATCATCTTTATTCTCATTTGCACAAGGAAAGACTAGAAGCAATGGAATGAAACTGAATTGGAGGAGACACAGATTAGATGTTAGAAAAAACTTTTTGACAATTAGAGTGATCAATGAGTGGAACAGGCTGCCACGAGAGGTGGTGAATTCTCATTCAACAGAAGTCTTCAAACAGAAGCTGGACAAACATTTGTCTGGGAAGATTTAGTGAAACCTGCTTTGAGCAGGGGGTTGGAACAGATGACCCAGGAGGTCCCTTCCAACTCTACAATTCTATGGTTCTATGATCTATGATAATTAAGCTAATTATTACTAATCGTTTGCTCACTAACCGTGTTTACATGTGATGATAATCAAAAACGATCACTCATATCAATTGTATGGATGACTGTCACCCTCTGTAAATGGCCCTTGAACAAAGTGGTTCCTCCTTCATTGTTTCTAATCTTTTAGGCTTTTGTAGAAAAAAATATCCTACACAAACTCATACCTCCGCATATTGTATCCAAAACTTCTCACTCATGATTTTGGATGTTCCAAAAGACTGTCTGATAAAAACAAACATGGTGGGGAAGCATGCTATATACAGTGGGGAAAAAAAGTATTTAGTCAGTCAGCAATAGTGCAAGTTCCACCACTTAAAAAGATGAGAGGCGTCTGTAATTTACATCATAGGTAGACCTCAACTATGGGAGACAAACTGAGAAAAAAAAATCCAGAAAATCACATTGTCTGTTTTTTTTTTCATTTTATTTGCATATTATGGTGGAAAATAAGTATTTGGTCAGAAACAAAATTTCATCTCAATACTTTGTGATATATCCTTTGTTTGCAATGACAGAGGTCAAACGTTTTCTGTAAGTCTTCACAAGGTTGCCACACACTGTTGTTGGTATGTTGGCCCATTCCTCCATGCAGATCTCCTCTAGAGCAGTCAGTGATGTTTTTGGCTTTTCGCTTGGCAACACGGACTTTCAACTCCCTTCAAAGGTTTTCTATAGGGTTGAGATCTGGAGACTGGCTAGGCCACTCCAGGACCTTGAAATGCTTCTTACGAAACCACTCCTTCGTTGCCCTGGCGGTGTGCTTTGGATCATTGTCATGTTGAAAGACCCAGCCACGTTTCATCTTCAATGCCCTTGCTGATGGAAGGAGGTTTGCACTCAAAATCTCACGATACATGGCCCCATTCATTCTTTCATGTACCCGGATCAGTCGTCCTGGCCCCTTTGCAGAGAAACAGCCCCAAAGCATGATGTTTCCACCACCATGCTTTACAGTAGGTATGGTGTTTGATGGATGCAACTCAGTATTCTTTTTCCTCCAAACACGACAAGTTGTGTTTCTACCAAACAGTTCCAGTTTGGCTTCATCAGACCATAGGACATTCTCCCAAAACTCCTCTGGATCATCCAAATGCTCTCTAGCAAACTTCAGACGGGCCCGGACATGTACAGGCTTAAGCAGTGGGACACGTCTGGCACTGCAGGATCTGAGTCCATGGTGGCGCAGTGTGTTACTTATGGTAGGCCTTGTTACATTGGTCCCAGCTCTCTGCAGTTCATTCACTAGGTCCCCCCGCGTGGTTCTGGGATTTTTGCTCACCGTTCTTGTGATCATTCTGACCCCACGGAGTGGGATTTTGCGTGGAGCACCAGATCGAGGGAGATTATCAGTGGTCTTGTATGTCTTCCATTTTCTAATTATTGCTCCCACAGTTGATTTATTCACTCCAAGCTGGTTGGCTATTGCAGATTCAGTGTTCCCAGCCTGGTGCAGGGCTACAATTTTGTTTCTGGTGTCCTTTGACAGCTCTTTGGTCTTCACCATAGTGGAGTTTGGAGTCAGACTGTTTGAGGGTGTGCACAGGTGTCTTTTTATACTGATAACAAGTTTAAACAGGTGCCATTACTACAGGTAATGAGTGGAGGAAAGAGGAGACTCTTAAAGAAGAAGTTACAGGTCTGTGAGAGCCAGAAATCTTGATTGCTTGTTTCTGACCAAATACTTATTTTCCACCATAATATGCAAATAAAATGAAAAAAAAACAGACAATGTGATTTTCTGGATTTTTTTTTTCTCAGTTTGTCTCCCATAGTTGAGGTCTACCTATGATGTAAATTACAGACGCCTCTCATCTTTTTGTCACGGGGGCTTAGTTCAACTAAGGCTGAAATACCCGGGGCCCCTGTGGTGTCCCTTTTACTAGGGGAAACCCTGTCTGACCCTCAACCCAGGGTTTTTGCTGAAGGTGCAAATGCCTGAGCCTCCGACCTTTCCTTATCTCCTGCTCAGCCCTGCACTTAACCCTCCACCCTCCACCCAGTGAGGAGTCACACCACCAAAGCTCCCACACAAATAATGACAGACAGGGAGAACTTAAACTGCACTGTGCCGCACACACACAGGAATAAACAGTTATGTGAACAGGGCACAACTAAACACAAATATGGGAAGGAGAAAGGATAACGACGGATCATACGACACCAGATATGAATCTCTCTCTCTTGAACACCTCCACTCCAGACCGGAACCACTTGGTATGAAACACAAGCTATAATCGGCGACGCCCATATGCCAGTATGACTATTTAAAGACCGTGGGCGTGACTAACCTTCCAACCTGGTCTCCAGCAGGATTAACCCCCGAGAGCCAGAAGATCAAACCGGCGCCACTGAGGCTATAGTGGCTGGAGGTGGAACTACCTCTGCCTGCTGGATGCTGTGGTGTGAACAGCGTCCGACATGACAGTACCCCGTCTTCTACGAGGGACCCCAGGGCCCTCAAGACTCATAGGACCCGGCTTGTCCGGATGACGACGGTGAAAAGAACTGACCAGCCGATCCGCATGTATGTCTGAGGCTGGAACCCAAGACCTCTCCTCTGGACCATACCCCCGCCAGTGCACCAAATACTGAAGAGTACGGCGTACTACTCGAGAGTCCACCACCTTGGCGACCTCGAACTCTAACTCGCCATCCACCATGACTGGAGGTGGCATCGGCGTCGTGTCCACCAAGCCTACCACCTTTTTCAATAAAGCCCTGTGAAAAACGTTATGTATTCTGTACACCGCAGGAAGTTCCAACCGATAAGCCACTGGGTTAATGATGGCAGAAATCCTAAAAGGCCCAATAAACCTTGGACCCAGTTTTAAAGATGGGATTTTGAGTTTTATGTTCTTCGTAGCTAACCACACCCATTCACCCACACACAGGTCCGGACCTGGCACGCGTCTACTGTCAGCCACCCGTTTGTACCTGGCACTCATGCTCAACAAACGCTGTTTCACCCGCCTCCAGACTGATGACAATTGGGCTCCTAGCTGATCCTCCTCCGGGACACCCCCGGAGTCACCCTGACGTAAGGTACAAAACTGAGGATGTTGACCGTACACACAAAAGAATGGAGACTCTCCTGATGACTCTTGGCGGTGATTATTTAATGCGAATTCGGCCAGAGGAAGGAAAGTAGACCACTCCTCCTGGTTGTCGGACACAAAGCATCGTAAATACTGTTCTAGATTTTGGTTCATGCGCTCAGTTTGTCCATTAGACTGTGGATGAAACGCCGATGAATGTGACAACTTGATCCCCAACCTAGAGCAAAAAGCTTTCCAAAACCTCGCCACAAATTGCGTACCCCTATCAGATACTATGTCAGACGGTACTCCGTGGAGTCTGACCACCTCCTTCACAAATACCTGAGCCAAAGTCTTAGCATTGGGCAAAGAGGACAACACCACAAAATGCGCCATCTTTGAAAAACGGTCAACCACCACCAGGATGACCGTGTTCCCTGCCGAGGCTGGCAAGTCAGTGATAAAATCCATGGAGATTTCTGTCCATGGCCTATTGGGTACCCCCAGAGGCTGTAGCGTGCCAGCAGGACGGGTTCGGGGTGACTTAGCCCTAGCGCACGTGATGCAAGCTGCCACGTACGAGACCACGTCCTGCCGGATTTTGGGCCACCAGAAACGACGCGATACCAGCTCTAAGGTGCCCTTCACCCCTGGGTGACCAGCCAGTACCGAATCGTGGTGTTCCTTCAACACCTTAGGCCGAAGATGCAGGGGTACAAATGATTTGTTGGCGGGAAGTCCTGGTGGTACCTCCTCTTGGGCCTCGGCAATCTCCGCCTCTACCTCAGTCGTGAGAGCCGAGACCACTACCCCTTTCTGGAGGATGGGTACCGGCTCTTCCCGAGGTTCTCCCCCCGGAAAACACCTAGACAAAGCATCCGCCTTGGTGTTTTTAGCCCCGGGACGGTACGTCACAAGAAAATTGAAATGAGTAAAAAACAATGCCCAGCGAGCCTGCCTAGGAGACAGACGCTTGGCCGACTCCAGGTAGAGCAGATTCTTATGGTCGGTGATAACTGTGACCTGGTGAGCCGCCCCCTCCAAGAAGTGTCGCCATTCCTCAAAAGCCAGTTTGATGGCCAACAACTCCCTGTTGCCGATATCATAATTCCGTTCGGCCGGCGACAGCTTCTTGGAGAAGTAGGCGCATGGATGCATCTCGCTCAAGGACGAGCCTTGAGACAGTACTGCCCCCACTCCCACCTCCGACGCATCAACCTCTACCACAAAAGGTTTAGACACGTCTGGTTGCACCAGAATGAGGGCTGAAGCAAAACTATTCTTCAGACGCTCAAATGCACGTATAGCCACCTCAGGCCAGTTCGCCAGATCGGCACCCTTCTTTGCCATGTCCGTGAGCGGTTTGGCGACAGTCGAAAAGTGTTTTATAAATTTCCTATAATAATTTGCAAACCCAAGGAACCGCTGGAGTGCTTTCAGACTCTCCGGCCTCTCCCATTGCAACACCGCTTGCACCTTAGCGGTGTCCATTTTAAAACCGGCTGCGGACACAATATATCCCAAAAAGGGCAACTCCTGGACAAAAAATAAACATTTTTCCAGCTTAGCATAGAGCTGGTTCTCCCGGAGCAACTGTAACACCTGCCTAACATGCTCCAAATGAGTGTCCCGATCGCTAGAATAAATGAGGATATCATCCAGGTATACAATCACAAATCTCCCCAGGACATGAGCAAATACATCATTAATAAAATGTTGGAAAACGGCAGGCGCGGTGGTCAACCCAAACGGCATAACCAGACTCTCAAAATGACCCTCAGGAGTGTTAAACGCCGTCTTCCACTCATCCCCCTGACGGACCCTTATGAGGTTATACGCCCCCCTGAGGTCCAGCTTGGAAAACCATTTCGCCCCCGCTACCTGGTTGAACAAATCCGGGATCAACGGCATTGGGTAGGGATCACGGATAGTAATCTGGTTTAACTCTCGGAAATCCAGACACGGGCGTAACCCCCATCTTTCTTCTTAATGAAGAAAAACCCCGCGGCTACAGGCGAGGACGAAGGCCGGATGTGACCTTTGCGCAGACTCTCCGCGATGTAGTCTTTCAGAGCTTGTCTCTCAGGACCAGAAATATTAAACATCCTGGCCTTAGGTAATTTGGCCCCGGGTTTTAACCTAATAGCACAGTCATAGGCTCTATGTGGAGGCAGTTCTGAGCAACCCTTCTCAGAGAAAACATCCGCGAAATCCTGCAAAGCCTCCGGCAGGCTGGGCGTCACGGCGGACACACATGTGGCCAAGCAATTGTCTTGGCAGAAACCACTCCATTGTACTATGTCCTGAGTTTTCCAATCAATTACCGGGTTGTGCCTGGACAGCCATGGAAAACCCAGGACCATTTGAGCTGGCGAAAACAGCGATCAATACGTATCACCAAACTCATGGCAGACTCCAATGATGCCGGAGTCTCATACATCAGGAGGGCTTGTTTCACCCTCCCTGATACCCCATGAATAAACTGGCTCCGCAGTGCTGGGTCATTCCACTGTGTGTCTACAGCCCAGCGGCGAAATTCCGAACAATAGTCTTCTGCCAAGCGCTCCCCCTGGCGGAGGGCGCGGATTTTAGATTCCGCTAGAGCCAGTCGGTCAGGGTCATCGTAAATGAGCCCGAGGGCAGAAAAAACATTATCGACCGAATGAAATGTAGCAGAGTCAGCTGGTAAGGAAAATGCCCATGCTTGGGGGTCACCACTCAGTAATGACAACACCAGCCCTACTCGCTGGGCCTCATTACCTGAGGATATTGGCCGCATGCGGAAGTATAATTTGCAGGCCTCCCGAAATACGACAAATTTGCTGCGATCGCCTGAAAATCGTTCTGGCAGCGGAAACTTCGGCTCTGCACCGATACCTGCAGATGCCGTTTGCACCTTTGCTACTACCAGGCCCTGCTGCTGAACTGCCCCTTTCAACTTGGAGACCTGTATGGACAGCGCCGCCAACTGGCGGGTTATGGAATCTAATGGATCCATGGACTCCTGAAAAAATGTGGGCCGATTATAATGTCACGGGGGCTTAGTTCAACTAAGGCTGAAATACCCGGGGCCCCTGTGGTGTCCCTTTTACTAGGGGAAACCCTGTCTGACCCTCAACCCAGGGTTTTTGCTGAAGGTGCAAATGCCTGAGCCTCCGACCTTTCCTTATCTCCTGCTCAGCCCTGCACTTAACCCTCCACCCAGTGAGGAGTCACACCACCAAAGCTCCCACACAAATAATGACAGACAGGGAGAACTTAAACTGCACTGCGCCGCACACACACAGGAATAAACAGTTATGTGAACAGGGCACAACTAAACACAAATATGGGAAGGAGAAAGGATAACGACGGATCATACGACACCAGATATGAATCTCTCTCTCTTGAACACCTCCACTCCAGACCGGAACCACTTGGTATGAAACACAAGCTATAATCGGCGACGCCCATATGCCAGTATGACTATTTAAAGACCGTGGGCGTGACTAACCTTCCAACCTGGTCTCCAGCAGGATTAACCCCCGAGAGCCTGAAGATCAAACCGGCGCCACTGAGGCTATAGTGGCTGGAGGTGGAACTACCTCTGCCTGCCGGATGCTGTGCTGTGAACAGCATCCGACATGACACTTTTTAAGTGGTGGAACTTGCACTATTGCTGACTGACTAAATACTTTTTTTCCCCACTGTATAAAGGTCCTTTCTTACATAGAGAGATCGCTAAAGCATCACTGATTTTGTGACGAAACAGCGATCTCGCCAGCGATCTCGCTTTGTGTGACACGTACCTGCGACTGGCCCCCCTGCTGGATATCGCTGATCGTGCTCGAATGGCCAAGGCCATTTTTTCGTCGTTGGCGTCCCGCTGACCGGCATGCATCGCTGTGTTCGGCACCGACTAGCGACATCGCAGAACTCATGGACGCAGGCGGAAGTCGTCAGAATCGCTGCGGTGTGACAGGTAACAGCGACCCCCGACGGATCGCTGTGTCACTGCTGCGTCGCTGGAGAGAATTGCCTGTTTGGCAGCTCACTAGCAACGATTTAGCAATGCAACAGCGATCCTGACCGGGTCGTATTGTTGTCGGGATCGCTGGTGCATCGCTAAATGTAACGGGACCCTAAGAGTTAAGACTTCACCGACATTTGCCTGCTTGTATAACTATATATTTTTTATTTGTACGTCCCATGGTTGCACTGCCATTGAAATGTCAGTGATGGGTTTATGCATGTAATGTGGAGATGTATTGCTTTAGTGTGCCATCTGCAGACATTAAAATACAAACAATGCAGTTAAGAAAGCCTTGAAAGCATTGAAACCATATTCTGTCAAATTAGTAAATATATTTATACTTTATTTTATTACAGACATGACTTGGCCAAATTTCCACTGTCATCTTTAACGACGCACAAATAAATTAGCAAAATTGTTACAGCCTGTAATTATTTCACATGTTATAACGTGAGGAAATTTGCAAAACAAGACCTGCTTCAGGTATTCTATGTTTCATAGTATAACATAAAGCTGCCCTAATTTAATTATTCTCACCTTACATACTCTTCCAACTCGAGAGAATATTGTTTTTTCAGAGGCACTGCCTTCTGGGGATGCTTCCCGAAAGAAAAAGTAAATCTTGTCATCATCTGGATTATATGTGTCTGGTATGGAATAAGCACCAAAAAACTTTGCACCTATAATTTTAAGACATAGAAATCAGATTATGCTGGAGGTTGTGTTTGCTTTGCTTCTTCTGTACTTTACTGTAGAAATAGATTTATTTGCTCTTAAATAAATTATAACATCACTACCTTTCCTTTTATCCCGTTTGCCAATAATCAATTTTTTGTTCCATTTTAGTTTATTTGTTTAGTTTATTAATTTTAGTTGAGTTATGTTTTCAATTAATCTAGTTTATTAATCCCATCCAGTCACAATGATTCCTCACCTGTCTGAAGTGCAGCTAATCTATGGCCCCTTACCAACCTGAGAATACCAGCCTCCAGCTGTCTGCTTTAGCAAGGCTGGCTGTAAAAAATGGGCCATGCCATTTCTTAAAATTATTTATTTAAATGATTAAAAAAACAACGTGGGTATCTCTCTATTCTTGATAAACAATCTTGCTAACGCTGACAGCTGAGGGTTCCAGCCCCAGCTGTCAGTTTTGCTTGGCTGGTTATCAAAAATACAGGGGAACCCACGCTGTTTTTTTTTAATTAATTATTTTATAGCGCAGGTGTTGGCTGATGAATACTCCCATTTGCTGCCGCCTGCTCTTTCTGTTATTATTGGCAGCAGACATACGCTGATGGGAGCAGTAGTCTGGTCATCAGCCTGCGCTAGTGAACAGAGGTAAATTTTATACCTCCAATCACAGCTGCACGCTCATGCTGTCATTTTACAGCGTGGGAACCGTGGCTGTCTGACATGTGAAAATGATTTTACCGCCAATCAGAAGCAGCATTTGACATGCTGTCATGCACGTGTCAGCACAACAAACACCCGGTTATTGGGAGGCCGAACCCAAACAGTAACAGGGACTTCCTGGTAAAGTCTGTGTTCAGTGTCTGTGCCCGAACAGTAGGTGTTCGGTACGGACACCGAAGTTTACTGTTTGGGTTTGCCCATCTATAGTTGTGAGGCTATCATAACCTTTAATTATTTTATCTATTTTAACTGGATAAAACCCTATAGCGATTTTCTCTCTTTCTTAGTTTTCTTATCATGGTGTATAGGCACAGGTGAAAAGGTGGGCTCATAAAAGTCCATGATGGGATATCACTAGAATCCACCTTACAAGGGTTATTTCAAATTGTGCAATCAGTGAGTTTTGGACTTATGTACAATGGGGAAAATAAGTATTTAATACAGTGCCAATTTTGTAAGTTTTCCCACGTACAAAGAATAGAAAGTTCTATCATTTTTATCATAGGTGCACTTCAACTGTCAGAGAAAGAATCGAGTAGTAAAAAACAGAAAATCACATTGCATGATTTTTTAATAATTACATTTTATTTTATTGCATGGAAAAGTATTTGATCACCTACCAACCAGCAAGAATTCTGGCTCTTATAGACCTGTTAGTTTTTCTTTATGAAGCCAACCTACTCAGCAGTCATTACCTATATCAATTGAACCTGCTTGAACTTGCTAACTGTATAAATGATACCTGTCTACATACTCAATCAATCACACTCTAGCCTATCCACTATGGCCAAGACCAAAGAGATGTCTAAGATCACCAAGGACAAAATTGTAGACCTGCACAAGGCTGGGATGGGCTACAGAACAATAGGCAAGCAGCTAGATGAGAAATCAACTGTTGGTTTATTAATTAGAAAATGGAAGAAACACAAGATGACTGTCAATCGGCCCCAGTTTGGGGCTAAGTGCAAGGTCTTGCCTCGTGGGGTAAGGATGATTGTGAGAAATGTCAGAAATCAGCCCAGAACTACATGGGAAGACCTGGTTAATGACTGTAAGAGAGCTGGGACCACAGTCTAAAACATTACCATTACCATTATGCCATCATGGATTAAAATCCTGTAGGGCACACAATGTCCCCCTGCTCCTGACAGAACATGTCCAGACATTCAGGTATTTGAAGTTCACCAATGACCATCTGAATGATCCAGATGAGGCATGGTAGAAGGTCATGTGGTGTGGTCAGATGAGTCCAAAATAGAACTTTTTGGTATCAACTCTATCACTCTGTGTTTGGAGGAAGAAGGATGAGTACAACCCCCAAAACACTGTCCCGACTGCAAAGCATGGTGGGGAAAACATCATACTTTGATGGTGCTTTTCTGCAAAGGGAACAGTATGACTTCACAGTATTGGAGGGAGAATGTATCTCCAAATTTTGGCCTACAACCTCCCTCCTTTAGTAAGAGCATTGAAGAATTGAAGATGGGTTATGGCTGGGTCTTTCTGCATGACAATGACCCAAAACACACAGCCAGGGCAACTAAGCAGTGGCTCCGTAAGAAGCATTTTAAGGTCCTGGAGTGGCCTAGCCAGTGTCGAGACTTGAACCCAATAAAATAAATTTGGAGGGACCTGAAACCCAATTTTGACCAGCAACAGCCCTGAAACCTGAAAGATCTGTATGGAGGAGTGGGCCAAAATCCCTGCTGCAGTATGTGCAAACTTGTTCAAGAACTACAGGGAACGTCTGACCTCTGTAATTGCAAACATAGGTTTCTGTATCAAATGTTAAGTTCTGATTTTCTATTGTATTAAATTGCAAATTAATTATGTAAAAATCATACAATGTGATTTTCTGGATTTTTTTAAAGATTTTGTCTCTCACAGTTAAAGTTTACCTACGATAAAAATTAAATACCTCTCCATTCTTTGTAGGTGGAAAAAATTGCAAAATGGGCAGTGTATCAAATACTTATTTTACCCATTGTATATGTAATGACCCTGATAAGTAAGTGACACTACTTTTCTCACAAAGAGCAAGCATAGCTTATTGTCCTAAAGTTTTCCCGTATAAACTGTGGAATTTTTTCTTCACCCTATTCTTTATAATGTGCTACCCTGAAAATACTACAAAGAAGGGATAAATGGTGAATTTTTAACAACCTCGTTATTTTTTTTACTTTTAAATCACTTAAAAACAGTTATAAACAAAGTTACTACATTTTCAATTGCCTTATCTTTGTGACCTTTTATTAATATTGTACTGTTTCTAAAAAAGAAAATGTTACCATTAAGCCAGTAATGATCAGAGTTATCTGTTCTGATGAAATGATGTTCATTGGGTGGTCCAAGTGAACGAGTAAATGTTGTTTCTTTTCCAAGGAAATCTGAAGCTGTCCCAGCAAAAAGATACTTATCTGAAAACAATAATAGCAATACATTAGATAATGCCTACTTTTAATATTGAATTAGTAGAAACAACAAGGCACTCAAAAATTGATCAGTTCGTAGAAGGTGCACAAGTAGGGTCTCCAGCCCATGTAGTAAACAATACAAAAAATTGGCACTCATAAATTGGTGAAAAAATGATTTCTCTATTTATTGGCATCCAGATAGATATTTGCTTAACGTTTTCGGTCCAATAACGGACCTGCAACAGAGATTCTCTAAGAAATACTTACAGAAAGATAAGGAATTAATCTCCATGTTATAGACATTATATCTGAAGAGAATTATACAGTGGGGCAAAAAAGTATTTAGTCAGTCAGCAATAGTGCAAGTTCCACCACTTAAAAAGATGAGAGGCATCTGTAATTTACATCATAGGTAGACCTCAACTATGGGAGACAAACTGAGAAAAAAAAATCCAGAAAATCACATTGTCTGTTTTTTTTTCATTTTATTTGCATATTATGGTGGAAAATAAGTATTTGGTCAGAAACAAAATTTCATCTCAATACTTTGTGATATATCCTTTGTTGGCAATGACAGAGGTCAAACGTTTTCTGTAAGTCTTCACAAGGTTGCCACACACTGTTGTTGGTATGTTGGCCCATTCCTCCATGCAGATCTCCTCTAGAGCAGTGATGTTTTTGGCTTTTCGCTTGGCAACACGGACTTTCAACTCCCTTCAAAGGTTTTCTATAGGGTTGAGATCTGGAGACTGGCTAGGCCACTCCAGGACCTTGAAATGCTTCTTACGAAGCCACTCCTTTGTTGCCCTGGCGGTGTGCTTTGGATCATTGTCATGTTGAAAGACCCAGCCACGTTTCATCTTCAATGCCCTTGCTGATGGAAGGAGGTTTGCACTCAAAATCTCACGATACATGGCCCCATTCATTCTTTCATGTACCCGGATCAGTCGTCCTGGCCCCTTTGCAGAGAAACAGCCCCAAAGCATGATGTTTCCACCACCATGCTTTACAGTAGGTATGGTGTTTGATGGATGCAACTCAGTATTCTTTTTCCTCCAAACACGACAAGTTGTGTTTCTACCAAACAGTTCCAGTTTGGTTTCATCAGACCATAGGACATTCTCCCAAAACTCCTCTGGATCATCCAAATGCTCTCTAGCAAACTTCAGACGGGCCCGGACATGTACAGGCTTAAGCAGTGGGACACGTCTGGCACTGCAGGATCTGAGTCCATGGTGGCGTAGTGTGTTACTTATGGTAGGCCTTGTTACATTGGTCCCAGCTCTCTGCAGTTCATTCACTAGGTCCCCCCGCGTGGTTCTGGGATTTTTGCTCACCGTTCTTGTGATCATTCTGACCCCACGGGGTGGGATTTTGCGTGGAGCACCAGATCGAGGGAGATTATCAGTGGTCTTGTATGTCTTCCATTTTCTAATTATTGCTCCCACAGTTGATTTCTTCACTCCAAGCTGGTTGGCTATTGCAGATTCAGTGTTCCCAGCCTGGTGCAGGGCTACAATTTTGTTTCTGGTGTCCTTTGACAGCTCTTTGGTCTTCACCATAGTGGAGTTTGGAGTCAGACTGTTTGAGGGTGTGCACAGGTGTCTTTTTATACTGATAACAAGTTTAAACAGGTGCCATTACTACAGGTAATGAGTGGAGGAAAGAGGAGACTCTTAAAGAAGAAGTTACAGGTCTGTGAGAGCCAGAAATCTTGATTGCTTGTTTCTGATCAAATACTTATTTTCCACCATAATATGCAAATAAAATGAAAAAAAAACAGACAATGTGATTTTCTGGATTTTTTTTTCTCAGTTTGTCTCCCATAGTTGAAGTCTACCTATGATGTAAATTACAGACGCCTCTCATCTTTTTAAGTGGTGGAACTTGCACTATTGCTGACTGACTAAATACTTTTTTTCCCCACTGTATATCTGATGATGCTTAGAGGAAACGGGAAAAAATAAAAGACATAAATATAATCCATCAATTGCACATATTATCTAGCTTGGATACTTGTGATTGTACCATAAGTGCACGTGATCCGTGAAATATAGGCGTATATATAAAACGGTGTTAAGGAAAATAGCCAGAAGTTTATCCTTAGCAACTATTGACCGCACAGCACACTGACAGGCGCACTTCCCAATGCTGGATTGAGTCCAGCAAAAATACATAGCGCAGGCGCCAAGCGGCTGCATCATGTCACCGCTATGACGTGGTCTGGGGAAGTCCCCGCCGGGTTAAAAACCCGGGTAAAAGCATATTTGCATGGGCAGACCACACTTCAGATATGCACTGAACAATCAGTAATAGATGGTTCAATGTTTATAGACAGCTATTGTTCTCAGCAGCACAGGTCCTCTTAATGCACCAGGTCAATCGGGAAGAGCCGAGGTTAAGCACCAGAATATCATCCTCCTGCTGCCTGCTTTGACTTAGCTGGTAAATAAAAATAAGGGAGAACCCACATTATTTTCTTAAGGTCCACCCATTTTTAATAACCAGCAAAGCAGACAGCTGAGGGCTGATATTATTAGGCTGGGAAGGTCCATTGATATTGTCCCTTCCCCAGCATAATAAGACCAGCTCTTAGATGTCTGCTTTGACTTGGCTGGGAATAAAACTGTAGGTGTGACCTTACAACATTGTTTTCTTTAAATGATTTATTTAGGTTGGGTCACATGATGCGTCGGCCATTACTTAGCATGGCTGCAATGGAGCTGGAATTACCCATAGCCTTAAAGCTTGTTGGCTGTGCTGTAGCCTTTCAACAAGCTTTATTAGGCTGCCAAACCTGAACAGTAATACTGACAAAAAAGTAATAAGTCGATGTTCGGGGTTTGGTACCAGGCACTATGTGTCCCGTATGAAACCTGTACTTTACAGTTCGGATTCACTCATCCCTAACGTTCACCTTTTGCGCAATCACAAAAATCATTTCACCTGACAAATAAGTGTTTTACTTGTTTGTCAGATATTTGGCAGCCTGTTCAGACTGTTCAATTATCGCAAAGCAAGTGTTCCTAGAAAGACTTGTTTCATGATAATCATACATGTAAATACACAGAAAGTGTTCGATTTACATGCAGAATTACCAAAGGGGATATTAGACATTAAAAAGTGTCTTTTCAGAATGTGTGATGAAGGCAGGACAGATGCTCAAACGTCCTTTTTGTAACTTTTCTCTATTATATGGCCAAGACTGAGGACTGCCCTTTATTAATGTAGAATTTCCTAATAACGCATCTGAAAATAAATTGAAGTTCTTGTGGCTTGGTGCACGGAACTGCAATATTAAATAACCATAGGTAGGGGAAATTATTATAGCTATTTTCATTGTCTTTATTACTAAATATTTTTGCTTCATTAAACTGTCATCTAAAACAAATTGCCCTTGTCCGTGTTAATGCCATAGGCAAATACACATTTCCTTCCTAAGAAAACTTCCCCTCGTTTTTTTTTTCCTTAATGTTATATCCTTTAGACAACATCAGTTGGCTTTAAGGTATCAACTGTCAACCTATGAAAAGTGAATATCACAATGAATAATTGATGTTGTTTTTGTTAGCCACATTACAGAGCGAGGATAGCCCCAGTTTTGTCACTGACAAGCCTTTGTTGACATAACGATACATATGTATCTGTTCAGGGAAGTTCCTTGTGCAGGCACTGCTGTCTGAGAATTCTTTCATCTCTGTCTGTCAGATACGCATATAGTATAACATAAGTGGTTTAATTTTTCACACATGTACGGTGAAATGGAATAAATGGAGATTACAAGCTTTTTACTGCATGCTGTGATCCATGACAAATCCGGGATGTCTGTATCTTTCATCAATATTCAATAAACCATTTTTAAGCATGCTAAGAGATAAAAGCTTCTTTCGGGACAATAGTTTTCATTATGATTTCGGGTTCCACATAATAATCTTCATTATTACTAAGCATGTATTTTTCCAGTCAAATTCAACTTCAGCTTGGCAAGAATCTGCATATTTATATATATATATATATATATATATATATACACTAGCTATTGAACCCGTTCTACGCCCGGGTGGCAAGCATTTATATTGGTATATGGTCTCCATCCTGTTATGTGCTGCTTCCATCCTGCACCCTAAAGTGGCTGGATTGCTTTGCTGACATGTCTATAAAAATGGCGCCGGAAAGTACGGGCTACGCAGGTGCCGATACCGGCACCACAACACGCCCTCTCCTGACATCACAGCCTTATATCAAAAATTTCCGCCCATCAACAAAATGGCGCCTGAAGTGCGCTATACGCATGCGTCATTTCCGACAGGATTTATGTCCCGGCTTCCAGCCCGAAGAGACCCCAAGGCAATATCAGATAGGTAAGTTGTTGTGCCGGAGATTGCGGTATGCGTTCAGTGCTGACTAGTGTTGAGGGATACCGTCCGATACTTAAAAGTATCGGATCGGAATGGATCGGCCGATCTAAAAAAAATATCGGGTATCGCCGATTCCGATACCGGAAGTCCCATTCAAGTCTATGGGACTTCCGGTATCGGAATAAGAAAAACCCTATTTTTGCCTTGTACAGCCTCTCTGGGGTCTGTACGGGCCTTTCAGGGGGCTGTGCCGACTGCCCGGGGGTCTGTGCAGGCTCCGGGGGTCTGTGCCGACTGCCCGGGGGTCTGTGCGGCCTGCCGGGGGGCTGTGCCGGCCTGCCGGGGGGCTGTGCCGGCCTGCCGGTGGTCTGTGCAGGCTCCGGGGGTCTGTGCCGACTGCCCGGGGGTCTGTGCGGCCTGCCAGGGGGCTGTGCCGGCCTGCCGGTGGTCTGTGCAGGCTCCGGGGGTCTGTGCAGGCATCGTCTGATGGGACTACAAGTCCCATCGGGCGATGCCTGCTACCATGACAGTGATTGACACATTAGCCAATGATGGGACAGTTGTAGTCCCATCGGACGATGCCTGCACAGACCCCCGAAGCCTGCACAGACCACCGGCAGGCCGGCACAGCCCCCCGGCAGGCCGGCACAGCCCCCCGGCAGGCCGCACAGACCCCCAGGCAGTCGGCACAGACCCCCGGAGCCTGCACAGACCACCGGCAGGCCGGCACAGCCCCCCAGCAGGCCGGCACAGACCCCCAAAGCCTGCACAGACCCCCGGACAGTCGGCACAGACCACCGGCAGGCCGGCACAGCCCCCCGGCAGGCCGGTACAGACCCCCGGACAGTCGGCACAGCCCCCCGGCAGGCCGGTACAGACCCCCGGACAGTCGGCACAGACCCCCCGAAGGCCCGAACTGACGGCGCATCATGATGTGCACAGACAGCGCATCATGATGATGTCATTTCGGCAGCCAATCAGAGCCACAAAAGTGGCTCATTGCATTTTGGACTTCCGATTCCGGTATCCGATACGAAAAAAGTATCGGTACTCGGTATCGGAATTCCGATACGGCAAATATCGGCCGATACCCGATACTTGCGGTATCGGAAAGCTCAACACTAGTGCTGACGCATACTGCAATATCCTGAGCCACAATTCTCATCCCCGGATGCGTAACTCTGTGGGGTTCAGACTGTGCAGGCGCGCCGCGCTTGCGCAGTCTATAAAGGCTTCGGACAGAGTAACGCTCCTAGCATTATATTATAGATATATACAGTGCATATATATATATATATATATATATATATATATAGCTTTTGTGGGTAGGGTCTTCGACTCTGCTATGGTCACACCACTGCTCCTGCTGTTTTTATTATACTCCTGGTTTACACTTAACGCTGGCACCGTCCTAGCTGCGGGTGGTGCTTGCACACATTGATCTCCTGAAAGCCTTCAGGAAAATGATTGCATATGCACCACCAATGAGGCCATTTTACTGAAGATTGCCAGGAGATGAGTTTGTGCTTGCACCACCACTGGCACCATTTTCCTGGAGACTGCCAAGAAAACATTATGCGCAAGTGCTGCTGATGTGAGATTTGAACCAGTTGCACGATAAAAACAACATGAATAATGGAGGGGTTGTGGCAGAGCCAAAGACCCTACCCACAGTCCTGCTCTGATACACGAAGCTATGAGTATAAGAAAACTTCAAACTTTGATTACACAAAATTCACAAAACGATTTTTCACCACAGGTATCATTTTAATCAGTATCACAGCGCCAATATGGCCATGTATCCTTTACTTAGCAAAATGCTGCTGACAAGTACTCTTTAAGAATTCAAGCATCTATTTTTATTGCAGAACTTACTCTCATACTCACCAGAAGCTGTTTTCATCTTTTATTAGTGCAACTCCAGTCAGTCTTCTGCAGTTTCAGACTTACCGGATCACTTCAGTGTTTGCTGGATGATCCCGAATTTTCAAATGAATGTAAGTTTATGAAAGCCAGAACAAGGTTCTCACAGACTTACACTGAGAACTTGTGATCGTTACATCTGACTTCTGTTCAGTCAAAAGCTGCAGTCACAAAATGGTGCCGCGAGACTGGAGCAGCACTGGAAATGCCTGAAGACGGCAGCTGGTAAGTTTAATACTAGACTCAGGGAAATTAGATGCTTTAATAATGTTTTCAGTAATTAATATGTAATGCTATAATTGCTCTACAAATTTGTCTATCTCATATCTATCCAACATACTGTAGATGCTTGTATTTACCCATTGTCTATTTTTTTAAAAAAGAGGGCAGTACTCTTCTTGGAGGCTGAGTTCAAATCATTGGACTGAGGACAGCATTCCTCCAAAAAATAAGTTCAGAGAAAATCACTGCACATGCACAAGAAAAATAATGCTTCAGGTGAGTATTTATTGCTGATAGGTGAAGCGACAATTTAAACGACGTTTCAGCCAATCACTGGCCTTTATCATATAGTCGCCTTTTCAAAAAACCATCATGGGAAAACCAGGTAAGTAGTGTCACCGCAATAAAATATGATAAGACAGAGCCTATTGTGTCCAGTTTAGAGTCAATGCCCAGTGTATGCAGTGGGTTCAGGAGGAGCCGCTCTCCAGGGGGTATGGGCTTGATTCATTGGTGGCGCAGTGGAGGATGCAGACACTTCTGTGTCCCTGAAGTTTTTTTATTGTGGTGACACTACTTACCTGGTTTTCCCATGATGGTTTTTGAAAAGGCGACTATAAGATAAAGGCCAATGATTGGCTGAAACGTAGTTTAAATTGTCGCTTCACCTACCAGCAATAAATACTCACCTGAAGCATTATTTTTCTTGTACGTGTGCAGTGATTTTCTCTGAACTTATGCTTATGGAACCTCGGGTTCCTTTCACTGGCATCATTTCACAAAAAGTCGAGTGCTAACCATTTTTTCCTCTTATCTTTCTTCCAAAAAATAACAGCATTCCAAGTTGCATTGTAAAAAAATGGTGCAGTTTCTTTACACATATTATATGCAACATATTTGCTCCGTGATGGAACTTGACTCTTGGGAAGGCTCTATGTGGTAGGATAAAACTTAACGTTTGAAATGGAAAAAAGTACCCAACTTTTTTCAACTTGTAACTTGGTGTGCTGCTATTTTTGCATCTTTTTATCTCATTCACTATATAGGCAACACTTGTGACACAAATCTTAATGATTGCCATGCAGTCTGGCTTTGTAAACATTTGTGTATGATTGGGTTATTCTAAAGAGCTGGCGGCCATCATACTGTTAGGGGGAAGGGTGTGTTCATACATTATAGAATGAGTGAGACAACGGTGTGGACATTACACAGTTTGGGGGAGGTGTGGCGGTATCATACCATGTAACATAGTAACATAGTTTTGAAGGCTGAAGGAAGACCTTATGTCTATCTAGTTCAGCCTATTTTTAGTGCAGCCGTTCTGCATTGTTGATCCTGGGGAAGGCAAAAAACCCAGAGTAGAAGCCAATTTTCTCCATAGGGAAAAAAATTCCTTCCCCTAAGCTGGATCAATCATCTACCTGTAATATTCTGTTATTCGCAACCTTCTATACTGTTACTCACAAGAAAAGCATCCATTCCTTTCTTAAATTCATTCAGTGAGTTGGCCATCACCACTTCCTCAGGAAGAGAATTCCAGAGCCTCACTGCTCTTACCGTGAAGAACCCTCTTCTATGCTGGTGCAGAAATTGTCTTTCCTCCAAACGAAGAGAATGCCCCCTTGTTCTTGTCACAGTCCTTGGTACAAACAGTTCATTGGAGAGATCTCTGTATTGCCCACTGATATACTTGAACATATATATTAGGTCTCCCCTAAGTCTTCTCTTTTCTAGAGTAAATAGACCTAATTTTGATAACCTTTCTGGGTACTGTAGTGAACCAACTCCATTTATCATTTTAGTAGCCCGCCTTTGAACCCTTTCAAGTTCAGTAATGTCTTTCTTGAGCACGGCGTCCAAAATTGCACACAATACTCCAAGTGTGTAGAGAGCAATGGTTGTAACATACTAAGTGGGTGTGTGGATGCATCATACTGTTGATCAGGGTACATCTATGCTTATTACATATAATTAAGGCTGACCTAACAGGAACAGTATGAATAGCTGGTTTTTATAAAACAATATTAAAAAATATTATATAAAATAATAATAATAATAATAATAATAATAATAATAATAATAAAAATATCAGAATTAAATTTGGCCTGTAATTTTGGCCCTATACAAAAGGTATCTCATGTAGTCCTTTGGAAAAAATAATTCCCTACCTTTTACATAATCCATATAATATAGCTCAGGGGCAGACATACCACCAGTGCAGCTGCATCAGGTCTGGAGGTCGAGGGAGGTCCCTGCAGGGCAGCTCCAATGAGGGCATTCTGGCCTGTTTCTCTGGCCCTGAGGCTTCAAGGGGCCCATGGCCACATTGCCCTCATGTGCGGCGGGCAGGGAGTGATCTCTGCATCTCCGCTGCCTACAGGAGAAAATGGCAGTGGAGTGGAGCTGCAGGCATCCGTCCTCTGTTTCCTGCCCGCACCTTCTGTCTGACACAGCTGTGCGGCTGCATGACATCAGCATTCAGTGTGTGCCTTTGTCTGAGAGAAAGCGTTCAGCGTGTGGCTTTGTCAGAGAGAAAGTTACCAGCAACGATGATGCTACGGCTGTGGAGGAATGAGCGAAGAGGTAAGTGGAGTTGTGTGTGTGTGTGTTTTTTTAAAAATACAATGGGGATGGTGGAGAGGACAATGATGGAGGTGGTAGGGGAGAGGGCAATGATGGAGGTGGTGGAGAGGGCAATAATAGGGGTGGTGGAGAGGACAATGATGGATGTGAGGAAGAGGACAATGATGGGACTCGGGGAGGAAGACATTGAGGGATGTGGGGGCTTGAGATGGTAGTAAAGAGGAACTTATAAGGAACTTATGAGGAGGGGATGGGGAGGAGGACATTAGATATGGCTGAGAAATAAATTTGGTGGTGGAGGAGGGTGTTAAGCCTCTGATAGTGTCCTCCTCCATCTCACAATTCATTGTGATGCTATCGGTAATTTAAAATTTATTGGGGAGTGGGAGAGGAGAAGGTAAGGTGCTTAGGACACTTTACAATGAACTAAAAGGTGGGAGAAGATGCTGTCAGGGACTTGTAATGAATTGGGAGGTGGCAGAGGATGCGCAGTACCTGATAGTGTCTTCTCCGTCCCCCAAATTCATTATGATGCTATCAAGGACTTATACTAAATGGAGGAACACAGGACAGGGACTATGGCTTTGTGCACATGTTCTGGATTTGCAGGAGAAAATTCTGCTGCATATTCTAATGTGTTGGCAGAAAGAACGCTGCAGAAAACATGTTTATTTTTATGTCACTTTTTTTACACACTTTTGTTGCTTATTTTCCCAACACATTACTATGGGTGAAATAAGCTGCAAGAATTGATATTATGCAAATTTTAATCTGCTGCAAATCTGTAAGTAAAAAATATGCAGTGTGTACATGAAACTTCAGGGATCTCATTCATTTTTCTTGTACGGTAAAACTTTGCATATTTTCTGTGTGCACATAGCCTTACAGTTAATTGGGGAGGGTCACAGACTGAATATTTTATATTATTGGGTGGCAGAGAATATAGTTATCTGGGGGCACAGTACTACTTATCGCTTTATAGTTTTATTGGTGGGGTACATGTCTGTATTGAGCGGGGAGACACAAATATGTTTACAATCTTAGTGGCCTTGTTATTTTCAGGGCTGTGATGATCATCGTGACAAGATGAGTAGTGGCTGGGACATGTGCTATTAGAAAAGAAGCTTGCCCATGCTCCATCAGCCGTCATTGCATTATATACGGCTGAAAGAAATAAAGGCAGCACAAACAGCCTGTTGCAAATGGAATAGTGCTCCCTTAATTTTTTTTAGCAGCATATATCTAACAAGAGAGGATGGTATGTAATTAAAAACAGTGTTCTATATAATATATATACATGCCGATATGTAAGGGATGTATATATGTATATGTATGCATAAAAAGCAGACTACGTAAGATATATACGTGTGTGTGTGTGTGTGTGTGTGTGTGTATATATATATATATATATATATATACACAGTGGGGAAAAAAAGTATTTAGTCAGTCAGCAATAGTGCAAGTTCCACCACTTAAAAAGATGAGAGGCGTCTGTAATTTACATCATAGGTAGACCTCAACTATGGGAGACAAACTGAGAAAAAAAAATCCAGAAAATCACATTGTCTGTTTTTTTTTTTCATTTTATTTGCATATTATGGTGGAAAATAAGTATTTGGTCAGAAACAAAATTTCATCTCAATACTTTGTGATATATCCTTTGTTGGCAATGACAGAGGTCAAACGTTTTCTGTAAGTCTTCACAAGGTTGCCACACACTGTTGTTGGTATGTTGGCCCATTCCTCCATGCAGATCTCCTCTAGAGCAGTGATGTTTTTGGCTTTTCGCTTGGCAATACGGACTTTCAACTCCCTCCAAAGGTTTTCTATAGGGTTGAGATCTGGAGACTGGCTAGGCCACTCCAGGACCTTGAAATGCTTCTTACGAAGCCACTCCTTCGTTGCCCTGGCGGTGTGCTTTGGATCATTGTCATGTTGAAAGACCCAGCCACGTTTCATCTTCAATGCCCTTGCTGATGGAAGGAGGTTTGCACTCAAAATCTCACGATACATGGCCCCATTCATTCTTTCATGTACCCGGATCAGTCGTCCTGGCCCCTTTGCAGAGAAACAGCCCCAAAGCATGATGTTTCCACCACCATGCTTTACAATAGGTATGGTGTTTGATGGATGCAACTCAGTATTCTTTTTCCTCCAAACACGACAAGTTGTGTTTCTACCAAACAGTTCCAGTTTGGTTTCATCAGACCATAGGACATTCTCCCAAAACTCCTCTGGATCTTCCAAATGCTCTCTAGCAAACTTCAGACGGGCCCGGACATGTACAGGCTTAAGCAGTGGGACACGTCTGGCACTGCAGGATCTGAGTCCATGGTGGCGTAGTGTGTTACTTATGGTAGACCTTGTTACATTGGTCCCAGCTCTCTGCAGTTCATTCACTAGGTCCCCCCATGTGGTTCTGGGATTTTTGCTCACCGTTCTTGTGATCATTCTGACCCCACGGGGTGGGATTTTGCGTGGAGCACCAGATCGAGGGAGATTATCAGTGGTCTTGTATGTCTTCCAGTTTCTAATTATTGCTCCCACAGTTGATTTCTTCACTCCAAGCTGGTTGGCTATTGCAGATTCAGTCTTCCCAGCCTGGTTGGTGCAGGGCTACAATTTTGTTTCTGGTGTCCTTTGATAGCTCTTTGGTCTTCACCATAGTGGAGTTTGGAGTCAGACTGTTTGAGGGTGTGCACAGGTGTCTTTTTATACTGATAACAAGTTTAAACAGGTGCCATTACTACAGGTAATGAGTGGAGGAAAGAGGAGACTCTTAAAGAAGAAGTTACAGGTCTGTGAGAGCCAGAAATCTTGATTGCTTGTTTCTGACCAAATACTTATTTTCCACCATAATATGCAAATAAAATGAAAAAAAAACAGGCAATGTGATTTTCTGGATTTTTTTTTCTCAGTTTGTCTCCCATAGTTAAGGTCTACCTATGATGTAAATTACAGACGCCTCTCATCTTTTTAAGTGGTGGAACTTGCACTATTGCTGACTGACTAAATACTTTTTTTCCCCACTGTATATATATATCTTTGTCACCATAAAATTAGGGGGGCCCAGACACATTTCTTCCACAGGGGCCACAAGCTGTCAGTGTCTGCCCCTGGTGTAGCTATCTATGCCGTCAGTATCAAATGCCAGACAAGCTTATTTGGTGAGCTTTTTTTGTGTGTGATATGTAACATGTCAATTCAGTTTGCAGGGAAACACTGATTAATGATGTTTTTCTATAATAACAGTTGAGATACGATTATTTTAAGATATCACTTCAAGGAATTGTAACAATGTACATTCCAATAGTGCTCTACAAGTTACTACAAGTAGATTATTTTTATTTATGATCTTATGGACTACACAACATGAGGTCAACACATGGATGAAAGTACAGCATGACGTTGTCCATTTCTGAAATTTATCTTCCCAAGCATTGATATACAGCGTTAAAACAGTCAGTCTGGTGCACAATTAGGCTCTGACAGACCTTTCCTATAATCAAATGTGTCTATATGTCTAGCTTTAATCTAATCATTGTATATTTTAAGGAAACCTGAATGCTGATTACTCAAATCCAAAAAAACAGAAGCGAGCAAACTTCAGCGACAAAAGAGTCTTTCAGCAAGTATTGGATGTGGAGGTCAAACAGATACTGAATGTCACCAGATGTTAGACCACACAGGTCTGCTGCTGTCATCTCACCAGACGTTTCACCAGGTAAATTAGAAATATACACACAACTTTACTACAATTTTAAGTTTCATAATGTAAACAGCAGCTTAAGAAAAAACATGTTTTATTCTATCCATCCATCTATCTATCTAGTATCTATCTACCTATCTATCTAGTATCTATCCCATATCTATCTATCGATCTATCAATTTCCCCCACATCTATCTACCTAAAACAAAAAGTAAAAAAAAGTAGGCAGCACCCAAGAAAATGAATATGAAATCGTAGATTTTAGTAGCCCATATGCTGTGGCAACATTTCAGTTGGAAACAACCTATTAGGCACTGGGATTTTCCCGCTGCACGGGATGGATCTCAAGCCTTGTCTGGCCCTGCAGTCTCACATTCGGGTCCGGCTGCTGACACTGCTGCTCAGCGCAGGCGTCGGTCCCGCTGTGTTGCTCAGGTTCATGCCATGTGTTTGGTTACTGCTGACTCTCCAGCTAAGTCTTTAGTAACCAGTAACATACAGGTGCAGTCTTGCGCTCTGGAGACTAAGTCCAGAGATCACCTTACTGAGCTTGTCCGTGATGTGGCACCTACATATTGGAGGTCGGATGTCAGCTGCTCTGGTGATGTGGCAACTCCGGATTTGTGCACGAGCAAGTTCCTGTCCGACTGGACATGAGCCTAATGTATAAAATGCTCTCTGAGGCACACGCTGGTGAGCTAGTATCATTTGTGATAAGGTTATGTGTGTGGTAACTATACCACTCTGCCTGCATGTGCTATTCGTCCGTCTAGCTTGGGACTGAACTTGTTGGTAGTCAGCTAGCATCAGTGGGGGCAATTAGGAGCTTGGCATAGCATCTGAAGTTTGCAGAGCATGTACAACCCATAGTTACGGCTCCTTACTCATGGCCTGTTTCGATACCGTTTGCTACGGACACGGTTCTGTTGCAGAGCGGGTTCAGTCCACATGCTTTGTCCTGTGACAGATAACAGGACTTAGCACTTAGTACTCGATGGGACTGTTCCTCTCTGTGGAGTAGCAGAGCTTGGAACTCTGCATTTTGTTCACACTGAGTGGCGTTAACTCTGTGTGTATGAGCATTTGCTCACTGTGTGCACCGCCATTGTTCACAGTAACAGCAGTTCCACATCTCTGCACTGTGGACCCCGGGTAGCGATTGCACTTTATAATTTATTTTAATTTAGTGCCATCCGCCAACTCTAACACAACCTTTCTCAAGCTTTGGCTTGAGAAGTAGTAGCTTCAAGCCAATGTTCCATCCCCTGATGATGCCACAAAAACGATGAAACATGTTGGGGTGACCAGTGCACTGAACTTATATGTCTTATTCTGGCAGATAGGTGTTAGCACCCAGGGTATTAATCATAAAGTTAGAGATTCTAAGCATTGAGCACTTTACTATTGATAAATCGAGGCAGATTGGGGACATTATTTTATATACCTGTGATAAAACACTCCGGGATCGGCTTTGCTGGGGTCAAAGGTCACGTGCGTTCAGCATGAAACTCAGGCACAGAGCTAGGATTCGGGTGTAACTGACCCTGGGTCAGGTTTATTAACGGTGAAAGCAATGCAAAAGGAAATAAAACATAAAAAAAATCCTTGCCTGTCCGGCACTAACTAAACAATGGACAACCTAACTACCAACTGGCGGGCTTCTCCCGTCCAGCCAAAGCACAGTTGCAGTGGGCACTGCTTTCACTCACGTGTGTCTCTCACACAGACAGGCTCTCTGTGTTCCCAGGCTGAGACACTCACACAACCACTTGGCATCCTTTTATATCCACCTCACATTATTCATTAGCAAGCAGGTGCGATACTGACCAGACTAGGCCATATAGGAAAGGAATCTGGGCGAAATATACCTGCCCTCATCCACTATTCCCACATGATTCTCACATACCCTAAAGCATTTCTATAAAATAACATAAATCAATTAAAGATACATTTTAAGGCTTATAGTGAGGGTTATTTGGGGTTCTCCACAATTTGTTATTAATCCAAGATATGTGGTTTAACCTTCCTGCCAAGGTTCTTCAAAAACTGTGTGCGGCTATGTGCCCACCTAGCGTTTAAATCCGGACACTGAAAACCGGACTCCTTCCCAGAAATCGTGCGTTTTTTTCCACGCGATTTTACTGCAATTTCAGCGCGATTATGTTCGCGATTTTGCTGTGATTTTCGCGTGCGATATTCAAGCACTTTCCAAGCGATTTGAAGCATCGCTTGGAAAGTGATTGACAGGTTGGTCACACTCGTCAAACATAGTGTTTGACAAGTGTGACCAGCTTTTTACTATTGAGGCTGCCTATACGGCATCAATAGTAAAAGATAGAATGTAAAAAGTAATTAAAAAATAAAAAATTGGGGTATATTTACCTTTCCGACGTCCCGCGCTGCATTTCCGGGCCTCAGCGTTCCCAGTAATGCCTTACGAGACCTGTGATGACGTTGGTCTCGCGTTGCTATAGCGATCTCACGAGACCGCTAGAGTCACACGAGACTACGTCATCACAGGACCTTGCCGCAAGGCATTACTGGGAACGCTGTGGCCGAGGAAGGCAGCGCGGGATGTCGGAAGGTAAATATACCCCGATTTTTTATTTTTTATTCTTTTTTTTACAGGGGTATGGTACCCAGGGCCTGAGGACAGTCTCCTCTCCTCCACACCGTGGGTACCAACCGCACATGAGACGCTTAACTTCGCGCATGGTGGGCATAGCCACATGCAGGAAGTAAGTGGTCCTCAAGCATTCCTATGGGTGCGGAATCACGGCAAATCTTTACGATTCCGCACAAAAGAATGAGCATGCTGCGATTTTTTCTGCGATGCGATTCCCCGGCGGAAAAAAGCGCAGCATTAGCACAGCATGTGCGGAATGCCATAGGAATGCATGGGGTGCATTCTGTACAAGATTTTTAAACATTTTCGCAGTGTTTTCGTGCCAAAAATCGCGGCAAAAACACTTAAAAATCGCATCGTGGGCACACAGTCTGCAAGTGTACCTAGAAGAGTTGATGCCCTATTGATGGCAAAGGGTTGTCCCACCAAATATTGATTTTATTTATATTTTCTTTTGAAATAAACTATGAACACTTCTATTTTTGAAAGGATTCCCACTTTCCACACCTGCCAAAAACTTTTACACAGTATTTTATTCAAGGATGGATATAAACTAAAAACTGAATATTTCTAATATTCACCATTTTTACAAAGCTGTTTAAACCACCATCTGAGCAAACATACTGTCAATTGTATTTAATGGAAAAATTGTTCTTTAAGAGTCCCAAATCCTCAGTTTATAGTTAGATTTTTCTTGAAACTTGCATAACATTTATAGTAATATTAATTTCTAAAGTTATGCATTATCTGCAATTCCAAAATAAATGGAAAGTTATATGGAAATTATAATATCCTTTCTATTAAAAACTTCCATTTCAATAGCATGAAGAATAACCCTATTAAAAGCAGGTTAAACTTTTGGCTTCTTTTTTGCCACTTTTTTTGCTGAAGAGGTTGGATCCTCTGAGAATTAAGAAATGTTTTCTCTTTCCTTGTTCCAATCAGGTTTATGTTGACATGAAATATGGATTCCTTGACTTTATACTAATAGAGGTTGTTTTACAAGTGAGATGTCATTTCAGCATTGTACAATTGTTCATGATTGAACTCTTGGTCTGACTGAGCCAAATCATTTGTCTGTAAATCAGACACTGTGTTTGTGAATATGTCTACATTTGCTTACAAATCTCAATGAATTACTATGAACCTAGCATGTGCAGTCAAGGTTACTGCAAATTTTACTTTGTGTTTTCCATTGACTAACCACTACATTATATCATTTCTGTTAAAAGAGGCCGCTAACATTTCATGCAGAAAGCTGCATAAAAAAATTCAAAAGGACCATTTTACCTGAAATATTTGTGGTTTCTTGACTTTAATCACCTATCTGTAAAATACATGTTTATTTCTTACTGCTTATACCTTACCTAAACATCTGCACTGTATCGAGATTTCTTTCCTCACATCAACATACTATAATCGTAAATTTCTCAATATTTTTGGACTAGAGTGGATCGTTTGCCATTTGACTTCAAGGGTTTATCGAACTTTCCCCAACTTTTTTTTTTTTAAGCCAATAAATTTGCTCAAATCTCTAAACTGTAAAGCTTGTAATTGATTGGAAAATTCATGTGGGGAGAGAAGTGAGGGACCAAAAGAGCTTACATACAATAGAAGAGAAGACCTTGTTGATCATGAGATTACACTCTACAGGAGAGAGAGAAAGAGAGGACTCCGTTGACCATAAGTGCTTACACTCTACAGGAGAGAGGACCCTGCTGACCATAAGAGCTTACACTCTACAGGAGAAAGAGAGAGGACCCGGCTGACCATAATAGCTTACGTTCTACAGGAGAGAGGACCTTACTGACCTTAAGACCTTACACTCTACAGGAGAAAGAGAGAGGACCCTGCTGACCATAACAGCTTACACTCTACAGGAGAGAGACAACCATACTAAACCCAGTGACTCTTGAGATGGAAATGACTCTGCCATACATACGTGGTCAAAGTTGTTGATGTCCCTCGTTTAATGACAGAAAAACCCACAATGGTCACTGAAATAACTTGAATCTGACAAAATTAATTTTAAACAAAAAATCTATGAAAATGAACAAATGAAAGTCAGACATTGCTTTTCAACCATGTGTCCACGGAATTCCTTAAAAAATAAAACTCATGAAATAGGCCTGGACAGAAATGATGCTACCCTTAACTAAATATTTTGTTGCACAACATTTTGAAGCAATCACTGCAATCAAACATTTCCTGTAACTGTCAATGAGACTTCTGCACCTCTCAACAGGTAATTTGGCCCACTCCTCAAGAGCAAACTGCTCCAATTGTCTCGTATTTAAAAGTTGCTTTATCCAGACAGCATGTTTCAGCTCTTTCCAAAGATGCTCAATAGGATTTAGGTCAGGACTCATAGAAGGCCACTTCAGAATAGTCCAAAGTTTTCCTCATAGCCATTCTTGGATGTTTTTAGCTGTGTGTTTTAGTTCATTATCCTGTTGCAAGACCCATGACCTGTGACTGAGACCAAGCATTGTGACACTGAGCAGCACATTTCTCTCTAGAATCCCTTGATAGTCTTGAGATTTCATTGTACCCTGCACAGATTCTAGACACGATGTGCCAGATGCAGCAAAGCAGCCCCAGAACAAAACAGAGCCTCCTCCATGTATCACAGTACATGGAGGACAAATCAAAGGACAAATCACCTAACATTGTTCTTTTCTTGATATGCTTAATTTTTCTGTCTGTGAACACAGAGCTGATGTGCCTTGCCCAAAAGTTCCATTTTGTCTCATCTGTCCATAGGACATTCTCCCAGAAGCTTTGTGGCTTGTCAACATGTAGTTTGGCAAATTCCAGTCTGGCTTTTTTTTGAATTTTTTTTTTCAACAATGATGTCCTCCTTTGTCGTCTCCCATGAAGTCCACTTTGGCTCATAGAACGATGGATGGTGGGATCTGACACTGATGTTCCTTGAGCTTGAAGTTCACCTTTAACTCGTTTAGAAATTTTTCTGGGCTCTTTTGTTACCATTCGTTTTATCCGTCTCTTTGATTTGTCATCAATTTTCCTCCTGCGGCCATGTCCAGGGAGGTTGGTTACAGTCCAATGGAGCTTAAATTTCTTAATAATATGTGCAACTGTAGTCACAGGAACATCAAGCTGCTTGGAGATGGTCTGATAACTTTTACCTTTAACATATTTGCCTATAATTTTCTTTCTAATCTCGTAAGACAACTCTTTCCTTTGCTTTCTCTGGTCCATGTTGAGTGTGATACACACCATGTCACCAATCAGCACAGTGAGTATCTGTAGCCCTCTATACAGGCCCACTCATCGATTCCCAGATTGTAGACACATGTGATGCTAATTAGTGGGCACACATTGATTTAACATGTCCCTTTTGTCACATTATTTTCAGGGGTACCATTTCTGTCCAGACCTAGTTCATGAGTTTTATTTTTTTTAAACTTCTGTGGAAGTATGGTTGAAAAGCAATGTCTGACTTTCATTTGTTCATTTTCATAGATTTTTGATATATTATTATTTTTATCAGGTTCAAGTTATTTCTGTGACCATTATGGTTTTTTATGTCATTAAATGAGGGGTACCAACAATTTTGACCACGTGTGTATAAACTGTACCCAACTGAACAGTGATGACCCAGGTACTTAACCACCTTTTTCCAAGGTATGATAATCCACTAAATGTCATAGCTGAAGGGAATTGTTGGGAAGCCCGCACAACCATGCAAAAGGACACTAACATATTTTATGAAGAATTGTTTTTTGGAGGTTTTTTTGCACCCCACAAATCGAATCTTAAAATGTTCAATATTGTATAAAACAGCAAATTTCAGGATATTCCACTCAAATTGACTGGGATCGAACCACTCATCTCTAATCAGGACATATAAATTTTGGAGTATTCTTGATTGCATTAAAACCTACTACCTCCCCTATTCATTAACAGGTTTTCAGTCATTTTCCTTAGTAACGCTTCTTGAAATGTTGAAAAAGAATTGCACAAAATGTAATTGCAAAAATGTTTTGAGACTTTTGACATTTCTAGGTCAGTTTTGGCTAACTTTACCAACTTTTTGAATATTGGGCAGAGTTTGGGAAGTACAGGGGGTTGTCAATCATGCCCGACACATTTATCATCACTATTTATGACATAAAGGTGGTCTAAATTATAACGTAAAGGTGATTTAATGTATCACATTTACTCCAGAGCATACTTCATGAAGACTGGCAAACAAAGCAGCATGATATGTTTTATGATTTCATTGCTATTAATATAAGAAAGTGTAAAACAATGGAATTGACCCAAAAAAATAAAAAAATAAATAGAGAACATAGAAAGCAATTTTTTGGATGATCTTTTTGTTGTATTTTGTTAAACAGTTCCCTCTACTATATAAAATATACTGGGTGGTCTCTCCAAGAAACATCCCATCTGTATAGTAAAATATATTAGCAAAAATTAATCCTCTTTATTTAAGCAAACATGGTCACTTCTTCATATCAAATGAAAGTGTTTTAGATTTTTTACGCTATTGAAAAACGCATTATTGTTGTGCACTTTTTGTTGTAAAAAATGTAAAAGATGGGTATCAAATCCACATATTCGTGCCACTAAAATTAAATCTGCACCTGGAAAACCATGGCACCATACACCTAGTGCATCTTGTCAGTGACGTGCACCTCTGGGAAAAAAAACGTTTATTTTTGGTATCACCACAATTGAACTCATCTGGAGAATCATATTGGTCATTTCTACTCCTATAGTGAAAGCTGCAGATTAGAAATTGAATAAATAGGTAAATAAATAAAATGAGGAATTGTGCTTTTATGACTATTTTGCTGCTCTTGGCGTTTTTTCCCAATTTTTAGTTCATCACATGGTAAAATGGATGGTGTCTTTCAAAAGCACAACTCATAGGTCATAAAACAAGTCCTCATATGGCTATATCGTCGGAAAAATTTGAAAGTTATAGCTCTCCGAAAAGAAGGTAAAATTGAAAATGCAAAAGCATAAAATCAGGATGAAATACTAAGTTTTAATGTATTTTTTTAACTGGTTTCATCTGATACACAAGCATATTGTATTTGCAACTAAGTTTGGTTTTGCGTTGAGTACAAAATGTGTTAAAAGTACTCCAGACAAGATTTTTTGCAAAATGAGTCTACTTTTCTGTAAATTTAAATGAGCAAATTATATAAAAATGCAATTAATATACATTTTGCTCTATCTTTAATTTATAAAAAAATGAAATTGCTAAATGTTATTTTTTTCATGGCTTACTTTTTTCTTATTCATTCATAATAAAATAAAAAGGTTGAAAATTGTAAAGAAAAACTTGTACACTCAACACCTGCACATCATTCACACACAGCCAAAACGTCTCCAGGATTAGCCAATTTTTAAGGAAAAGAATGATGTAGATTTTACCCCTGACACCACCATCCATCATCTCTTTCATATCTTTCTATTAGAGGCACATTCTTTGTCTTGTCATTAGTGAAAACTACGTATGAATGTGAATGAAACTGTTGTCTTTAGGTTTCTGAACAAAGTAGTTGTCTCAAAGATTCTGGCCTCCCTGTGTCTTACCTGTCATTATAGAAGCAAAAGGTGGATGAGGATCAAAGGGACATTTCAACCTTCCTGACTCTAGGTTTTGTGTGTCAAGCTTAAATACTATTTCCTGCAAGAAAAAAAATCATGTTACCATATGAGAAAAATCTCTGAATACATGATGTCCCTCTGCCAAAAGCATTTAAAGGGGTTGTCCACTACTTTAAATTAACCCCCCAATGTATCCCCCCGGGGCCCCTAATGAATTTTGTCAACACCTTATGTTGCCTATACTGCCTGTGAGTGGCGCTATCCGTGGCCACTCACAGGCAGCACGTGACCCAGCACTGATGTCACGACAAGTGAGGCGTGACTCAGCGCTGGGTCCCCGTGGTGACTGCTGGGTTGTGGGCAGGGTTACCCCATCACACCCAGCATCCACAGCATGCTTTCTCAATGAATCGGCGCGCGGTGGATGCCGGGTGTGACACGAGGGGATAACCCCGCCACAGCCTGGCAGCCAGCGCAGAAGGAAGAAGAGGGGACTCCCGGCTGCTGCCAGCAGTTGACGGGACGTCAGCAGAAGCAAGAGCTGGCTTCAGCCTGGGGTCATATGCAGCCTGTGAGCAGCCAGCGATAGCGCCACTCACAGGCAGTATAGGGAACATGAGGTATTTACAAAATTCATTAAGGAGGGATACATTGGGGGGTTAATTTAAAGTAGTGGACAACCCCTTTAACATAGAGGGGTAAAACGAATATGGGATTAAAAATGATAGGGGCTACTTTTAATTTGTATTATTTAACAATTATTTTTAAGAAATTTCAAAAACGGAAAAAAAAAATCATGCGTGATCCTCATTTTAAAACTGTTGTGACTGTGTTGTGTTGTGTCATTGCATTTCCACTTTCTGTGTCCAAGGTTTTTAGAAATATACCGGTAGATATCTCAGGGGCGGACACAGACAGAGGAGTGCCCCTGTGCATGAACGTATACAGGCCCTTTACAGACCCATATTTTGTCATAATACACTTTTATGTGTCTGTGATACATGCTGCTAGCCGCTTTGAAGGTTGAAGTGGGCCACCTTTCCTTCTTGTGCATGGGTTGGACCAATGGATAAATCAGACCAATGGAACAGAAGTCTGTGTGTGGATGCCCAATTAAGAAGACTATATATCCTGCTGCTAATAAAACAAATCTGATTATGGATAGAGTATCAGGACATCAGATATATATATATATATATATACAGTATATATATATATATATATATATATACACACACTTATGAACTAATGAATCTAGCAGATTAATATCAGTGATATATATGCAATATGTAATGTAAGTCTATTGTTGGATGGTTTCTATATTTGTTTCTATGCCCCAACAAGATATATTTTTTTCTAGTTAACACACCATGAGGGCGTGCATGACATAAAGGGAAGCTGTCATGTACAGTAACGCTATTAACTTGAAGATATGTGGCTAATCTGCAGGATAATAGCGCTATGATAGCGTGCGGCACCCGGGAGGCAATTAACTTTATTCCTGGCAGACTCGCTCTTTCAGTCACAGGGGTGGCGCCCGCACAGTTTCCGTCTCATTTCTGTGTATAGTGAGCGGGGGCTGTAACCGTACCCTGGCAATCACTGACATTGGGCTCAGCATTAGTCATAACATATATATATATATATATATATATATATATATATATATATATATATGAATTATTTTTCTATAATCTTTAAGTGTGAAAATAAAGATTTTGAAAGTGGTGAATAAATCCCTTGGAGTCTTTTGGCTTTATAACCTATTACTCGTTTTGTGTGAATTATTTTTTTCTTGAAATATATTATTGAAAAAGTCCCGTATAATGAAGGTCAATGTTGTTGCATGATACAATACACGTACCTCTTTGTTGCTTCCAAGTTCAATGTATCCACACAGAGGGTGAAAGGCTCCGGTTCCGCATGTATATATGTGGGTTTTGTTGTAGTGATGTAGAACTTTAATAAAATTTGCACATTCTTCCTAAAATTAAAGAAGACATATACATAGCAATAGTATAAGTAGCATTGCATGAAAACTAATGTCCGAAAATGAACAGAAACAATAACTTTGTGTTATTTGTTATCTCTAAGAAGTGAATGTGTTTATCCATGACAAAAACTTAACAGGTGATAGATGTTGTCCTTGTCAGCAGAACTGTGAAGGATCTGCATGTGGACAATATTTTTATTTATTTTTATATCTTATATGACTCCATCATATTTCAGCGATTTACAGACATCATCATCACTATCCCCTGTGGAGCTCACAATTTCAATCTCCTATCATTATGTATTTGTGGTATCAAACATCCGTCTAAGTCCTACTTGATTGTATATGTGAGTATTCAAATATGATTGGAGACCATTCAGTACTACAAATAATTGATGTACTGAATAGTTTGAAAAAAGTCATAGACCAGAGAAAGCAAAAAGTTAAAAAACAGTACTGATATAAGAATGGGCAGAGTTTATAACCACTTAGAATGTCATTGGGAACATGCGATGGAGGAGGAGTTCCAGATAACAGCTGCCCCTACTAATGATACATGTTTGGGTGGCCAGACAGCACTCAATTTAGCACTACACGTGTAGAGGAAGAGAACGTGAATTCGTATGTAATTAGTGGGAGTCTTGAATCACAACAATCAGGGTTGGTGGTTTGGTGACACAATGGGCAATTAAATTGATGGAAGTGCACTCTAAAACTCCTGCCTTAGGCACCAATAGTGCTGGTTCTTCCCTTCGTACAAAGAAGTTCTAGCTTTAAATGACTAAATATATAACAGAGAAGAATGGATCTTTTAAAATTCAAATTTGCTAACTTTGCCAAATTCTCCCCAAAAAATTGATTTACGGTGAATAAATGTGTGTAAATCCTTTTACTGGAAAGCGGTAATTGCTCAGTAAACATACTTGGGGGAGAGAACTTAGATAAAGCTACATTAATCATAAGAGTTAACACTATACAGAAGAAAGAGAGTGAGAGAGACACAGGCTGACCATTAGAGCTCACACACTACAGTAGAGAGAGAGGACCCCGCTGACCATATGACCTTACATTCTACAGTAGAGAGAGGACCCTGCAGACCATAACCGCTTACACTCTACAGGAGAGAGAGAGGATCCTGATTACCACAAGAGCTCACACACTACTGGAGAGAGGACCCCACTGACCATAAGAGCTTACATTCTGCAGGAGAGAGAGAGGACCCTGCTGACCATAAGAGCTTATATTCTGCAGGAGAGAGGACCCTGCTGACCATAAGAGCTTACATTCTACAGGAGAGAGAGAGGACCCTGCTGACCATAAGAGCTCACACACTACTGGAGAGAAAGAGGACCATGCTGACCTTAAGAGCTCACACACTACTGGAGGGAGGACAATACTGAGCATAAGAGCTCACACACTACTGGAGAGAGCGAGAACCCCAATGATCATAAGCGTTTACACACTACAGTAGAGAGAGAGAGAAAGTGGACCACGTTGACCATAAGAGCTTACATAATACTGAAGAGAAAGAGAGAGAAATGACTCCACTGATAATAAGAGCATACATTTTATAAGAGAGAGAGTACCCTGCTGATCATAAGAGCTTAAACTGTACAGAAGATAGAGGACCCTGTAACCTTAAGAGCTTACATTCGACATGAGAAAGAGAGAGAGAGGACTCTACTAAGCATAGGGGCACATAAACTACAGAAGAGAGAGGTTTACTAAGTGACTTTGGAGAAGAAAACTATTCTGCTGCATAAACTATGCTCCACTGGAACGGGTGACCTCAGATGTCCTACGTACTGACCACCACTGTAAAAGGTATGATATTCCATAATTTGTCATAGATGCAAGGCATTATAGGGAAGCCTGCGCAGACATGCACAAAGACATTAGCCCCATTTCTAATCCTTCCGCAGTGTGGTAAATGGTGCCGGGCAAGTTTTTTACTTTTGTGAATCTTGAATTGGATATCAAAGTGTTTGATTCTCTTCAAATAGTGAATTTCAGGAAAATTAACATGAACTCGATCTTCCGTGGATTGATCCACTCATTTCTGATAGTAGCAGTTGAGCGGAGGTAGTTATTTACCTTAATCAGATGTAAATATACAGCAGGTTTTCTTAGAGGATTTAAAGCAAAATGTTCTAAAATGACGAGAGTCACACTTGTTTCAGAGCGTCCTTATAACAGTAGTGAGTCACTCAACGAAATAAAGATGTGCAGAGTGACCTGCATTGTGTGAAGCCATCAAATGGGACTTGGACAGGGTTAAGAAAAGACAGCCATATACATGAATAATAAATAATATATGTATTACTCACAAAGAGGTTTTTCTGGGGTGAGTCCAAACACCCCAAAGGGTGTTCTGTGTGTGGGGGGAGGAATGATTTTGGTTACCATATGTAAGTAGCGTAAGACTGAAACCCTCAAGGTCTCATAGATAAAAAAAAATAAATGTTCAATTTGTATAATTATGCTATATTTCAAATTATCACATTATTACTTTATCATGTGTAGCTTTATTTTTTTTTTTAATTTAGCCTAACTTTTTTTTTTAAATCTCAAGTATCCCACAATAACTATCCTAATCTTGCATATTTCAGTTAATGAAGTTGAGGAGAGTTAAACCAACTTTTTGTACTTTTTTAAACATTATTAAAATTTTTAAAGCCCAAACTAGCAACATCCCTAAGGTCTTAAAAGTAGAGCCTTTAACAATAATGATAATATTCAAAGTGGATACTAGATAATGATGTCTCTCTTTCTAAATAAAAAAATATATATATAGAAATCAGTATAAAGGAAATATGTGTATAGAGTTCTGTGTTATCCACTGTAAATACTGTTTTCTTTAAGTCATTAAGTAAGTAAAGTACTATGCAAATATTTCACACCTTAGCTTATTGGAAAGTACGGTAATTGCCTGTAATTCATCATAACCAGAAGGTTTTGTTGGATGCAGTCCATGTGTTACAGACAAGCAGAGAACTATATTATACTCATGATTTGAACTAAGCATGACTGTTCATAAATACACATTCATATTACAAAGCACACTAGTGTTTTAGGTTAGTTGCCTATTTCTTGAAAAGTTGGGTGTCAACCTTGATAACCACTGTTATAGATATCACTGAGGTTATTACTGAACTCACAGTGAATTTTGTGTAGTAATTCGACCTGTAGAAATTGTTTCTACAAGAAAATGTTATTTTGAAAACTCCATCCATATTGACTGTGAGCAATGTCCATCTAAGTTGCGAACTCTTGAAAAAAAGAGTTAAATATATGAAAACTCTGCAGCCAGGTAAAGCCATTAATGAGCTGTGTAATTGTTAAACTGCCCATAAACATTAGATGAAAACTGGTTGAATCCTTCAATTTTGGTAGGATAACTTTATATGTATCTGTGCCTTCTAAAAGTCCCAATATACAGTAGACTAAAGTCACAAAAGCCCTTGATATTAGCAGGACCAGTTGACAATGTACTGGGTATGGAGACCACATGATTCAACCCAACATATGAAAAGAGAGTTAAGGGTTGAGCAATTTGAATTTCAACACCTGACTCTTGAATGT
Source organism: Dendrobates tinctorius (assembly GCF_039654945.1). Classification (NCBI taxonomy): domain Eukaryota; kingdom Metazoa; phylum Chordata; class Amphibia; order Anura; family Dendrobatidae; genus Dendrobates; species Dendrobates tinctorius. Next base: position 7,738,636 of record NW_027361841.1, on the reverse strand, counting down.
GGGCACCTTTATTCTCCCTCAATTGCAAAAGTCAGAAGATGTAAGAATCATTTCAACTACCTGATGATTTTGTTCTTGAGCAGATAAACTATTACTAAAGCGGCTTACTTCCCTCTTCCTACTAAGAACACAAGTACTGTGTGATTGGCAAAGTATGCATATGTATACAGTTCTTAGTATCGATAGCTTCCAGCCATCTAAAGTGTATGGTAAGCCTTACACTGTACAGTGTCCATACGAATGCCTTAGAGCGTTAAAAGGCCATGGACTAACTGTATTTATTCCTTGCCCTGCTGATGTGTCTCCTTATCCAAAAGAGTTATGGACTGAATTTCCAATGTTTGGCAAGTATATTAGGTTTTCTTTTTTGACGGAACTTTTGAATACACTTTGAGTTGCACCAGGAAAGTTCACTCATGTCTTGTTCACTGGTTATTTTTAAGAATTATACTATTTTTTCAACTTTTAATCTATGCATTGGATTAAGATGACACATTGCTGTGATATAGTAGCTATAATGCTGTAATATAGCAGCCCATAGGAATGTGTAAGGGTGAAAAATGCCCTTGTATCTACTTTGTAAGCCCTGCCCCCATTTCATGAGCAATAATGCTAGTTAATGTGAACCTGTCACTAAATTCATGCTGTCAAAACAAAGACAGTATGAATCAGAACCTGGCTCCATGAGTGTAGTCTTATATGTTTTACTCTGAAACACAGTAGTATTTCAGATAAAACGTAGCTTGAGAAGTCGGGCTGGGACTACTCAAGATAACGCTACTTGGCCCTCTACCGATGGAATGAAGTATGATGAGGAGTGATATGACTAATGCAAAGGGCCTGCAAAATACTCTCTAAACCCTCTTCAATGAGAACCTACCACTGGATTAATGCTACCTGAATTATGTGTAGCATTAATCAGAGACTGGCTTCTCAATTGCAGTCAGGTATGTTTTAAAAACATGATTTGAAGCGCAATCTTAGTACTATAGGGAAAGACCTGACTAGTCAAGCGAGACCCCAGCCAGCTTCTCCCTATCCCCTTCATGTTGATTGACAGGTTTCTTCCTATGTAAATACATGGGAGAGACCTATCAATCTACCGAAGTGGGACTGGGAGAAGTTGGCCCTGGGACCATGCTGAACTTATCAAATCTCTCCATGCAGTCCCCATCCAGCGATATAATTCATGTTTTCTCTGAAATGTTGCAGTGCTCCAGAGTAAAACATATCTGCTACAATTCCGCAGCCAAGTTCTGTTTCACGCTGCCCATACTTCAGGTAGCATTAATAGTGACCACAACCCTTTGAGAGGAAATTAGAGATTGTTTAGCAGACCGACGGTATGACAAGAAGTATACGGCTAATGTTTACCCCATCAGTAGGTAACCAAGTGTTGTCATCTTAGGTAGTGTTGTAGCAGACTGTTGGTATACTTCACCCCCCTCACTAGGGGTGAGCAAAGGTATAGCAAATGAGTGAGGCATATAAGTGCCTTGAATACTGCACTTTCCCCTGTTGGGAGTATGGAAAAAAGAGCAGAAATAGTTTATATAGCGTTAAAGAATGCTAAGTGGGCAAAAGGAGCTAGAGATAACCATGTACCTGAGTAAAAACAAAAGGGATTCCCTCATGGTTGCATCATCTACTACCTAATGATCCAAAAGTGCAAAGAAAAATGCCTATTGTGTACAGGTGTGAATAGGAGCCACCTCACCTGACATCATCTGGAGCTTTGCTGGTGGGAAAGGGATTCCGTTGCAGCAGAGACCCCTTGATGAAGTGACAAATGACAACCAGAATGATGATACGGGCACAGTTAGATGCTTTTGTGTCTGTAATGGAGTAGTTGTCCAAGTTGTCAGGTTTTGGCTAACATTTGTGTAAGTCAATGTCTGATGAAGAGACCCAAGTAGTCTTGAAAGCTTGCAATTTGTTACCATCTTTTCAGTTAGCCATTAAAAGGTATCAACCACTGAGGACTCTCAATTCTGAATATTTAACCAGAATGAAGGTCACAGATGTGTCTCAGAACATGACTATGACTTCAGTCAAAAGTACATCACATTAACTGAAAGGGGAATCTCCCTCCCTGTAGATGATGGCACCAAGGAGCCAACCCAGCAGAGCAGGCTAATATGGAAATTGCCACTGTGATAGGCGAAAGTACTGTAAAATGTCATGTGAGATTATAATGAGTGATCCTCACCCCATGATTGCTATTGTCTCTGCGACGTGAGCCATAAGGCTGTGAGACATGAATAATTGAGAAAGTCGTAGTGTCCTGAATAAACTAACTGGGATGTATTAGGCTGTTCATTTATTGTATGTTTTTTGTAACAGAGAGATGGTCTTTCTCCTGACTGCTAGTCTGTATGCAAACTCATGGGGGAGGGGGCAGTACAACCTCATTAATTATTAGTGCAGAAATGATCATTTTCTGCTACACTACAGAAGCGTCACTTCCAGGGTGTTACAGCTAGACCTGGATCTCCCTGGGGAAGCATTGACACTAAGCTAGTAAGCTTGTATGGCTATAGCCCCCTCCCGCTGATTGTATAGACATGTATAGTCCTTGCCTTACAAGTCCATTGCTTTATTGCTCTCTTTTCAGAGCTCACAGCTTGGAGTGAATACTGTCCACATGTATTTTATTGTACATCAGAGACAATGCACCATGTTTGGAGTCCCCCTAAATGTAATCTTCATCTGAAGGCAAGACACAATGTTTACACAGAAGATAATTACATTGAAGTACTTACATTTTCATCTTTCCCAGCAAGCTTACAAAAGTCTTCTCGGTCTTGTGTGGCTGGCCAGTGAATCTAAAAATGGTAACATTTTACATGTTATAACAAAGTGTTATGATTTTAACATTACGTCTGAAAACAAATATATTCTGAACACTTTTTTCTCATTTGATACTGAGCTCATAACTTTCATATAGTTTACAACTGAGCAGAGGAGATGACGTGCTTCAACTAAAGCATGAACGTAGTGTCCATGTTAGGATACGAGAGTCTTACCGATGACACCATTGGGGAAGTATATGTTTATCATAGACCAAAAGCTTTAGGAGAGTCGTTCCCACCACTAGCCTTAAGTGGGTCTGTGCAGAACAGACAGAGTTTACAATATCCCTCTCACAAAATGTCATAGTGAACATAACCAACAACAGAACTACGTAACTATCATAAATTAAAACTACAGTTACAAAGCTCTGGGAGACAGATCCATTACTATTTATAATTTTGAGGTTTTAAGGATTTGGTGGAAATTATTATTATTATGATAATTTATATGAACAGTTAAGTATGCAGTCTGCAGTGAAAGATGTTCCCTTTGTTTTATTTTATAACTGGAATATTTATATATGTGACAATAAATAGTATGGAAAATTTGGAACAATGAATAGCTTTGTGATGAAATATAAACTGTAATATATTGCAATATATGATAAGGTATAATATGTATATCACTGAACATGGTTTTCAGGGATATGCCAAATGTAGTGGTAGTAAATGGTATAAAATAACAAAAGTACAATTATTTACCTGATCATGTGCAGACACAGACAGAAAAGGGCCCCTGTGCAAGAACAGTATAAAGGCCTCATCACACACAGCGAGATCGCCAGTGAGATTGCTGTGTGTGACATGGATCAGCGTCCGGCCCCCCTGCCGGGTATCGCTGATCGCGCTGGAACGTCCTGCGCCGTTTTTTGTTCGTTGGTCTCCCGCTGGCCAGCACGCATCGCTGCGTGTGGCAGCAAGAGACCAGCGATCAGCGACGCTGGATGCTGGTTTCCAATGTAAACAGTGGGTATCTAAGAGCCACGCGGCTCTTAGATACCCGCTGTTTACATTGGAAACCAGCTTGCTCGCTGGTCCTGATCGCTGGTGGGTCTGCCTATGTGACAGCTCACCAGCAATCAGTTAACTATGTCCCAGCGATCCCATCCACGTCGGATCGTTGGTGGGATTGCTGGGACATTGATACGTGTAACGGGGCCTTAAGGGCTCTTAGCTGTCCAATAGCTCCTCATAATGCACAAATCTAATTGCTTTGAAGGTAGAAGTGGGCCCCCTTACCTTTTAGACCCCTGAGTGGCTGCACAGGTTGCACCAATGATATGCTCATGATGAATTTCTCATCACCCCAGTACCTTTGCAGGTCTCTGCCTAATTCCTTGCAGTGGCTATATGCTGTTAATTCACTTGGCTGTTATATTAAATCAGCAATGTATAGCACAAGACCCTCCTAAATATGGGGCAAGCTCAGCTATGAAGCCCACCTCATATATCTTCAGAGACTTCTTTCTCTTTGGTTAGGGATGCATTCAGAAATTTGTAAAACAAAAAAATGGATTTTCAGTTTCCTGAGACCCATATTTTTATTTTGCTATTAATAATAATAATAATAATAATAATAATAACAACTAGCTGAAGAGCCCGGCACTGCCCGGGCATAGTAACTAACTGTGGTTAGTTATAGCAAATTATAATTATCCTCCATCCCATAGTCCCGTGCCCATATACCCATCATACATATCCACGATCCCATAGGCCTGTGCCCATATACCCATCATACATATCATCCATCCCATAGTCGAGTGCCCATATACCCATCACACATCCTCCATCCCATAGTCCCATGCCCATATACCCATCACACATCCTCCATCCCATAGTCCCATGCCCATATACCCATCATACATATTCGCCATCCCATAGTCCCATGCACTATACCCATCATACATATTTGCCATCCCATAGTCGAGTGCCCATATACCCATCACACATCCTTCATCTCACAGTCCCATGCCCATATACCCATCATACATATCCTCCATCCCATAGTCCCATGCCCATATACCCGTCATACACATCCTCCATCCCATAGTCCCGTGCCCATATACCCATTATGACATCATCACCATGGCAACTGTTATGACATAACCGTCGCCATGGCAACAATTGTGACATCATAATGAAGGGCGGGGCTTGATGCACACACACTTTTTCCCCATTATGTAGATAGGGGCAAAATTGTTTGGTGAATTGGAACGCGCGGGGTTAAAATTTCACCTCACAATATAGCCTAGGACACTCTCGGGGTCCATATGTGTGACTGTGCCAAATTTTGTGGCTGTAGCTGCGACGGTGCGGATGCCAATCCCAGACATACATACATACATACATACATAAACACACTTGAGCTTTATATATTAGATAATAATAATCTTTATTTATATAGCGCCAACATATTCCGCAGCGCTTTACAGTTTAACAGTTTCAAAACACAAGTCATAAGTAACAAAATTAATAATACAACAATTAAAGCAAAATAAGATGACCCTGCTCGTGAGAGCTTACAATCTATAATGAGGTGGGGAGATACAAAGTACAGGAGTGTATTTACAATGGTGTATTTACAATGATGGTCCAGCCATCTTGAGGGAGTGAGGGATGGATGGAGATAGTGCATGGGCTACACATGCACACTTACACATAGAATGACTTTGATTAGTGAATGTGATAGGCCGCTCTGAACAAATGTGTTTTGAGGGAGCACCTGAAACTATGCAAATTGTGGATAGTCCTAATTTCTTGGGGTAGTGCATTCCAGAGGGTTGGCGCAGCGCGGGAGAAGTCTTGGAGTCGGGAGTGGGAGGTATGGATTAGTGCAGAAGTAAGTCGAAAGTCATTTGCAGAGCGCAGCGGTCGGTTAGGCCGATAGACAGAAATGAGGGAGGAGATGTAGGGGGGTGCCGCACTGTGGAGAGCTTTGTGGATGAGAACAAGTTCCTTGAATTGGATCCTATAATGAATGGGCAGCCAATGTAAGGACTGGCGAAGAGCGGACGTCTCCGAGTACCGATTAGCCAGATAGATGACCCTTGCTGCTGCATTAAGTATGGACTGGAGAGGGGATAGTTGAGTAATTGGGAGGCCAATTAATAGAGCGTTGCAATAATCCAGGTGGGAGTGGATCAATGCTGCAGTGAGGGTTTTTGTTGTTTCCATGGTAAGAAAAGGGCGGATTTTAGAGATGTTCTTTAGGTGTAAGTGGCAAGAGTGGGCAAGAGATTGTATATGGGATGTGAAGGAGAGATTGGTGTCAAACATAACACCCAGACAGCGCACCTACTGCCGGGGTGTTATTGTGGTGCCACCCACGGAGAGGGAAATGTCAGATTTAGGTAGGTTAGTAGACGGCGGGAGCAGAAGAAGTTCAGTTTTGGAGAGGTTGAGTTTCAGATAGAGAGCGGACATGATGTTGGAGACTGCGGACAGACAGTCACTGGCTTTCTGTAGTACAGGGGGGTAAGGTCGGGGAATAACGTATATAGTTGTGTGTCATCAGCATAAAGATGATACTGAAAGCCAAATCTGCTGATGGTCTGTCCAAATGCGGCTGTGTAGAGAGAGAAGAGAAGGGGGCCAAGGACTGAGTCCTGAGGTACCCCGACAACGAGAGGAAGAGGAGATGACGTGGAACCTGAGAACAAAACACTGAAGGAGCGGTCAGAAAGATAGGAAGAGAACCAGGAGAGAGCAATGCCCTTAATGTCTAGTGACTGGAGCCCAGAGAGTAGGAGATGGAGGTCAACAGTGTCGAAAGCTGCAGATAGGTCGAGAAGAAAGAGCAGAGAGTGGTGATCATTACGTTTTGCTGTCAGAAGGTCATTGGTCACTTTGATGAGTACAATTTCAGTCGAATGTCGGGGCGGAAGCCGGACTGTGAAGGGTCTAGAAGGGAGTGAGTGGAGAGGTAACGGGTAAGGCGGGAGTAAACTAGACGCTCCAAAAGTTTAGAGATAAAGGGGAGATTGGAGACTGGTCTGTAGTTGTTTGTGCAGGATGGGTCGAGAGCGGGTTTCTTTAGTAATGGAATAACAATGGCGTGTTTGAAGGAGGATGGGAAAATGCCAGAGGAGAGGGAGAGATTAAAAATTGCCATCAATGGAGATGTGTGAGCATAAGCAGATTATAACAAGGGCAATCTGGGCTACTGCGAGGGGCCCAAGGCTTCAGGCGGGCTCAAGGCCAAATAATCCAAGGGAGGATAAAGTGTAGCCAGGGCCATGGGCAGTTGATGGTGTGGGCCCCCCATTCACCCCAATACCTGATATTTTACATAACATGTCATATGTATCCCTTGAGAGGTCATGACCTTAACACACAGGTGCTATGGAGCGATTTTTTTTTGTGCTGAGATGTAATTTTCATGGATACAATCTAGGGGTACATACGACATTTAAATACCTTTTTATTTCAGCAAGAGTTGCGGCAGCAAAAAAACTACAATTCTGGAGGTTTTTTTTCTCTTTGGAGCATTTACTTTACAGATTAATTATCTTATATTTTGATAGATCTGATTTTTATAAATGCTGCAATATCAAAAATATTTTTTTGATTAAGTACTTTACTTTTAAACTAGAAAATCGATGGGGCGATTCAAACTTTTATATTTTTTAAAAATAGTTAATTTAGTTTATTTGTTTTTATTACATTTAGTTTATCAGAGACTTGAAAATGTGATAGTTTGCTATGAAGCACCAAGATGGCAGCATCTGGCTCACACATGCAGACCCCAGTGCGGGTGTACAGTAACGTTTATATGCACAAAGGAGGTCATGTCACTTTTTATTTTCCAAAATGTAAAGTAAGATAATGGAAGCTATTATGTGCTCATCTATAAAATAATAAAATAATGGTAGGAAAATGCCAAGTTGCGCAATAGCAATCTTTACATTTTATGTTTACTGGTCTTCTACAAAATCTTGGTTTTCTAGGAAAGCTGCATGCAGTAATAGCTGGGAGATCTCTGGCACCTAATGGGACTGATTTTTGATGTTTTTCTTATATAACAAGGCATTGATAATATATACCATATTCCGCAACAAGAGTGGAAGACACAACATCAATTGTATGTTTACACCTATGTTATAATGGTTTCCTCATACTTGAACAATTAATTTTGGATACAATTTACAAACTTAATAATACCAGAATTGCATATGAAATGAAGAAGGACTATCATCACTCATAGCATCACAGATGAGAAACATGTGGTTTATGATGAGAGTAGACATTGGTAAATATGTAATAATTTTTATTTCTATAGTACCAACATATTCCGCAGCACTTTACATTTTAGGCCCTGTACATATGTAATAATGCCATATTTACATATATACAAGTTCTCCATTGCACTAAAGCAAAGAAACAACAGTAAGTGATGGCACGTACAGTATGCTACTCACGATGCTACTCACGGACATTGTCCTGACAGGTGTGTATTTCACTTAGAATTAGGTAACCAGCCAAGCTTAACACTTCAACACTGTTCTCTCAATTATGATTGGTCTTTGGACTACCTATTCTGAGATATTCACATGAATCCATAAATAACCCATGGGGCAGCACGGTGGCTCAGTGGATAGCACTGCAGCCTTGCAGCACTGGAGTCCTAGGTTCGAATCCCACCAAGGACAACATCTGCAAGGGTTTTAAATGTTGTCCCCGTGTTTGTGTGGGTTTTCTCCGGGTACTCCGGTTTCCTCCCACATTCCAAAGACATACTAATGGGGAATTTAGATTGTGAGCCTCATAGAGGACAATGATGATAATGTGTGCAAACTGTAAAGGGCTGCGAAATATGTTGGAGCTATATAAAAATAAAGATTATTATAAGATTATTAAATAAACCATTCAGTTTACATAGGCTGAGAGCAAATCAGTAAGAAAACTATTCTGAGACTTGACACCTATAGTGACAAATCATTAAATCTGGCATGATCTTGTCCTTATCAAGATTATCAAACATGAATCAGACAGACGAAACAGTAAATGACAAATCAACTGAAGATGTTTTCCATAATATCATATGGGAAGTTCCAAGGACAACCATTGTGTCCATATGCTGACTGGAACATAGATACCTATACTGTATATTTTCCCAACTAAAACTTGCTGATGGATCAACTTCTCTAGTGGCCTGTGTAGCCCTACAATGCCATTTTATGCTGGAAGCTTTGAAGCCCCATTTGCTTTCTCAGTAGTTTAGAACTTTGATGAGGAACATCTGTTTCCTGAATTATCTGTGCCAATGTCTGCTTATCAGTCTATGCACAACTGCGCTCAGACTTATACCTCTTTTAGGATTTTTTTTAGACTGGTTGAATATTTAGTAAGAAACATTATTTGTAGTTTAAGAAAAAATAAATACCATACTTATACCTGGTCTATGTGCTTATAAGAATGCAATTCACTGTGTATGTCCGGTCCTTTGCGGTCCACTCTAGGAACGCGTTATTTAATTAATAAAAACAGAATTTTATACTATATCCTGTGAGACAGCGCCTTCAGATCGTCATTTTTTTCCTTCCTGTTCTTTTGAGCATTTTCAATATGGCATACAGCTAAAAAATAAACAACTACTTGGGAAGGGTTGGGTGGTCAAGCGCCAGTGATGTCCCATAAACTGGGCACAATGTGTTCAATGGGCCGATGCATACTGAGAGTAAAAAACAGCCTTGGGCTAGAAAGCAGATTATTGAGAATTGGTGAATATTTCCAGCATTATATCACTGCAATCCAAAGCATGTGCAATATCTGCGGCCCATTACTGTTTTATTAAATACAGGTGTAGACAGCTAAGTGTGAACAGCTATTAAGAACAACAAACCAGAAGCCAGACCACTGGAGCCCTAAAGCACACCTGCTCTTCCAACCGACTGTCAGACTAACTACATTTCCAGCCTAGGACCAATAGGTTTTATAGATGACAGTTGGCATAGTGAAAAAGGATGTTGGATATCATACAACTGCAATCAGAGCAGAGAAAAATATAGTACATGGCTTTTTTTCCTGGGTTAATAGATGATTTTCAGTAGATTGAAATCACTTAGTTCCCTAACCAGTATATAAATGGGGTGTTACAACAAAAAGAAAATCTATGTTAACTGCACGGCTTGCTGCACATTTTCTTTGGCATAAGATGGATAATATCTGTGGTAAAGTGTTAATACATATGGATTTACTATAGTTTTGAACTTTCCATTGCCCATTGTTCATTATTTCAAATGCTATCAATTCATACATAAGTAACCTGTATATTAAAGGGAATCTGTCCCCAGCTTTTTGCCACCTAAATATAAGAGCAACATAATGTAGAGACAGACAATTCACTTACTAGTTACTTCTTGTAGTTTTGATAAAATTACTGTTTTATCAGTAGTAGATAATAAATAGAAAACTAGTACACCTGCTGCCTATGCACAGTGTACATAGAAAACTGCTAATCAGTGGTGCTGGTGGAGTTATAGAAAACTCAGCTTTAAGAGAAGTGGTAGATTTGCAGCAGATAAATAAAACTGCAAAATACAACACACAGCCCAGTGTTAGACTGCTAGAATGAGGTCCTCTGCCTCCACATCATGCTGCTTTCAGATGGGATAACAGAAACCCAGTCACAGATTCTTTTTGTAGAAGAAGTCTCAGCATTTTTTTCCATAAATCCTCCTAATTATATATGTGATGTAGTGGAAGTGTTTTAAAATACGTACGCATCGTGATCTTCCCCAATTTCCAGTTTTGCTCCGGTCCTCTTCGGTCCCATGTGACCTGAAAGCAGATGATGTGGCTCACACATACAGTTATGTGTGGAGTAGAATGCCTTTCTAGTGTAAGCTTATAGGGTCTTGTTTTAGTTCTCATAGACTTACATTGGAACAGAAACACTGCCCCACACAGTGTGAGCCAGTAACCTAAAAAGTAGCCATGTGGGCCAGAAGAGGACCAGTGCAGGTTTGGAAACTGGGAAAGAACACAATTGATTAGTATTTTAATACACTCATGCTACATAACACACATAATTAAGAGACTTAAGGTAAAAAAAAAAGACACTGAGACTTCTTTAAAGTGAACCTGTCATGTCCAAATTGCTATCAACCTATAAATATGGAGTGAATCTGCAGGTTAATAGCAATTTAAAATCATGCAGACTGAAAGCCCGGCTGCATGGAAGAAATGACCTTTATTCCTCCAGGCAGCTTCCAGCTTTCAGTCAAAGGGGAGTGGCCAGGATAACTTGAGTCACCATTCCATACATATTGAGCGGCAGTTGTATACACCAACCAGCGCTGACTGACAGCAGGCTCAGCAGTGCATCAGGTTCCCTTTAAGGCACCGGTTTTTATGTAATATCCTAATACATATTGGTTACATTGATAGTGATTTGCTTAGTCATTACAGCGTTACTGTAATTAAAAAAAACAATTTGCTTATACAATAGACTAGTATATCCAAAAAAGGCAAATATTTCAACCTTAAACTGTAAAAGAAATTGAATAAACAGGTTTATACCTGATACCAGAGAATATTACATTTTGATTAGAAGTGCTTCTTCCAGCCCTTTCATTATAGTCCTTTAATTTGCGTTTTCTTGTTTTCTTAGCCAGGCACAGGTTACATAGACTTTTGGTAAAATGCAATATATACTTGGCAATGAAATGATGTAATAACATGCAGAAGCCATTGCTGATAGATGAGATAAGTCATTTTTAGAAAGCCCCAGACTATTTTCATTATAAGCAAACTTTTATAACGAAGAAGTATTAACTTTTATGAACATCAAAGATTAAGGGGAAAGGCTCTGACGTACAGTAAAAGATGGCGAGAGCGAGCAGTAAATCAGCTCAGTGCCGAGCTGAAAAGCCACTGTGGTACATATAGGAAAACTTCATGTCTGCAAGTTGATGCTACTATAAATATTTCACTACCAAAAATTGGCAAGTGAGTTATTTTTCCTGTTTGAAATTTTCATTTCTTTCCTGTTCCCACAGAGTATTTAACTTGACGTTTTGGGAAATATTAGGCAATTTTCAGTGCAGTGGATTTGCATTGGATTTTAAGTGTATCTGTTTGACGCATTATAGAAGATTCTTGCACTATTCTTACTTTTAGTTGAAATATTAAACTTGGGGTTATGTTAAACTTCACTGAAGGACATTTGTTTCTCGAAGGTCTGAAGGTCTAATCACTTAACTGTGAGGTCTATTGTAGCGACTCGAGGGTCAGATTCCTTACGCTACTTTCATTTAATTGAAATCACTCACCGGTGATTAGACAGGTTTGGGTTTGTTTTAGCAATTCTGGACCTTTCACTTATCCATAGCTATTTCTGATGCTCAACTGTATTTTATTCATCCACTCCTTGTTTTACTACAGTTTGTGTTTTTCTCATTATAGGTGTGTTAGATGGAGACTCTAAACTGCTAGGAAATAGAGATGTAACATTTTATGGGATGGCTAGACATAGAAAATACCTAGCTGTAAAACCTTGTTCTATTATTAAATGTTAAGTGTTACGCAGAAAATATGTTCGACATTTGCAATAATTTTGCAGCAGACCAACTTGATTGTGATACTTAAAATTTATTTTTCCTGACATGAAAAGGTGGTAAATTACTGTCATTTCCAACTTTTTATTCTTCTTATTTTTCCACCATTCTCAACACTTTTTAAGAGTGAGGCTTTGCACACATGTTTCGAAAAGTTTGCTATACTTTACATCAGAAAGTGGGTTGAATTCTAGTGCAAATCTATGCCAGCCATAGCTCGTACAGCAAGCAAAGTACCTAATTTATTAAGAGGCTTGTACCTCTTAATTATTAGATGCACCTTACTCCAGCATTATTGTTATAATAATTAATATTAGTAAGGCCAGGACACAGAACACCGGTTTTAATAAGCTACCTCTAGTACATTTATGAAAGCACTAGTACTTTTATTTCTTTTTTGAGTCCAATATAACAAATTGCTTAGCAATTTGTATGTCAAATAGAATTTATATTTTGATATTTGAAGCATTAAATATATTATGTTTCTATATATCAATCTATCCATCCTATATCTATATTTAATTATTGTAATAAAGTTACATTAGTTCAACAATTTGAGTATTTCAAAAATAAACTATAAGTAGCTACTAGAGCAGGGGTCTTCAAACTGAAGCTCAAGAGCCACACGTGTCTCGCGGGCCCGTGATGTCTGGCTCGCGACTGTCTGCCAGCTTGGTGCATTAGCACCAGATGTAGATAACTTTTAAGAGTAGATCTTTAGATGGTGACTTGGGTGTAGCCCTGTACAGAAAAGCAGATCTGGATTGGGGTAAGATAGGAAACCATGGAGGTTGGCAACCTGGCTTTGTGTGATTTCAGGGGAAAAGCTTTGGCTGCCATTATACCAGTAATGAGGGCTCTGGTTGTCCCTACTGTGAGTGGGGCAGGAGCTGAATGTCACTTGTGACTAGAGACGAGTGAATATCTTTGGCTCCCTCCTTATTCTGCTAGCTATAGAGCTTACTGATCAAGCTGCCTCGGGAACCCGGATACCTGGACTGCTCCTGCTATGAGCTGTTCAGCACCGCAGCTGCATGTGTCACGGCTGTGTGACGGTCACAACACATGCATGGAGAGCCCAAAAAAGAGGCTCTCCATTCATGTGTTGTGACTGTCACACAGCCATGACACGCGCAGCTACGGCGCTGAACAGCTGATCAGCAGGAGCAATCCAGGTACCCGGGTTCATCTCCATTCATTTGTTGTGACTGCCACACAGCTGCAACACATGCAGCTGTGGCACTGAACAGCTGATCTGCAGGAGCGATCCAGGTATCCGGCACCTTGTTCGGTAATCGCTATAGCTTGCTGAATAAGGAGGGAGCCGAAGATATTCACTCATCTCTACTCGTGACCCTCTTTCAGAGTTAAATGTGGCTCACGACCCTTTTTCATATCTGAATGTGGCTCTCAAGATCAGTAAGGTTGGAGACCTCTGTACTAGAGCATTGCAATCTAGCTTTCCATAAGTCAAGCTTTTAGGCTTGAAATGAGAATGTGCTAAGTTACTAATGAGTAAAGCTTTGTATCTCCTTTTACGTATTAACTGTAACTTGTAGAACTGATATTTGAAGCCGTTTATGATGTTATCAGCTTTCATAGTGCTTCCAGTGAAAATGAGCCATGAATGAATGTTTTGTCCCATGATATGTTGTAACATTTATGGTATTTAAAGCAGATAAACGTCTTCAAATGCCTCTGCTGCCTAAATGCAAACTATTTTGTGGTATCAGAACATTCCTCCATCCTTTATAGGTTGGCATTTAGCAATAAAGTAATGTCTCATGAATACCTGACATGAGATGCCATACTTATCATTTTAACCACGATGTTTAGAAATGTGGTATTCTGGTGGGCACAGGAAAACAATATCCACCAAGTAGTGCTATATAACATACATGCAGAAAAACAGCATGGTAATATCTGCACATAACACATTATGATGATAAGAGGTTATTGAATTTGCATATTTGGACCTCCTAAAAGTCTTCAAGGTGCTAAATATACTGCTCAAAAAAATAAAGGGAAAACAAACAGCCTGTTGCAAATGGAATAGTGTTCCCTTTTTTTTAGCAGTATACATTACAAGCCTTCAAGAATGGCTATGTATGTTGAAATGCTTCGAAATAAAATTAACAGTTATATAAAATAGCACTTTATTAACCCCTTAATGTCCAATGACGTGCACAGTATGTCATCAGACATCTTGTGACATGGTTGTTCCAGGCATCTGGCTTTCAGCGCCACCCGGTGGTCGGCACTGAAAGCACAGCAGTAAATCTGCTACATATGGGCGATCTGCTCATCGCCCATATGTAGCAGAGCCGATCGGGTTGCGCAAGCTTCTAGCCTCCTATGGAGGCTATTGAAGCATGCCAAAAGTAAAAAAAAAAAAATGTTTAAAAATAAAAAAAGATTAAAAAAACCTAAAAGTTCAAATCACCCCCCTTTCGCCCCAATCAAAATAAAACAGTAAAAAAAAATTCCCACATACACATATTAGGTATCGCCGCGTTCAGAATCTCCCGATCGATCAATAAAAAAAAGCATTAACCCGATCGCTAAACGGCGTAGCGAGAAAAAAATTCAAAACGCCAGAATTACGTTTTTTTGGTCACCAAGACATTGCATTAAAATGCAATAACGGGCGATCAAAATAACGTATCTGCACAAAAGTGGTATCATTAAAAATGTCAGTCCGGCGCGGAAAAAATAAGCCCTCACCCGACCCCAGATCATGAAAAATGGAGACTCTACGGGTCTCGGAAAATTGCGCAAAAATGTTTTGTTTTTTTTTAGCAAACTTTGGAATTTTTTTTCACCACTTAGATAAAAGAGGACATAGACATGTTTGGTGTCTATGAACTCGTAATGACCTGGAGAATCATAATGGCAGGTCAGATTTAGCATCTAGTGAACCTAACAAAAAAGCCAAGCAAAAAACAAGTGTGGGATTGCACTTTTTTTGCAATTTCACCGCACTTGGAATTTTTTTCCCATTTTCGAGTACACGATATGGTAAAACCAATGATGTCATGTACAAGTACAACTCGTCCTGCAGAAAATAAGCCCTCACATGGCCATATAAACGGAAAAATAAAAAAGTTATGGCTCTGGAAAGAAGGGGAGGGAAAAATGAAAATGTAAAACCAAAAATACCCCTGGTCGTTAAGGGGTTAAAATCAGTGTATTATATGCTCTGGGTCTGATAATGGTTCTTAACTTACTGAATCATACAAAAATAACAATGGATAACTCCAATGCACAAATTTACCTGACCAGAGAAATACCGTACTTTTAGCATTTTTCCAGTTTCTGGACACCACTCATACACAGATGTGTAACAATGGCATGAACAGTTTTGCAAAGAATTACAGCAGGCATTTGTGTTGTGAAATATTTGTACTGCCTACTTGTCCAAGAAGTTTTACACATGTGATGGCACAGTTCATTAATCCACTCATGCTGCAGCCCTTTTTCATTTTTGCATTTCTGTTTTTCGCTTCCCTTCTTCTCAGAGCCATACCTATTTTTATTTTTCCGTAAATATGGCCATGTGAGGGCTTGTTTTTTGCGAGACGAGTTGTACTTTTGAACGACACCATGCGTTTCACCATATCATGTACTGGAAAACTGGAAATTGCAAAAAATAGTACAAATAGACAACTGTTTTTTGGATTTTTTTTTACCTTGTTCACCAAGTGCTAAAATCAACCTGCTAGTATGATTCTTCAGGTCATTACAAGTTTGTAGACACCAAACACGTATAGGTTCTTTTTATTTAAGTGGTGAAAAAAATCCCAAATTTGTTGAAAAAAAAACTGTGTAGCGCCTCAATTTTTATGATCTGGGGCTGGGTGATGCCTTATTTTTTGTGTGCCAAGCTGACGTTTTTAATAATAAGATTTTGGTGTAGATATGATGTTTTGTCCGGGTGTTACTGCATTTTAATGCAATGTTGCGACCAGAAAACCATAATTCTGGCATTTTGATGTAATTCCACTACACCGTTTACCGAACAGATTCTTTTTATATCTCGATAGATCATGTGATTCTGAACCCTGTGGTACCAAATATGTGTATTTTCTATTTTTTTAAATTGTTTTATTTTGAATGGAGGGAGATTTGAACTTATTTTTTTAATATTTAAAAAAAATTTTTTTTTTTTTTCACTTGCTTCAATAGTCTTCATGGGAGACTAGAGACTGTGCTAATCTGATTACCTCTGCTACACAGGCGATGATAAGATCGCCTGTGTGTAGCAGAGATGCTCACTTGCTATGAGCACTGACCACAGAGTGGCACTCATAGCAATCTGGCAATTACAACCACAGGTTATCATGCCAACCCATCTGTGATCCACGGTCATTTGACACGGGCTCCGATGGGTGGTATTGATGCATTTCCGGCGCGATCACATTAAATGCCGCTGTCAGAGATTGACAACGACATTTAACAAGTTAACAGCAGTGGATGGATCGAGATTCCACCTGCGGCTGTTAGGAGTCCATGTCAGCTGTTCAAAACAGCTGACTATCCTGGGAAAGATGTGGGCTCAGCTCCGGAACCCACATCAAAGGGAGAGACACGACATGTGCAGTACATGTACGACGTATGTCGTAAAGGGATTAAATTACCCAGATCTAAGGTGCCATATTTAGTAATCAGCAAATGATCTAAATGATCTGGAAGTTACAAAAACAAAGTGGTTTATTGGACAAATATAATATAAATTTACTGATAAAAAGTGGAAATTTATTTCAAGAAATTCATGCAAAACAGTATTGAATCTAGAAAAATCTGATGACACCAATATAATCTCTTAAGCTTCACTAAACAAGAACACATATGACTTCTTTGGCAGAGAATATAAAGAGATTTTTTGTGAACTACAAGGGGAATTTAATGATGAGATTAAAATTGAGAATATGTAATCTAGTAGAGCAGTGAGAAAAAGAGTGGATCTCTAGACTTAGATCATTCAAGTGAGGAAATCTATTGATATTATTAATCTTAGCAGATAAACAGTTTCATTGGACCTAGCTAGTACCACATACATTGGGTGATCTATGTTTCCAGGTAAAAAACATTCATGAAAACCTGTCTGACTGTCTGCTATAAGAAACTCCTCCACTTCATGTTATTAAATTTCTAACAGTCTTCATGAGCCATCTAATGGGTAAAACCTAGACTTTATATAGCTCAATGTGCAGTATAAATGATGCCTACTTATTCCACACAACAGATGATGTGGGGGGAAAAAGGATCGGGTGTGCTGAAATTTATTTTTGAGCCATTTGTTTTCCCAGAATAGACACTGGAGAAACAGGCCCACTCAGCTTGAGAGTGCATAGGTTGGCGATAGAGGGTCAGGAAACAATGCAGTCCGCCCATAGCTTCTATCTAAGGTGTATAATAATCTTAAGGCTATGTGTATACATGCGGAATTCCCGCGGATTTTATGCGTTTTTGCCGCATTTTTTGCCTCGAAAACGCAAAAAATAAGCAACCCATTGAATTCAATGGCATTACGCACATGCTGTGCTAATGCTGCGCATTTTTCCATGGTAAAATCGCATCGTGGAAAAATACTCAGCATGCTCATTCTTATTGCGGAATCGCAGGAATTCTGCACACATAGGAATGCATTGTTCCCCTTACATTCCGCATGTGGCTATGCCCACCATGCGCAAAGTAAGCGGGAAATGTGCGGATAGTACCCAGGGTCTGGAGGAGAGATTCTCCTACAGGCCCTGGGTACCATATCCCAGTAAAAAATAGAATTAAAATAAAAAATCGTGATATTCTCACCTTCCGGCGTCCCCCCAAGCATCCCCAGGCCTCAGCGATGCTCCCGGCAAGTCCCGTTCCCAGCGATGCCTTGCAACAATGACCTGTGATGATGAAGCAGTCTCGCCTGATGCTACGTCATCTGGGGCATTGTCACAAGGTATCGCTGGGAATGGGACTTGCCGGGAGCATCGCTGAGGCCTGGGGACGCTGCGGGGGACGCCAGAAGGTGAGAATATCACGATTTTTTATTTCTTTTTTTATTATTTTTAACATTGTATCTTTTACTATTGAAGCCGCATAGGCAGCCTCAATAGTAAAAAGTTGGTCACACTTGTTAAACACTATGTTTGACAAGTGTGACCAACCTGTCAATCAGTTTTCCAAGTGATGCTACAGATCACTTGGAAAACGCTAGTATTCTGCAAGCTAATTATGCTTGCAAAACACTAGAATTTAGCGGGAATTACGCATGCGGATTTCTCACATATTTCCTGCTGCAGAATTGCGGAATTGCCGTGGAAATTTCAGCGGGAATTCCACACATGTGCACATAGCCTAACACTCATCTCTGTCTCACTTATTGGAAATATCTGGCAATTATATCTTTAAGTTTTCCAAAAAATCATCTAAATCTATACCTAATGCAAAAATATATGTCTAACTGAATTGCAAAACACCTACATTTAATATTTTTCATATTTTTAGGTGTATGAAAAGAATGTGGAATACTGCCAACAGAAGCACCTGTAAATTTGTATAATGTGCAAAGCTACCTTTATGCTACTGCAACAAAAATATATTGCCTTTGGCATATTTTAACTACATATGATATATGTTATGCTGCTAAGATATGATGTATGATGACAAATCACGCAATGTTATGAAACAATCCAGACTAATGTAACTATTGGTCAAAATGGAAAATACCATTTATAAAAGTTCTCTCTATTCCCTTTTCTTCTACAAATCCTCTATGCTCAGCATGCTTTTTAAGATGTGTAAGCTGCCCATGCCAGAGGCACTAATACAACCCTATATCATGCAGATTTTGAAGTGATGACAAATTGGATGGTTCCTCCCCTTTGATTTCCACACGTGTCTATGGTTTCCAGAAAGAATTAAACGTTTTAATTAATCTGACCTGAGAACAATTTTAAATTTTTCAATGGTCCATTTTAACTGACTTTTGGCCCAGAGTAAAAGGCAGCTTTTTTGATTGTGTTGATATATACGGTTTCTTCTTCGCATGATTAATGTTTTACTTGCATTTGTGGATTGCATGTCGATCTGTGTTCACAATAGTTTCCGGAAGTATTCCTGAGCCCATGCAGTGATTTACATGACCAAATCATGCCTGCTTTTAATGCAATGCCCTCTGAGGCCCCATAGATCACAGTCATCTATTATTGATTGTCAGTCTTGTCCCTACTGCACATAGATTTTGCTAGTAAATCTGAATCTTTTTAATGATATAATGTACTGTAGGTGGTGGAATATTCGAAGTCTTTGCAATTTTGCATTGAAGATTATCTTTCTGGTATAGTACCACAATATTTAGATGTGGTTGTTCAGAGATTTGTGAAATTTTGACCATCTTTGCTTCTCAGAGACGCTGCCTGTTTATCAAGCTCTTTTCTCTGTACAGTTATGTGCTGTTAGGGTTGGCGGATCACACGAAATATAAATTATGATAGAGTGCGATCGCAATCCGGGGTCCACCGTGCAGAGATGATATACTGCTGCTGATGAACAATGGCGGAGCCGTGCGGCAAACTTCACCAAGGAACACGCTGTGTTAACTCCACACAGTGTGAACGGAACGCAAGATACCAGTCTCTGATAACGTCTCAGAGAGGTACACACATGTAGAGGAATACCAGCTCAACTAACTGCCGAGTGACAAATAAAAACCCAGAGAGATTAGCAAAATTAGGATTATTTAGTCTAGAAAAAAGACGACTGAGGGGAAATCTAATAACCATGTATAAGTATATAAGGGACAATACAAATATCTCTCCGAGGATCTGTTTATACCAAGAAAGGTGACGGTCACAAGGGGGCATTCTCTGCGTCTGGAGGAGAGAAGGTTTTTCCACCAACATAGAAGAGGATTCTTTATTGTTAGGGCAGTGAGAATCTGGAATTCCTTGCCAGAGGAGGTGGTGATGGCGATTTCAGTCGAGGGGTTCAAGAGAGGCCTGGATGTCTTCCTGGAGCATAACAATATTGTATCTTACAATTATTAGGTTCTTTAGAAGGACGTAGATCTGGGGATTTATTCTGGCGGAATATAGGCTGAACTGGCTGGACAAATGTCTTTTTTCGGCCTTGCTAACTATGTTAAATATAAATAACTAACTCAGCAGACCACAGAGTGTTGCAAAAATATAAGTACCAACTCAGCTAACCACCAAGAGGTACAAAATGAGGTTTGTGCAATATCCAGTAAAAACAATAGGGTTTAAGCACGTGGGTTGACTGTGCCCTGTAAACAGCCCGTGCTAACCACACATGTGGCCAACACAGATGCTAGGTCAAATGAAATGAAAAACCTGCCTCTCTAAGGAAAACTAGGCGTTCACACAAGCTGACAGAGCAGCAGAGTCTCCACCAACACACACAATGCAAATGATACTAGCGCACAGGTGAGCGCCATTGATAGCCTTTTATACCTTAAGCTCATGTCCAGACAGACAGAACCTTGTCTGTGGACCAGTCTGAAGCTGCCACATCACCCTAGCAGCTGACGTCTGAGCACCAATGAGAAGGCGCCACATCACGGACATGTTCAGAAGGGTGAAATCTGGACTTAGGCTTCAGAGTGCAAAGCTGCACGTGTATACCAGTAGTCACCATAGGCTTAGCTGGAGAGCCAGTAGCAACTGCACATGCAGCATGAGACTGGGCAAGGTGCTGGGTCCGAAGTCTGTGCCTATCAGTCATCCCAGCGGCCAAGCCTGAATGGGAGATCACAGCACCAGTCAAGACTTGGGATCCATCCCAAGCAGTGGGAAAATCCCAGCACCTAATATGTGCCTTAGATGAAAATTAGCTGCTTTTCATCAGTACCACTTACTTTTTCAGCCTGTTGTTAAACCTGCCCCAACTTTTTGTAAATGTTTAGCTGCCATCAATTTCTAAATGAGATGCTTCTTTCAAATGAGATGAAAAAAAGTCTAATTTTCAATTTCTAATATGTGTTCTATGTTCTGCTGTAGATAAAATTGGTTTACAAAGAATTGCATTTTTGTTTTCTTCACATTTTAACCAGCATCCCAAATTTTGTGTGGAAATTGGATTGGCTTTGAACTGGGCATTGATAATAGGGTGGATGGTCCCTCTCCTCTTGAATCCGCACTACATGGTGTCCATGGTTTCCATAAAAAAAAAATATCACATTTTAAATCATCTTAACAGAGAACAGTTTTCCATTTTTCAAAATTCATTTTAAATTAGTTCTGTGCAAAAAATTTAGGCAGGTATAGATAAATGCTGCAAAGTAAGAATACTTTTGAAAATAGAAGCATTTATAGTCTAATTTTATCAATTAACAAAATGTAAAGTGGATGACCAAACAGCATCCAATCATTAGTCTTCTATGCACATTTGAACACAATTTTCCTGCAGTTTCTTTGAAAACTGTGTGCAAATGTGCCTGGAATAATTGATGCTTGGATGCTGTTTTGCATGCAAAGGGCAGTAACAACAGATATTCCTCAGAACTACCAACTACTACTACTATGTCCTCAGAACTACCATCTCTTATCCTGGGAGACTTCAACATCCCCATTAACAGCCCTACTTCCACATCTGCACCCCAGCTTCTATCACTAACCACCTCTCTCGGCCTCTCACAGCTCTCAACCTCTGCGACACACAAAGATGGTAACACCCTTGACCTGGTCTTTGTCCGGCTTTGCTCAATGTCCTACTTAAATAACTCACCGCTTCCCCTCTCTGACCACAACATTCTCTCCTTCACGCTCACAAATCCTCATCCACCCCAGCACACTCCTACCTATCAAACATTCAGAAATCTACAAGCCATTAACCCTCAAACACTTTCAGACTCCCTACAATCTTCCCTGTCCCCAATCTCCTCTTTTTCCTGTCCTGATCTGGCTGTTCATCACTACAACAACACTCTTACAACCACCCTTGACCAGGTAGCGCCCCTCACCCTCAGAACCTCCAAACACAGAGTAAAACAGCCCTGGCTCACATCGCAAACTCAATTTCTCCAAAGATGCTCTAGGAGTGCTGAACGCCGATGGAGAAAAACCCGCACACCAGAAGACTTCATCCACTTCAAATTTATGCTAAGAACCTACAACTCTGCCCTTCACCTCGCCAAACAGACCTACTTCACCACCCTGATCTCCTCACTAGCCAACAACCCCAAGAAACTTTTTGACACCTTTCACTCCCTCCTCAGGCCAAAAGCACAAGCTCCTATCTCAGACATTTGTGCAAATGACCTGGCCTCCCATTTTATAGAGAAAATAGGTAATACCCGTCAGGAAATCCGCTCCCAACCACCAAGTGCTGTGACTCACATCCCTTCCTGCATCTCCCCTGGCTCACTTTCCACATTTGATCCCATCACAGAAGAAGTCTCCAGACTCCTCTCTTCTTCTCGCCCAACTACATGCACTACCGACCCCATTCCCTCACAACTCCTCCAGTCTCTCTCTCCAGTCATCACAACTCACCAAACTACAATCTTTAATCTCTCCCTCTCCTCAGGCATTTTCCCATCCTCCTTCAAACACTCTATCATTACTCCATTATTAAAGAAACCTGCTCTCGACCCATCCTGCACAAACAACTACAGACCAGTCTCCAATCTCCCCTTCATCTCTAAACTCTTGGAGCGCCTAGTCTACTGCCTCCTTACCCGTTATCTCTCCACTCACTCCCTCCTAGACCCTTCACAGTCTGGCTTCCGATCCCTACATTCGACTGAAACTGCACTCATCAAAGTGACCAATGACCTTCTGACAGCAAAACGTAACGGTGAACACTCTCTGCTCATTCTTCTCGACCTTTCTGCAGCTTTTGACACTGTTGACTACCGTCTCCTACTCCATAGGCTCCAGTTACTAGGCATTAAGGACACTGCTCTCTCCTGGTTCTCTTCCTATTTCTCTGACCGCTCCTTCAGTGTTTTGTTCGCTGGCTCCACGTCATCTCCTCTTACTCTCGCTGTCGGGGTACCTCAGGGCTCAGTCCTTGGCCCCCTTCTCTTCTTTCTCTACACAGCCCCATTTGGACAGACCATAAGCAGATTTGGCTTTCAGTACCATCTTTATGCTGATGATACACAACTATATACGTCATCCCCCGACCTTACCCCCGCTGTACTACAGAACGCCAGTGACTGTCTGTCCGCAGTCTCCGTCATGTCCGCTCTCTATCTGAAACTTAACCTCTCAAAAACTGAACTTCTTCTGCTCCCGCCATCTACTAACCTCCCTAAATCTGACATTTCCCTCTCAGTGGGTGGCACCATAATAACACCCCAGCAGCAGGCACGCTGTCTGGGTGTTATGTTTGACACCAACCTCTCCTTCACATCCCATATACAATGTCTTGCCCGCTCTTGCCGCCTACACCTAAAGAACATCTCCAGAATTCGCCCTTTTCTCACCATGGAAACAACAAAAACCCTCACTGTAGCATTGATCCATTCCTGCCTGGATTACTGCAATGCTCTATTACTTGGCCTCCCCACTACTCGACTTTCCCCTCTCCAGTCCATACTTAATGCAGCAGCCAGGGTCATCTACCTGGCTAATCGGTACTTGGACGCGTCCTCTCTTCACCAGTCCTTACATTGGCCGCCCATTCATTATAGGGTCCAATTCAAAGTACTTGTTCTCACCCACAAAGCTCTCCACAGTGCAGCACCCCCCTACATCTCCTCCCTCATTTCTGTCTATCGGCCTAGCCGACTGCTGAGCTCTGCAAAAGACTTTCGACTAACCTCTGCACTACACCCCCCACTCCCGACTCCAAGACTTTTCCTGCGCTGCGCCAATCCTCTGGAATGCTCTACCACAAGAAATTAGGACTATCCACACTTTGCAGTTTTAGGCGCTCTCTCAAAACACATCTATTCAGTGCAGCCTATCACGTTCACTAATCAGTCATTTTATGTGCAAGTGTGAGTATGTACCCCATTCACTATCTCTGTCTCCCACCTTCCCAAGATGGCTGGACCGTCATTGTAAATACATCATTGTAAATACACACCTGTACTCTGTATCTCCCCCACCTCATTGTAGATTGTAAGCTCTCACGAGCAGGGTCGTCTTATTTTAATTACTGTATTGTTAACGTTGTTACTTATGACTTGTGCTTTGAAACTGTTAAACTGTAAAGCGCTGCGGAATATGTTGGCGCTATATAAATAAAGATTATATATATATATATATATATATATATATATATATACAGTTGTGGCCAAAAGTATTGACACCCCTGCAATTCTGTCAGATAATACTCAGTTTCTTCCTGAAAATGATTGCAAACACAAATTCTTTGGTATTATTATCTTCATTTAATTTGTCTTAAATGAAACAACACAAAAGAGAATGAAGCAAAAAGCAAAACATTGATCATTTCACACAAAACTCCAAAAATGGGCCAGACAAAAGTATTGGCACCCTCAGCCTAATACTTGGTTGCACAACCTTTAGCCAAAAGAAACTGTGACCAACCGCTTCCGGTAACCATCAATGAGTTTCTTACAATGCTCTGCTGGACTTTTAGACCATTCTTCTTTGGCAAACTGCTCCAGTTCCCTGATATTTGAAGAGTGCCTTCTCCAAACTGCCATTTTTAGATCTCTCCACAGGTGTTCTATGGGATTCAGGTCTGGACTCATTGCTGGCCACCTTAGAAGTCTCCAGTGTTTTCTCTCAAACCATTTTCTAGTGCTTTTTGAAGTGTGTTGTGGGTCATTGTCCTGCTGGAAGACCCATGACCTCTGAGGGAGACCCAGCTTTCTCACACTGGGCCCTACATTATGCTGCAAAATTTGTTGGTAGTCTTCAGACTTCATAATGCCATGCACATGGTCAAGCAGTCCAGTGCCAGAGGCAGCAAAGCAACCCCAAAACATCAGGGAACCTTCGCCATGTTTGACTGTAGGGACCATGTTCTTTTCTTTGAATGCCTCTTTTTTTCTCCTGTAAACTCTATGTTGATACCTTTGCCCATAAAGCTCTACTTTTGTCTCATTTGACCAGAGAACATTCTTCCAAACCTTTTTAGGCTTTTTCAGGTAAGTTTTGGCAAACTCCAGCCTGGCTTTTTTATGTCTCGGGATAAGAAGTGGGGTCTTTCTGGGTCTCCTACCATACAGTCCCTTTTCATTCAGACGCCGACAGATAGTACAGGTTGACACTGTTGTACCCTCGGACTGCAGGGCAGCTTGAACTTGTTTGGATGTTAGTGGAGGTTCTTTATCCAACATCCGCACAATCTTGCGCTGAAATCGCTTGTCAATTTTTCTTTTCCGTCCACATCTAGGGAGGTTAGCCACAGTGCCATGGGCTTTAAACTTCTTGATGACACTGCGCACGGTAGACACAGGAACATTCAGGTCTTTGGAGATGGACTTGTAGCCTTGAGATTGCTCATGCTTCCTCACAATTTGGTTTCTCAAGTCCTCAGACAGTTCTTTGGTCTTCTTTCTTTTCTCCATGCTCAATGTGGTACACACAAGGACATAGGACAGAGGTTGAGTCAACTTTAATCCATGTCAACTGGCTGCAAGTGTGATTTAGTTATTGCCAACACCTGTTAGGTGCCACAGGTAAGTTACAGGTGCTGTTAATTACACAACTTAGAGAAGCATCACATGATTTTTCGAACAGTGCCAATACTTTTGTCCACCCTCTTTTTTATGTTTGGTGTGGAATTATATCCAATTTGGCTTTAGGACAATTCTTTTTGTGTTTTTTCATTTAAGACAAATTAAATGAAGATAATAATACCAAAGAATTTGTGTTTGCAATCATTTTCAGGAAGAAACTGAGTATTATCTTACAGAATTGCAGGGGTGTCAATACTTTTGGCCACAACTGTATATATATATTGATTTGGTTTAGGTTTCTCTTTCCGTTAAACTGATCCCGACTTCCTTTTCATCTTCAGTTTGTTTGAAGGAGGAGACAGTGATGCCAGCGCTGATTGGGTGCTGGCATATGTCACAACACCGCAACACAGCCCCAGGGAGAGCGAGTGCCGATGCCGTGGAAACGGCGCCGGCATGGCAGATGAGTATATGCTTTATTATTTTAACAGGGCTGAACATTTAATTTAAGAAGGGGTTGTCCTAGTAGTGGACAATCCCTTTAATGGCTGATTTATTTATACTTCAAGTGCATCTAATAGCCACCGGTGGATCCGAGATCCATCTGCCGCTGTTAACCAGTTAAATGCCATGACATGCAGACAGGTAGTGTGTCATTAATCCCACCCATCAGCACACCCATCACAAGATCGCGGGGCACTGATGGGTTGTCATGACAGCCATGGGTCTGATGAGGACCCCCCGCTCCTGTCATCATGATCCTCCTGTAAACACCGGCCTGTGGCTGGCGTTCACAGGAGAGCATGAGAGCACTGCTGCGTATAGCACAGGCAATCGAATGATCGCACCTTCAATTCTCCTAAGGGGACTATTAAAATACAGGAAATAGACATATTTGTTATCGCTGCATTCAGAAATTTCAGATGTATCAAAATATTTTAAAAATTAATCTAATTGGTAAATGGCCTAATGAGAAAAAAATAAAAACGCCACAATTAAGTTTTTTTGATCACTGCAACATTGCAATAAAATGCAATAAAAGGTGATCAAAACATCGCATCTACCCCAAAATGGTATAAGTAAAACCTTCATCTCAGGCCCAAAAAATAAGTCTTCACCCAGCCCCAGATTGTGAAAAATTAGACCGCTATGGGTCTTGGAAATTATACACATTTTTTTTTTTTTTTTTTTTAATTATTGAATGTTTTTTTACCTCTTAAATAAAATAAAAACTACATGTTTGGTATCTGCTTACTCATACTGACCTAGGGAATCATATTGACTGGTCAGTTATACCATATATTGAAGATGGTAAATAACAAAAACCAAAAAAATCTTGTGGAATTGCACTTTTTTGTAATTTCATTGCATGTGTAATTTTTGTTCCAGTTTCCCAGTACACTACATGGCAGAATGAATGGTATCATTCAAAAGTAAATTCTTATTGCAATAAACAAGTCCTTATATGGCTATATGGCTGGAAAAGTAAAAGAAAAAATATGACTCTTTTAAGAAGGGGAGAAAAAAACAAAAACAAAATAAATGGAAAATCGTCCGGGGTGATGGCATATATTTAGAGATTACGGTAAGTAAATCGATAACAATATTAAATATTATCAACAGCCAAAGATTAATCTCCCATAAAAATGTCATTGTTTGAGTATAATCTACATAAGTCCACATCATGCAGGAGGGTCTTATCTATATTTAATATAGTACATGGAACACAAGACTGGATTTACCAAAGTCTGGAATTAGTACATCTGAAAATAGCAGGCAGCAGATGTCTTACTAGTGCTGCATACTGACGACACCGGCTCGTCCCATTGGCTAGCGAGATTATACTTCTGAATAGTATTTCAGAGCAAAGAGAGCATGATGAAGTAAACTGACAGACTGGTATTTACCACCGGACTGGAGATGAAGGAAATTGTTCACATGTTTCTGTCTTACTACTAGATCTGTCTCATTAAGAGGATGTTAATTCTCCATTTAAGTGGTCTCTTGTTATGGTTGGTTTTATAGCAGAGGTAAAGTAGAAAATAAAAATCTAATGTAAAAAAAACATCGGAGGTTCTCTAATTTCGTAGCATAAAAGCTGATAAATTGTAGGATATGGAAGTAATTTGGTTCAATATCATATGTGCAAGCATACAAATTATTCAGGCATAATTAAATAGTGAAGGAAATTATTCAGTTGCTTTTTAAATATATTGGCGAACACAGTAAGGAGCATTTATTATAGCCAACGTATATGCTCAGTGGTCCACTAATCTGGGAAGCAGGAATGTCAAGGTTATACTCACCACAGTCCTCTCTACTGAGCATTGCCACTTGAATTTTTTTAAGGTTTCATACCAGGTCAAGAAGCACAAGTTATGCCACTAATATTAATAGGTCAGGTAAAACATCAGAGTAATTGTATATTCATACATGTGAGTCTTAAAAACTCATGGCTTCATTATTACTTGGTTAGACTAAGGGTCCCGTCTCACTAAACGATGCACCAGCGATCCCGACAATGATACAACCTTGTCAAGATCGCTGGTGCCTCGCTACATGATCACTGATGAGCTGTCAAACAGGCAGATTTCACCAGCGATCAGGACTAGCGAGGACGCTGAGTACCTTGGATACCTGCGTGCTCGCACTGGGAGCTGGTATCCAAGGTAAATATCGGGTAACTAAGGGCGTGCATCACTTAGTTACCCACTGTGTACCTTGGATACCAGCTCCCAGCACCAGCAAGCAGGTATCCAAGGTACACAGTGGGTAACTAAGCGACGCGCACGCTTAGTTACCCGATATTTATCTTGGGTACCAGCTCCCAGCGTCTGCTTACAGCGCTGTGAGCTTGCTGATCATTGGTCTCCCGCTGCCACATGCAGCGATGCGTGCTGGCCAGCGGGAGACCAACGATCAAAAAATGGCCCAGGATATTAGAGCACGATCAGCAATACCCCCCGGGGGGGGGGCGGTCGCTGATTCGTGTCACACACAGCGAGATCACTGTTGCATCACAAAATCAGCGATCTCGCTGTGATGGGGCCTTTATACATACCAGCACTGGTCAACAATTGTCAGCTCTGGGAGTAAGGATACAAACAGTGTACAGAGAGGAGCACCATAGCTCAGTACAATCTTTACTGGCTTTTATAGCTCAGCTCCTATTCATTTGAGTAAATTGCTCTGCCGTACCTGGGAGTAGGAGCTACACAGTGTCTTGGAGCAGTAAGGGCCCGTTACACATAGCGATATTGCTAGCAATATCGCTGTAACGTCACTGGTTTTGTGACGTAGCAGCGATATTGCTAGCGATATCGCTACATGTGATACTTACCTCCGACCGGCTTGCCCGCTGGTTATCGCTGATCGCGCAAGAACGTCCAGGACCATTTCTCGTCATACGCTTCCTGTGGCGCCGACGAGCGACGCGTGGACGCGGGCGGGAGGCTGTCAGGATCGCCGCATCTGACAGGTAAGTAGCGACCGCCGACCGCTGCTATGTCGCTGGTGAGATCTGCCTGTGTGGCAGCTCACTAGCGACCACTTAGCGATGCACCAGCGATCCATATCATTGTCGGGATCGCTGGTGCATCGCTAAGTGTAACGGTACCTGTAGTGTTCAGCTCCGCAAACTGTTTACAAATGGAGACTCCTGGGGCTGAGATCAGCTGATTAGTAGGTTGCGGGTAGAGATAAGCAGATTTTTGCAGAATTCAAAATTTTCCCCCAAAGTTGCTAAATTTTTCTCCAAAATTTGATTTGCAGCTAACAAGCCTGTGCCTATTTTGGTACTAGACAGGAAAGAGGTGGAGGGGACAGAATGAGGAGAGAGATTTTGTTTCCATATGATCTGTCTACTCCACTTATTCAGTGAATCTGGAGAAGGAATCCAACTCTGTTGTACAAAAAACTACTGATCTCCGATGACCCAGTGTTGTACCAGCCACAATTGTACAAGGTATGAACATCCGATTTATAAACTGGGATTTGATGTTGTAGCTGTTGGGCATTATGGGGAAGCCCGCTTAAAGGGAACCTGTCAGCAGGATTGTGCACAGTAACCTACAGACACCGAAATAGGCGATCCAAAAGATGTTACTGTGCAGGCACTGTCAATGCCATCTTAGCTGACACAATGTTTTTTCCCTCTAGTAAAATGGCACTGGTGGTGGCACCTGGGCAGTAGCATCTATCGTGCTCTGAAGTATGCTACTGCGCCAGAGCAGCTGACGTCATTTTGAGATTTTGAGGAAGACTTTTTTTCTAAAGAAATGTATATGACTAAATAAAATAAATATATGAATATCATAGATCCGATCATGCTACAGTCCAGGCGCCGCCGCCAGTGCCTGCATGATGAATGTAATTTTTTTTTCAAACCATAACATATACAGTATGTAAAAAAGGGATCAGTGACCTGTAATAAGCCATATAGATGAAAATCTAAGCAAAGCACCACATAAAGACCCCCCACAGGCCGCCCCGGGGCACGAGAATCTCAATAGAGTCAGATGTCAGACCACCAACGATATGATATTAATGATGATTAGCTGCCATAAGTGCTCATGAACATGGCCATATTTTCAGTCCGAGTGTGATGCGGCAAAACATCAGATCACACTTGGATCAATGATATTCTATGGGGTCGTGCACACGTCTGATATTTTCCTTGGACCAGAGTGTGATTTGCATAATCAACCTGATTTTCCTAGATGAGAGAATAATGTGACCCTAGCCTAAGGCCTGGATCACACATCCGTTTTTAGACGTCCGTCAAAATCCGCCATTTTGCAAAAAAAAGGATCCGCCTTTTTTTTTGCGGATCCGTTTTTTTTCCCATAGACTTGCATTAGTGGCTAAAGCGGATCCGTCCAAAAAACGGATCTGTTAGCATCCGTTTGTGGCAAAACCGAAACGGATCCGTTTTTTCACACTTTGGCGGACACCAAAAAACGGATGTGTGAAACAGGCTTAAGAATAGGTCATTAGTATCCTAGCAGTGTAAAACTCTCTTATGGATCAGGTCCAGGAGAGTATTTGACAAAGAATAACTTATGAAAATGCCAAACTGATCCTTGGCATTATATATTTCTCCCTGAAAGGGACACAAGTTTCTAGAATAAGCAGTTCTGTAGATAAATCTATGTAATTCTTGATGAATGTGTGAACGGTTTTCCCATAGATGTGTTTATAGCTTTGGTGTTTTGTGTTTAGATCTAGCGAAAAAGCTCAGTGTCAGTCTGTGTACATAAAGTTCATATAACACAGCTCGGCATCCACTGGAGGTACTCCCCAGGAAGTAACTGCATTGGAAGAAATGTTTGAAAAGACATTTATCAAAAGAACATTGTTTGAAACACACCAACCTTTCTTATATTTTTGTTTACATCAACCAGATTGAGCATATAGATGTAATCTCTAGCTCCAAGGAACAGTCGGCTCCTCTCTTCATCAAGCAGCAGGGTCTGAAAACCCAGGCCTTCAGACGATGACTCCAGAAACGGGATACAGCTGTTTGACAGAAGCAGGTCTGTGGGAAAAGCAAAGACATTTTAGGAATAAAAATGTTTACTTATCAGGCCACATTCACACTAGTGATTTTTCAAGATTTTTTTTTTAAATATATGTGAACCTTTGAGTGGGAGAGATATTGTAAAACTCGTGCATATTTGCTTCAGCTGTCAAATGTAGAATTCATTGGTCTCAGGGTCAATTCACGAAAATATGAAATGTACAATATCTGTCATCATTTCCCAAATCCCAGGTACATAAAAACCTACATTTACAAGTTTAAGAGTAGATACTAGTGGGATTTTTTTTCCTCTAAAAAGTTGAAATTCTGAAACCTGAGAACCATATTAGCCTTCAGCATATGAAAATGGACGGAAAAATGCAAGTGGTCGGATCTTCATGTTTCTTGAGCAAGCAGTGATTTCAATACCTAGAATTAGGTAAGCAGAAAATGGTAAGGAACGTTGCTTTGGGAATAGCAAAGCATCTTGGACACGTAGTGAAAGCAACTGCGAGCTAGACTGAATACCTTATTATTTAGAACAAGAGATTGTTCAGAAGTACAATGCAAGTCAATGGGGTTTGGTAAAATCCCATTCACACCCAGTGGAATATCTAAGCATGATTTTAGGACATTGTACCCAATGTAACGTTTGCAATCCACAGCAAAATCCTGCTTTTCATAGACACTGAATAGAATATAAATCTTCTCTCGTTCTCCTACTGTTTTGTCTGTTTCATTATACTATTAGCTGTTATGCCACCATGAAATCACAGTCATGAATGCTAAAGAGTGCAGTAGTTCCTTCACAGACACAAAAAAAACATGGGGCTGAGGATACTTTTTTGCATTCAAATGGAAGCATTGTTAATGGCAATAATTCATAATAAATATTTTATTATATATTTTATGTAACAATAATAATCTTTATTTATATAGCACCAACATATTCCACAGCGCTTTACATTTCAACAGTTCATATAAATGCCATAAGTAACAACATTGAAAGTAATACAATCATTTAAAGCAAAATAATGACCACCCTGTCAGTAAGAGGTTACAATATACAATGAGGTGGGGGAGACACAAAGTACGCGGGCTTATTTACAGTGATGGTTCAGCCATCTTGAGGGAATGGGGATGGATTAAAGCCCCCGTTACACACTGTGATATCGCTAGCAATATCGCTGTAAAGTCACCGATTTTGTGACGTTGCAGCGATATCGCTAGCGATATCGCTGCATGTGATACTTACCTCCGACCGGCTCCCCCCCTGCTCATCGTTGGTCGCGCGAGAAGCTCCTGGACCATTTCTCGTCGTCAGCTTCCTGCTGGGCTTCCTGTGGCACCGACGAGCGAGGCATGGAGGCGGGTGGGAGGACGTCAGGATCGTCGCATCTGACAGGTAAGTAGTGACCCCCAACCCCTGCGATGTCGCTGGTGAGATCTGCCTGTGTGGCAGCTCACTAGCGACCACTTAGCGATGCACCAGCGATCCATATCGTTGTCGGGATCGCTGGTGCATCGCTACGTGTAACTGTACCCAAAGGCTGCATGAAGTAGTCACCATCCAGTTTTTGTGGTGCTGTTGGGTGCGGCGGAATTTGATGGAGGGTTTTTCTCAGATAGATAGTGAATGGGCCACACACACACTTACACATGTAATATATATGTAAAGTATAAAGCTGTCCCACTATGGCAAGGTGTACCCATTTGAGACAGTAACTACACTAACGGTTAAAACCTACCTAGTGTGAATAGTGGCAGAGTCTCTGGGTCCCAAACGGACAACCAGCTTCAGAGGGACTATAATTGAACTAACACACATTGTTTTTTCCTTTGGTTTTACATATAATATATATATAAAGCACCATAAAATAGTTGTCTAGCTGCTGGGCAAGTCAAGTGATTTCCTTCAGAGCCTGTACTGCATCTAAAGGAAGAGAAAGTATAAAAACAATAATTACACAACTGTTCTTCAGCTAAAAACTGGCATTGACATTTCTATATGTATCCATCACAAAATTCACCACAGAGAAGCAACCCAGGTAAAGAAGAAAGTACATTAGGTTAAAAAAAATATATTTTATTAATAATATTAAAAAATGTGTTTTTAAAAAAACAATAACAAAGAAAGGTGTTAGATAAAAAAGAGGGACTCACCACATGTCACAGCAATTATATTCTGCTTAATTGTCTGCAAAAAACTTGCATAAAAGGGTGGAGATAAAAGGTGGGCAAGCAGACCACACTATATTGAGAGTGTATCAGAAGGAGCCTTCCGAAAAAAACAGAGCAAAACGCGCATCGGGGCAGTGGGAAATCATAATATTCACCGGGATTGTGCAATACAAGTATGCATTATTTTATACTACTACTCTAGTATTATTTTCTCCCTGTTAACTATGGCACCACACTTATGTCTATGGCTAACAGGGACTCAGTCTTGACCTCACTAATAGGCTAATGCATAAAGCTTTCCAAACAGGCATGTTCATATAGCAGCCGCCTCACACTTATTGTTGACTTGGTTTGTGTTTCACATAAAGGTTAAGTGCACCTTACACAATAACTCTATTCTGCCTTTTAATTGAATACATTTTTAGGCATTAATAGTAGACTTAGGGTCAGCCCAATTATCGTTAAGGTATGCTATATTTGTGGCCTTCTGATACACTCTTAATATAGAGCGGTCTTGCGTGTCCACCTTTTATCTCCACCCTTTTACGCAAGTTTTTGCAGCCAATTAGTAATCCACAGAATAAAGTTACTATATGTTTGGTTCCCGTGACATCTTGTGAACAGAGTCCCTCTTTTAATCTAGCAACCTTCTTATTGATTTTTAAAAACACTTTATTATTATTAATAATAATAATAATAGTAATAATAATCATAAAACATTATTTTTTATTTGAACCTAATGTACTTTCTTCTTTACCTGGGTTACTTCTCATTTCATATATATTTAGCTGTGGCTGGGATAGCACGCGTGCGGGCTTACGCGTGCAACAGATATTACGTGCAACAGGATCAAGTGTTTTGCAGTTAGACAATGCAGTTGGACAGGGCAGGAGACAGGTAAGGTGCATAAGTTTTTCATGCACGCATGCTTCTTGGTCAGTCGTACTACATATGCATTGATCATATTAACCTGCTGCTTATTTGTCTTCACTTCTGCTTTTTAACAACTCGCCTGCCCTTTTACACATTCTGTGCACTCTCTGCATATCCACCCCTCCCTTTTCCCCTCTCCCATGTTTAACTCTGAGGCTCTATTGACATTTCTTACCCACACCAAACCATCCAAAACCTCCATGCAGCACTCAAAACGTTCATACAAATCATCCCACCACCTGCTTTTTCTGTTTTTTCTCCTTTTAATAGTTGCAGGTGACATCTCCCCCAACCCTGGGCCTCCCTCCACCAGCATACGTTACTCTCCTCCAGCTGCATATAGAAACCCTGCTAATCTTATTAACATTCAGTGCATTCCTTCTCCTCTCACTTTCCAATGTGCTCTCTGGAATGCACGGTCTGTGTGTAACAAACTGACTTACAGTCACGATCTTTTTCTCTCTAATTCCCTTAACCTTCTGGCTATTACGGAAACCTGGATCCAGCATTCAGACACCACCGCTGCTGCCGCTCTCTCGTTTGGTGGGCTGAAATTTTCACATACCCCCAGACCTGAGAACAGACAGGGTGGAGGTGTTGGTTTGCTCCTTTCATCACAATGTGCTTTCCAGGTCATCCCCCCGGTTCTCTCACTTACATTTCCTTCCTTTGAAGTCCACGCCGTCAGACTCTTTAAGCCCTTCTCCTTACGAGTGGCGGTCGTTTATCGCCCTCCAGGCTCCTCCCGCCAGTTTCTAGACCACTTCACCACCTGGCTTACTCACTTTCTGTCCTGTGACATCCCCACCCTCATCATGGGAGACTTTAACATCCCCATCAATGATCCGCTCTTCCAGTCTGCCTCTCATCTTCTTTCTCTAACTTCTTCATTCGGCCACTCACAGTTTACTAATTCTCCTACACATGAGGACGGGAATACTCTGGACCTGGTTTTCTCCCGTCCCGGCTCGCTGCACGACTTTACTAATTCACCTCTCCCGCTCTCGGACCACAACCTTCTTTCCTTCTCTGTCAAGAATTGTCTCCTCACCCGGGACACCCCCACTTACCACACTTATCGGAATACACGTACCATTAATACCCAACAGCTTAGGGACAATCTCCACACATCTTTAGCCCCCATCTCCACCCTCTCCTGTCCAGACATAGCATTGTCACACTTCAATAATACACTGAAGAATGCCCTAGATGAAGCCGCACCTTCTATACGCAGAAAGACCCGACACAGACAACGGCAGCCCTGGCACACAACGCAAACACGCTCTCTTCAGCACTGCTCGAGGTGTGCAGAGCGGCAGTGGAGAAAATCTCTCTTAGCAGAAGACTTCATCCACTATAAGTTCATGCTCAAAACCTATAACTCTGCCCTTCATCTGGCCAAACAATCCTACTTCACCACCCTCATCACCTCACTATCCAACAACCCAAGACGACTTTTTGAAACCTTAAACTCCCTCCTGAAACCTAAAGTACAGGCCCCCATCACCAACCTCAGCGGTGAGGATCTGGCCACTTATTTCCTAGAAAAAATCAACCACATCCATCAGGATATCTCAGCCCTATCTCCTCAGTGCCTGGATCCCCTTCCCTGCCGCACCTCAAGCTCACTAGACATCTTTGAGCCTGTTTCAGAAGAAGAAGTTTCCAAGCTCCTCGCTTCTGCTCGGCCTACAACCTGCAACAGTGACCCTATTCCTTCACAGCTCCTGCAGTCTCTCTCACCAGTGGTCACCACTCACCTGACTAAAATATTTAACCTCTCTCTTTCTTCAGGTATATTTCCCTCCTCATTTAAACATGCCATCATAACCCCTTTACTTAAAAAGCCATCCCTGGACCAGAACTGCACTGCTAACTACAGACCTGTCTCTAATCTTCCCTTCATCTCTAAACTCCTGGAACGCCTGGTCCACTCCCGTCTAATCCGCTATCTCTCGGATAACTCTCTTCTCGACCCCTTACAATCTGGTTTCCGCTCTTTACACTCTACTGAAACTGCCCTCACTAAAGTCTCTAATGATTTAATAACAGCTAAATCGAAAGGTCATTGCTCCCTGCTGATTCTCCTGGATCTCTCTGCCGCATTTGACACTGTGGATCACCAGCTCCTCCTCACTATGCTCCGCTCTATAGGCCTCAAGGACACAGCCCTCTCCTGGTTCTCCTCCTACCTCTCTGACCGCTCCTTCACTGTATCTTTTTCCGGCTCCTCTTCCTCTTCTTGTCCCCTTACTATCGGGGTCCCGCAGGGCTCAGTCCTAGGCCCCCTCCTCTTCTCTTTATACACTGCCCCTATTGGACAATCAGCAGATTTGGGTTCCAGTATCATCTCTATGCTGATGACACCCAATTATACACTTCTTCCCCTGACATCACCCCTACCCTAATTCAAAATACCAAGGATTGTCTGTCTGCTATCTCTAGCATCATGTCCTCCCTCTATCTGAAACTAAATCTCTCTAAAACTGAACTTCTTGTGTTTCTCCCCTCTACTAACCTCACTCTACCTAACATCGAAATAACCCTGGAGGGTTCAACCATAACTCCCAAGCAGCATGCCCGCTGTCTTGGGGTCATATTCGACTCTGAACTTTCCTTTACTCCGTACATCCGATCACTCAGTCGCTCTTGTCACCTGCATCTTAAAAACATCTCCAGAATCCGACCTTTTCTCACCTTTGAAACTGCTAAGACTCTTACTGTCGCTCTTATTCATTCTCGTCTGGACTACTGCAACTCTCTTCTGATCGATC
This sequence comes from Dendrobates tinctorius, assembly GCF_039654945.1. Taxonomy (NCBI): domain Eukaryota; kingdom Metazoa; phylum Chordata; class Amphibia; order Anura; family Dendrobatidae; genus Dendrobates; species Dendrobates tinctorius. Next base: position 7,701,206 of record NW_027361841.1, on the reverse strand, counting down.
TCCCTCTTACCAAACTTTCTCCTCTCCAATCCATCTTGAATGCGGCAGCCAGGGTCATATTTCTGTCCAGCCGCTTCACCGATGCCTCCATCTTGTGCCAGTCATTACACTGGCTACCTATTCGCTACAGGGTCCAGTATAAACTCATCTCTCTCACCCACAAAGCTCTCCACTGTTCTGCACCACCTTATATCTCTTCTCTCATCTCTGTCTATCGCCCTACACGTGCCCTCCGTTCTACAAATGACCTAAGACTAACATCCCCCGTAATCCGAACCTCGCACCTCCGTCTCCAAGACTTCTCTCGTGCTGCTCCAGCTCTCTGGAATGCACTTCCTCAGACGATCAGACTGATACCTAGCCCTGACCTATTCAAGCGCGCTTTGAAAACCCATTTCTTCAAACAAGCCTACTACATCAACTACTCAGCAAGCTAACTTTGCCCTGTTCCCTCCTTCCAAATATTATTCTGAATCTGCACCCTACTATTCATCTGTCTCCACACCCTTCATGCACATGATAACTGCACTTGATACTTGTCTATTGCACTTAAACACACGGGCTGATGACCGGATCATGCAGCTTTATATGAAAATCCCTATTATAATTGCCAGACCTGAATTAACAAGCATTTCTCACCTACTGTGTCCCCCCATTTCCTTGTAGATTGTAAGCTTGCGAGCAGGGACCTCACTCCTAATGTCACTGTTTAAATTGTCTTAACTTGTATTGAATTTATTGTCTGTACATGTCCCTGCTTAATTGTAAAGTGCTGCGGAATATGTTGGCGCTATATAAATAAAAATTATTATTAAATTATTATTATTCTCTGGTAAATTTTGTGATTTTTATGTTTTTTTTTTTGCATTTGGTTATGGGTAACATTATTTTTGGACTATATTGAGTTATAATTTCTATATGTATTGTATATTTGGAATTATGATAAAAGGTTATTTTCCTGTTCAATTTGAACTCTGTATATTGCTTTGGTCACAGGAAATTACGTAGTTAGCAACAATATTGGCAAAAAAAAGTAATGAAAGGAAGCAGCGAACAAATCACACACTCCACCACGTACTTTTACAGCCTGTCCTTTAGTACCACAACAGCAAAATTTATGATGATGCTTGTTCTGTGCATGCAAAGTCTGAACAGGTCGTAGTATTTTGCGAAAATGAGAACGTTCTGTAGCTCTGATTAGTTCCTAGAACAACAAGATCCTATTAGCTGACTGCTGAGCTCAGAAACATACAATAGTCAGTGCAAGGCCAGAACCAGCAATTATTGTGTTTAAAGACTGTTGAGCAATCTTGGGTTTATAAGTTTGTTTCCAATAAACACTTCCAACGTCAATTGTGTAGAAGAGAACAGGAGGGGTCAGCCAGTATTACTTCACAAATCGAAATAAACAAAAAACAAACAGTATTTGTGCGTGCCTACTCTAGATGACATGAGCGACATTATGAGTGTTAGGATCTCTGCTTTTATTATCATCCAAACATCTGTTTGCTAATCAATATTATATTATATAATTGTGATTAAGAGTCACACAACAAAAGAACTAAATGTTTATTACTTTACCTTTAATATTTTCACTTTTGAAAGAGTCCAGTAATTGGTATAGACACTTGTAGCTGGTATAAACCCAAGAAATATCATCATATCCCATTGACACAGGTGCAAAATAAATAATGCCAAGGATTGAATGTGATAAAAATGAGTCTATTATTTGTCATCTTCACTGAATAAACTCATTTTTCTCACCTTCAGCTTTTGGGACACTTGCTATTCTATTTTGCTTTTCATCCTGGTAAATGCAACTCTAGCTATATGGGACTTTCTTGTTGATGACCTATTCCTTGGTGTCCAACTTCTGGGCCCCCATTGATCAGTCGATTTTAGGGGCTGCCAATCAATGGACATATTGATGACCTACAAGACATCTCCGTGTCTGGGTATTGACTGCAGTAGCATCATGCCGAGCTGTTAACGAATAGTAAATTTATATACAGTTCTTCAAAAACAGAGATTTATTTTTTGTTCTGTTTGTAAAGTCCCATCGCGGATTTATTTTTACTGCCTGTTTGTGCTGTGCATGTGCGAAAACTGATATTCACAATGCAAATGAGTCCAGATGCAGCCGGTTATAGGAAGTTTCGCCCCCAGCAATTTGCCCCAAGCAGTTCGTCCCCAGGTACATTTCGCCTTCGCACATTTCGTCCCTATCATTTTGCCCCCAGGAAGATTCGCCCCAAACAAATGCTGGGGATGAAATGTGGAGGGGCGAAATGTACCCGGGGGCGAACTGCTGGGGGCGAAACATCCAAATACCGAGGCAGCCATTACATGGAAAGGCAGGATGGAGCTCTAATTAGTGAAGGAGCGGAAGGCCTAAACACAGTCTGAGACCAGCGCTTCTGCGGTCTGTAGAGCCAAGGGGGTGAGGAGTTCTCTCACCCAATCCTTGCTGAACCTGTTCATTTTGAAAATATCCAGCTCTGATAGCTGAGTCATTAGATGCAACAGGACACAAGCTCAGATAGTGGGAAGCTTACTGCCTCCATTTCATTTGGTCTGTCCAAGAAAGTGAGGAGCCTGACACGGGTAAGGATCAGCAGCCAAGATGAGATGGCTCTGGGTAAGCTTCAAAGTATGAGGGACACAAGCACAGGAGGGTATCAAGAGGAGGACAAAAAATAAAAGCACTAAGAATGAAATGCAGATAACAAGATACAAACAAATAAACTGATATCTGAGAACCCATGACAGGAAATTGAGATCCAGGTAACACAGGTCACAGGTAGAAGAGGTTGAGAAACTAATAACGGCAGACAATATTTCACAAAATGAGAATGAAATGAGAAACGAGGTTTGAACAGAAGCAGAAAATATCCCTGGACGTGGAAATAAGAATGCCAAAGTGGAAAAAGAAGAGGAAATTACTATATGATAACAGAAGGCACTAGTTTACTATATAAAGGACAGTCTGAGCCCACTGCTAGTGTCACACCACACACTCTTATTCTAGTGGTGGACTATAGTGGAGCAGCTGTGGTTTATACTCTGGCAAGCGGCAATAGCTGCAATGCGAGTAGCACCACCACATAGCTGGCTATATGTATTTAGAGAGTTTTAACGTGCTTGTCATAAACTGCTCCTTCACCTTTGATTAACTTCATATGAACATTATTGAGCAGCAGCATGAGCAAATCATAATACATTGCTTAACAGTTGTCATCCACTAGTAGCTGGAATCATGGTACATATATTAAAGGGATGCTATAAAAAAAGTTTAAAGGGTAACTAAACTTTTTTTTGTATTGATCTGTATTTATAAAGTTATGAATCTTTGTAATACACTCCATTTTCTGATATTTAATACTTCTATCTTTAATATCATGCTGAAAACAGGAATAGTGTCCGAAAATGGGGGGAGGACAGCAGACAAACTTGGACAAGAGAAAAGATTTTGCGAGCACTGCAGCTCACATCAGCAACTAAGAGAGCATGAATTAGGCAAACTGTCCAGCACTCTCAGCAAGATGTTAAAGAAAACACTCACTTCTGACTGGTATTAAACTGGGAAGTGATGAGTATTATTTCTTTACTATTTTCTCTGCATTGTAAAAGTAAATTTTAATTTCATAGTTACTGTATATGCCCTTATAGTCTCAAAAAACTCTTTGTGCGCTATAACATACTGGGAAGTTTAAGAGCCAGAAAATTATTAAATGTTTTGCTTTGTAGAGCAAATACATTGTTAATAACTAAAAGTAATTAATTACTGACCATCTATCTGCGGCCATGACAGTTCTTTAAGAAAGGCTACAGTGAGAGGCAAGCCTAGATGTCAGGTTACCAAACTTCTGTGAATGTAAAGCCTGCAATTAAAATCCAGTATCAAGTCAAGTGAATTTATTTTTTTTGCTCCTGTGTATTAGGTTTACAAACGTATTTTTACATATATATATATATATATATATATATATATATATATATATATATTGTATTTTGTCTGAAGTAAAAATAATGCAATCTGATCTGATCTATACAGTAATAAATAGGTTTTCTGGGCTAGGCAACAACTTCGGCAATGACTATATCATGCCAAATTCTAACAGTGTACTGCCGGTTTGAGCAGCACTGAGCAGAATAGTGAAAAACATGAGAAAGGAAACTAGTTGGCAAGTGACTGCAAGAATGCAAATCAATTATGACCATTCATGTGACAACTGCTCAAACAGTCAAACAGAGCAGAATCTTAACAGTGTGTACATTATACAGTGCTAGACTTCAGCATGATATAGTCCTTCAATTTATCTTTAGGCCACCATCATCACCAGACAAATTTAGACAGAATTTAACGCACATTGGCACATTGAGCGCATTACGGTTTAAATAATCATGCCAATTGGGTAAATGTATGCATGTTGCATTTTTGTTTTATTACTATAAGGTATTCAATGGGTTCAAAATTGGAATTAGCATCTGTAATTAATAAATCATTGGGTTTATTTAATTTCAGTTCAATATTAATTTGATTATTAAGCAACAAGTTTAACACTCCATAATCTTCACCTAATTAACGCTTCATTTTATATTTCACCTACATATAGTATTTATCACAGTTCTTGAAATACACCATCAAAAATTCATTAGCGAAGTTCATGTTAGTCCAGATCTATCCTTTATCCTTGAATTGCTGATTAATATTTAATAAGGAATGTGTTAGCTCCAGTTTCCATTTATCTAATGACAGATGTTCTAAAGGGAGCCAAAGCCCATAAGGTATTTATTAGGTCAAAAGAAAGCTGTCCTTAGATTTTCAGACATCGCTAACGAAGCTCAGATTAATACCAAATCAATAAATGTCTATGTAAAATAGGAAGATTGGCAGAGTTGATAAAGTCTTTTTTTCATCTGTGTTTCATCTGTTAAGTACTATCAAAGATTAGAAGATGATCAAAGTTATCAGAGAAAACAGAAATTCATTAAACAGAGTAATTTTAGATGGGATGCTTAAAATCAATCAGTTTGTTTGGAACTTTGAAGTTAAAAAATGAAAAAGTTTGAATCCAGTTTAAAATCTAACTTTCACACGTATACGAAATGAATTCATGTATATCATCTCATCTGAAAAGAAATGCTTTATGTTTATGTATTTCAACCTTTGTTAAAATGTTATTGCATTATATATAATTGGAATACCATGATGTCTGTGCCAAAACCAAGTATTAAATACCGGTTTCCTCTCTTCAGACAAACGGCAGAAATTTTCTTTTTCACTTGAATACAGGTAGGTTATTCTTAGCTTCTTTATTTTTGGACAAAGAATAGGAAATAGGGTAAATTTACAGGTCTGTGAAATGGTAAAAAGGCTCAGGGATATCTGCTCATTTAAAATTATGATTCATCAGTAAAATTAAGAAATGTGGCCAAACAAGTCGAAAGTTGATCAAAATGGATGATTTCTTGAACATTCATCTTGTGAAATTTAACAGTGTATGGTATGCTCATTTCAACAGTCTACATCTGGAAAGAAAAAGTAAGTCACGTACTGTATAAAATTTTCATTGAAAAGAAAGTTTACCAGAATATCTACTGAAAGATTTTTCAGAATAATCATTAATCTATCCCTAGACCATAGTATTTCACATTTAAATGAAAATGTACACAAATGTGTAAAATTAAGTTTTAAGTATTTGTATTATTTTATTGATTAGACCATCTCTTTTCACTTTAATATACCTAAAGTGTAACATCTCTTTTTGTGGAGAGTAAGAAGCCCGTGTGAGGAGACTTAATGGACATGCTATTCTGGAAATTAAATATGCAAATTGCCTTTTCAGAGAGGAAGAGGACTTGATCTCTAATGCCATCTATTTGCAGTAGCAATCCTAAAAGTCAAATTCGACCCTTTAATGAGCCTTGCCACATGTATTACCGCAAAAGCTAAACCAGACTCTCTATTTGCAGACACAAGCATGTTTTTTGGGTGTTTTATCTTCATCATTGCAAAGCAAGAGGTATTAATTTGGCTGGATGAGCATTACATGGCCTATATAACTCCTCACACCCGCATGTAGGCAATTCACTATCCACAAGGACAGATGTTACCCCTTAGGTCCCCACCACAGGCCTCTCACGCAAGTGAATCAGACCTTCTGCTTTGCACTGATGAGGGGAAAACATCCTAAAACACGTGTGAAAATAAAGTGTTTGGTTTAGCTTTTATCGTCAGTCATGTGACAAGGCTCATTAACCCCTTCACAACCTTTGACGCCACGTAGGCATCATGAAAAGTCGTGCCAAAATGAACCATGACGCCTATGTGGCGTCATGAATTGATTGCCCCCCTGCGGGTCGGGTGACCGGGGTCACTGAAAGGTCACCTGACCCGCACACAGAGGACACCTTACAGTTAACCACAGGGGGTGTGGCTTAGCCCCCACATGCCTACGATCGCTCTGATTGGCTGGAAAAAGTGAAACTGCCAATCAGAGCGATTGTAATATTTCATCAATGAAATTTGATGAAATATTACAAATCCAGCCATGGCCGATGCTGAAATAGCATCGGGCATGGCTGGAGACACTGAACTGACCCCCCAACTGACTGACAGTGCCGATCGGCCGCCGCAACCATCTGACGGCGCCGATCGGCAGCCGCTGTCAAAATCTGCTCCACCCCGCCTTCCCTCCGGTCCCCCCGCCCTCCGATCATCCCCTCTCACCCTGCACGGTGGCTCCAAAGTCCCTCTGGCCGGTTTGCCGCCGTCCCGGATGATGGGCGCCACCATCTTGGAAAACGGTGGGCACATGCGCAGTGCGCCCGCCGGGAATCTGCGACCTGCAGATTAATTCATTTATTTTGATCACTTTCGCAGTGATCAAAATAAAAAAAGTAAATCACCGCCCTCCCTTATCACCCCCATAGGTAGGGACATATAATAAAATAAATAAAATATTTTTATTTTTCCATTAGGGTTAGGGCTAGGGCTAGGGTTAGGGCTAGGGTTAGGGATGGAATTAAGGTTGGGATTAGGGTTAGGGGTGGGTTGGGGTTGGGATTACGGTTAGGCTTGTGGTTAGAGTTATGATTAGGGTTGGGATTAGGGTTAGGGGTGTGTTGGGGTTAGGGTTGGAGATAGAATTGAGGGGTTTCCACTGTTTAGGCACATCACGGGGTCTCCAAACGCGACATGGTGCCACCATTTATTCCAGCCAATTTTGCATTTAAAAAGTTAAACAATGGTCCCTCCGATTCAAGCCCCAACGTGCACCCAAACAGTGGTTTACCCCCACATATGGGGTATCAGCTCACTCAGGAAAAATTGCACAACAAATTTGGGGGTCCAAATTTATCCAGTTACCCTTGTGAAAATAACAAATTGGGGGATAAAAATCATTTTTTGGAGGAAAATTTTTTTTTTATTTTCACGGCTCTGCTTTATAAACTTCTGTGAAGTACTTGGGGGTTCAAAGTGCTCACCACACATCTAGATTATTTCCTTGGGTGGTCTAGTTTCCAAAATGGGATCACTTGTGGGGGGTTTCCACTGTTTAGGTAAATCAGGGGCTCTGCAAATGCAACATGACACCCGCAGACCATTCCATCAAGTCGGCATTTAAAAACGTCACTACTTCCTTTCCGAGCCCCAACGTGTGCCCAAACAGTGGTCCCCTCACATATGGGGTACCAGCGTACTCAGGACAAACTGGACAACAACTTTTGGGGTCCAAATTTATCCTGGTCTCCTTGTGAAAATAAAAAATAGTGGGCTAAAAATCATTTTTTGAGGAAAAAAAATATTTTTATTTTCACGGCTCTGCGTTATAAACTTATGTGAAGCACCTGGGGGTTCAAAGTGCTCACTATGCATCTAGATAAGTTCCTTAGGGGTCTAGTATCCAAAATGGGGTCATTTGTGGGGGAGCTCCAAAGTTTAGGCTCTCCAAATGCGACATGGCAACTACTAAATATTCAAGCATATTTTCCATTCAAAAAGTCAAATGGCGCTCTTTCCCTTCCGGGCCCTGCCGTGCGCCCAAATAGTGGTTTATGACCACATATGAGGTATTGTTGTGCTCAGGAGAAATTGCCCAACAAATTTTATGATCCATTTTATCCTGTTGCCCATGTAAAAATGAAAAAACTGAGGATAAATAAAATTTATGTGAAAAAAAGTACTTTTTTTATGGATCAATTTGTGAAGCACCTGGGGGTTCAAAGTGCTCACTATGCATCTAGATAAGTTCCTTGGAGGGTCTAGTTTCCAAAATGGGGTCACTTGTGGGGGAGCTCCAATGTTTAGGCGCACAATGGCTCTCCAAACACGACATGGCAACCGCTAAATATTCAAGCATATTTTCCATTCAGAAAGTCAAATGGCGCTCCTTGCCTTCTGAGCCCTGCCGTGCACCCAAATTGTGTGATGAGGGCTACTTCATGTGGATGGGGAGGGTCTGTAGCTATGGAGGATGGGGTTGTTGCTATAGAGGGCATGTTTGGAGTAGAGTAGGAGGTTACGACTAGTTCTCATTTCAATGCCATAACACCCCCCCCTTGGACGTTCTGTTCAGAATATCTAGAAAACCGTGCAAACTAGTGACAGAAAGTAAATTACTTATTGTCATATTTCTGCAGCCCAGATATGTACTGAGATTATGTGAAAAGCCCGGACAACCCCTTTAAGGTCAAAATAGGCTGGGTCGTGAAGGGGTTAAAGGGTGGATATTGAATTACAGGACTGCAACTTCCAATAGATGTATAAATATTGCAATGTCATCAAAAGTCAAGTATCATAAAAAAACCCTTTAAAATTATCATTTTTATTAGATATGCTTTAAAAAAATATACAAAAAAGACAAACAGAAACAATAATATTAAAAATAGATATCCACCCTGACAAGCCCTAGATAGCCCTGTACTCTGGGTCTTCCTTGCAGCAGAGGCTAGCACACTAAATATGCATCAATGGGAACCACTGCTCCTTGATGGCTGTCCCTTCCAGTCCCTATATATCCCTATTCTCGGGTTCAAGGACAACCAGCTTATACAATTCTTATTCAAATTAGCATCATAGAATATTGTCTGTGATTAAATGCAACACTGTTAAAACCTAGGATTCTCTATCTGGCACTTTCATCTATGCATGCTTCTTATCCCGGCCTTCTGATGAACCTCTTTTAGGGAAATGATTTGAGGCATTACATATGGGATGAGAAACCCTATTTTTATATTGCAGTATATTCTGTTATCTATCATTAAATACTGAGCACAGTCACTTTATAATTGCATAGAGACATGGTACATGGGATAAATAATCACTATTCATATTCTCTTGTGTATGATTAACTCCCCAGTACCTGAAATATACTATAGCAGAGACACTTTATCTTCTTACTAAATGTTGCATGATTATAAATGTAACAATTGCATAGTCAGCTTACATTTCCTAGCATAAAAGAACAGCAATTAATGGTTGGTGTGTATTATCATATCTGTTATCTCTGACTTTTGAACAGGAGATTAATATACATACCAAGTACTATAATTTGATGGTTATAGTGACTTGAATGTCTTATAGGTTTTATTTCTAATAGATGTTGGTATTAATCAGCAGTGTAAGATTAACATTGTGAGGAATCCTATGTGTCTTCACCACCCTGGATCAGCATATCATGATGCTGATATAACAATTGTGTAAGCTGGTTAGAGAATAAGGATATAAATAGACTGAAAGTCCCGCTGTCGAGGAGTGGGGGCACCAACTGTCGCATTTTTAGGGTGTCAACCTCCGATGCAAGGTAAACCCAGAGGACAGGGCTCTCTAAGGCTTGTCAGGGTAGATATCTATTTTTAATATTCCTATTCCTGTTTATCTTTTCAATATATTTTTTAAAACATTGGCGTCGGGAGGATGGGAGCAGGAGTGGAATGGACGACAGCCGTTTCGCGTTGCAGTGGCGCTTCTACTGGTCACACCAATAGAAGCGCCACTGCAACGCGAAATGGCTGTCATCCATTCCACTCCTGCTCCCATCCTCCCGACGCCAATGATTTAAAGTATTGGAATAAACAAGTTTTTTTAACCGGTGAGTGCCATCCATTTTTTTCAATTTTTGCATCTATTGTGCCTATTTTCTTTGGAGTGGCACCCCGGCTCACGGAGCATTTACTACTGTATATATGCCTGCAGTATCAGTTCACGCAATACCTGTGCATTGAGTGGGCTTCCACGCTGTGCGGAATTATACTTTGTTACAGATATATTTTTTAAAGCACATCTAATAAAAATTATAATTTTCATCCCTGAAGAGGCAATAGGATCTTTAATGTACATAAAGGGGAAGAACAATAGATTTTTTCCAAATGTAGGCACAAGAAAACCAAAGCATGACCATCTATTTTGTAGTAACATCTATAAACACTGTAATAATTTTACAAAACAGACACATTTTTCAAAAGACGTCTTAATGAAGGTACCATCTTTCAAAATGTAGTGTGTAAGTTGATCCAATTCCATGTAGTTTCATAAGCCTCTTTGGAGTTTACTAATGACTATGGTTGTTAAACCAATATCATCTGAGAAAATATTCCATCATTTTGTATTTCCTGTGCTTTGTAATCTGTAATTATTTGCATGGTTGAAAAATGAAACCCAACAATTTAGTTCTTCCATATGTGATATTATCCCTGATAAAGAAAGCACTAAGTGTAAGCAGAAATACCATTTTCTACTAGCATAATGCACAGAATTTTATATATCCTAATATAGAATAATGGATTAACTAGAACTGCTCAATTTAAAAAGATAACAAAGGATTATGTGCAATCAAATCCAAATGTGGAGAGCTCACGTTGTAGTGGGCACAAGGTATCACAGGTACATAAGGCAGAATGCTTATATAATATTAAACATAACTATATATGTAATTACTGATTCAGCACATATCACTTGACAAGTATATCATGTTAAATGTATACATTAACTAACAACTAGGGCTGGGCAAATTTATTCGAGCGTAATTGAATTCTCCTCAAATTTTACAAATTCTCAGTAATACAGATTTTTTTCTATTTGCACCATAGGGATGACAGGACAACTGAGTGGTGCAGTATTAATTTTGCTTGCTTCTGTATCATAGCTTTGGTTATGGGGCAGGGGCAGACACTAAGAGCTCGGGGCTCCTTTGCAAGAAATGTTTCTGCGCACTCCTCCCTGCTTGACACGCCACTTATGATGAAGGGAAGATTGCCCTGATTATTACCACCCTGCAAGCAGGGGCACACAGAGAAATCAAAGGGTCCCATAGCAAAAGTTCTATTTGGGCCCCCACATCTCTACAAATATATATATTTATATTTTTTCACTGAGATGGATATATATATATATATATATATATATATATATATCCGGTAGCATTCGGTTCTGCTGGTTCCAGCGCAGTCGTATTTGCAGTCAGGTCACAACTAGCATACGACACTGTAAGACATGGCTAACACTTGAGTTGGCACATAACAGCAAGTGTGCAAAGCACATACTCGTGGTTGCGTGATAACTGCTGGAACCGGCAGAGCCCACCTATGAATATATGGTAGTATACTACAAATAAAAGTATGGAATAGCATAGCAGAGTGCACTTAATTGCATGATTAGCTACTTACATATTTCACAGCAAACCAATACAGAATCCTCTTTTGCACGTTTACTGAAGGAGACCATATAATTTAGCCTAAACAGGATTTCTCAGGATCATCAGTCGTTGGTGCGTTATATATACTAATGCTACACTGGCTTTGTCGATTTATTTGTTGACTTGTCAACTGTTTCTTACATATAATTTGCCACATTTTTCTTATGTTCTGTTTTTCTTCTGTATTTTTTAGGCAAATTTTTCAAAATGTTACTCTCTACAGTGTTATGTTTGAAAAAGTCAAAATGTCACGTATTGTACACACAGTTTGGACTACATAATACATTTTTCATCTGATTTCATTACAACCCCCATTCAAGTGCCAGATTCTTTCTATTTTTAACTTCACATGTCCGTCACTCATGGTCTGAATATGGATTCTGATGTCTGGACTGGCTGTAGGTTTCCAGACCCAAACTCAAAAGCTTAACATATGAGTTGTATCATTACCAATTTAATATTCCCCTTGATGTTCACCATGGTCAGCCTTTATTCAATTGCTACTATAGTACAGGGTACAATATAGCAAGTCTTACATAGTATGGAACCAATATACGGTATTTGTATAATATTACATATAGCTCACACAAGTTCCTTTTAATGGCAACTGTGATAAATTAGCATCTAATGCAGATTTAATTAGGTCTTTGAAAGAATCAAGCAGCTGAACAAATAAATTCCTTAAGGATACAATGTTTATTTCTGTTGAATTCACATTTATTAAAAATCTAGCATGTGACTTCATTTTGTGGAAGAGAACAGGTTCACAAAGAATTAATAAAATAAACAATTAGTCGGAGACAAATACACGACATGGTGTAATGATTTTATTACTTCACCACTTCTATCTAATAAACTCTCATGAGTCTTTGCTAAACAGGATACATTTCACTTGTGTTATTAATACCAGCTTTCATTTGACCAAGCTGAGAATCTTCCATGTCATGGACAAAAGGAAGACAATCCATTGCTACTGCTTTCTCCTGTTTAAGGGCCTCCACCATTTTCATTTTCAGAGTTCCGGGCAGCTGCTTAGAAGAACCCATGGCTGCTGTTTTTTGGCACAAGGTTAGAGGAAGCTGGGTTTTTATAAAGCTGGGAAATTTGCATCACCTGGCCTTTCCTAATGGTGATTGTGAGCAAGTCATAACCCTAACAGGCTAATTAAGGTCTGAACCTTGGTTGACGTTATCTGAGAACTCAAGTTTCCAAGGGTTCCCAAACTTTTGCATCAGCCCATTTTCCCTTTTGTAATTTTTAAAATGTAAAACATGACAACATAGATTTGATTTTGCCTAAAATACAAAATAAATTTGTCATCTTTACCATTAGAGCTTTTAAAGATAATTTAATCTTCAAATTTTCACAATAGCAGTCATTTTTACCCGGGTTGCCCAAACTTTTACAAGCCACTGTATCCTATTCTTAGCACGAAAATAGTTACAATTTGCAATTTGTTTAAATGTTGTGTATTTGAGTAAAATAAAAACAAACAATTAAAAACTGACACATAATTAAAATAGTAATCAAGGCCTTTCCTTAAGGCCCCTTTACATTTAGCGATGCACCAGCGATCCGACCAGCGATCCGACTCGGTCAGGATCGCTGGTGCATCGCTAAATGATCGCTAGTGAGCTGTCACACAGGCAGACCTCACAGCGATGCAGCAGCAACGCAGCGCACGATACTCACCTTTCACACACAGCGATCCTGACGTCCTCCCGCCCGCCTCCACGCGTCACTCGTCGTCACAGCAGGAAGCAGACGACGAGAAATGGAGCCGGACATTCTCGCCCGATCAGCGATATCGCTATGTGTAAAACCCCCTTTAGTACTAAAATAGTTAAAGTAACATTCCCAAAAGTATTTTTTTCAAAGCAAAGTGATATTATATGGTCCCTTATTAATAGTGTGTTGAAACATTTGATGATGTATTATTTGAAAACTAATGAAAATTTAAAAAAAATTTAAAATAATATTTTTATTTCAATTTCAAGACTGATGTATGTGCATAGAGGTCCATTTAAATGCAAAAATGTTCCCCTTCAATTAATAAGACCACCTAGACAGAAAATAAGCAAAGAATTTAATGCAGCTGAGAAAACGGAAAACGACTCCCAATTAGTCTGCACTTGAAAGTCGAATGCAAGCGATTAGCTCTTCAATTGATTGCAGATCTGACTACTGATCACCACTTAGCATTTAACTTAATATATGTTTATGTTTTAGGCTAAATGCCAAATAGTGATAAGTAGTCAGTGTTTCAAATATGCAGTGGTTATTTCAAATAAAATAACAACATTAGAGTCATGGGCTCTAAGGCTTATTAATGCGGATATGACTAAGGAGGTACTGAAAAACATATTGTTTATAAATAGCAGACTGTAATAAAAAGGTGTCAAAAGACAACGTGCATGGCATCTCGTTGTGTATGAATTCAAAGAGCCCCAGACTGGTCAGTGAGCCATTGCATTCCATTATTCACTGCTCAAAAGGTTTACATTTGACTCACCTCTTCCGACAAGCCTATAACCTGCAGTAACCACCAATCGACCAAACCGCTGCATGACCAGCTCTACCCTCGCCTACTGTATCCTCACCCATCCCTTGTAGATTGTGAGCCCTCGCGGACAGGGTCTTCTCTCATCCTGTACCTGTCGTGACTTGTATCGTTTAAGATTATTGTACTTGTTTTTATTATGTATACCCCTCCTCACATGTAAAGCACCATGGAATTAATGGAGCTATAATAATAAATATTACAATCATTTGGAATTATTGGTCTGTATGACTTCACGTTCTGCCATCTCTATCATATTTTTTTGTGCACAAATAGTGGTTATTCCCATTATATTAAATTGGTAAAATTGCAAAGGGCTTTGCAAACATGCAACCTTACTTGTTTCTCTGTTCTCAGTAATGGATGGATTTATATTTTATATTCATTTATTTTTTCCTTACATCACATTGCCTAGGTTATCAATGCAATTAGTCTAAACAGTATATGAAGCAGGAACAACACACTCCACCAACAAGAAGACGGCTGGGGAGCAGTGCAAGATGTTGAGAAAACCTCTTTAATGGTTAATGCACTATAGAAATCTAGTGCATACAGTATATTATCAGTTTTACTTATTTTCTTTTCTTCATGCATTAATATTTAGGGATGTATTGTGGACACTTAATCCATATTTCTTCTAAATTGGTAAAATGTTCCACTAAAGCGATGCAAAGCATAGTTTGAAGTTCAAGCTATACTTAAGTCTGCCACATAACCACTGAAGAGTTGAGTACAAGCTGTCATATGTAATTTCATTATACTATATAAAATGTGCTAGCTCAATTTATCACAGTATCATATCTAACACAGGCAAAGATTCAGGTTACTGCCCTAACTTAGTATCGTACTATCTGACGTAGGTCAGGTTCATACTGCGTTAAGGCAGCCCGTTCAACACATAGCACTGACGGGCTGCATTAACGCTATAGCATAATGCGATCGCGTTATGCTATACTGCTAGCACAGATGCTTCATCTGCGCTATCAGTGACGGACCCTCGGACGCTGCAGCCCGCGTCCGAGGGTCCATCACTGAATGACGGCACATCGCTAGCGCATGCCGATTATGGCATGCGTTGGCGATGCGCCCAATAATAGTGGTTAATGGCAGCATTAACAGACTGCGTTACACCGCGTTATGCCGTGGTGTAATGCAGTCCGTATAACGGACTGCCATAACGCAGTATGATCCCAGCCTAAGGCAGAGAGGTCCATTGCTACCCCTTGCCAACACTTGTTCACCTACATGCTTGAGAAACTTGTGTTTTTTTCTAGTAAAGTCAACTGTAATGTTAATAAAAGTCATGAAAATTCAGTTCTCTCTCAAAAAATTGTGGGCAGATGGGATGTTAAATGTTAGAAGAAATCAGCCTGGGGGACATTCATGTACTAATTTATGAAGTATTCACTTAGACAGCCTTGGGCATTACAGATTGAAGAGAACATCCACATAAAAAAGATTGAAAAAGTCTGTGCGTATATATGTACATATATATATATATATATAATATTATATATATATATATATATATATATACACACACACATATACAAACACAGATTCACTGCGGTACTGTAAGCCCAGAATTTGAAAACAAACAAGTTACTGTAATGTGTACTTAATAGCATGCACTACGCCATTAGAGAGAGTGGTCTGTTCGGACAATTTTGTTGACACATGATTATCTGAAGAACGTATGGGAGGTAACATATACCGTATATTAATTCTAATACTTTTCAAGCATTTGGACATATGTGGGACAGAAGCAGCTGGTGCATGTCATGGTTTTCTGTAAAATGGTTACGTAAGTACACATAAACATGGGATGTGGTCTGCAGTGAACTCACTATAACTGTTTAACCCTATAAACAGCAGCTTGATGTATTTATAAGGGTAGGGGAGGCAGCATATATCCTTGGTGTAAAATATACTTTGGCAGTACAAAGAGTCTAATGATAAGAATTATTATACAATGCTTTGCAAACGTTTTAGGCAGGTTTGGAATCAACATTGCAAAGTGAAGCCCCCGTTACACACTGCGATATCGCTAGCAATATCGCTGTAAAGTCACCGATTTTGTGACGTTGCAGCGATATTGCTAGCGATATCGCTGCATGTGATACTTACCTCCGACCGGCTCCCCCGCTGGTTATCGCTGACCGCGCGAGAAGCTCCTGGACCATTCCTCGTCGGCCACTTCCTGCGGCGCTTCCTGTGGCGCCGACGAGCGACGCGTGGAGTCGGGCGGGAGGACGCAGGATCGCCACGTCTGACAGGTAAGTAGCGATCCCCGTCCCCAGCGATGTCGCTGGTGAGATCTGCCTGTGTGGCAGCTCACTAGCGACCACCTAGCGATGCACCAGCGATCCTGACCGCGTCATATCGCTGGTCGGGATCGCTGGTGCATCGCTAGGTGTAACGGTACCCTAAGAGTGCTTTCACAAATAGACGAGGCAATAAATTAGCTTTATCAATTAACGCACTGTAAAGTGAATGAACAAAAGAGAAATCTTAATCAAACCAATATTTGGTGTGATTGCCATTTGCCTTCAAAACAGCATCAATTCCCGTGGGTACAGTTGCGCACAGTTATTGAAGGAACTCTGCAAGGAGATTGTTCCAAGCACATTCGTACAACAGGTCTGTGAATATAGATTTGTGTAAATCCTTCTGCTTCTTCATGTAATCCCAGACAGGTGTTACGGCTGTTGCTAGTACGAAAGAGGACAGAAAAGGTACCTGAGAGTGGACCCTCTGGGTCACGGCTCCAGAGCCCCCGAGGGCGAGTGCCCAGGTGAAGACCGCCCCCTATACAGGGAGCGTTAGGGACAGACCCCCATAGGATAGAACCGCGACAGCCGGAACCAAAGGGGCAACTGGGCAAAACAGACGGGTAAGGAGGCAAAGAGGTATCCGTAGAGTTAGACACCGAAACACACAGGGACCAGGCAAGGCACAGGACTGGATAGCCAGAGGTAACAGGGCCTGGATGTTGCAATTAGAGAAGGAGCACAATGAGGTATCAGGAGAGGGAACGAACAACAGGAAGGTGCAGAGTGGAACAAGATAGAGGCAGGGAACGGACAGGGGAGTTCAAAGAGTACGGGAGGCAAGGAACCGTGAGGACAGAGGGCAGAGGCTGTGCAGACAGAGCACAGAAGAAAGGTACAAGGAGGTGAAACACAGCATAGACAGAAACGCAGGAGGGGGGCCTGGGGACACAGCGAATGCCGCACGGAGCAGGGTCACCGTATTAGATAATCTGGCGTCTTACCAGTCCCGACGTCAGGCATATGTAGCAGTGGGCGCCGCCATGTTGGGGGCAGGGCCAGCACATCACTCTACCTAGGAGGTAGTGCGCCGGGAGCAAGGCTGACAGAAGGTGCTCGATGCCGCGGGAGCCGGAGGCCGGGCGCGGGGACGCGCTGCAGGGCAGGAGCGTGCCGGGTAGAGCGCGCCGAGAGGTGAGGGGCCGTGACAACAGGCTTGATGATGTTCTGATCAGGGTTCTGTTAAGGCTATATTGCCTTGTTTTTCTTTATGTTGAATATAGTTACTAATGTCATTGTATGTTTGGGGTCGTTGTCTTCCTGCAGAATAAATCTGAAGTCAATCAGATGCCTCCCTGATTGTACGGCATGATGGAAAAATACATTTAGCACAGTTAAACCTTACCAAATCCCCAAAACCTTTTGCTGAAATGTAGCCCAAAACTTGCAAGGAAGCTCCATGATGTTTCACTGGTGCCTGCAGACACTCATAATTCTACTGTTCTCCAGCTTTCTGGTGAACACACTTCCTTTTGCTGCAGCCAAATACTTTCAATTTTAACCCATCAGTAGTGATGGGCATGAACAGAAGGTTGGCTCCATGATTAGCACTGCAGCCTTGCAGCGCTGGGGTCCTGGGTTCAAATTCCACCAAGGACAACTTCTGCAAGGAGTTTATCTTCTCCCCATGTTTGCGTGGGTTTCCTCTGGGTACTCCGGTTTCCTCCCACATTCCAGAGACATACCGATAGGGAAATTAGATTGTGAGCCCCAATGGGGATAGTGATGATAATGTGTGTAAAGCGCTGCAGAATAAGATAGCGCTATATAAGCAAAGCATAATAAATAAATAAGATAATAAAGTGCTGAGTGATCGTGCTTGACTAACGTCTTATCCGAGCATACTCAGGTGTTATAAGAGCCTCTGGGAACGCTAATATATTATTTTATAGTCCCTGCGGCTGCATGATTTGTGGATGTTAGACAGACACAACATGTGCAGGGATTGCCTGATTGTTAGGGAATCCTCACATGTCTTCAGGCTGCAATTCTGTCCTGAAGTTTTTAGCTGCAATCCGGAAATGAAGACCACCTGATCAGACTTCTTTGAATATTAGATTACTCTAGTTGATTTCCACTGCTACCAGTTCTGAGCTGATGGCACTCCAGACACCTTCTGATTTCAAAGGGAAGTAAACATGATTTGTGTTTTATCTGCTCAATTAAAGGAAATTTGTCAGCAGGTTTTTACAAGGTTATCTGAGAGAAGCATAATGTAGTAACAGGGACTTTGTAGTTTTGCAATAATCCTTGTTTTATCTGTTGGAGATGTACAAGTGCTCAGAAAGTTTATCAGTGTATTACCCCACCCACACTCCTGACTGGCAGCTTCCTGTGTACACTGTGCATTATGAGCAAACTGCTAAATGGTGGGGTACAAACACAGAATCAGAATACAAAATCCACCAAAAAAAGAGTAAAATCAAAAATAGCTTTATTTATCTCCATCAAGTATGAGGCACTAAAGGCCCCATTACACGCATCAATGTCCAGGCGATCCCACCAACGATCTGACGTGGATGGGATCACTGGGACATAGTCAGCTGATTGCTGCTGAGCTGTCACATAGACAGACCCACCAGTGATCAGGACCAGCGAGCAAGCTGGTATCCAAGGTAAACAGCGGGTATCTAAGAGCCGCGCGGCTCTTAGATACCTGCTGTTTACATTGGAAACCAGCTCCCAGCGTCGCTGATTGTTGGTCTCTCACTGTCACACGCAGCGATGCGTGCTGGCCAGCAGGAGACCAACAATCAAAAAATGGCCCAGAACGTTCGAGCGTGATCAGCGATACCCGGCAGGGGGGCCGGTCGCTGATGCGTGTCACACACAGCTATATCGCTGGCAAGATCACTGTGGAGTCACAAAATCAGCGCTCTCGCTGGCGATATCGCTGTGTGTGACGGGCCTTAAGACAAACTACATAAGACAAGGTCATATCATTACAGAGTTTCCGTTAGAAAAAAGGCTCAGGTGCAGAATAAACACACATGCAGCTGTACAATACAACCTGGCAAGAGTGAGTTACGGGATATACAGACTCCAATAAAGTGACAGTGCTTCAAGTCTATCCAGAAAAGTAAAATAGTGACCCAGTGTGTAGCCGTGTCAATCATATTACAATCAACACAACAGCATAGTAGCACTCATGGTAGCACAAAAGCCCACACACCAGATCACAGTATTTCAGTAATTCTTATCCATGGTTGCAGAGTACACCGCACGTGTAGCTACTATGCTATATTACTTATTGTGTTGATTGTAATATGATCGCCACGCAGGGGCGGACACTGACAGCTTGGGGCCCCTGTGCAAGAAATGTGTCTGGGCCCCCTTCCTTTTATGGCGACAAAGCTAATATACATCTATATATATATAATATATATATATATATATATATATATATATATATTGCACCACACACATACATGTATATATTACATAGTCTCCTTTATTATGTATATTGCGTCCCTTATTATGCAGTGCCCTCTCTTGCTATGTACAGCACCGTTCCCTACATATTGGATTATATAGAGCCCTGGTTTTTATTACATACCATCCTGTCTTGTTAGCTGTATAATGCAATGATGGCTAGGAAAGCTTCCTTTCTAATGGAGGAGATAATGGACTGGTCGACTGGTAACCGGCTCCTCCATCAGCAGTCATTTTATATCTAAAAAGAGAGGGGACTATGTAATAAAAGAGGGCACTGTTAGTAACAAAATTAACAAGAATACACTATGTAAGAGACAGCACTGTACATAACAGCAGAGGAAGCTATATAATAAGGGACGGCACCATATATAACTAGAGAGGATGGTACGTAATAAGGGACGGTATTATACATAATAAAAGAGGAAACTGTAACTAAGGATGGTGTTAGCATATAGTGTACTCACTAATTCTGTATAAGGGACTGTGTTATACATAATAAGTACGTATACTATATGCTAAGGGACTGTGTTAGACATAATAAGAGATAATAATGTCTTCCTCCACCTCCCCCTGTTCTTAAGTCCATTATAAGTCCCCCTTCCTCCCATCCCAATCCCCTACACCCCTCATTGTCCTCCTCTCCCCGCATCCCATTATTGTCCTCTCCCCCACCCCATCATTGTCCTCTCCCCCACCCCATCATTGCCCTCTTTCCCACCTTCGTCATTGCCTTCTCCCCCACCACTATCATTGCTTTCTCCCCTGCCACCCCATCATTGCCCTTTCTGCCACCCCATCATTGCCTTCTCCTCCACCACCCCATCATTGCCTTCTCCTCCACCACCCCATCATTGCCTCCATCCCCATCAATCCCTTCATTGTCTTTTCCACAACCACCATCATTGCCTTCTCCTCCACCCCATCATTGCCCTATCCACCAATTCCATCATTGCCTCTCCATCACCCCCATCATGGCCTTTTCCCCATCACCCCCATCATGGCCTTTTCCCCATCACCTCCATCATGGCCTTCTCCCCATCGCCTCTCATCGCCTCCATCATGGCCTTTTCCCCATCGCCTCCATCATGGCCTTTTCCCCATCGCCTCCATCATGGCCTTTTCCCCATCGCCTCCATCATGGCCTTTTCCCCATCGCCTCCATCATGGCCTTTTCCCCATCGCCTCCATCATGGCCTTTTCCCCATCGCCTCCATCATGGCCTTTTCCCCATCGCCTCCATCATGGCCTTCTCCCCATCGCCTCCATCATGGCCTTCTCCCCATCGCCTCCATCATGGCCTTCTCCCCATCACCTCCATCACGGCCTTCTCCCCATCACCTCCATCACGGCCTTCTTCCCATCACCTCCATCACGGCCTTCTCCCCATCACCACCATCATGGCCTTCTCCCCATCACCTCCATTATGGCCTTATTCCCATCACCTCCATCATGGCCTTCTCCCCATCACCTCCATCATGGCCTTCTCCCCATCACCTCCATCATGGCCTTCTTCCCATCACGTCCATCATGGCCTTCTTCCCATCACCACCATCATGGCCTTCTCCCCATCACCTCCATCATGGCCTTCTCCCCATCACCCCATCACAGCCTTCTCCCCATCACCTTCATCACGGCCTTCTCCCCATCACCTCCATCATGGCCTACTCCCCATCACCCCATCATGGCCTTTTCCCCATCACCTCCATCATGGCCTTTTCCCCATCACCTCCATTATGGCCTTCTTCCCATCACCTCCATCATGGCCTTCTCCCCATCACCGCCATCATGGCCTTCTCCCCATCACCTCCATCATGGCCTTCTCCCCATCACCTCCATCATGGCCTTCTCCCCATCACCTCCATCATGGCCTTCTCCCCATCACCCCATCATGGCCTTCTCCCCATCACCCCATCATGGCCTTCTCCCCCTACACACACACACATAGATCCACACACACACGACACACATACATACACACACACACATCGCCTCCACACACATACTACATCATTGCCTTCTCCCCATCACTCCCATCATCATACTACATACATACACGCACATACAGTCACATGTGCACACACACAGCAGCAGTGACAGGCAGCAAAGTACCTCACATGTCCGCTCCGCAGCATCACCGCCTCCGCCCTCCGGCTGCTTCCTGTGTCTCTTGCACAGCGGCTGCGCCGCTGAATGATGACTTCATTCAGCGGTGCTGCTCTGTGTCAGAGAGACTCAGGAAGCGCTAGCGCCGGGCAGGAAGGATCCTTGCAGCTTCGCTCCTGCTGTTTTCTCTTGCAGGCAGCGGAGCTGCAAGGCTCTCTCCCTGCCCGCCACTACACATGAGGGCAATCTAGCCAGGGGCCCCCCGGAGCGACGGGCACGGAGAAACTGGCCAGATTGCCCTCATCATTAGCCGCCCTGCAGGGGCCCCCTGGAGCCTCTGGGCCCTGGTGCAATGCACCGGTTGAACCGATGGTATGTCCGCCCATGTCGCCACGGCTACACACTGGGTCGCTATTTTACTTTTCTGGATAGACTTGAAGCACTGTCACTTTATTGGAGTCTGTACATCCCGTAACGCACTCTTGCCAGGTTGTATTGTGCAGGTGCATGTGTTTTTTCTGCACCTGAGCCTTTTTTCTAACTGAAACTCTGTAATGATATGACCTTGTCTTATGTAGTTTGTCTTTTATGAGATAAATAAAGCTATTTTTTATTTTTACTCTTTTTTAGGTGGATTTTGTACTCTGATTCTGTATTAGTATACAATATTGCTGGGAGTAATTCCATGGGTATTGCATGCGGTGGGGTGGTTACTCTAGCCTAAGGCCACCTCCATAAATATTTATACTGTTCCAAAGATTTTGTCTGCTAAACGGTGGGGGTAGGGTAACTCAGATAACCTGGGCTGCAGTGCACATGAGATGTCATTCCCCAGTAATAATCTCCTGATGATAAAACACTAATTGTATTGAAGCTACCACATACCACCTAGTGAGTGACACATCCTTGAAAGCCGTCTCTCTTGCTATACATCGTGCTGCTCTCAGATTAAGTAGCAAAAACTTTCCTTGGCCAACTACTGATTCTACAGTTGTCAACACTGCTTATTTCTTGGTGCTTCTTAAAAGAGCACTGTGTTTATGCAGCACTACTAAAGTCACCTGCATCCCTGCTGTCTCCACCTGGCTATAGTGAGTCTTGAACAGATCCTGCAGGAATTATCCCTGCCGTGTTGTGCAGGTTGTGTCTTCTCCAGCCTATCCCCTTCTAGACAAGGAATATATTTGGCTGCTGCTCCCTTACCTTTACCTGAGCTTAGGTTCCTAGTTAGTTGTCTCTAGATCTGTTGGTACATGTTTGTTCTGTCTTCTCTGCTACTGACCCTGAACTTTTACAGTTTATCCTGATCTCTCCACTTCTGACATTGGCTATGTATACTGAACCTGTGTTGCCTGCCTAGACCTTGGACAGTCTGACTATGCTTGTTTTGCTTTTCTGTATTTTGCATACCTGCTCTGACCTGTGAGTCCCAAGGACTGCCCTGGAGTGGTACCTGGTGACTACCTGCAGCCAAGCCTATCCTCACCTAAAGAGGCTCTAGTGAAAACCAGGTAGTCACTTAGCTACGCCCCTCTAGGGTAAGCCCAGCCAGTGGCGCAGTGGGTCCACACTGACATCTGACACAATCGTGACCTGTCTTGTGACACTGTCTGTCTTTGTCCAGTTCTGTCCCTCCTGTTACTGACATGATTAGTTTGACTACTCTTGCCTCTGTCTCACTCATGTAGTCTGCAGCTCCTCCATGGATGCAACTCATGTGCTGTTTCTATTTTATATATCAAGGCATTATCAATGATGTTTGAGTACATTAAAGCTGTTTACTACTTCAACATTAAAGGCCCCGTCTCACTAAGCGATCTCGGTAGCGACGTAACAGCAATCTCACCAGCGAGATCGCTGTGTGTGACAGTGATCAGCAAGTGGCCCCCCTGCCGGTATCGCTGAAAGAAACCTCTGGACATTTCTTTGGTCGCTGGTCTCCTGCTGGCCAGCACGCATCGCTGTGTGTGACAGGTGGGAGACCAGCGATCAGGTGTAAAAAATAAAAAAAATAAAAAATATAGTTATTCTCACCTTCCGAAGTCCCGTTCAGCCATCCTGCCTCTCTCCACGCTACGGTCCCAGTGATCCTTTGCACGAATGACCGCGAGACTTTGTTATCCCTCGAGACCGTGACATCTCGCGGTCATTCGTGCAAAGGATCACTGGGACCGGAGCGTGGAGAGAGGCAGGATGGCTGAACGCGACGTCGGAAGGTGAGAATAACTATATTTTTTATTTTGATTCTATTTTTTACAGCGATGACCAGCGATGCCGGGCGCTCGGCATCGCTGTGCTGATCGCTGGTGAAGCTGCCTGTGTGACAGCTCACCAGCGATCACATAGCGACTTACTAGCGATCCTGACACCTTGATATCGGTGTCGGGATCACTGGTAAGTCGCTTAGTGTGACGGGGCCTTAATGGCCTACCCATAGGATGGGTCACCAATGTCTGATTGGTGGGGTGCGACACTCGGCATCCCCACTGAGCAGCTACAGATAATTATTGTGGTTGCAGAGTGTTGCACACCCCCATCAATCAGACATTGATGACCTATCTAAAGGATAGGCCATCAATTTTAAAGTAGTGGATAACCTCTTTAAATCTGTGAAGGTGGAAATCCATTCAGACAATTGATTAGGGATGTTTTTCAACTAAACACATATAAGACCTATGCACAGGACGACTGAGAGCCCCATAATCAAAAAAATTTGGGTCTTTGCGATTGGACCATTTGTTACAAATAGATACTACTTTTCCATTCACACAGGAACTTTGTGTCCCCTGTTCCCAGAATCATTTGAAGTGCCAGGATTTTGAAACCTTAAATATAAAAAATGTATCATCTATCTTGTTAGAATCAAGAAAGATTACATACCAGATGCACAATATAAAATTATCACTACATTTAAAAGGGTTGTCCACTTTCAGCAAAGTGGGCCCCAAATTATGTAAAATACATAAATTAACACATTCAGCAGGTAGTCACTCTCCTTGGGTTTAACACCCGCTCCCCAATGCTGTTTCAGTATGGGCGTTTCTAGAAAGAAATTTCTAAATCATTGCAGTCTTTGTTAGGGTTGGCAGATCGCACTAAATAAAATAAATAATAAAGTGCGATCGCAACCCGGGGTCCACTGTGCAGAGATGTAAAATTGCAGCTAATATGAACAATGACAAACTAAAGGCAGTGAGTGAACTTGTTAATAGGACTGCGTTAACTCCACGCAGTATGAACAGAACGCACAACACTCAGCTCTGTTCCCTTCACAGAAAGGTAGAACCAAAGGGTTGCACTCGCTCTGTAACTGACCCGCGCCAATCACATATGTGGCCAAACAAGGCTTGGGATCCATCCCATGCAGCAGGAAAATCCCGGCAACTAACATTTGCCCCCTCCCTGGTGACGACTGCCAAGCTTGAAAGTCGCCACAAGCTGGGAGGCATGGATGTACTTTTGTTCATCGGCTGAAACTTTCCTTTGCTCCAACCACACAGGGGTGCTTTTAGTACAGGAGGAAACTCCCCGTTTGCAGATATGTGACCCAAAAATGACCCACCGGCTGAAGGTTAGCTGGTGCATAGATCTTGCTCGGGGGCAATTGGTCCTTAAGACACAAACTCTCACAGAAACTGCCCCATTTCTGTATGCCCCCTGTTACCCAATCAATCTGGGGGAATGAAGGCGCAGCCAAGACATCCCAGAAATACGTCATCTATACCCCCAGAGACAACAAGAAAAGAGACTATCTCCTGATGTTTTGGAGACATAGTGAGAGTAAGAGGTATACTTTGATGCGAAAATTGGGGTTGGTAAAAAGGTTCCATTAGCTACCCGAATAGACATCAGCTTAGGAAGCATCGCTAATGGAATTTCATGCCGTTGGGCGAAGGTAGCAGACATGATGAAATTGCCCTCAGCCCCAGAGCCCACGCAAGCCTCAGCATTGAGAGTAATTGACCATAATGTTAATGAGACCCCAAAGGTCAATTTGGAAGCCACAGCTACTCGGACCAGTGAGCCTCTCCCTACAGCCACTGGACACTGTGACTCCTTCTGATGCTTGGGACTCTTATAGGCAAAATAGCCGACTTGCCCGTAGGCAAAACAAGTCAGTTGTGGATGTACTGAGTGGGTGTTAGATTCTGCCCAGGAGATATCCATGGGTTCTACAGGGTCATCAACCTGCGTTAGACAGTTAGCAAAGTTCGGAGCCAACAGAGTCCCAGATCTACTCTGAGCTCGCTCCAACCCCCGTTCAGCAAGCCGGAGATCTATGTGAGTGGACAGGGATATTAATTCCTTCATAGTAGTGGGGATCTCTCTCGTGGCCAAAGCATCCCTGATATGATCTGCTAAACCCCTCCAAAAAATAGGTATCAGGACCTTATCAGGCAACTCCAACTCAGTAGCAAGAGTACGAAACTGAATGGCTAACTGACTAACCAAGGGCGAGCCCCGAGTTAATGCCAGAAGCTGGAGTGCCATATCATGGCTTACTTGTGGCCCTGAAAAAACCTCCTTCAGGGCACCCAAAAAACAAGAGGCATTTATGATTAGTTGGTCACCTTGCTCCCGTAACAGCTTAGCCCACTCCAACCCTCTGCCTGACAAAAGGGAAATTACAAATCCCACCTTGGTTTGCTCAGTTGGGAACCGTGCAGCCGTGCTAACTGCACACATGTGGGAAACAGATGCTAAGGCACGGGTACAAAAAGCCCTAACTAGCTAAAACTCAGGAGGTAGCTAAGCACACACACGTGCACACAGAGTGGTAGCGTATCCACTTACACACACCAACCATAAATGATACTACTGCACTGGCGTGCACCTCTGAGAGCCTTTTATATATTAGGCTGATGTCCAGACAGACAGGACCTTGCCCGTGGACCAATCCGGAGATGCCAAATCAACCAGGGCAGCTGATGTCTGACCTCCAATAGGAAGACGCCACATCAAGGACATGCTTAGAAAGGTGATCTCTGGACTTAGGCTACTTTCACACATCCGGTGTGTGGGGTCCGGCGGCGTGCGGCGAAAAGCCGGGCCGCCAGATCCGGCCTGCAGCCGTGACACCGGATGTGTGTGCGGCGTCTGATACGGCTCGGACATGATTTAAAGGAGCCGCAGCAGGAGGTGGACAGAGACAGCCGCTGAGAGAGACAGCTGCTGAAAGGGAGGTGAGGGCAGGGTAGGAGAGGAGAGGGGAGGGGAGAGGAGAGGGGAGGGGAGAGGAGAGGGGGTTGGAGAGAGAGAGAGACATGTGGGGTTAACACTCAGTGTCCGGGCGAGAGAATCTCTCTCTCTTGCCGGGCACTTGTGGGGTTAACCCCACAGAGAGATCTCTCTCACCCAGACACTGTGAGTGTTAACCCCACAAGTGCCCGGCGAGAGAGATCTCTCACAAGTGTCTGGGTGACAGAGAGAGATCTCTCTCTCTCTCACCGGGCACTTGTGGGGTTAACATTCACAGAGTCCGGGCATGCGCTGTGGAAAAAGCCGGTCCGGCGCTGAGAAAAAACGTTGCAGAGAACGTTTTTTCCAGACGCCGGACCGGCTGTTTTTGCCGGATCTGGCAAAAACCGGATACGCCGCATAGGCATCAGGCGCGATGCGGTGATAATGAAACTCTATGGGGAAAAAAACGGATCCGGTGGCAACAGGCGCCGGATCCGGTTTTTACACTTTTCGCCGCATCGCGCCTGATGCACAAAAACTGATGTGTGAAAGTAGTCTCCAGAGCACAAGGCTGCACCTGTATGCCACTGATTACTAAAGGCTTAGCTGGAGAGTCAGCAGTAACCAAATGCAGGCATGAACGTGAGCAAGACACCAGGATTGATGCCTGCCCTGAGCAACAGTCTCAGCGACCGGACCCGAATGGGAGACCGCAAGGCCAGATGAGGCTTGGGATCAATCCCATGTAGTGAGAAAATCATGGCACCTAATAGTCTTGATTTCTATACATTTTACATAGCATATACAATTTATTTGTAACCGAGGTTATACATAAAAAAAAACAATCTCAGCATGTACTGGCATTGTTTGCTACACAGCTTGACCCCCACTTCCCTGACTTTGACAACCACTTTAATGATGAATATTTATTAGCACTATCTAATTCTGTGCAAGCTTATATGAGTCAGACTTAAAATTATATAAATTTTTTACAGTTGCTCACGCTAGTTAATAGATTTGGCACATCATTACATTGTCTAGACTAAGTTCATCACAATTAATTTGACCTACTTTGTGCCAGAAAATTAAGTTATCTTCCCTTTTGCTAAGCCATACCCTTATAAATAAAGCCACGCCCTTTAATACACACAATAATTACCTTAAATATCATAAATATCCTTGACAATATTGATACCATTTCACATTTGGAAAGATTTTTATTCTGCAGTGTTATATTTATAGCCTGAAAAAAATAACTATTCTCTCTCTTGAAAAAACAGATACCTTCATGGTACAAGTAAAAGTAATTGGTGGGTGATATATGGATCTATTTTAATATTTTGAAGAACAGCAATTTGAAAACGATTCTACTTAGACATGATCTCAGCTTACTCTGGATTTTTATAAATTCATGAAACAAATTATATTGCCGGGCCTTACAGTGGAGAGATGTCACTTGTTTGGCTTTTTGAGTTAGAAAAACACACTTACTGTAAATCTTACATGGTAAAAAGTTGACTGACCTTTTCATGTTTTATTTATTGTTCGTCTTTGAACATTTCTTAGTGACCTCTTTTTTAATTCTAGGAAGTGTAACAAAAAAAAGACATTCTAGAACTTTCAACATCACTAATATTTTGGAAATGCAATCGTCCCAGACTGTTTATTTGGGGGCAAATATTTACTGACTGTAAATTGAGATCATTATGGCAAGCGTGTAAATAGCTTTCTGCAAAATATCTGAATACAAGATGTTTACCGGAGGAGTGGCTACATGTTCCTGGGTATTTCTGCAAAATCTGTACTAGCGCTCACTATAGTTGCGGTGAATTGATTAGCAGAACCAGGTCCAGTGGCCATGTCGATAATCTGTGGTCATTGGATGGGAACCCTCGAGAATTGCCTCCAACCGGACAGCATCCGCTGCACTTCTTTTGATTTGCCTGCCTGATCTGCCGCAAAATGTGTGCCACTTCGGAACGGAGATGATGCGTTTAAAAGAACAGCAGCGGATACCTCTTGGGTACACAGATCTAGTAATATATGTGCATGATATAGTGCTTTTATATTATCAACGATCAGATAATTCATCCTGTGAATAGATAAGAAAAAGCCTTCAGAGATCCAACAATGTCAGAATCTGTAGTGGCAAGGGGGCAAAGAAACACTGTCAATTTCAAATAGGATTGAAATACAGAATACAACCTATACATATACAGTATATGTACCGTATATACTCGTGCATAAGCCGAGATTTTCAGCCCCTTTTTTGGGCTGAAAAAGACCCTCTCGGCTTATACACAAGTCATACACCTGAAAGCCTGCGAGGGAGGGGGAACAAGAGACATGATACTCATCCTCCTGGTGTCTGCATATCCGGCTCTGCTACATCTCAGTCCCGGCAGTCTGCATCTCCCTTCCTGTCTTCTTCCCATAGGGGTGGAGCCACATATTAATGACTTTAATGAGCGGTACCATGTGACTGCATAGGAAGAAGACAGGAAGGGAGATATAGACAGCCAGGACTGAGATGTGTAGCAGAGCCAGATATGCAGATGCCAGGAGGGTGAGTAGGACTGGGGAAGGGTGAGCCAGCCATGCCATATTCACCTCTCAGTCTCCCTGGTCCTCTGTCTGTGACACTCAGGTCACAGGGTGCAATGACGTGGTTATTGCGCACCCTCTGCCTGAACAGTCACTGCAGAGAGCTGGCGATGCTGAGGAGCAGCGGGCAGCTGATGAGAGGTGAGTATGTCATTTTTTTTTTAAAACGCAGCAGCATTATATGGGGCATATATTAATATGGAGCATCTTATGGGCCACCAATAACCTTTGTGTAGCATTAATCTATGGAGCATATACAAGGTTGGACAAAATAATGGAAACGTTTTGGCATCATAATCTTCGAACATACTATAAACATGCAAACCGTGACATATGGTAATGCTTTGTAGTTGATTATTTGTGTTATGTGATATGTGTATGTAAATTAACTGTTTGTTTTGCAGAATTGTAAGAACATTGATGAGAACCTGATACCAATGGCAGACCTCTCAAATTTTTAAAGAGGACAAATTGTTGGTGCTCCTATGGCAGGCGCTAGTGTAACAGAAAGTGCCCGAATGCTTGGCGTGTCAAGAGGTACTGTCTCCAAAGTAATAACTGCATTTGAAAGAGCAGGAAAAATGTCCGCAGCAAAGCACAGGTCTGGCCGAAAGTCGAAGTTGACTGAGAGAGACCGTCGGACTCTAAAGCG
Source organism: Dendrobates tinctorius (assembly GCF_039654945.1). Taxonomy (NCBI): domain Eukaryota; kingdom Metazoa; phylum Chordata; class Amphibia; order Anura; family Dendrobatidae; genus Dendrobates; species Dendrobates tinctorius. The sequence goes on along the minus strand of NW_027361841.1, from coordinate 7,670,642 downwards.
AATTGTGAGAGAGGATCACAAGACCACGGCTCTGAAAATCACTGCTGAGCTTAATGAACACCTACAGAACCCAGTTTCCACGAAAACTGTTCGTTGGGAGCTGCACAAATCTGGATTCCACGGAAGAGCTGCAATTAGAAAACCGCTGCTCTCAATGACAAATGTTTCCAAGCGTTTAGAGTGGTGTAGAAACCTCCAGAATTGGTCCCTTGAGCAGTGGAAACGTGATATTCTCAGACGAATCATCGTTTACCCTATTTCCGACCTCTGGCCGAGTGTACGTTTGGATACAGCCGAAAGAAGCATTCCATCCAGACTGCCTTCTCCCAACCGTAAAACATGGCGGAGGTTCTGTGATGATCTGGGGTGCTATTTCGTGGAGATCCGCCAGGCCAATGATATCCCTTCATGGAAGAATTAACAGCCGAGATTATTTAGGCATTTTGGGCGACCAAGTGCATCCTATGGTTCAAGCACTGTTCACAGAGGGGAACGCCATTGTTCAGGATGATAATGCACCAATTCATACAGCTAGAATTGTTAAAGCATGGCACGAGGAACATTCTAATGAAGTTAAGCATCTCATCTGGCCCCCCCAATCCCCAGACCTCAACATTATTGAGCATTTATAGTTGATTTTAGAAATTCAAGTTAGACGTCGATTTCCGCCACCATCGTCGCTCAAAGAACTGGAGGGTGTTTTAACTGAAGAATGGGCTAAGATTCCATTAGAAACAATTCACACCTTGTATGAATCCATACCTTGGAGAGTTGAGGCTGTAATCGCCGCAAAAGGTTGACCTACACCATATTAAACTAACTTTTGTTGATGTTTCCAGGTGTTTCCATTATTTTGTACAACCCATTAACCTTTGTGCAGATTATATGGGGCATATATATTATTATGGAGCATGTTATGGGGCCACCATTAACCTTTCTGCAGCATTATATGGGGCGTATTTTAATATGGAGCATCGTATGGGGCCACCATTAACCTTTGTGCAGCATCATATGGGTCATATATTAATATGGAGCAGCTTATGGAGCCACCGGTTTACTTTTATTAGTGTCTATTTTTATTTTTGAAATTTACCAGTAGCTGCTGCATTTCCCACCCTTGGCTTAAACTCGATTCAATAAGTTTTTCCAGTTTATTGTGGCAAAACTAGGGGGTCGGCTTATACTCGGGTCAGCTTATACACAAGGATATACGGTGTATATATAATAGAGGTATGGGTCACCGAGGAGGAAAAAACAACACAAGCCAAGTCTCAGAAAACCAGAGGGGTTGGTAACTATGCAGATTGCAGATCCCTGATCTTACCACACAACTAGCAGCAGTCATGGAGCGTACCTATGACGATCCCAGATGCCTTGCCACAACCGGAGAGCTACATAAGCCTATAGCAGGAAAAGAGGAAAACTAATTGCCCCAGAGCAGACCCCAAAGGAAAGACAGCCCCCCCACAAGTATTGACGGTGAAACAAGATGAAAACACAATCAAAGGCAGAAAAATAGGCTGAGCAAACGATGGGGCCCAACTAACTAGCAAGGACAGGAAAGGAAAGACACTGTCTGCACTCTGCCAAAAACCCTACCAAAATAATGTCCAACTCTTCTGATAGCAAAATTAACCCTGAAGTCACTAGACTTCTCCCACTATTTCAGGACTCTGAAATATTCTGAGACAGAGCAAAAAGAGGCCAATCTAATAAGGGACCAAAAGGCAAATACAGATAAATGGGAGTGGAAATTCAGCACAACCCCAGCAGGGGCTGGCTGACAACAAAAAAACGAATTGACCAACACGAGCAAGTGTGAACAATAGCAAAAACAAACTTAACTTGAGAAGACTGGAACAGAGCTGAAGTCCAAGACCTGAGAAGCAGACTGAATCACCAGCGCCAGGATAGGGCGTCGGCTGTCTTATATCCAGTCTGATACTCCAGAGATCCAATCGTTATCCTCCTCATCAGGTGGCAGATCACTACCAATTAGACTAATCTCACTACCTCATGTCACCACCAGAGGGAGAACGGAAGGAGCAGAAAATGAGTTCACAACAGTACCCCCCCTTGAGGAGGGGTCACCGAACCCTCATCCATGCCACCAGGCCGATCAGGATGGGCCCGAACCAATTTATTGGCATGAATATCAGAGGCAGAGACCCAAGAATTATCCTCCTGGCCATAACCCTTCCATTTGACCAAATACTGGAATCTACGTCTAACCAAACGAGAATCCAATATTTTCTCTACCTCATATTCCACATTGCCTTTAACCAATACAGGGTCAGGAGGTGCCGCCACAGGAACTACTGGCTCAACAAACCTCTTCAACAGTGACTTGTGAAATACGTTATGGGAGCCTTCTTCGGAAAAAACGCCTTCATTCCTCTCCATTCTTATTTAGTAGCCACTCTGCCCGTTTTTTTATCGGGACAGAGCGGTATACACACTTGAACCCATTAGATATGGGTTCAGTGTGTTGCATACTTTTAACTTACGAATTAGATTGTGTTGATGTAGGAGACTAGCTTGCCTTTTTTGGTGACTATTGCTCTCCACACTCATGTAGGGAATATGCAGTGGTTACTGTCACCATGATAGCCCATCTTTTTGACTGAAAGGAGGGACTAATTATTCTCTCCCTAAATATATTATAAAGTATGGCCGCTTATATATAAAGAGGAAATAAATGATCACTATTATTGGTGAAAGGATAATTTTTGCACTCTTTATTTACACTAGTTATATCAAATGAGTAATTACTCTTTATTACTTTTCACCACTGGTAACTGATCACTTATGATGGCTCAGTGGTGAAATCGTCAGACATTTGTCTTAAACTCACCACGATGAAGTTGGTTCTTATCCTCCTTTGTTTCTTTTTCTTTTTTTATGTTTTATATATTTCTTATATTTCTTTTTATTTAATTATAGAAGTCTATGTTATCATATTGATTGTCTGAGTTGGATACACAATACTATCACTATTTGGAATATATGTTTTTTGATATACATGTTATTTTGCCTGCTTTTGTTTTTCTTCTCAAATATCTTTGTGTGCAACATGTGTGGGTTGACGCCCTTTTCTTACGACGGGGGGCCATGTCCACACAGCATATAAGGCTATCACTTGTATAGACTGATTACAACTCTGTACTGTAACCTGAAGAAGAGGTGCGGTTTGTCTCCTCAAAACTCGTAGTTTTTGTAGTACATTTAATAAAGAACTTGAAATATTTATATGGATTTCTGAAGAATTCGTGTCACTATAGCAGCGCGGTTGCTCAGAAGTGCATTTCTTGATCCTCAACTTGTGATTCTTAGTGGACGTTTCCACCTGCACGAGCTCTGCAGCAGCTATACAACTGCAAAAAATGTTGTGAGTGGTTGTGTCTGAACACAACCCATAAAGGGTGAGTACTTCAGAGTACTTTTTTCATTTTCATTGATTTATACCAGGTGAAGCCCTATGTCTGCGCCCCCTCCCTTGTTTTTCCTCTGTACACCAAAGAGGCATTTCGATCCCTTTACAAACAGGGAATTCTCCCTCAAAATCTGGAACACAGTCCGGACATGTTCCACATGGGAATCCCAATCACTAGAAAAGATCAAAATATCATCCAGATAGATGATCAAAAACGTATCCACAAAGTCTCGGAAAATATCATTCATAAAGGACTGGAAGACAGAAGGGGCATTGGAGAGCCCAAAAGGCATCACCAGGTACTCAAAATCTCCCTCCGGAGTATTAAACGCCGTCTTCCATTCATCCCCGTGCTTGATGCGAATAAGATTAAACGCCCCCCTGAGGTCAAGCTTAGTAAACCAGCAGGCACTCTTAACTCTGGAGAATAAATCAGACATCAGAGGTAACGGGTACTGATATTTAACCGTCATTTTGTTAAGGGAACGATAATCAATACACGGTCTTAATGAACCATCTTTCTTGGCCACAAAAGAAAAAATCCAGCGCCTAAAGGTGACGAGGATGGTCTAATATGACCCTTCTCCAATGACTCCTTAATATAGGATCGCATAGCATCATGTTCGGGTACAGATAAGTTGAAAATCCGACCCTTGGGAAATTTGTACCCAGGCATCAACTCAATTGCACAGTCATAACTCCTATGAGGAGGCAAAGACGCAGACTTACTCTCACTAAATACATCAGAGAAATCAGCCATATAATAGGAATATCATGAGACTGAGGAGAGGTGGAGAAAACAGGAGCATCCCTAAGAACACACTGACAACCCCAACTCACCACAGACACAGATTTCCAATCCAAAACTGGGTTATGAGTTTGCAACCAGGGGAAACCCAGAACAATAGTATCATGCAAATTATGCAGCACCAAAAATGTACAATTTTCTTGGTGGTCTGGGGCAACTCGCATTATCACCTGGGTCCAATACTGAGGTTTATTCTCCGCCAAAGGAGTGGCATCAATACCACTCAAAGGAATAGGCATCTGCAGAGGCATCATGGACAAACCACAACGTTTAGCAAAGTCCAAATCCATCAGATTGAGAGCTGCTCCTGAATCCACAAAAGCCTTAGTGGAAAATGTGGACAAGGAGCAGATCAAAGTAATTGCCAAAAGGAACTTAGGTTGCACACTGCCCACAGCAAATGTGTGTGCAAAACATTTCTCTTGTTTAGGGCAGACAGAAATAGTATGAGAGGGGTCTCCACAGAAAAAACACAGCTTATTACGCCTTCTAAACTCCTGACGTTGCGCCCTAGACAAAACCCATCACATTGCACAGGTTCTGACATTTGTTCAAAAGGTGGCAGCGCCTCCCATGTAGTTTTACGTTCATGTAAACGTCGATCAACTTGAATGGCTAATGACATAGAGCCATCCAGACCAGAGGGAACAGGAAATCCCACCATAACATCTTTTACAGTCTCTGATAAACCTTTTCAAAAGAGAGCTGCCAATGCACTATCATTCCATGTAGTAAGGCCCACCCACTTTCGGAATTTTTGACAGTACAACTCTGCAGGATCCTGACCCTGGTCTAATGCCAACAGAGTTCTCTCAGCTTGATCAACGGCATTGGGTTCATCATACAACAACCCCAAGGCCTGAAAAAATGCATCCACATTAGTCAGAATAGGATTTTCAGGTGTCAGAGAAAAAGCCCAATCCTGGGGATCGCTGCGCAGCAAGGAGATGACAATTTTAACCTGCTGCACAGAGCTCCCCGATGAGATAGGCTTCAAGGCAAGAAATAATTTACAATTACTCTTAAAATTCAGAAATTTAGACAGATCCCCAGAAAACACATCAGGAGTTCAGCAGCGTGTGACTGAATGAGATAGGTGGAAATTCCCTGTACTTCAGCAGCAAGTTGCTCCACATGATCAGACAGTTGCTTAATCTCCATTAGGAGAGGTTAAAAAAAAATCCTCCTACGGCCCCCCAGAGAAAAAGAGGAAAAAATATAATTATAAAAAAAAAAAAATTCTGACACTTTTTTTTTTCTTTTTAAACAATTTTCTCCTGCTTTTGAGTACCCTAGAATCTGCGGTATGGCTGGTAATTCTGTTAGGAATGGGTCACCGAGGAGGAAAAAACAGCACAAGCCAAGTCTCAGAAAACCAGAGGGGTTAGTAACTATGCAGATTGCAGATCCCTGATCTTACCACACAACTAGCAGCAGTCATGGAGCGTACCTATGACGATCCCAGATGCCTCGCCACAACCGGAGAGCTACATAAGCCTAAAGCAGGAAAAGAGGAAAACTAACTGCCCCAGAGCAGACCCCAAAGGAAAGACAGCCCCCCCACATGTATTGACGGTGAAACAAGATGAAAACACAATCAAAGGCAGAAAAATAGGCTGAGCAAACGATGGGGCCCGACTAACTAGAAAGGACAGGAAAGGTAAGACACTGTCTGCAATCTGCCAAAAACTCTACCAAAATAATGTCCAACACTTCTGATAGCAAAATTAACCCTGAAGTCACTAGACTTCTCCCACTATATCAGCACTCTGAAATATTCTGATACAGTGCAAAAAGAGGCCAATCTAATAAGGGACCAAAAGGCAAATACAGATAGATGGAAGTGGAAATTCAGCACAACCCCAGCAGGGGCTGGCTGACCACAAAAAACTGAATTGACCAACAAGAGCAAGTGTGAACAATAGCAAAAACAAACTTAGCTTGAGAAGACTGGAACAGAGCTGAAGTCCAAGACCTGAGAAGCAGACTAAATCACCAGCACCAGGACAGGGCGTCGGCTGTCTTATATCCAGTCTGATACTCCAGAGATCCAATCGTTATCCTCCTCATCAGGTGGCAGATCACTACCAATTAGACCAACCTCACTACCTCCTGTCACCACCAGAGGGAGAACGGAAGGAGCAGAAAATGAGTTCACAACAGATCACCCTATTTTTCAAGGGAACAATACAGAAAATATCAGGAAATATTATAGACAGTATACATTAGGAATCTACCTCCAAAAAAAGGGTGCACCAGGATTATCTTAAATATAATGCAAGTACTGTATGTACTTAGACATTTCAGGAGAGCTGACAGGTTCTAATAAAGTACTCAATAAAACCGTTCAGGGACAACTATCACATATTTTGTGCGTCATGTCTGAACATGCATGTTTTTTATTTTTGCTGACATAGACCGTGCATATTCCCAATGCTACACAAGTATTCTCATTACATGAGTCCCTCCCCACAATTGGACTGACATACACAGCTGATATGCAGGGCTTTGTCTGCTATTATGCAAATACTACAGCTGACCATCAGTCACCATTTTTTGAGTTTCACAATCAATGTTTCATTACAAGATATTCAGAGAGGAGAGAGATGTCTTTTGCTTTTTTAGAGTCCCATTGCACTAGTTTCCTGAAATGGAACAAGGATGAATAATATTGTATATTTTATTTTTTTCATTTAACCACACCCAAAACTAGATATTTAATATTGGGTGAAATTCTGAGTTTCAAGTTTTCCCTTAGGAAACGCAATCATTTGTTGACCTCCGCTCAAACATTAGACTCAATAACCCTAAGTAAATATTTCCTAGTGAAATTTATTCTAGTTACCATCATACAGTATATTTATATTTTATTTTCTTTAACACAAAGGGCTATCAAAAGGTTAAAAATTATAAAATTACCTACACTCACCTTACCGCTCACCACACTGGCCACTGTCTGTTCCTCGTTGCATCTTCTGTCGCCATGACCACTGAAATCCAGGGATTCTTCATGTTATGCCAAGTCTTCCAGCATTGATGAGGTCTGAGATGGTTCTGCGCAGAGTCCTCCAGGGCCTCATGTCCTGGCTTAGCGGCTCTTTGCACTTGCTGTGCTTATAAGATGTTACGAGGATTGGACAGGGGCCGATGAGCAGAGAGGATGGAGAGATGCGTGGTGAGGTGAGTTTAAGTATTCTTTTATCTCTTACTTATTACGTGTATTATCATCTGGGGTCTGAAGGGACTGCAGAGCGTAATCACGGAGATTCAATTTGCAAATAACTGATACAAATCGAGTTTGCTGGGACAAATCCCCTCGATGTGGTGAATTTGAATTTTTTTCCAGATCCGATCATCTCTAATTATTATTTGGCATGTTTATACTATGTGTCAAAGCAAAGTGTATTAAAGCATAAATACTGTTTGCTTACACATTTTTGAATACATATCCTTCTGAATTAATAAAAACTTGCCACACTTTGTTGCTAGTATGTGCTGACAAAGGTATTGGATTGTGTGCGAATATCCTGTGCATTCTTCTGGATGCACGATACAATAGGGAATACAGCCAGCTCAGGATATTCAGACATGACCTAACATCTATATATTTTCAATGCTTTGAAAGAAGAAGACCGGCTGTTTTCAAAGACCAAAATTAATAGTAATTGACAATTTCCTGACAAGGAAGCATTTGTTGTGATGTTCAACCTTTTTTTGGTAGTGGGTGGGATGCGAGTGAAGGCTTCATTATAAAATCACAAGGAGAGTCATTTTCCCCTTCTCTTTCATTGTTCAGTACATTTAAAAAAGAAGACGAAATGCTGTCCAATTATAAGTCACTGTAAACAGGGCTACACCTAATAATCATTTTATTTCTGCATTTTTTGCCTATGACTTAGCCGCTATGCTGTTAAACAATCACTTCACAGTTCTTTGGGTGTAACAGTCCTTTGATTTTACTCACCTACACACTTGCCTTAGAATACTATAAAAGCTTGGCTTGACGTTAGTAAAGATTCAAGTCATTTCATCCCCACTATTTATGTAATAGCAAATATATTTACATGATTTTTAAGCAGTTTATTGCATTTATTGCAACTATCTAATTGTTTGACGATTTAACATCTTATTTTCTATGAATGCTGCGGTTTATGGAACAATGACACACAGCAGACTAGAAATGTTTGCCTACGGAATACAGGAAAATGTGACTTCCAGGGTTGAAACCTAACGGTGACCTGATTCTTTGTAACCTTTTACTTCCACATTTACACCTGGAAATTATGGACCACCCAAATGTATGCGTTTTTGTATCAGACTAACAGGAAATCTGAACTACTGGTGACAGATTTTACTCAATAAAATATACAATATATTTGTACATATACAAAACCATACATCATAACCAAACGTGATGCAAACAAGTGCGTTATACAATTCTGTGCAAATTAAATCATTATAGAAGTTATGTTTATCACTTATAAGCTAACCACAGAGCCATAATTCTCGTAAACATGTGCTGATGTACAGCATCAAAATCTGAATTTTCTGGTCACTGTGCAAATCTCAGTGCTTAAATTCCTAGAAATATTCTTAAGGCCGCATCACACACAGCGATCTCGCTAGCGAGATCGCTGCTGAGTCACAAGTTTTGTGACACAACAGCGATCTCACCAGCGAGATGGCTGTGTGTGACAGCGATCAGCGACCGGCCCCCCTGCTGGTATCGCTGATTGCTCTGGGAAACCTCTCGACTTTTCTTTGGTCACTGGTCTCCCGCTGGCCAGCACACATCGCTGCGTGTGACAGGTGGAAGACCAGCGATCTGCTGGTAACTAACGTACACATCGGGCAGCCAAGGGACGGGCGTCCCTTAGATACCCGATGTGTACGTTAGTTACCAGCGCGCTGATGCAGGGAGCTGGTAACTAACGTACATTTCGGGTATCTAAGGGATGCACGGCCCTTGGATACCCGATGTGTACGTTAGTTACCAGCTCCCTGCATCAGGGCGCTGGTAACTAACGAACACAGCGACTAGTACATTTTAATAATATTTGTCACACTTGTTGTGGTCCTAAGTTTAAATAGATTGCTGAAATGTAACATAATATTGCACTAATATACTGCATTAAGAATGAAATCATTATCTTTTTTACTCTATATTACATGAACACATGATACAAAACTCATTGTTTCTTTTGAAGTTGATTTTTATGGATACTAATTTCAGAAACTTGAATGTCACACGCACACCAGACACTTTTTTATGTACTAGGTTGGCATGGTTTGCTCATGTAACTATTTTCAGAATATACCAGTAACTCAGCAAAACCTCAAATAAATATACTGTATAAGCCAAAACACATCTCAAATTCTCTTATTCACTATTGTGCCTGAAAAAAAAAAATAAAACCAAGCGAATTGAGAATTTAAAAATCACGCAGATTTTACAGGACAAGTTTACTTCAGTTAAGTTATTCTCTTTGAATTGAATGTTCCTTATTACACTTCTGGGGTCTCTGCGAACTCCATAGCATAACAAAAGCAGCTTGTAATAAAAAGAGAATAATAATACTCACGTCACTTCTCACCTGTCCTGCCGTCCATCTTTTCCTCCGCTTCTTTTTTTCACCCTTTCACCATCACACCTATTCTCCCAGATGTCCTGACTGCAGGATGGGTCTTCTGGGCTGACTAGGATTCAGAGATCAATGTGCGCCATACTGTCACTCAGGCGTCTCACATGTTTTGTTGTTACCGCATGATGAGTGCTGCAATGTCACAGTGAGCAGTGACCTCAATAGATCTAGCTAACCCCATTGACTTTTCCTGGTGTGAAGACATTGGAGACAATGCAGATGATGGCCAAAGAGGAAAAGAAGAGGTCCTGAGGATCGGACAGTGGGCTGCAGGCGTGGCAGAACGGAGAAACAGTAAGGTGAGTATTATTTTTTAATTTTTATCCATTTTCATAGTCGTCTTTGGTTAAAAAAAAAATGGCGACCATCATTCCCACAGAGCAAATCGTAAAAAAACAATCTATTTGAAGAATACAGATTTATGTAAAATTAGATTGGAATTCAATAGCACTCAAATATATTTACTAATTTCTACAAATGAATTAATATATTTTGAGCAGGGGATATTACATTTCAACAAAAATGCTGTGTCAGCCGCTCATAGCACAGAAAATAGGAACCTTAACGATTCCAATCAAAGACATAGAAAGTATCAAGCCTCTGTTATAAACTTACCTTTGTAAGAGAGTTTGAGCCGGGGAATATTTTGTCTCATGCTGTCAGTTGTTGGCAAAAATATCAGAAAAAACAGTGATAGCATTGTAGAGATATCCTGTGGTGTTAGCCATCTGCTGTGACATTTGTGACACTTCTTTTCCATGGTGTTGTATCTGGCACCTCTTCTAGGGAATGACCTGTCTGAAAGAAGAAACAGGTTTTTATGACTTGTTATTGGAAGATGATACTGTGTTACCGGTAAATGCTACAAATCTTCCCCATTTTATTGGATAATGTTAACTGACACAAGAAATTAATTACAAAGCAGACCACAGATTCGCTGGGCACTGGTCTATGTAACGTAAGATTTTAATATAAAATGATGTACTATATAAGTCATTTGTCTTATAAGCTTCCAAGGAATTACTTTACAAGCAAAACCTAGGACCATTTAGAAGCACTTACTTTATAGATGCAGTAATATTCCATATATTACATTTATTTTCCTTTAACCAATGAGAAGCCTATTAGAAGGTCTACTCTTCTTGTACTGCATAAATACAATTTTTTTAGTGCAAGAATGGACTGAGATGCTACAAATGATGCAAGAAAGTATCTGACTATTCCTTTTCCATTTTCAAAGGAAAGAACCACCATAACTACTTGTACTTTGGGTGATTGAGCAATGTATTTTGGGGATCTTCAGGGATCACAATGTCATGAGTCAGCCCCAATAACGTGAGATTCCCATATGTCAGTTATTTTATGCCTGAACTTGAAACACAAATGATGATAAAGTTGTGCACTTTGTACACCGATTCATCTTTCATAACGAGATCAAAGCAGGATCTAAGAATCCAACAAATTTTACTCTCATGAAGTTGTTCTAGGACCAGTCCAGCATAACAAGTAATGCACCATATGCTGGGAACACGCCCATTATTATTGTTATTATTATTATTATTATTATTATTTATATAGCACCATTGATTCCATGGTGCTGTACATGAGATGGGGTTACATACAAATTGCAGATATCACTAACAGTAAACAAAGTAACAATGACAGACTAAAACAGAGGGGAGGTGACCATGCCCTTTTGGGCTTACATTCTACAGGTAAAATATAATGTCATCACTTCTGGCATTAATGTACCTTTGGGGTCTCATTATCATGCCATTTGTAAAACAAACAATAGATTATTTCCACATTATTTTTCATTATCTTATACATTACTTCTAACTAGTGATGAGCGAACGTGCACGGATAACATCTTATCTGAGCATGCTCTGGTGTTATCAGAGTATCTCGGGCGTGCTCGTATATTATGTTTGATTCCTTGTGGTTGCAGGATTTGCGGCAAATCATGCAGCCACAGGGACTTGAACATACTATACGAGCACTCCGAGATGCTCAGATAACACCAGAGCATGCTCAGATAAGATGTTATCCGTGCACGTTCGCTCATCACTACTTCTAACCATTTTGAGAACCGGAAGGCACCACAAAAATGGGAACACCCGTTACATGCTAAAACTGATGAACAAGTCAGAAGAGAAAAAACGGGGAAGGATCACCAAGTAAGTAATACAAAAGTCTTTACCACACTGCAAAGTTAAAAACATTTAAAGCCACATATAACGACACATTAGCCCGTAATAGGGCTATGCCCCTTCCAAAACCCCCCAAATCACAGCAGCAATAGAAAAAAACACACAACATTGTGGATATATAATAGCACTATTGATAGTGGCACCCGTCCCAGTAGGCACAATAAAAAGATGTATCAATAGCATTGGCACTAACACATAAGGTACCAGCGTGCAAATCAAGAAAGTAATGGAGAGATTGCGCCGACCAACTGTAGAACCATTTACGCCTGCTAATGAATGACCAGAAATAGCAGGCTCTGAAGCAGGCACAGTGTGACAAAATTCAGGCTCTCAAAATCAAAGAGATGAGAACATAGAAATAGCAATGTCCAGCAGTGGACCATAAATCAACATAGTACCTGGAGACAGGCCAGACAATAACCACAATGAAGGATTCCTGTAAGCAATGAGAAATGGTGTTTCAAATAAGAAAAAAATCCTAAGAGTTAGAGGAAATAGTGCTGAAAAAGGGATGATGGGGGAGGCAAGGGCACAAGATGTGCCAAACGCGTGTCGCCAGGTAAACTGGCTTCTTCAGGGGCAATATTTATACATCTGACAGAGGCAAATAAATGGTAAACCCATGGTAGGTTACTTGTGGTGGTCCTCTGTATAGGAAAGTATAATGCATGTATATAAAGATTTATATATTCGGTTAAATACACACTCAGTGCTCATAGCCTTATTCAAATATTTAGCTTGCCAAGATTGCCAGGGAGTAAATTTATTTGTCTATTGCCAAAAACACACCCTAAAAAACATCCATTGTGTTGCACAAAATATAACTTTTTTTTAATATGCCTAAATTGACTTTAATGTTTACATTGAGTTTACAGCGTAAATGTGCCTCCAGTAATTGCCTCATTCAATGTAGAAAATTGTTCTGATGACAATCAGCTATTCATACATGGCAGTCCCGCTCATTGTGTCCCCTTATAAATGTCCTGACCGCAAACAGCCCAAGGCTTTCAATTAACTCGCACAGTGCATCGCGCCATATTCAAAGCCGTAAATATATCTGTTGACAATGGGACAGTATGCGGCATGTTGTATTTGTTTACTTTTACTATTCTCTTGTGCACATGGAAATAGTAATAAGACAGGACGCAATTACCCAAAATTCCCAAGAAAGGCTTTTATTATTGGATGCATGAAATCCTCTGGCATCTAATGCAGCTAAGTAATATAATTACAGGTTGCGGAGTAGCATAGAGTTTCAGATTTTAGGTGGGATCTTTTGAAGTAAAAACAAACTTAATGCTAAAAAATTCCACAACAATCCCTCCCAGCTGCTGTTATCTCCAGCTGCAGCGAACCAGCCTGTGTCATCAGTATAATTTACAGTCCCATAAGAATTAAATGTTTCTGAACATACTTTCAAAGGAACTTTGTCAATTAGGTTTATGTGGATGAAAAAAAAATCTGCTTTGTCGATGCAGAAGAGTGATATTTCTAGCTTTTACAATTTATAGTATGCATCTTCTTGGGGCAATGAATTCAGTTCTTCCTTCAGTCTATTAACACCCGGATCTTCCCTGTAAATGTCCCCAGGATGTTGTCCTGAAGCCAATTGTGAAACAGTCCTATCATTACAGCAAATGTCTCTAATTATATACACTATTTTATTCAGATGCTACAAGTAAAAATTATTTCTAAATCAATACCATAAGTTCTAGTGTAACTATGAAGTTAATTAAAAGGAAAAATACAGCTGCACTCTGAAATACTAAGAATAATAAATTTAGAAAATTGGAACTGCATTACTGCCATAGAAATAAGAAAAATGCTACATTAGAATATTAGAAAATGGGAATCGCAATATTGCTATAGAAAAATTACACTAAAAGAAGGCACTTAGCGCATAAATTGGCCAATATATGGGAACCCAAAAGCCATTGTCAAGGCGTACAATATTGTTGGGTCTTTGAACCTGATAACACACCTCTCCTGGGCTAAAAAGCTTACAATTTATAGGGCAGGAGGGAACCAGCTAATTAACACAGCCTTAGGCTGTTGGGAGTAGGAGTGCACATGTCATAGGAGTTTGCCACAAACAGAAAAACTGACCAGCACTCGTGCAATCCAGTTTTTCTGTTGGTATAAAAGTTAATTGAAACATGGTAAAAAAATAACGTCCCACATTTTTTAAACAATGTAAGTAGCAAAATTGCAGATGAAATTTAATCTTCAAATACATTTTGTAACAAAAATGAAAACACATATTATACATACTGTACGTATATTCATCTTGGGCAAGTTTTGAACTTGTCTACAATGGTGTGCATTCATAATCACTAAACATAACTGTAGCCCTTTGCTTCATAGTAGAATAGGAATGGCTTCTAGGAAAGAAAGTGTTTTAAGGGAATCTGCCAACCCCTGGGACGCATATGACATATTAATATGGGGATACAGGTATTAGAAATGTTAAAATAGTCCAACCTGTATTCCTCATATGAACAGTCTTGCTATTGAGAAATGTTATAGTCTGTCTTTATGCTAATGATTTCTTCCAGGCTCCGGACAGCGCGGTGCTTGTAAGAAATCCCTGCCTCCTATCGTCATTGTAATACTACCCACTTCCCATGCAGTTGTGGCCTCGGAATTCTGTGCCTGCGCCCTTGCAATCCCTCCACAATACGTACCTCTTCCTCCCTTCTTTGGGCACTGCATTCAGGGATCTCCTGCGCAGGTGTCAGTGAGTCACTGTGACCTCCGGTGTCCACGCCAATAATATCCTCTCCCCACTTCCTCCCTGCACAGTCATCACTAGGAACCATGTGTACATGGCATTGACTAAGCAGAGAAGTCTGGAGAGCATCTTATCGACACATACACCGGAGGTCAATGGAGCAGAAGTCGCCGGCGCCTGTGCAGAAGATCCCTGAATGCAGTGCCCACAGAAGGGAGGAAGAGGTACGTATTGTGGTTGCAGGTTGCAAGGTTGCTGGTTGCAGGGTGCAGGCGCAGGATTCTGGGGCCATAACTGACGCTGATGGGAGGAGGGAAGTATTAAAAGGAAGACAGGAGGCAGTGATATCTTCCAGGCACTGAACACTCCGGTGCCTGGAAGAAATCATTAGCTTAAAGGCAGAATATAACATTTCTAAACTACAAGACAGCTAATATGAGGCATACATGTAGGACTAGTTTAACATTTCTATCACCTGTATGCCCATATTAATAGGTCATATACATTCCAGGGGGAGACAGATTCCCTTTAAAGTGAATAAGCAATCTCTTTACAGAATAGATCAGGGTCTCTAGTGCAGGGTTCCCCAATTCCAGTCCTCAAGGCCCACCAACAGATCATGTTTTCAGAATTTCCTTAGTATTGCTCAGGTGATAATTGCTTCACCTGTGCAATACAAAGGAAATCCTGAAAACATGATCTGTTGGTGGGCCTTGAGGACTGGAGTTGGGGAACCCTGCTCTAGTGCCACCACCTATTGGAAATAACAATCCTAATACCAACCCTTTAAAGAAAATCTGTCAGGAGGGTTTTGTTATGTAATCTGAGGACAGCATGAGGTAGGGGTTAAAACACAGATTTGAACGATAGGTCAATTATCAGGCTGTGTGTTGATGTTTAATAATAATGAAGGTTTTATCACCTGGTGATTGTCATTGCCTGAACTACATGGCATACATGGCCTATGCTTACTAGACTGGCCACAACCCCTCCTCCTCAGATAAACAGCGCACTGTCAATAGACACTGTACATAGAGAGAGTGGTGTGGGTTGGGTTAGATTTTTGAGCTCTGCTTCATACTGCATCTAAGAATTTTGATTGTATCACAACTGCTGCACCCAGTAAACTTTGCCTACATCATGAAGAGGTAGCAAAAACCTGGTGGCAGATTTCCTTTAAAAAACCTTATCACAAGACGTAGGATAAGATGTCAAATGAGAAACTCCATTTGCAGTCACAGGTTGGCCTTTCACTCAAAAATCTAGTTCTCCTGCTTAGCACTGATGAGGGACAAAAAGCCCAATACACGTGTCTCCAAATTGATGCTCTGGCTTGGCTGTATATCCTTAATTATGTGGTAAGGTAATTTAAAGGGTTGATATTTTGATATTGACTTTTAGGATTGCTATTTTAATATTTAATTTCCCAGAGAAGCATTACATGGCCCTACACCAACTTGGCACTCTGCACAAGGAGAAACTTTACCCCTTAGACCTAAAGTAAATAAGAACCTGGTGCAGCTACATTTTACTTACCAGTCCAGTTTTGAAAAGATCTCAGTTAAGAAATGCATACAAAACAAACTTTTTAATGAAGAAAAGGATTATTATTATTATTTATTTATATAGCACCATTGATTCCATGGTGCTGTACATGGGAAGGGGTTACATACAAATTACAGATATCACTTACAGTAAACAAACTTACAATGACAGACTGATACAGAGGGGAGAGAACCCTGCCCTTTTGGGCTTACATGCTACAGGATGGTGGGGAAGGAGACAGTAGGTTGGTGGGTTACAACAATTCCGGTGTTGGTTGGGGTGATATCTCCGGTAGTGGTGAGGAGGTAGCGGGGTCATTGCAGGCTGTAGGCTTTCTTTGAAGAGGTGGGTTTTCAGGTTCCATCTGAAGGATCCGAATGTGGTTGATAGTCGGACATGCTGGGGCAAAGAATTTCAGAGGATGGGGGCTATTTGGGAGAAGTCTTGGAAGCGGTTGGGTAAGGATCGAATAAGTGTGGAGAGAAGGAGGTCTTGGTATGACCGGAGATTACATGAGGGAAGATATCGGGAGATTAGTTCAGAAACATATGGGGGAGACAGGTTATAGATGGCCTTGTAGGTCAGTATTAGTAATTTGAACTGGACACGCTAAGGGAATGGGAGCCAGTGAAGAGATTTGCAGAGGTGAGAAGCGGAGGAGTAGCGAGGCGAAAGATGAATTAGTCAGGCAGCAGAGTTAAGGATGGCCTGGAGTGGTGCGAGGGTGTTAGCAGGGAGACCACAGAAAAGGATGTTGCAGTAGTCGAGGTGGGAGATGATGAGGGCGTGCACAAGCATTTTAGTAGATTGGGGGTTGAGGAAAGGACGGATTCTGGAAATATTTTTGAGCTGGAGGCGACAGGAGGTAGAAAGAGCTTAGATTTACGGTTTGAAGGACAGGGCAGAGTCAAGGGTTACTCTGAGGCAGCGGACTTCCGGTACTGGGGAAAGATTGATGTCATTAATTGTGATAGATAGGTCAGGGAAGGAACATCTGTGAGATGGAGGAAAGATCATGAGTTCAGATTTGTCCACATTTAGCTTGAGGGTATAAGGGTTTGATATAGTTATATAAAAAAGCAATGTGTTAAGTTATTAATATTGCGAACCCCCATAGAGAACATATGATCATTGCTTCTGACTTAAAAAGTGGCATTACATTTACAAATGTAATACTGTTTCTTATTTGCCCAAATGATGAAGATAAGAAAAAAGCCTCTTAAAATATCTGAAACTGACTGAATATGTGGATATATTTAAGTAATGGCTAGATATCTCCCTTGAAGTGATTTTCCCATTTCATACATTGACAGTATATCTTCTGGTCCCTTTAAGCTCTGTCATAGTGTTAAATTATACCAGACTTTGTAATCAGGTATATCGTTAATTGGGCTTGTTGACCTCATTAGTATGTTGTTTTAACTCTTTACTTTCAGATTGCTATCCACAGGATAAGCTATAAATATATCATAGATCTGAGTCTCACTGCTGATACACATCCATCTCAGGAATTATGCCCTGTCACTCTCCATACATATCATGTTATTATGCCATAAATTTGAAAGATTGGAATGTGCATGTTAGGAAAACAATTATGTCTTACAAAACTGCTGTCAAGTGGATTTGTATGACTGAAGAAATCAATATGATCTATTTTTCATAACTCTTTCTAAAACTGAAAGCTGTATGTTACCTAATTGGTTGCTTTAAGGACTGTTCCGTATTTGAAATTCCACTACACTTTATAACATTAGGTAATTTAATCCTTTGTAACACCATGCACTACATGAATATCATGGAATGCTTTGTATTAAGGCACCATGCAATTTATGAGCTGTATCCATGACTTGTGCCCATGAGATCAACAGTGATTGACAGCTGTATACTGAGCTGACAATATAAGAGAATATCAGAGAAACCGTCAGACCCAGCTATTTAACCTGTTAGAAGCCATGGTCTATAGGTGAGGTCTTTCAAGATAAAAGGGGACTCCTTATGTCAGCCCTTTAGCACCATTGACATGATTATGAAATTCCAAAGGATTATCATGACAGCTGAGTCCTAACAAAGACTTTTAGGCTTTCCATAAGCATTTGCCAAAGGCATAGCCTAATAGATTGCCTCATCACATTTTCCTGTCCCCCACCCTATTACATATGAACACTGGACTTGGACATTTGTGCATAAGTGCTCAATGGTAAGACAGGAAAAATCAGTCCTTAAGTGAAACTCAAGATCCCAGATCTTATTTCCTTTGAAATCTACTATTATGTAAAATTAAATAGACACTGACAGGTAATAATGCTTTTGAATACCACATATGCAAACACTGCTTCCAAATACTCAGTGAGAAAAATTTGTCAAATTAAAATAAAAAACAAAGTCCCACAAAAATTAAATAAAATATTACACAGCAAATTGTAAACATTCAAATTGAGCAATAACAAAAATGATAAAAGGATGTCCTCCTCTATTTCTTTTTAGCCCATAAACTTATTGATATATAAAATAAGCTGAGTTTTTACCCTTTCTGGATCAAGCACTGCTTCTCTGCCGCTGTTCTGATCTTTGTCGATTGGTTATAATGGTGACATCACACCTACAGAGCTACAGCCAATCACTGAGCTCAGTACTTGTGCCACCTACGTCAACTAATCAGCTAAGCCACTTAACTTGGTGATTGGCTGCAGTGCTGTCTATGTGATTTCACTACTGCAGCCGATCAATAAAATTTGAGCAATGATAGAGAGCAATGCTAGAGCCGTGTAGGGTAAGCAGAGAGATCAGTTTGTTATTTTTTGCATCTTTTAGCTTATGAGAAGAATAACTGAAAGCAAGTAACCCTTTCACTTAGAAATTAGAGAAATCAACTATTTTGTATTAAAAAAAAACTAAAGCTAATGAATATTTAGGCCAAATAGTAATATTGAAATGTAGAACTTAATAAAAAGAGTCCCTTATACATCTATATCAATGGAAAAATAAAATTGTTTTGGCTCAGAGACACAAAAATAACTTTTTTTCATAAAATATTTCACTGTATAAAGGTACTAAAACATAAAGGAACTGATAATTTGGTTTTACTGAATTCATATTGAGGTACAGAATAAAGTTAATGGAAACAGCAAAAAAAGTAAGAAAAATAGTATAAAACAGCTATATCAAAAGAAAACAAAAAAGTTTGGGCTCTTGGAATATGAGATGAAAAAATAAAAATTCTCCAGGAAGATTTTACACCTTAGGCCGGGATCACACATGTGAGGAATACGGCCGAGTCTCGCACGTTAATACCCAGCACAGCCGCCGCCACTCAGGAGTGGAACGTGCGGCTCCATGTATTGCTATGCGGCTGCACGCTCCGATCCGAGTGCCGGCGGCAGTACCGGGTATTAACATGCGAGACTCATTCGTATTCCTCGCATGTGTGATCCCGGCCTTAAAAAAGGTTTCCCAATGTAATGATGCATGGTAAAATGAGTCTTCTTTAGACTATAATCACTAACACTGCAGAAGAAATACAAAGAATTTGCCTTTGCCTTGTTATTCGTACATCTTCCAGGCTATGAGTGAGCCAGACTCTTTGTTCAATATAACAAAAAGTTTGGGCTCTTAGAATATGAGATGAAAAAATAAAAATATTCCAGGAAGATTTTGCATCTTAAAAAAATGTTTCCCAATGTAACTATTCATAAGAGAGTCTTTCAGAATTCTGAAAGTGATGCTTGGTAAAATGAGTCTTCTTTAGAAAATAATCACTAACACTGCAGAAGAAATACAATTTCCGATGTGATGCGTAATGTTCAGTATTTGCCAGATGCTTGAAATCTTATCCTAATAGTAAGCTTAAACCCAACGGTCATATGTGTAAGCTACATATCTTAAATAGTTACAATTTCAGTCCTATTTTTTGGCATGTGTTTTTAAAGACAAATCAAAATACTTGGCAGCAACTAGAACACTGAAAACATTTAATTGGAATATTATTGTAATTAATATTTCACTTCAAAGAAGGAAGAAACTTCCAGCACCAATGATCCATTTAAAACTCTTTTATGGCTTTAATAAAATATCCACAATTTACGTCCTGACACAGACACAAAGTACAGTTACTGACACGTTTCGGAATGATTATGAGCCTTAGCCATAACATACACTATGCCTATGACTAATGGCATATGCTAAGTCTAAGGATCATAATCGATCCGAAACGCATCAGTATCTGTACTTCGTGTCTTCACCTAGATATACATTTTGGCTATTCTACACTGTGTTCCAAATTATTATGCAAATTGGATTTAAGTGTCATAAAGATGTAATTTTTTGTTTATCAAATAAACTCATAGATGGTATTGTGTATCAGGGCTCTTTGGATCACTGAAATCAATCTCAAATGCCTGTGATAATTAGTTTATCAGGTGAGCTCAATTAAAGGAAAGCTACTTAAGAATGATGTTCCACATTATTAAGCAGGGCACAGGTTTCAAGGAATTTAGGAAATAAAAAGGATCTCTCTGCTGCTGAAAAGCATCAAATAGTGCAATGCCTTGGTCAAGAGATGAAAACATTAGATATTTCCCAAAAACTTAAACGTGATCATTGTACTGTTAAGAGATTTGTGGTTGATTCTGAGCACAGACATGTTTGTGCTGATAAAGGCAGAATGAGGAAGGTTTCTGCCAGGCAAGTTCATTGGATTAAGAGAAAGGCTGCTAAAAAGCCATTACAAACCAGCAAACAGATATTTAAAGCTGCTGGTGCCTCTGGAGTCCCTCGAACCTCAAGGTGTAGGATCCTTCAAAGGCTTGCTGTGGTGCATAAATCTACTATTCGGCCACCCCTAAACAGTGTTCACAAGCAGAAATGGTTGCAGTGGGCCCAGACATACATGAAGACTAATTTTCAAACAGTCTTGTTTACTGATGAGTGTCGAGCAACCCTGGATGGTCCAGATGGATGGAGTAGTGGATGGTTGGTGGATGGACACTGTCCCAACAAGGCTGCGATGTCAGCAAGGAGGTGGTGGAGTCATGTTTTGGGCTGGAATCATGGGGAAACAGCTGGTAGGGCTCTTTAAGGTTCCTGAAGGTGTGAAAATGACCTCTGCAAAGTAAAGGCAATGCAAATAGCCATCAACAGTGAAGTTGGATGAAGACCATTACTGAAGGGAGGATATGGAGGATATGCATGATGGGTATATGGGCATGGAACTATGAGATGAAGGATGTGTGATCGGTATATGGGCACTCGACTATGGGATGGCGAATATGTATGATGGGTATATGGGCATGGGACTATGGGATGGAGAATATGTATGATGGGTATATGGGCATGGGACTGTGGGATGGAGGATATGTATGATGGGCATATGGGCACTAGACTATGGGATGGTGGATATGTATGACGGGTATATGGGCACGGGACTATGGGTTGGAGGATATGTATGACGGGTATATGGGCACGGGACTATGGGATGGAGGATGTGTGATGGGTATATGGGCACTGGACTATGGGATGGAGGATATGTATGACGGGTATATGGGCATGGGACTATGGGATGGACGATATGTATGACCGGTATATGGGCACAGGACTATGGGATGGAGGATGTGTGATGGGTATATGGGCACTGGACTATGGGATGGAAGATATGTATGATGGGTATATGGGCACTCGACTATGGGATGGCGAATATGTATGATGGGTATATGGGCATGGGACTATGGGATGGAGGATGTGTGATGGGCATATGGGCATGGGACTATGGGTTGGAGGATGTGTGATGGGTATATGTGCACTCGACTATGGGATGGAGGATATGTGTGATGGGTATATGGGCACTTGACTCTGGGATGGAGGATGTGTGATGGGTATATGGGCACGGGACTATGGGATGGAGGATAATTATAATTTGTTATAACTAACCACAGTTAGTTACTATGCCCGGGCAGTGCCGGGCTCTTCAGCTAGTTGCATATAAAAGAGCAGGTGCATTTATACAATTATATGCTCTATGGCTGGAACTATTATATGTTAAATATTGTCACTACTATTATAATTGGCTCAAAAATAGATATGTTTAAAATATCTGATACTAACATATTATTACTTTTTAGACTTACTCCCTTCTAAAGCTTACATCTAAAATTTAAACCCAATTTTGATGTATAATATTTTCATTCAATATATAAGTATCTATGGAGCAAAACTGCAAAGCTTAAAATGTAACCCCCATGCCCCCATAATCTCATTTTCAATGGCCTATCTGCTTCCTTGTTATGCTCCTACACACACAATTTTTCTCTTCCCGTGAATCAAACAGCGGTGAGTAGGCCTTTGTCTGCTACTCTTTTTGCACATATTTGACTTAGTGGACTTTTAAATCAAAATAAATCAAAAAACATATTTGCTGTGGTGCACCATCGTTTCTATCAGGGCTTCAGGATAAACATACATACCAGTAAGCACAGTTATCTGACAAGCTTCAATCCAATTTTATGAACATTAATCTATGCAGATATGTGTAAATCGCCATTTCATCTGACTGAAATCTGTCCTCACTGCAAGAAAACTGATCTAAAGCCCCCCAATCACTTTAGACTAATGATGGCCAAACCCAACAATATCAACAGTTTTGATCAACAGTCTAATGTGTATGGGGGGCCTCAGACAGATGATTGCCAAGGAGTTAAAGAATCCATTATGTTCAATTTTGGACTCCAGATCTTTTTGTTCTTCCTGACAAGCTGGCATCTGAAAAATCTGACAAATCAGAGAGAATAAGCATACTCAGCAGAGCGCGTGCTCCTGTATATGGGAAATATGGCCATGGCTGCCAGATGAACGAGCAGCTGAAACTTCATTTGGCTGACAGTACTTTAAGATGGGGGGCTTTAAATATGTCAAATTTTGTCTTCAAATTAAGTTTGCAGTGTGTAAATTGTATCAATAAGGTATTTTAAAGACTTCTTAGGCAATAAGACAGGTTTTTATAGGGTTATCATAACAGATAATTCTAACAAAATATTAATTTGTAAGTGGACAACTCAAATCAGTCCGATGGGTCAAAAAATTAGTGTATGTATATAGTGTTTAAAGGGTACCTTTCAACCACAAAATGAAAATTAAACTATTTATACAACAATTTTATAGGGGACTTCACCCATATAAAGAAAAATCACACCTGCTGTATAGATTTCAATGTTTTAGTGGCTGAGAAAAATGTTTTATTTCATATGCAAATGGTGTGGCCAAGGACTCACAAATTCATTTTTCCCCCTGAATGAGCACTTCCTCTTGACACATCTTTACTGACAGTGCTCTCTTGCCAAGAACATGTAATGTCCGATCTTAGTCCAGGGTTCACCTTGTGCGCTTTGACCATTCAAGATCCCAGCAGCGCACACATAGTGTGGATGCGCTTTCATCCCAGGCTCATATCTATGGCTGATGCTTCCAGGTGTATCGGTGGTTTCTCAGCCACTAATACACTGAAATCAATATTGCTGGTGTGATTTTTATAGGGACTTAGTCCTCCATAAAGAGTATACATTATAAGGCTAAGTTCACACGTGGCAGTTTTTTCGCGTTTTCGCGGCGGTTTTAAACGCGCGATTTTGCCGCAAAAATGCGAAAAATAAGCATCCCATGCAATCCTGTGGGATTCCACAATGCTGTGCTAATGCTGTGATTTTTTCCGCAGCGGAATCGCTTCATGGTAAAAAACGCAGCATGCTCATTAAGGCTGGTTTCACATTAGCGCTTTTTAAGCGCACGCACGGCCGGGGGTAGCTCCGCCCCCGAGCCGGCTCTCTGCCCGGCGTGCCCGCCCCTTGCTTGTAGCGCCGCCTCCTAGCGGACAGCGGCGCCTGCGATCGGCGCACCCTATCTTTAGCATAGGGTGCGCAGATCGTGCGCAGGCCGTGCTCTAGTTGCGCTTTGACCTGCGCTGCGCACTTTTGACGGTGCGCCGTGTGCGCCAAAATCCGAAAAGTTTGATTTTGGCGCGCACGGCGCACCGTCAAAAGTGCGCAGCGCAGGTCAAAGCGCAACTAGAGCACGGCCTGCGCACGATCTGCGCACCCTATGCTAAAGATAGGGTGCGCCGATCGCAGGCGCCGATGTCCGCTAGGAGGCGGCGCTACAAGCAAGGGGCGGGCACGCTGGGCAGAGAGCCGGCTCGGGGACGGAGCTACCCCCAGCCGTGCGTGCGCTTAAAAAGTGCTAATGTGAAACCAGCCTAATTTAGCGGAATCGCGGCGATCCCGCACCCATAGGATTGCATTGTTCCGCTTACTTCCTGCATGTGGCTGTGCCCACCATGGGAAAAGTAAGCAGAACATTTGTGGATGGTACCCATGGCCCGGAGGAGAGGAGACTGTCCTCTGGGCTTTGGGTACCATATCCCTGTAAAAAATAGAATTAAAATAAAAAATATTGTTATTCTCACCTTCCGACGTCCCACGCAGCCTTCCCGCCTCTCTCCACGCTCCCGGTCCCAGTAATCCTTTGCGAGAATGAACGCGATGACGTTGAGATCTCGTGGGAGCGCAACGTCTCGCGGTCATTCGCAATGACATCACGGGAGCACGACGTCTCGCGGTCATTCGCGCAAAGGATTACTGGGACCGGGAGCGTGGAGAGAGGCAGGAAGGCTGCGCGGGACGCCGGAAGGTGAGAATAACAATATTTTTTATTTTTTTATTATTTTTTACATTTTATCTTTTACTACTGATGCCGCATAGGCAATATCAGAAGTAAAAAGTTGGTCACACTCGTCAAACACTATGTTTGACGAGTGTGACCAACCTGTCAATCAGTTCTCCAAGCGATGCTACAGATCGCTTGGAAAACGCTAGCATTCTGCAAGCTAATTATGCTTGCAAATCGCTAGTTTTTCCACGGGAAAATCACGGGAATTTAAAATGAGATTTTCCCGCGGAATGGAATCTGGAATTCTCGCAGTAAGTTCCATGAGAGTTCCGCTACGTGTGAACGTAGCCTAATACTTTAACTTGTGTTTTGAGAAGGACACACACTGTCTTTAAATCAAAGCACTTTAACAAACTTTTGTGTTGCTCTAAAATTCTAGTAGGTGTACGACACTTCTTTTATAGCATTTTTTAAAAGTATGGTTGGTAAAATGATCATTAACTCTAAACAATGAAAGAGATGTCTATTGCAGAATGTATTACACAGCAAAAGCCACTGATAAGAAAATGTAAGCAAATCATAAATGGAACCACATAAATCATTATATATAGCAAAATACAACAGACCTACAGTATTTCTCGATTACATTAAACAGCTGGACCTCCGCATGTTTTTCTAATTTCATTACTATGGAAAGAAGCCAACGAATGGTAGACAGTGGCAAGTAAAGGATTCTATCTACACACACCATTTGTTCACACCATAAAATGTAAAACGACACACTTTGTCACATAAGCACCACACACTAACATACACTAATATAATCCTGTTATTTCAGAAGCATGTAACTTGTGACAGGTGTGTGTATCGATGTCACAGCTGTGTCCTTTAACAAAACCTCTATGGAGTTCGCATATTTTAGAGCTTTATTTTTTGCAGTCTTCATTATTTTCTCTGCTGAAATACATATATATAAGACCATACACAATGTAATATGAATTTGTCCTTCTCTAAAGGGAATGTATCAACATGATTTCACACCCCAAACAATTTATAGTCTTTCTTTAATGGGGGAATACACTTTCCATATAACGGTATTGCTGGATTTGTCTTTGAAAAAGCTGCATGTGCATTAAAATAGTTTGGGGTGAAATCCTGCTGATAGAGCCCTTTAAATGCTATGTAGTTAATAGGAAATAACAATATGGTGTGACTCATAGTTAAACCCTATACAATAAACTATAAACTATCCTATTTGTTTAATATGGGTCCTTAAAGTGGTCTTTGCACAGACAGCTATGGTATATAAACAGGATGTGACTAAAAACACAGAATAGAGGAGCTCTTGCCTGGCTATATTCAAAACTCCCATGGCAATAAATAGAGAGACTAAAGGGAACATAGGGATAAATGTTATAATTCAAATGGGCAAAGTCAGGAGGCCTCAATGCACATTAGATGGTTGGACACTACCAAGATCAGGAGGTGTGTAAGACACATGAAATGTCACAGGAAATGATGTAGAGTTTACCCTATCCTACTATTAGGCCACCAATGATATTGGTAAGATATTCCCTTTAGAATTATTTAGTTTTGGAAAAGATCTACTGTCTTTAGATTTCTATAATTCCAAATACATTTTTTTTGTGTATATAGCTGTTCCCTATTTGTGCTATAAGAGCAGATCAGCAGAAAGCTACCTGATATGTTTTACAATAAAATGAAACAATTTAATTTTGATTGATCTTTAATTGTTCTTACTTTTGGCTTTTTATGATACCATTGGCAAAATAAGAGCGCTACATTAGCGAATGTTTCTGGCTGATAGCAGAGAGAGGTAATTCCACCATACACATTACACTAATGTCGGCCAAACCTGCTGACATAGATCCGTTCAGCCAACACTCTACGGCCTTGAGCACATGATCGTATTTTTTGTCCAAGTGTGAGCCGACAAAACATCGGGACGTGCACATGTCCAATATTTTTCTCGGAATGAAAAAAATTTACATCTGAAAATCAGATGGCATTCGTCCATGCAAATCAGTGACTCTGAGGAAAACATTTTTATGGTTTGACAAAATGGAGAAGATGAGGACATTTGTTTTTGCCAACTTCTTCACATCCGAGAAAATCGGGTGAACAAACTCTGATCAGACTTTGATTAGCATAATTGGCCCAATTTTCTTGGGTGAGATAAAATACAGTGGTGGGACACTAGCCTAATGTGCATGAAGGCATTGTCCAACAGGTCATTGGGGAAGTTGTCGGTCGGCATTTCAGATTTCCTACTGCTGATCACTTTTTTCACCAGGAGATTCTCTTTCAGAATACGGCCAATAGACATTTCTACTGAAGGCTTTCTGACAGAGGACACAGGAGTGCTCGGCTAAGAGAGAGCGCTCCTGTGTATGGGAGATATGGCCAAGATGGCTGCTGCTAGCACGATCAGCTAAAGCATCTTTTGGCTGAAAGCCAACTAATGTGTATGACTGGCTGTAATATTAAAAAGAATAAGATCAGAGATAGTTTCTTGGACACTCATTGCTATCTGATGACTATAGTTGGCCTTATTTGCATTGCAGACTTCTATACATATCATATTTACACCTTTATATAATTGGAACCATCAGATCTTCATTGTTAGCAATAGTAGAGCAAATGTGTACAAGATAACAATCACTATATGTATTACATGATCTTATTACAAGCTTCTCAAAGTCCTTCACATAATCATATCTGCTTGGGTTATTCAGGATATCATGTCTACATCTAATGAGGTTGGAAAGGGTAGGATAGCTACTGTTGATACCAATGGTTGAAAGATCTCTTGAAAAATCCTAATGAACTTTTCAAAGATACCCGAGAACTGTTTAATTTGTCTTCCTTTTCATTATATTGATATAGACATGATGGATTCAAATGACAGTTTGCTCCCTGCATAGGGTTATCCTTTATGTACAAGAGCTCCACAAACAACACCAGAGCTAAATAGCCACAGATACGTTTTCTAGTGCACTTTATGACTGTCATCATCCACTAGATTTCAAGAACACACAAGCCATTTGGCTTTATTTGTCCCTTGTACAAAACAAAATTCAATCAATGTATTGCAGAATTTAAGTACTTTCTGGCTGATCTTGAATAATTAAACACAATGGGATAAGCATATAGTATTCTTCATAGACTAAGGAGAAAAACAGAGACATTTATATATTTTCCTATTACATGTTCATTTTTAATTTTCTACATAGGCAGAATTATAGAATATAATGAAATGACAAAGAACACACTTGCGCTCCTGGGCTGTATGCAGGCTGAAGCTGCTGGTGGTTTAACAGGCTATGTATGCAATCCTGTCTAAATCTTGCATGCACTGAAAAATAAATCTTAAAATGACAACGCTACAGTCCTGCTGAAATGTAAAGGACAGTGTGTGTAAAGTACGAACCAGCCCTTGGCCGGTATCTACACAGGGATTGCAGCACTTACTCTTTCCTAGATGAGTGTGGTTTGCATCCCAGTCGACCTGTGCTGGAGCAGTCCTCGTGGAGTGGGCGGTATGCGGTAGGAGCGTCCTCCCATTGCTCTGCCTTCCCTGGTACTACCAATAGTACAAAAACTCGACATGCTCCAGCCGGAAGCACCGCCATGTAGTAACGAGTAGCGACTGCATCCTTTGAAAGCATCATTTTTTTGGTCCATTTACAAGCCTGTCGCATAGGGCATACTTCAGCAGGACTGTAGCGCGGTTGTTTTAGGATTTATTTTTCAGTGCGTGCAGAGTTAACGAATATGGATGACAAATACTGCATTTTCATTTCTATTCACTATTTAACTTTCAAGAGCTTAGGAGTATGGTTGCATTGTGGAAAAATAATCAAGGAAATAAAACATAACATAATCAGTAATATATAATATACAGAAGCCTTTACTTAATAAAGTACCAAAGGTTTCAATTAACCATTTATTAAAGTGGACTCTTTGTTTAGTAAATGAACATTTTTGTTTTTTTGTTTATTTTTATCACATTATTACTTTTTTTGTTCCTAATTTTCATACAGCTTGCTTTTTATAATATCATATAAGAGAGGCATACAAACTTTAAGGTTCAACTCTGTTTCCATTTATTCAATTGCTTAACTTTAGTATGGGCAGCATGGTGGCTCAGTATATGCACAGTTAAGGGCCTGTCACACTAAGCGATATCGCTAGCAATATCGCTAGCAATATCGCTATAACGTCACTGCTTTTTGTGACGTTATAGCGATATTGCTAGCGATAACGCTATGTCTGATACTTACCTCCGACCGCTCCCCCGCTGGTCATCGCTGATCGCGCGAGAACGTGCTGGACCGTTTCTCATCATCAGCTTCCTGCTGGGGCTTCCTGCTGTGGAGACGAGCGACGAGCGATCCCCGACCCCAGCGATGTCGCTGGTGAGATCTGCCTGTCTGGCAGCTCACTAGCAACCACTTAACGATGCACCAGCGAACCTGACCGCGTCATATCGCTGGTCGGGATCGCTGGTGCATTGCTAAGTGTGACAGTACCTTAACTCTGTCATGTTGGCTCCTGGGATCAAATCTCACCAAGGACAACATCGGCAAAAAAATTGTATGTTCACCCTGTATTTGCATGGGTGTATTCCCACACTCAAAAGATTGTGATAAAACACTCCGGGATCGCCTTTGCTGGGGTCAAAGGTCACGTGTATTCAGCATGAAACTCAGGCGCAGAGCTGGGATTCGGGTGTAACTGACCCTGGGTCAGGTTTATTGACGGTGAAAGCAATGCAAAAGGAAATAAAACATAAAACAAATCCTTGCTTGTCCGGCACTAACTAAACAATGGACAACCTAACTACCAACTGGCGGGCTTCTCCCGTCCAGCCAAACCACAGTTGCAGTGGGCACTGCTTCCACTCACATGTGTCTCTCACACAGACAGGCTCTCTGTGTTCCCAGGCTGAGACACTCACACAACCACCTGGCATCCTTTTATATCCACCTCCCATTATTCATTAGCAAGCAGGTGCGATACTGACCAGACTAGGCCACATAGGAAAGGAATCTGGGCGAGATATACCTGCCCTCATCCACTATTCCCACATGATTCTCACATATCCCCCCTCTGCTCAGACCACTCCGGTCGAGCAATGACACCCGCCAAACAGTGCACTCGGGACAGGGCATCAGCATTTCCCATCTGTACGCCTGGGCGGTGCTCCACTGTAAAAGTGTAGGCCTGCAGGGCAAGGAACCACCGGGTCACCCGGCTATTCCGTTCCTTGTTCAAGTGCATCCACTTGAGAGGGGCATGGTCAGTGATCAGCCTGAACTTTCGGCCCACCAGGTAATATTTGAGGGCCTCTAGAGCCCACTTAATGGCGAGGCACTCTTTTTCTACGACTGCATACCTTTGCTCGTGTTTATTCAGCTTCCTGCTGAGATAGAGGACTGGGTGTTCCACTCCGTCCCTCACTTGTGAGAGTACGGCCCCGATACCGGTATCAGAGGCATCTGTTTGTACCACAAACTCGCTGCAGAAGTCCGTAGTCACAAGTACGGGCTGAGAGCAAAGTGCCCGTTTTAGGCTATGGAAGGCTTCTTCAGCCGCTAAACTCCATTTAATCATGACGGAGTCTTTCCCTTTTGTAAGATCCGTCAGGGGGGTAGCGATGGCTGCAAAATTGGGTATGAACCGGCGATAATAACTGGCGATCCCCAGGAAGGCTTGCACCTGCTTCTTGTTGACAGGTTGTGGCCAGTCCTGAACCGCCTGAATCTTATCAACCTGGGGTTTAACAACACCCCTCCCAATTACATACCCCAAATACCGGGCTTCTTCTAGCCCGATGTGACATTTCTTGGGGTTCGCGGTTAGACCTGCCTCCCACAGGTCATCAATCACAGCTTGTACTTTCTGGAGATGAGTCTCCCAGTCCAAGCTGTAAATGACAATGTCATCCAAATAGGCCGAAGCGTACCGCCTATGTGGCCTCAGGACTCGATCCATCAGTCTCTGGAAGGTCGCCGGTGCCCCGTGCAGTCCAAACGGCATATACACATACTGAAATAAACCTTCCGGCGTAGCAAATGCGTCTTTTCTCTGGCAGCCTCAGCCAGAGGGATCTGCCAATACCCCTTTGTTAGATCTAGGGTCGTAATATACCAGGCTTTTCCTAACCGATCTATTAACTCGTTGACCCGGGGCATAGGGTAGGCATCAAATTTTGAGACCGCATTCAGTTTCCTGAAGTCATTGCAGAACCGGATGGTGCCGTCCGGTTTAGGAATTAGCACAATCGGGCTGGACCAAGCACTGTGCGATTCCTCAATGACACCTAACTCTAACATTGCCTTCACTTCTCGGGAAACGGCTTCACGGCGCGCTTCCGGGATTCGGTAGGGCTTTACGTGAACTGTGACACCAGGTTCCGTTACAATGTCATGTTTCATTAGCGTAGTCTGCCCTGGTTTTTCTGAGAAAAACTTTTGGTTGTGAAGTAGAAACTGCCTGACCTCAGTCTTTTGCCGCTCCGAGAGAGTCTCTGCAACCCGCACCTCCGGTACGGTATGCGAGCAGACAGGACGGGCCAGCTCCGCTGACAAGGCAGACCGATCTTTCCAGGGTTTTATCAGATTTACATGATAAATCTGTTCAGGTTTCCGTTTACCTGCCTGGTATACTTTGTAGTTTACTTCACCAACTCTTTCCTTAATCTCAAAGGGGCCCTGCCACTTTGCCAGGAACTTACTGTCCAACGTGGGGACCAGGATCAACACCCTATCTCCGGGTGCAAACGTACGGATCTTGGCGCCCCTATCATAGATTCTTTTTTGGGCTCCTTGAGCCTGCATCATGTGTTCTTTGACTATAGGCATAACAGCCGCAATACGGTCCTGCATTTGTGTGACGTGATCTATCACCGTTTTAAACGGAGTGACCTGACCCTCCCAGGTTTCTTTTGCAAAGTCTAACAGTCCGCGAGGACGTCGGGCGTACAATAACTCGAAAGGCGAGAATCCCGTGGAAGACTGGGGTACTTCCCTGATGGCAAAAAGCAAATACGGAAGTAAATAGTCCCAGTTCTTCCCATCCTTGTCTATCACCTTTCTCAGCATCTGCTTCAGAGTTTTATTGAACCGTTCGACCAACCCGTCTGTTTGAGGGTGATACACGGATGTGCGTAACGGTTAGATTTGTAACAATCGGCAGAGCTCCTTCATTACCCTGGACATAAAGGGGGTCCCCTGGTCGGTGAGTATCTGTTTTGGTATACCGACCCGACTAAACACATGCACCAGTTCCTTGGCAATCGTCTTGGTGGCCGTGTTACGCAAAGGGATGGCCTCCGGGTAACGAGTGGCATAATCCAAGATGACCAGGATATGTTGGTGTCCACGTGCAGACCGTGGAAGGGGCCCAACTAAATCCATCCCAATCCTCTCAAACGGGACTTCAATAATAGGTAGGGGTACCAAAGGGCTACAGAACCGGGGCTTAGGTGCAGAGGCTTGGCAGTCAGGACAAGACTCACAATATACACGAATATCGTGATGCATGCCTGGCCAAACAAAACAGTGTAATATCCTTTCGGTGGTTTTCTGGACTCCCAGGTGACCTCCCATCACATGTCCGTGGGCCAGGTCCAGCACCTGCCGCCGGTAGGGTTTTGGCACGACTAATAGTTGCACCGTATCTTCCCCCTTTTTCTCTATCTGATAGAGTAAATCATTCTCCAGAGCCATGTAAGGATATGCCAGCCTAAAGCCAGGTTCTACGGGTACCCCATTTATCACTTTTACATTTGTCCTAGCCTGAGAAAGGATAGGATCCTTTATTTGCTCGCTTTGGAAGTCATCTTTCTGAACTTCTAAATCCGGCAAACGGGGAGGTGGACGGCTGTCGGCCTCCTCCTCTTCCCCGGTCTCCTCTGTATCACCCGCCATAACTGAAAACGGGAACTGCAGGTCATTTCCCGCAGACTCTTCCCCAGAGTCTTCCGGGGAGACCTCTTCCAGGGGTTCGGGACCCACACGCGCCCTGGGAGAAGAATCATGTACACTATTACCCAAAGGCATCAACTGATTCTCCCACAATTGCCAGAAGTGGGGAAAATCCCGGCCCAGGATAACATCATGCAATAACGCCGGGACGAGTCCCACTTTATGTTGCACAGACCCATAGGAAGTTGTAATGCATATGACCGTGGTGAGGTACAAACAGGTGTCTCCATGCACACACGTTACAGAAAATTTGTCTGATGGTCCAGTCGGGGCTGATACCAGACTGGTCTTCACCAGAGTCACCACACTTCCCGAGTCTAACAATGCCACCACATTTTTGCCATCAACAGTTAAACCACACAAGTGTTTTTCCACATCCTTTTGACCGGCATTCACACTCACTACCCGTGCAACCATAGACATGCGGTTTTTAGAGTCTGTGACGTCGCACTGCATGGGTTCAGTAGTGACCGGACAGTTCGCAGCAATATATCCCATCTCTTGGCAGCGGAAACACCTAACGGGCCCCTTGCTTAGACCATAGTTCGTTATTCTCGGCCTCGCAGTGAGGGCAGTCCCATTTTCCTCCCCCACTGTCTTAGGGATTTTTCCATCTCCCCTACTCCCTGGAACAGTCTTACCGGTTCCACGTGGAGATGATGAAGAACGAGATGGGGTAGCGTCGTCTCGGAGTCCTTCCGCCACGGAGTAACGTTCAACCAGATCCACCAGTCGATCTGCCGTCGTAGGATTTCCATGGCTTACCCACTTCCTCAGGGCTGGCGGTAGAGCTCTCAGGTACTTGTCCATGACGACTCTCTGGATTATCTCTGGCGCTGTCAACACCTCGGGTTGTAGCCACTTCTTCGTCACGTGGATCAGGTCGAACATCTGTGACCGCGGTGGTTTATCCGGCTGATAAGTCCATTGATGCACTCTCTGTGCACGGACAGCGGTCGTCACTCCCAGCCGGGCCAAGATCTCGGCTTTCAGTTTGTCAAAGTCCTGCGCAGCTTCAGGCTGTAAGTCATAATAAGCCTTTTGGGCCTCACCGGAAAGAAACGGGGCAATCAGGCCGGCCCATCTTGCCTTCGGCCATTTTTCTCGCAATGCCGTCCGTTCAAACGTTTTGGGCCTCACCGGAAAGAAACGGGGCAATCAGGCCGGCCCATCTTGCCTTCGGCCATTTTTCTCGCAATGCCGTCCGTTCAAACGTAGTCAGGTATGCCTCGACGTCATCTTCGGTCGTCATCTTCTGCCAGTACCGACTCACGTGAATCACTCTCGACTCTGCTTCCAGGTTAACATCAGGTAAGCTTGCCAAGCGCTGCGCCACCTGCTGGAGAAGCGAACGATCGATAACTGTCATGTCCACCAACTCCTTCAGCTGGGCCATCATCACCCGATTAGCTTCTTGCTGGACGGCGGTGGACTGTACCAGCGCTTTCACCACGTCCTCCATGCTCATGCTTGCAACGTGATGCCCGCGTTCTCCACCACAATGTGATAAAAGACTCCGGGATCGCCTTTGCTGGGGTCAAAGGTCACGTGCATTCAGCATGAAACTCAGGCGCAGAGCTGGGATTCGGGTGTAACTGACCCTGGGTCAGGTTTATTAACGGTGAAAGCAATGCAAAAGGAAATAAAACATAAAACAAATCCTTGCCTGTCCGGCACTAACTAAACAATGGACAACCTAACTACCAACTGGCGGGCTTCTCCCGTCCAGCCAAACCACAGTTGCAGTGGGCACTGCTTCCACTCACGTGTGTCTCTCACACAGACAGGCTCTCTGTGTTCCCAGGCTGAGACACTCACACAACCACCTGGCATCCTTTTATATCCACCTCCCATTATTCATTAGCAAGCAGGTGCGATACTGACCAGACTAGGCCACATAGGAAAGGATTCTGGGCGAGATATACCTGCCCTCATCCACTATTCCCACATGATTCTCACAAGATATAATGAAATAGGTGTGAACATACACTTAATTGTTTAGCCACGCCAAGTGTACACCGAGCGCCTGTACTTGGGCTAAACATTCATTTTGTGCTGAAAAAAATCACTTTAAAATCAGGCAGGCAAAAGGGAAGGGATCAACATGAACTATGTTATCATGAAGAGAACATTGTACAGGCAATATTTTATTTTTTTCATTCTTTTCTAATCATAGTGTACTTTTAAAGAAAATATACAGTATCAATTGCCCTGAAGTGATATCAACCGTTTGTCATTTTAAATTCTTCCCATAATTGTAAATTATTAAATTCATCTACATATCCAGCCCAAAGAGTATGAACAACTATGCAGTATATAGTTGTTACTAGAGTTGAGCGACTTTTGCTTTTTTAGGGTCGAGTTTCATTTCATGAAACCCGACTTTTCCAAAAGTCGGGTCGAGCAAAATCGGCCGACTATAGGGAAAAGTCGGGGGTCCGACCGAAACACGAAACCCAATGTAAGTCAATGGGGAATTAAAGTCGGCAGTGAGAGGAGGACAGGAATCACACCTACAGTGCCCATTTGAATGCCAAAAGCATCAATTCTTATTACTTAAGCTTGTCAACCTTAATTTACTTCATAATACTAGTTACGCACTGAAAAATGGGGGCTATTTGGCTAAAGTTGTGGGGGGGTAGGGCTGGCTCCAGGTTTTCATGTGCCCTGAGCGAAAGAGCGCCCCTTTAACACATACCACAACTCATGATGCTCCGATACAGCAGAGAAATAGCGGTATAGTACAATGAAAAATACTTCACTTTTTACATCTCATGACGAGGCCCATCTATTTCTCCATACAGAATCATTGGTCCCATATAATGTTTGAAACAGTATATGATGAGCTCCACATAATGCTACAGTATATGTTGGTCCCCATGGATGAAGCTCCACTGTCTTATGGGCCCAAATAATGCTCCAAACATAATGGGCCCCATTTCTAATGCTCTAGTGTATAATGGGCCCTGTGACTGCTGCTCCAGTGTCTGATGTCCACCTTTGGAATGTTCCAGTGTATGGTGGGCCCCATCTATCATTCTCCAGAGTATAGTGCTCCCCAAAAATTGCTGTCCCAACATTGAAAACAATCAAATAAGTCTCCTCGCTAGGGAATCCCTGTACTTGTCTGGACTCCTCGTCGTCCCCATCTTCCATCTCACTGCACAGTATTTCAACCTTGCAAGTGCTGTGATCCTGAGCAAGCAGGGGGGGCCCACTCGTTGGCGACGGCACTGGCACAGGGCCCCTGATAGTACGGTGGTGTGTCTGACGGCGGGTGGGCCGAACCTGCACTTTCATCTCCCTCTTCCTCTTTGTCACCGTGTAAGATGGAACTGTATATAGGAAGGGTAACCTGAGTTTCATCAGGGTCAGATTCAGGCCGTGTAGCGTGCGAGGGGAATGTAGTGGTCTGGGTCAATGTACCAGCAGATTCATCGAGCAGTGGCTGGGCATCAGTGCACTTGTGTCGTCCCCAGGAGTACGGTCGCCACAGTGGCATTACCTTCCTCCTAGGGAGTGTGATGTCATGCTTGGGAGCAACGAAGGATCTCTCTAGCAGGTTAACTGATTGGGCGGCGTTATTCCCACGAGTCACGACCCTCCAAACAGCGTTCATGAAGGCAAAGTGTTTGTTTTACGTGGGCAGTATGGTTGCAAAGTTGAACCTTTAAGGAATGTCCAGAAGGGCACCACCAGGAGTGGAGCCTACGGCGTAATTTGACTCAACACGGGCAACCTCAACCATCCAGCAACAAAAAAGATGCACACATTGCAAGCTTAATTCCGTTAACGAACGAGACTCTGTCATGCCCCGCGGTCCGAGTCCGGCTTACTAGAGGGACACACGAGGCTCTGGCACGTGAGATTGGCCAATAACTGGTTTGTCATGCCCTTACATGTCCGTGGCTGCATGTGTGCTACACTGAAAAGGCCAGCGTTTGTCGCTTACAGGTGCAGATAACCCGCTGAACAACGTTAGTGATGGGGATCTGGGATTACAATTATTACCCGCGAACGATGATTTCCCAGTAAGTGCAGGTCAACCGCAGTTCCGGAATTAGGCCTAACCGTCATTCCTGAAAAAATGAAAAACTTACGTGTGCAAACCACAGGTGCTGTAGCTTGCTTAACAGCTCGCCAGCCGTTCTCAGGCCCAGTATGGATTACACGTGATTGCACAAAGGTGAGAAAGGGTACCGTATCCCCGGATAACATGTATGGATAGCATAGTGTACACATTCAAAATATATGTCTATAGATCAGAAGGCAGGCTCAGACGGTGTCAGGCCCAGTATGGATTTGACGGCCCAGACTACACAGCGGAGGAGCAGGGAGAAGTAAAGATTGCAAATGCTGGCGCCCTGCCCAATCAACTGGGGCCCACTCGTGGGCGTCGGTACTGGCACTGGGCCCCTCATAGTACGGCGGTGTGTCTGACGGCGGGTGTGCACCACCACCGTCAGAGACACTTGATTGCACTATGAGGGACCCTGTGCCAGTGCCCGCGCCCAAGAGTCGGCCTACCCACCTGTCCAGGGCAACGGCACTCGCACGGTTTCGTGCGTTAGGTGGTGACCCCGGCCATTGGGGGGGGAGGCAGCACAGTTAGGGAGTTTTAGAAAGTGGCATATGTTGATGTTGGACATTCAGCTGATGCAAAAGGCGAAATTGTTCAAGTCCCAGGAAGAGGAGGACCAAAGCAAGCCATTTTTCTGTCACCCTATGTGTCATCAGGGGAAGGTGACCCATGCATGGTTCATTTAAATGAAGGTTAGATCATCCACATTTTGGGTTGACAGACGGGTCCTTTTTTCTGTCAGGATTGATCCAGCTGCACTGAAGACTCTTTCCGATAGCACACTTGCAGCTGGGCAAGCGAGCTCCTGTAAGGCATATTGTGCCAATTCAGGCCAGGTGTCCAGTTTAGCGGCCCAATAGTCAAAGGGGAATGACCTGTGCGGGAGAACATCGATATGGGAGGAAAAGTAGTTTGTAACCATAGTTGACAACTGCTGTCTCCTGTCACTTTCCATCGATGCAGTATTCCAGTTGTGTGAGCGGTGCTTGAAAAATCAGTCCACAACATTGTCATGAAACCCCTGTCTCCAACGCCACTTCTGCTGTGTGCACCACGAACACCTCTGCCAAGCTGCCCCCGGCCCGTACGGCTCGTGTGAGAACCATCACCACTGCTGTGTGCTGGGACTGCCTCAACCAACCGGTTTACCAGAGTTGCTTGTTTATTAGCCAATATTAGGTCAAGGTTCTCGTGTGGCATGATGTTTTGTAATTTGCCTTTATAGCGTGGATCCAGGATGCTGGCCAACCAGTAGTCATCATCGTTCATCATTTTGGCAATGCGGGGGTCCCTTTTTAGGATCAGGGGAGATGTAGAATTTCTGAACACACTTGTGGACACTGTTGTGTGAGGCCCAGTTAATATCACACCGCTATGTCACAGGCTCAATGTCGCAGGTGTGAAAAATGTCACTATAGGACAGGGGAGATGAAGAATTTCTGAACACACTTGTGGACACTGTTGGATTGTGTGAGGCCCAGTTAATATCACACCGCTATGTCACAGGCTCAATGTCGCAGGTGTGAAAAATGTCACTATAGGACAGGGGAGATGTAGAATTTCTGAACACACTTGTGGACACTGTTGTGTGAGGCCCAGTTAATATCACACCGCTATGTCACAGGCTCAATGTCGCAGGTGTGAAAAATGTCACTATAGGACAGGGGAGATGTAGAATTTCTGAACACACTTGTGGACACTGTTGGATTGTGTGAGGCCCAGTTAATATCACACCGCTATGTCAAAGGGCTCAATGTCGCAGGTGTGAAAAATGTCACTATAGGAGAGGGGAGATTTAGAATTTCTGAACACACTTGTGGACACTGTTGGATTGTGTGAGGCCCAGTTAATATCACAGCGCTATGTCACAGGCTCAATGTCGCAGGTGTGAAAAATGTCACTATAGGACAGGGGAGATGTAGAATTTCTGAACACACTTGTGGACACTGTTGTGTGAGGCCCAGTTAATATCACACCGCTATGTCCCAGGCTCAATGTCGCAGGTGTGAAAAATGTCACTATAGGACAGGGGAGATGTAGAATTTCTGAACACACTTGTGGACACTGTTGTGTGAGGCCCAGTTAATATCATACCGCTATGTCACAGGCCCAATGTCGCAGGTGTGAAAAATGTCACCATAGGACAGGGGAGATGTAGAATTTCTGAACACACTTGTGGACACTGTTGTGTGAGGCCCAGTTAATATCACACCGCTATGTCACAGGCTCAATGTCGCAGGTGTGAAAAATGTCACTATAGGACAGGGGAGATGTAGAATTTCTGAACACACTTGTGGACACTGTTGTGTGAGGCCCAGTTAATATCACACCGCTATGTCACAAGCTCAATGTCGCAGGTGTGAAAAATGTCACTATAGGACAGGGGAGATGTAGAATTTCTGAACACACTTGTGGACACTGTTGTGTGAGGCCCAGTTAATATCATACCGCTATGTCACAGGCCCAATGTCGCAGGTGTGAAAAATGTCACCATAGGACAGGGGAGATGTAGAATTTCTGAACACACTTGTGGACACTGTTGGATTGTGTGAGGCCCAGTGAATATCACACTGCTATGTTAGAGGCTCAATTTCGCAGGTGTGAAAAAAGTCACTATAGGACAGGGGAGATGTAGAATTTCTGAACACACTTGTGGACACTGTTGGATTGTGTGAGTCCCAGTGAATATCACACTGCTATGTTAGAGGCTCAATTTCGCAGGTGTGAAAAAAGTCACTATAGGACAGGGGAGATGTAGAATTTCTGAACACACTTGTGGACACTGTTGGATTGTGTGAGTCCCAGTGAATAACACACCGCTATGTCACAGGCAGAAATTGGCTAGTGTATGACAAACTACAAGGTGCATATAGAATTGGGCAGAATAGGAATCTCGCTAGAGTGTAGGTCTGTAAGAACGGAACATGTCCTCGACTTATCCTTAGAGTGACACACAGATAGCTGTGGCCATGATAACAGCCGTTACACGGTACTGAGAGAGGAGCGTGCACGTACACCACTGTCCAGTGTCCATAAAATTGTCAAGCTCCGTGTTTTTTAAGTATACGGACTGACACACGCTGTCTCTCTATAGTTTTGAATGTGATCAAACAGCAAATATACTTAACTGTTTGAAAAGCAGACAAAACTAGAAGGTGGAGGTCTGTAAGAACGGAACATGTCCTCGACTTATTCTTACAAAGTCACACACAGATAGCTTCACTGTGGCCGTGATAACAGCCGTTACACGGTACTGTGTGAGGAGCGTACACCGCTGTATGGTGTGAAAAAATGCACGCTCAGTACCTCACCAGGACAAAAAAAAAAAATTTGGATTGCTTTTAAAAAAGCAGTTTGCAGAGCAGTGGGAAAACAGCAATGCAGCTATCAGGAAGCCTTATAAGGCAGCCTAACAACCAACACAGCTGATCCACTTGCACTGCACACACAGTGACTGGTGTGTTGTACAGGCAAAATCACTAGCAGCAGAAGCAGTTTTTGGTGTCTTCTTCCCTGCCTAACGCTCTCCCTACAGAATCAGCAGCAGCAGCTCTCCCTATTCTGAGATCAGCATGAGTAACATGGCGGTCGGCGTGCACGCCCTTTTATACCCCCTGTGACGCCCCCAAAAGCAAGCCAATCACTTGCATGCCCTTCTCAAAGATGGTGGTGACCCCTGCCTATGTCATCACGTTGCCCACAGTGTCCGTGGATCCTGATTGGCGGAAAAAGGGCAGAAAACAAACTTTTGAAACGCGACTTTGGCGCTAAAGTCGCCGAGCTCGTGGTCGACCTCACCCTAGGGTCGGGTTTCGTTTCATGAAACTCGACTTTACCAAAAGTCGTCGACTTTTGAAATTTTTCGACCGGTTTCGCTCAACTCTAGTTGTTACATGTTTTGACCGTGGAATATTGATCTTCATTTTATGTGTGTGTGTGTGTGTGAGAAACAATCTCAAGAAGCTACATTTAAAAACAAGCTTGAATAAAACATTCACATTGGTCAAAAAAGCAGGTTGTACGTTAGATTGCATCTTTTTCTCTAAAGTACCGGAAAAAAAGGCAAGAAGCCAATTTCTGGCCACATATGTTTTAGACAGCTGTGAATAAAAGTTGAAGACGTCAATAGTGAAGTGAGGAAGAAGTGATGTGGGGAACACCCTTACAAAGCTTCCCATTGTAATACGTATATTGTGAAGGCACCCAGCCTACATTTAAGAGGTCTATTTTCGAGATTGCCTATTCTATATTACAACAACATATATTTGTAAAACAAGATTAAACTAAAGAGTCCTTGGATTGCAACACAAATCTGTGATTTAATGGGATAGTCAAAACATTTCTGTCATGACACTAATGCCACTTTCAACATGATGGGGCAAAAGGTAATAAAAAGACTACATTTAAAACAAGAAAATACATTTCATGTAGGAACAAATCCCAAGTTCAAAAGTGACAAAATATTTTATATGGTAAGCATTTTTATTATGAGACCTGCCATTCCAGAGGAAAATCTGTCAGTCTATCAGTAATTGAGGGTTTGAGTTAGTCATCCATTTACAGAATTGCCTGAAAACTCTTGATCACTATAATCTGTCAGTGTCGATCACATCAGCTTATACAAAAATATGAAATGACACAACATATAGTGTTGTCAACCTTGGGAGAACAACAACTAATCATCTCACCTGGTCTTTTCCACTGAAATGAAAAATGATTGTGTTTTATTGTTTTATCCAAGCAAAAATCTATTCTATTCAATATATATATATAATGCAAAATAGAAAGGAAATTG
Organism: Dendrobates tinctorius; assembly: GCF_039654945.1. NCBI lineage: Eukaryota > Metazoa > Chordata > Amphibia > Anura > Dendrobatidae > Dendrobates > Dendrobates tinctorius. The sequence continues at coordinate 7,628,736 of NW_027361841.1, read as the reverse complement.
CCCATACAGTGGGTGGAGGAACTATAAGAAGATGCTTAGAGAAAGTTCTGAACTCGTGTTGTAACTTTTTTTGGCCCTAAAACAGATTGTGCAGTTCACGGATAGGACACCCATTTCCTATCATTTGGTTTAAAGATCTTTTGATTTAAATAGGTCATCCTCTATTTTTCATTGATGGCCTAGGATAGGTCATTAGGTCATCAATATCAGATCAGTGGGCGTGCGATACCCATTACCCCTGCCAGTTAGATGTTACCTGTTATCCTAAGGGAAGGTGCAGATAGTCGTACATGCACTCATCTGACAGAATCGGGACGATTCAACTCAGATCTGAATGTGATCAGAGTGTCAGCATAGTGTGATCCAATTTTCTCGGATAAGGAGATGGAAAAAAATGTCTTCATCTTCTCCATTGTGTCAGTGAGCGACAAACAGACTGCACTCAGATGTCATCTGTGTGATGTCCGATGATTTCCACTCACTCATTTACTTGCATGGCTTAATAGGATCTAAATATTGGATCAAACTCAGACATGCTGTGATTTTTCTTTTCCTTGGACCGACTTGATCCGAGGAAAAAAACGGACATGTGCATGGTACCATAGACTGAATGTGATCCGATATTTTGTTGGATTGCACTAGGATGGAAAATACAGTGGTGTGAACCTGCCCTTAGGGTAAGGCATTAATAAAAAAGTAGAAAGACCCCATAAGACCTTGAACTCTATATTAGCTATACGACTTTGGTATGAGTTGGCTGCTAATGAGCTGAGAACTGAAGCAAAGTAACTGTCACAGAAGCAAGTGATGGCAATAGAAAAAATGAAGTCATGTAGGTGTAAATAATGGCGGGAGCTAAGGAATCTGGAGTTTGTAGCCAGTCTGGGAGGTCATCTTGCACAAGGAGATGCTGAAGCTTGTTCCAAAGCTCATTCATGGAAGTGGAGATCAATCCTTGAGGCCAGGTGTATCATGGCATCCAGAGAGGAGGGTAAGTCTCTGGCAGCCAGTTTATCCTTAAATTGACCAGAGAGATCCTGCCAGAAGGTTGTCACTAGAGATGAGCCTGTGTGTTTGGCTCTCCATGCATGTGTTATGACTGTCACACTGCCATGACACATGCAGCAGCGGAGACGGACAGCTGATCAGCAAGAGCAATCCAGGTTTCCAGGTTGCCTCTGCAGCTTATTCGTTAAGTGCTATAGTTTGCCGAATAAGGAGGGAGCCGAACATATTTGCTCATCTCTAGTTGTCACCAAAGCTTCTATGTTTGGAAGCATAAGGCATACTGGGCTACAGAGTCCATGGCCTGCCTTGGATTCAGCAGAGACAAGGCAATAGAGGATGTACAGCTGGTAACCTATAAAAACGCATGGAACCTCTCCAGGAGTCTCTCAAGGTCGCAGGTCTCCAGACCACCATGCTCCCAAATAGGATTTTCCCAGGCAAGGGCTTGACCATACAGCAAAGAAACCATAAATGCTATCTTAATCTGGTCGACTGGAAAGAGGTAAGCATGGAGTGTAAAGTGGATCTTTCAATGGTTAATAAATCCACGGCTTTCTTTAAGGTCTCTATCAAAGTGGAAGTTGGAGCTTAGCCATTCTACCAGACACTAGAGCAACAGGAGGATCCCTTGTACAGTTTGAGGGTCCAGAAGGGTGCTAGCTGGATAACTTATCAGCAGACATAGCAGTGGACAGACTTTTCTGTTGGGTTGCCACCACACAGATGGCCTGAATTAACTGATCCTGAGAGAGAACCTTCTCAAATATCACTTGCAGCAGGGTCATGGGGTCACTGCATCCAGACATGTCAGCAAAGTCCATGGTTCGACTGTACTGTAATGCTGTGGGTATGGACCGACTATGCTATGGGTTGGGCTTACCCTGGAGGGGCTTGACTATGCAACTATCTGTTGTTCACTAGAGCCTCTGGAGATGAGGTTAGGCTTGGCCGCAGGTAGTCATCAGGTACCACTCCAGAGGAGACCCTGAGACAGCAGCAGCTGCCCGGAGGGTCAGAGGCTCAGGTATGCGGCACTGAGGGGAAAAGACAAAGCGTGGTCAGATGGTCTGAGGTTGAGGCAGGCAGCATAAGGGTCAATAGATGAAGCTGATGTCAGGAATAGTGAGGTCAAGCAGGATGGGAAAACAAGCCTGGTCTTAACGGGAAGTGGAATACAAAGATAGGTATGCACGATAACAAAAGGGTAGGAACAAAATGTTTGAGCAAGGGGTGGAGGGAGGAGCTGCCTTCTTTTGATCCTGCTCGCACGGGATAGGCCGGGGAGAGAAATCTCTGCAGGACACAGCAAGGTTCAACTCCTGCAGAGACTGGCCATGCCCCCCTAGGACTTGATGGAAACACCATGCTGTAGCAGCTGTGTGGAGGAGGACTGTATGAAACAACCTCAGCAAACAGAACTGATGCGAATCAAATAGATGCCACCACTGTGGTGACCACAGTGAGTTAGGTGGTGCTGAGGAGGCCTGCGAGTTGCCGCCATGACAGTAAGTTTGGCTATGTCACAGTCAGTAAGCTAACCAAGAAAAAATACAGTAATTAATGTCTGAGTCTTATGCGAAAATATAATACAACAATGTCATAACACTTACACCTAGTTTACAATGAATGGCTTATTCTGTAAATCCATATTTTCATCTGTTTGATTCAAAATGTCAATTTTAAACACCTCAAAAAATAAACCCAATTTAATTGAAATTAGCTTAAATGTTGGTTAATAGAGGATTAAAGTTCAAATCTTTCAACCAGTTGCATCAAAGTTCAGCCTGAATAAATTAATCTTTCAGATGTGGAAAGCGCATTCCTTTAGGCCTATTTATATGAACTCCTTTGGGCTTTTTCTTAGTTAAGTGCAAGGTTGAGTTTGACAAAGAACCTATTAATACTTGAATCAAGAGCCACCTTTAGTGAACGATTATTTATTGAAGCTTTGCACTTACACCAACTCTTTGATACATGGCTACTGTATTATATGAATCAATTTCTTTATATGCAGTAGCAATCTAGATAATATGGGTGGGTCTGTTCTTATCAACTGAATAGAAGAGCGAGGTTATTGAGAAATGATATTTGCCTCCACAACATCCCCTTTACTGCTTTGCTTTAGGATAAGGCTGCAATGTGATAACATCACATAAATTCTTATGCAGTCTCTCTTTCTTCACACATTGGCAGCATTTGGTCACTGTTAAGGCCGCATCACACTAAACGATGTCCCAGCGATCCCACCAACGATCCGACATGATGGGATCGCTGGAACATCGTTAGGCTGATCGCTGGTGAGCTGTCACATAGACAGCCCCAGCGATCAGGACCAGCGACGCTGGATGCTGGTTTCTAATGTAAACGTCGGGTATCTAGGAGCCGCGTGACTCCTGGATACCCAATGTTTACCTTGGAAACCAGCGTGTATGCCGGTTTCCAAGGTAAACAGCGGGTATCCAGGAGCCGCGGCTCCTGGATACCCGACATTTACATTAGCGTCCAGCGTCGCTGATCGCTGGCCTCTCGCTGCCACATGCAGCGATGCACGCTGGGCAGCGGGAGACCAGCAACAAAAAACAACCCAGGCCGCTCGAGCGCGATCAGCGATAACCAGCAGGGGGGCCGGTCACTGATCCCCGTCACACACAGCGATCTCGCTGGAGAGATCGTTGATGTGTCACAAAATCAGCGATCTCGCTAGCGAGATCGCTTAGTGTGACGGGGCCTTTAGGTCACTCTTGTCTGATTGACTTGCCTTTCCCACTCAAAACCTTATGCAGGTATCCTCATTTCCAGGGGCATCACATGAACAGATAGTATGGCTCTTGAAACTTCATCAGGACCCCTGGAAATAACGCCACCTGCACAAGATATCAGATCAGGAAGGAAGATCACTTAGACAAAAGTGACTAATAATGATGGGTGAACCTTTGGCTGTTCCAGTTCGGACAAACATAAACAAAAAGTATCTGAACTAGAGCCCCATTCAGATGAAGGGAGGACCGAACATCCATTATTTGCCATGCTCTCTGTTTTGCCTGCACTGGTTATCAAAAATAGAAGAGACCCCAAGTCATTTTTCTTTTTTATTTATTTATAGTGCACAGGTGCCAGCTAATGAATTCTCCAAGCAGCGGCACCTGCTCTCAATGTTATCAGCGAGTCGACATGTGAGACTGGAGGTAATCTTTTTACCGCCAGTCACAATTGCTGGCTCTTGCTGTTCTCTAACTGATCAGAGCTGTCGGTGTTTCTCACACTGTCATGCAGATAACCACATGGGAAACACCCAATGTTCGGGGGTGCTGAACCCAAGCAGTAACACAAACTTCCTGTAGAAGTTTGTGTTTGGGGTCCGTGCCTGAACACTAGGTGTTTGGTACAGACCTAGAACTTTACTGATCGGGTTCGTCCATCTCTAGTGACTATTGAATCAATGGCAGGGCACCAAAAGAGAAAAGCAGGGAAGCAGTAAGTGCAGTGTCAGCCACACAGTACTTGCATCTCATTTGCATAAAAGTTATGCAAAGAACTTCTGAAAAATAAGATACTGAATTTCTACAATACAGGAATGAATTTAATCTCTTTTCAGTGACTTTGCTTAAATGCCATTAGCTTGGCAGTCACGTAAAGTTAAGCCGTTATTTCCCACATTACCCACGGCCACTGTAGGTCTTAGCAGTGAGTCAGAACAGGAAAAGGAAGATGTGGCACCTAACCTCCTGGGCCAAAGCTTTTAGGGCAGAAGTTGGCTGGACTAAGGAGATGAAAGGAGTAGGTACTTCGACGAGATCAGTACAGACGGGCCGTATGCTTCACCGGGGTCACCAAATGTAGTGATTGATGAATTCATGACTGGGGCAAAACAGACTGAAGGAAATGTCATTGTAGTGAGGTCAGACCTGGAAGGAACTGGGAAGCAGTCTAGTATGGTCCGGTCCGGGCATGTACTGCACAGAAGTGACAGCAAGCAAGAGAAAGATCACAAAGCAAGTAAATGTGATGATGTACCAACTGTGAATGTAAAGTGCAAAATCCTAAGTAAAGAAAGTGTTAAAGTTGTCTCGGACTGTGTCTCCATTGATGTGAGTCGCCTAGAACAGGGACCATTATGACCTGGGAAGTGGCCGGGTAAAGATGTATCTGGAGATGCAGGTAAGCCGAGGAGCATAGTATTGTGTTATGATTGAGTCACCGAGGAGGAAAAAACAAAACACAAGCTCAGCCCAGAAAATCAGAGAGGTTGGAAACTAGCGGATTGCAGACCCCTAATCCTATCACACATCTAGTAGTAGCCGTGGAGTGTTCCAACGGTGATCCTAGACACCTCGTCACAGCCGGAGATCTAAATAAGCCTAAAGAGAGAAAAGGGAAAAACTGACTGCCCCAGAGCAGACCCCAAAGCAATAGGCAGCCCCCAACATATAATGACGGTGAAATAAGATGAAAACACTAACACAGATAGAAAGATAGGTTGAGCAAACGATGGGGCCCAAGCTAACTAAAAAGGACAGGACAGAAACGCTGCTGTCTGCAATCCGAGAAAACCCTGCTAAAAATATTACCAACACAACTGATAAGCAAAAAGGACCCTGAAGTCACTAGACTTCAAACCCTATATCAGCACTCAGAATATTCTGAAAGCAGAGCAAAAGAGAACACTTGTCAAGGAATAAGAATCCAGCACACCCCCGGCCGGGGATGGCTGAACTCAAAAAACAAGGTAAATAAAACCAAAACTAATAAGTTCAATAGCAGAGCAAAAACTTATCTTTGGGAAGCAGGAATCAGACTGGTCTCCAAGAATCCAGCAGAGAAATCACCAGCCACTCAAAAGGGCATCGGCTGCCTTATATCCAGTCTGAAGTTCCCGTTACCCAGTCACAATCCACCTGATCAGGTGTTTGGTTTCTTTCATCCAAATCAGCCTCACTACCTTCCTTCACCAGAAGAGGGAGATCCTCGGACACAAAAGGTGAATGAACAGATGAGCTCACAACAGTATTGTTTCATGTAGGGGAAGGGCTGGGCGCAGCTGCCACCAGAGTACAGGTCACGACTACGGTCCTGGCCCTCCCTTACAATTACATGCATTGTTATCAAAGGTCACATACTAGTTTAGGATTTAAAATAATTGGTTGGCACAATTGCCAATCAATTCAATGAACAAAGGCTTATGACAGCGATTATGTACCTGTTGAAGAGGCTGATCAGCTGGCCCATCTGTCAATTTATATAGGCAGATGTTAAGGATTACATTTTTATTTCAAATGTAATTCAATTGGCTATTAGAACTGTCAATCAATTCATGTACATAGGCATTTGTGTCAGTATGAATAAAGTTATTCTATACTATGTGATCAGCTATGCTGATGTCAGCAATCACATATCTGTTTGGGATGCCATTTAATTTGTTGTCACAACTACAAATCTATTTATGCTGATTTCACTGATCATGTTTTTTTCAAAAGTCACAACTGCCAATCAATCTGTGCACAAAAACAAATCCGCTATGCTTATTGAACTAAATAGATGGGGAGCACCTTATCAGTTGACAAAAAGCACAAAGAAACAGCGTGCCCATGCTATAAGCCACAGTACTCCTGATGAAGCTAGATTAATGGTGAAACATGGTAAGAGGCATTGTGTCCATAGGAGGGTTTTGAGGAACAGTGTTCTCAATTAGACAACAATATTGGAACATTAACAAAATTAGAGATTTAAACCAACAGCTGTGCTGTAATATTTAAGTTAGGTCATATCACATTAGTGATGTTTGAATAATGACAGTGTATATGGTGGCAGATAATCTAATGTTTCAGTCTATATAAACAATTGTATACGCATCTAGTATATGCTAACACCATTTCATGATCAGAACCATGAGACTGTCACACATTTACCTTACCCAGATCATTCAGGTTTTAGAAATATTCTAAAAGACCACCTTCTTATTAAAGACAAAATTCACAATAGAGAATTCAGCTATTTACCAAGACATACTTTTCACCTCATGAAAGGGTTACACTATTTCCTGCGGTCATGGATTTTCTGCTGTGGTGATAGAACAGATCCTCAACTGGAAGTTTAGTTAATAGACGAGGAGCAAATGTCATGCTGCCATTTTCCATAGACTGTTTGCCTGTTATAGTAAAGTTACGATGGAAAGTGATGTCTTTTCAATGTTGGAGGTAAATCTATACACGGCTGTCAAATTTCAATAGAAAATGAAATTCTCACATAGAGAAAGCTAAAACAACAAAAACAGTGAGTGCGAGGACACAAATCTATCATAATTAGGTGGTCCCACCTGTATTAAAATAATGACTATGTTCCATCTGGCCTGAAGCATATGGGAAAAAAAGAATTTCATAAATGTTGGGTCAATAGACTGTGAATGGTGTTGATCTTGGCATAAGAAATTAGATTCTAAAATTAAAAAGACAATACGTTTTTGTTATTAGATCTGCTTGTAGCAATTTGGACAAAAGTGTGCGGTAGTTACTGATAAACAAAACTACAGGAGATCATAATAAAGTCAAAATAATGGAAATAATGCAGGACATGTATTTATCATGTACTATGTGTATGGGCATACCATAACTGTATGTGACAAACAGGTGCATCTCACAAAATTAGAATATCATCAAAAAGTTAATTTATTTCAGTTCTTCAATACCAAAAGTGAAACTCATATTATATAGCGTCATTACAAACAGAGTGATCTATTTCAAGTGTTTATTTCTGTTAATGTTGATGATTATGGCTTACAGCCAATGAAAACCCAAAAGTCATTATCTCAGTAAATTAGAATACTTTATAACACCACCTTGAAAAAATGATTTTAACTCCTTTACCCCTGAGGGTGGTTTGCACGTTAATGACCGGGCCAATTTTTACAATTCTGACCACTGTCCCTTTATGAGGTAAGAACTCTGGAATGTTTCAACGGATCTTGGCGATTCTGAAATAGTTTTTTTCGTGACATATTGAACTTCAGGTTAGTGGTAAAATTTCTTCGATATGACTTCTGTTTATTTATGAAAAAAACAGAAGTATGGCGAAAATTTTGCAATTTTCACACTTTCAATTTGTATGCCATTAAAACAGAAATATGTCACACAAAACAGTTAATAAAGAACATTTCTCACATGTTTACTTTACATCAGCACAATTTTGGAAACAAATTTTTTTTTTATTAGGAAGTTGTAAGGGTTAAAAGTTGACCAGCGATTTCTCATTTTTACAACAAAATTTACAAATCTAGTTTTTGGGACCACATTTGAAGTCACTTTGAAGGGTCTATATGGCAGAAAATATCCCAGAGTGACACCATTCTAAGAACCCCTTAAGCTGATCAAAACCACATTCAAGAAGTTTATTAACCCTTCAGACGTTTCACTGGAGCAGAAGCAATGTGAAAGGAAAAAATGATGAACATTTAGCTCTTTAGTCACAAAAATGATCTTTTAGCAACAATTTTTTTATTTTTAAAAGGGTAAAAGGAGAAATTGGACATATAAAGTTGTTGTACAATTTCTCCTGAATACACAGATACCTCATATGTGGGGGAAAACCACTGTTTGGGCACACAGTAGGGCTCGGAAGGGAAGGAGCGCTGTCTGACATTTTCAAACAAAAATTGGCTGGAATTAAGATCGGACACCACGTCGCGTTTGGAGAGCCCCTGATGTGCCTAAACAGTGGAAACCCCACAAGAGACAACATTTTAGAAAATAGACCCCCAAGGAACTTATCTAGATGGGCGGTGAGCACTTTGAGCCCCAATTTAAAATGTAGAGCCGTGAAAATAAAAAATCATATTATTTCCACAAATATGATCATTTAGTCCCCAATTTTTTACTTTCCCAAGGGTAACAAGAGAAATTGGACCTCAAAATTTGTTGTCCAATTTGTCTTGAGTATGCTGATACCCCATATGTGGGTGTAAACCACTGTTTGGGTGCACGACATGGTCAGAAGGGAAGGAGCGCCATTTGACTTTTTCAAATTAAAATTGGCTGGAATTGAGATGGGACGCTATGTCACGTTTGGAGAGCCCCTGATGTGCCTAAACAGTGGAAACCTCTCACAAGTGACCACATTTTGGAAACTAGACCCCCTAAGGAACCTATATAGATATGTAGAGAGCATTTTGAACCCCTAAGTGTTTCATTAACGTTTATAACGCCCGTGAGTGAAAATAAAAAAATCACATTTTTTTTCCACAAACATGATCGTTTAGTCCCCAATTTTTTTTTTCCCAAAAGGTAACAGGAGAAATTGGACCTCAAAAGTTGTCCAATTTGTTGTGAGTACGCGAACACTTACGATTGTAGTCTCTCTTCTTTCTTCTGTCTTCAGCAGTGATTGTGGTGTCACAGACTTCTGTGGCACAAATCCCAGCACTGCAGGAGATCTAGCTGTGTGACCACACTGCAGGAATCATCAACTAGTGTGAGAACCTGCAATGCGGTAACAGACAGATCATAGAGTGGTCATACCGCTGCTGTGACCTGTCATTGGTGGAATCAATGATCACATCGATCCCACCAATCAAAGCTGGCCCTGATGACGCTGATGTTGCTAGGCACCAGCCTAGGATCAGAGTTCACAGCTCCGATCCTAGGCAGGTCACCGGCACATCACTGTCAGATCACAGCATGGTCACAGCGCGGCTGTGCCCTGTGATTGGCGTGATTGTCGATCACACCAATCAGCAGCTGCAGGCCATGCTAGGCATTTCCCCTAGGCACCGGCCTAGGATCGATGCTCTTACAGCATCGATCCAGGAAGGTCACCGGCAAGGCACAGCGTGGTCACACTGCGGCTGTGCCCTGCGATTGGCATGATCTCTCATCTGAGAGATTTTTGCTGATGCCTGGTGCCAGGCTCTGGCCCAGGATCGAGAACATCGGTACTTGATCCTAGGCTGGGACTTCACTGTTCCAGCTAATCTGATTGGCTGAAACAATGAGAGGCTGTGATTGGCTGTACAGAATTGAACAGCCAATCACAGCAATCATGAATGCGAGTGGGCGGGGACACCCCCCGGGGAGCCGACACCATCTTCCCACAGGTTAGATGTCGCCAGAATTTTAATGTGGTCACCGTGACTTCAGTCGCAGTGTCGCATTAAAAGGGCATGACGTACTATTCCATCCATGGTAATTAAGTCCCAGGTCACATGGACGGAATAGTACATCGGATGGCAGAGAGGGGTTAAAATCCTAAATGTTGGCATACTGCAATGTATATTCTGTAAACACACTCAATACTTGGCCGGGGCTCCTTTGGCATCAATTACTGCATCAATGCGGCGTGGCATGGAGGTGATCAGTCTATTGCACTGCTGAGGTGTTATGGAAGCCCAGGTTGCTTTGATTGCAGCCTTCAGATCTTCTGCATTTTTGGGTCTGGTGTCTCTCAACTATCTAATATATGCGTTTCACTTTCTGGATTGAAGAACTGAAATATATTACCTTTTTGATGATATCCTAATTTTGTGAGATGCACCTGCATTTATTTTCTATCAGCTAATTCTATAAAAGACATGCACTTGTGCTACTTGCCTTAGTGACCTTCCTTGACCATTTTCTGGCAAATCCCTCTCCAGTGGACTTTAAGGGTATGTGCACACGTTGCCGATTCTGCTGCGGATCCGCACGCGGATTTTCTGCGAATTAAAATCTGCAGCATGTCGATTCTTTGAGCAGATACGCAGTGTTTTGACACCTGCTCCATTACTGGAATCCGCAGGTGTCAAAACACAGGGGAAATCCGTACAAAATCTGCAGGTAAAATGCAGGTCATTTGACCTGCAGATTTAGCCAAATCCGTGTGGAACAATCCGCAGGGTAATCCGCAACGTGGGCACATACCCTAAAGGTGGATAAAAAACTGTAATGGGAATACTGAAAGATAACAATGGCAATTAAGTGCCTGACAATTGCCCGAGATTTGTCTATTAGTCTTTTTCGTAATGCCACAGACAAATTTGCCTGTCAGTATAATGACCCAAACACATTAAGGCCCCGTCACACTAAGCAACTTACCAGCGATCCCGACACCGATATCAAGGTGTCAGGATCGCTAGTAAGTCGCTATGTGATCGCTGATGAGCTGTCACACAGACAGCTTCACCAGCGATCAGCACAGCGATGCCGAGCGCCCGGCATCGCTGGTCATCCCTGTAAAAAATAGAATCAAAATAAAAAATATAGTTATTCTCACCTTCCGACGTCCCGTTCAGCCATGCTGCCTCTCTCCACGCTCCGGTCCCAGTGATCCTTTGCGAGAATGACCGCGAGATGTCACGGTCTCGAGGGATAACAAAGTCTCACGGTCATTCGTGCAAAGGATCACTGGGACCGGAGCGTGGAGAGAGGCAGGATGGCTGAATGGGACATCGGAAGGTGAGAATAACTATATTTTTTTTTATTATTTTTTACACCTGATCACTGGTCTCCCGCCTGTCACACACAGTGATGCGTGCTGGCCAGCGGGAAACCAGCGACCAAAGAAATGTCCAGAGGTTTCTTCCAGCGATCCCGGCAGGGGGGGCCACTCGCTGATCGCTGTCACACACAGCGATCTCGCTGGTGAGATCGCTGTTACGTCACAAAAGTTGTGGCTCAGCAGCGATCTCGCTACCGAGATCGCTTAGTGTGATGGGGCCTTTAGACTAAAGTCATCTCTACTTGTCGATATCAGCAGGATTATTTGAGAGTCTGTACATGACAGAATTCCAACTTTACCCCGTACAGATGATGTTGAGGAAAAGAAGATTTGGCCTTATTGAATTTCCAATAGCTGATCCTTTTATTTTCCCGTAGATAAGTTGATACCAGTGGAGTATGACAGTGTCTCTTAGAGAATAAATGAATGCTCAGCCAAGCTGAACATTCATGTGAATGGGGGAGTCAGAGGAGGTAGCTGGCAGCCAAATGATGGTCCATCTGGTAGGTCTCTAAAATGTATTGGGCCTTTACACTGACAGGCTAAAATGGTTTTGAATGTTATGTATTTCAATCTTTATACAATTGATGAAATGATCACTGGTTCAGGTCCCCCCCAAAAAAAAATTGGTAAAAACTGTTATTCGTTTAAATTATTTTAGTTTTTTTTTAAATGCTTCACACTGAAAAACATGAACATATTTGGCACTGATGCAATCAAGTAGATTAGTTTAGATGAGCACTTCACATCTAGATTTTTCTCCAGAAGGGAGCTGGTATTTCCAAGACTAAACATGTACAGCTCTCCATTGAGAACACTGTGGAGGTAATGATTATAATAAACTTCCCACAGCAGACCACAAAGATGAGAGATTTTCCATTTAAACCACAATGATATTCCTACAATCCAAGCTAGGTATTTAAAGAAGAACAATTCTAGCATATATAAGTGAAAATTTATCTGGCCTACCAACAAGAACATTTTTCATAGTGTGATTATTTAGAATGTGATAATTAAAGGAGAGATAAGTAAGCCTGCCAAGAAGGATATACTTATCATAGTCCACATAGACCACATTGTGCAAGTCAGTGGAGAAACTTTATACTTCATATGTGTTGCATGGCCATTATTCCACCTATTCACTGTAGAATTGCAATGGTGAATTAGCAAATAGTTTGAAACTGTAAAAATTATGAAGAAAGAAATGCTAGTGGATGTGATTAAACTATGGAAATACAGTTGCATCAGAGAATTAAAAATCTGCAAGTCAAAAGTAATACACAATGTACTCACGATAGCAAAACAGTGAGTATTCCGGCAGCTGTCTTTCGGCTTGAAAGCAGCGCATGACGTCCCTGCCATGCGCTGCTTACAAGCATAAAGCAGCTGTGGCACCGGAACAAGACGCTGCGCAGAAAGGTAAGTGTAATGTGTTTTTTATGTTTTTCTGATGGGGCCATGCATACCAGGATGTGGATGGAGGATACCAGGGTAAGGATGGGGTGATGCATATCAGGATGGGGATGGGGCCATGCATACCAGGATGCTATTAAAGACAAATGAATATTCATTGTGGTCCACACCCATGGGTGTGGAATACAGTGAATATTATTTTCTCTTTAGCAGTGGGCACAGGCTTTAGCCACAGCAGCTGGCTCCTGCCTCCTGTGACCCACTGCTCCGCCACTGCCACTCCTCCACCTCTCCACCACAGCCAGAGCAAGTACATCTGGACTATAAGATGCAGCCACATTTTTGGAGGAAAAAAGTGCATCTTATAGTCCGAAAAATATGATATATATATATATATATATATATATATATATATATATATTAGGGTTACAGTGCGGTGTATTGAAAAAATAAAATGTAACTCTATTCAAAGTCTCACCCCCTATAATTGTTACATATAATTATGTAATTTTAATATAGAGTAGCAGTAACTGCCCCACCACTCTTTGAAACGCTCTCCAATTAACTTATTGTAATTTGTAAAAAATATTTTATATTATTAATATTAGTATATTTTTCCTGTTTCAAAGTAACCTTGCCAGATTACAGACAATATTCAGTATTATTCAGTGTTTGAGGTAAGTCTACTCTCTAAATATTTACGCTTCAGCCTACACCACTCTTTTGTGTCTTTTACTGTCTAATTAAATTTTTGCCTCAAATTCACTCACTTTAATGGAGGGTAGGGTGAGCATGTGCAGTAGCACAGACTCCATTCACTGTCACGTCCCAGACAATAAAGTTTGTTGAAAGGCTGAGTGCAGGGTAGCCAATGAAAAAACTTTGAGGTTGTAGCCCCTCTCTCAGTCATTAGCATAGATTGCTAATGGCGAATGAGAAAGTGCACAGCCGAACACACATGGATTCACTCAGCACTAGCAGAAACGTATCAAATGTTAAAGAAATGTGGGTTTATGCTTGCTATTTAGACCTCTCACAGAGTTATTCACTGTTATCATAAAAAATGGAGCAGTAGTAAAGGAATTTGGTTAATTGGAGGCAGCACAATATTGGACAGCAGAGGATATTACCGGTTCTAAATCGGCAGGTGTTGGCTAGGATTTATTTCATGCAGTGTATAGAATCGCAGCCAACATGTACCAGTGCTATTGCCACAGCCAACAAAGTACTTTGGTTCTGTGAAAAAGTGAGAATCCCATCAAGGCAAAAATATCACATGATCAGTAAGGTGAAGAGTCTGTTTGGTCAATGGAAGAGTCTCAAGAAGAATGCTAGATGGTGAACCAAAACACAAGAATCCAAGGAAAAGGAATTCTTTAACAAATTTAATTATTTGTTGATTTCGCTCACGCTGATGCCATGAAACTTATAAAGTGTCAGGAAGACCGTGACTTCTGCCTTGCTAAGAGAGAAAAAGGTCATTGTGGAAGCATGGGACCTTTAGACAGAATGCTGGCCAAGGTGGAGGAAAGAAGATTTATGAGAGAATTTTAGGCAGGGAAATGAGGAAAAAAGGAAACTGAGCGAGTTCAGCAGTCGATAGCCTCGGCTGAGCTTTGCAGTAGTAGTGGCAGTTGCAGTGTAAAAGCGTTTCTGATAAGGATATTGATGATGGCGAAGGACATTTTAAGTCCCAAGAAATGTAAGTCAGAAAGATCTGTCAACATTGTGACTCCGAAAGTTGCTGCAAATTTAGACAGAACTAATACCAGTGAGTGAAAAGCCACCTACCTGCTTGCTGATGCTTCTCAGTCTCTTGGCCATGATCCAGACAGTCTCATGGTCAATAGGGAATCTATCAGACAGGCTCGTCGCTGCCATCAAGAGATTGCAGCAAATGCTATCAAAGATTCATTCCATGGCAGTGATCTACTGACTGTACACTGGGACGCTAAAAGGATTGCAAGCCAGATCTGCAATGAAACTGCTGAGAGACTGGCAGTACTAGTGTCATGAGGAGGAACTGAGAAGTTGTTGTTGGTCCTAGAGAAACTTAACAGCCCAGGAGCAGCACAAGCTAAGGTTGTATTAGAGGTTCTGTAGGAATGCAGCTCTTGGATAAAGTGAAGTTTATGTCATTGGACTCGACCAGTAGTAACACTGGCACAAAGGCTGGTGCTTCCGTCCTCCTTGAACTGAAACTGCAGAAAGAACTACTGAGTTTGCCGTGTAGGCATGGTATTCACGGGCTCATTACTGGAAGTGTGTATGAGAAATTGTGAATGTGTGCAATCTAAACTTATATATAATTCATTTACACTTCCAGTAATTATATTTTCTTGATTGTTTAATTAGCTGGACATAATGCAGTTTAAAGCAAACATTATATAATATTATGGAGATATTCCTCAATCTTTTCCTGACCATACTCACCATATATGTTTTGATTCTTTAAGACATTAGTGAGGCATTACATAAGCTGCCTTTTGCTGGTCTGCGATGACTAAGATTGAGGACCACCATTACTAAACCTTACACCACTGTTGAATTAAATGTCTTTTGAAGTCTTAATAGCCCTCACATAGTGTCATCACTTTCGCTCAGTAAAAGTGTTTATATACTTATGTATACTGCATTTTGGCCCTGTGTGCAACATTGAAAGTCTGTACTTTGTTCAGAGGGAGACATACAAAATAAATTATAAAGGTCACCTTCTTGGTGTATTCTATTCCAGCAAGACTTGTGCTACTTCCGTCTTTATAAATTGTCCCCTATATCATTCTAAGTGATATGGAGGGCATAGAAACAAAAAATGGTGTCATATATACTGGAATTTAAACTTGCAACACATAATATATCCATTATTACTAATGATTGAGAAATGTGCATAGACAATGTATAGGCAAAAAGCTATATAAAAGTTAACATCCTCAGTCTTATGAAATAGTATAGTAAAATATAACAATAACAATATTTATCATGATGCAGCTTCACCAATATATCTTGGGTATCTCTCCATTTCCAGATCTAATAGGATTCAAAATGGATACCTTGAACTTGGAACAATTCCACTATGGTGAATATTGTGATGGACTTAGGCTAGTTTCACACTAGCATTTATTCCACGCAGCGCACGGCGCCGCTAAGCCCAGCCCCCTGCCGGCTCCCTGCCCGCCCCATCCGGACGCTTGCGATCTGCGCACCCTATCTTTAGCATAGGGTGCGCAGATCGTGCACTGGCCGTGCGTTAGTAGGATTTTGGCGTGCGCTGCGCACTTTTGAAGGTGCGCCCGTGCATGCCAAACGCAGCATGCTGCATTTCAGCAACATGCTGCATTTGGCGCACGGGCGCACCTTCAAAAGTGCGCAGCGCACACCAAAATCCTACTAGCGCACGGCCAGCGCACGATCTGCGCACCCTATGCTAAAGCTAGGGTGCTCAGATCGCAAGCGTCCATGTGCGATAGTAGGCGGCGATGACCGGATGGGGCGGGCAGGGAGCCGACAGGGGGCGGGGCTTAGCGGCGCTGTGCGCTGCGTGGAATAAACGCTAGTGTGAAACTAGCCTTAGAGTACAGTAATAATTTGGGACAGTGCATTTTGAGTTTTTTTCAGTTTTGAAAAAAAAAATACTGTTATCAATGTGAGATTTGTCTCCAGTAAAATCTGATTTATACTCTAATGGTACTCTTATAAGCCTGATGAAGGGACGTAAGCAGTCCCGAAAGCTTGCCTTGTAACATCATTTACTACTATTTGTTAGCCATTAAAAGCTATCACACCCACAAGATTCCTATTTTGTTTCTCTCACTGAGAGCACTTTATATATATTTTGTTCCATTTAAGACATCCCTGCACTTTCGGATCTAATAAGAACTTCAGGGGTACCTTGTACTTAAGACAAATCCCACGCTGGTAAATAAGGAGATGGAGTTACTACATATTGCAATGGCACTTGAGAAATAATCTATTCCAAATAAATCTATAATATAAGCGAGCATTGAAGATATTCTTGTGTGCTGCAGGTGCGGATGTTGTAGTTTCATACAAGATGTCGCTACATTTTCTGATGTAATAAAATAAACAGGGATGCCGCTGACCTGACAAATCCCGCTATGGTGAATATAAAGATGGATTCACTGCATATTACAATGGCACAGAATAAGTAATATGTGCTGAATTAATATATACAATAAGTGATCTTGCAGATATACTTGTTTGAAGCTTGAAGTTTGGCCATTGTGGCACTGCTGATTGTGGCACTCTTGTTCAGATGGGTCTATACTTGCGCATACAGTGCTTCACTGTATTCTCACACCAAATCAGAAGTAGTCTGTAATAATAAGCTTAGTTCACAACAATTACTTCATACTATATGATGAAGCAATGGTGCGATTTAGGAAATTGCTTTGAACGTTTGAACTGCATACAAAACACACGTTATGGTCACATATCTAGTAATTAAAGCTCTCCTGTCTCCACACTAATTGGGATAGTATCTAGATCTAGATTTTGAACTGCATGTCTTCCTTTTTAATCCAAGTACATGAAGTCATTCCCTCCTTGTAGACCCAGTCATTTAAAGTCTTATCTGTCTTTTACGGACATCATGCTGTCTCCATCCCTTTGTTTCATCTTGCTATGGAATGAACCCCTCTGGCTACACTATCTTGTTTTCAAAGTTATTCCATTGTGATTTGGATCCTAAACTCAGATGAATCTTTTATGATCTCCACATGTTCTCTCAAAATCATTCGATAGGTTTAATCATTTTATAGCATGCAGTAACAATTATACATGGCTTAATAAAAATAGATATTCATTTTGTACAAGTATCTCCATTGTGTGCCTCCTGGATACAAGTCAGTCTTGTAGTTGGGTTTGCTCTCATGCATGGCATAACTGCCAAACTTTATAATGTGGCAACCAAGTTCAGCAATTCGGCACCCAAGCAGATACAGCTCCATAAGCACAGAATGAATTGCAGATGAATGTCCTCTGGCATCATATGATTCTACTTTGACAATGATTACAATGTTGCAAATGATTATCCATCCCTGTTTTCGCTCCATACCGCATTTAATGAAAAGTGACACAATCATGCGCTAAGGATATGTAGCAGAAAAGTATGTTGCAAGCATAACATTGTGGAACGAACATACATATGTTAATGAACTTTCACAGATGTCAACATGATTTATACATTATTAAATATATAGCAACTTTTAAATTTTGCTGAGGCTAGCAGAACAGTAAAATTTAAAAGGTAACTATAATTTAATAAAATATGTTTTATATTTTAGGGTTTGACAAGTGCTGCTTACAGTTGGGGGTTCAATACCTGAGAATGCTACTGATCAGTCCAAAGACCTCTCTGAAGTGCACAACTTCTGCATGAGTCGCTCGCTCAGAGCCGAGTACAGGCTCATTAGAAAATTTATGGATCAGTACACCACTATCAACAGAGAGAGGTTTATATGGGTTGCGCCACCATAAAGAATACATTTAACCAAGCAGAAAAGGTGGAAATAAATGGTTTTGCAACTTACAATTATTAAAAATTACACTCAATTCAAAAAATAACAAGCTTTCATTAGCTGGAGCATGCTCTCTGGTGCCGAGGAGCATCTGAAGCAAGCATGATTCTCAACTATATACTTCCCGTGCTAATTGCGGTACAGGCACACTGTAGGGCTCAGAAGGCAGGGGGGGCATTTGGATTTGGGAGTGCAGAATTTGTTGGGATATATTTTGGAAGGGCAAGGGGTCATTTCGCCTTTCAAAAGTCTATGTGTAGAACTGCAGTAATGTGGAAGCCCCTTTTATTTCCATTGGCAGATAACTGACCTGAGTGGGGACTTATTTTTTTGTGGATTGAGTTTAAGCTTTTATTGGGAATATTTTATGTAAAATTCTGGATGACATTTATCCTGTGCTCTACGCTGAGCACTTACATTATTATTATTATTTATTATAGCGCCATTTTTCCATGGTGCTTTACATGTGAGGCGGGGTATACATAATAAAAACAAGTACAATAATTTTAAACAATACAAGTACAATCGGGGACAAGATTACAGTTTTAGCAATACCATTTTTATTTATATTCAAAATTTTATAGGTTAGGCCGTACCATATACGGAAATACCAAATATGTATACTTTGATTATTTTTGTTTTTCCATGATTATATGTATTTACCGGGTTCATATCTTTCTTTTTTAAAATGTGATTTTTAAAAAAAAATTTGTATAATTTAACCCCTTTTTGACATCAGGCGTAATAGTACACCAACGTCAGACTCCCTCCCTTTAATGTGGGCTCTGGCGGTGAGCCCACATCTTCCCTAGCATATGTCAGCTGTTTTGAACAGCTGACAAGTGCCTGGAACAGCAGCGGGTGGAATTGCGATCCACCCGCAGCTATTAATCCGTTAAATACTGCTGTCAAACGCTGAGAGTGGCATTTAACATCGCGCCGGAAATCCGCCCACCGGTGACCTTTGTCACATGATCGTTGGTCACCTTTGGGTTGGCATGACAACCAGAGGTCTCCAACAGACCTTTATGGTTGTCACTGCCGGCTTGCTGTGAGCACCGCCCACATGTGATCATCGCCTATATGTAGCAGAGCCGATCGGGCTATGGCAGCTTCTAGTTTCCCATGGAGACTATTGAAGCATCCCAAAAGTAAAAAAAAATGTTTTTACAAAAATTAAAAAAATTAAAAAATATAAAAGTTCAAATCACCCCCCTTTTGCCCCATGCAAAATAAAACAAAAAAATCAAACATACACATATTTGGTATTGCCGCATTCAGAATCACCCAATCAATAAAGGAAAGGACTAACCTGTCAAAACGCCAGAATTACTTTTTTTGCTCGTCACAACATTGCATTAAAATGCAATAACGAATGCACCAAAATGGTATCATTAAAAACGTCAGCTCGGCACACAAAAAATAAGCCCTCACCCAACCCGAGAGCACAAAAAATGGAAACGCTATGGAAAATTGCGCAATTTTTTTTTCTAACAAAGTCTGGAATTTATTTTCACCACTAACATTAAAATGAATCTAGACATGTTTGGTGTCTATGAACTCGTAATAAATATAAACCTAGCACTCAACTTAAAGGTATTTGCAAGGGGGTTTATTGTAGTACACGAAAAAGACGTTTCGGTCAATGTGACCTTCTTCAGTTATGAGGAGAATCTCTCTCAGGTAATGAGCTTGTCAGAATATAGGAGAGGGGCAACCGTGCCTCCAGATGCGGAGTCCACATCATACCTTTAAGTTGAGTGCTAGGTTTATATTTGTTGCTTTAACGGTTTGGGAACCTAACCTTAGCACCATCTTGAGTTGTGCTCATGGTGTTCTTTCTATATGAACTCGTAATGACCTGAAGAATCATAATGGCAGGCCAGTTTCAGCATTTAATGAACCTAGTAAAAAAAGCCAAAACAAAAAACAAGTGTGGGACTGCACTTTTTTGCAATTTCACCGCACTTGCAAGTTTTTTTACCATTTTTCAGTACTTGACATGGTAAAACCAATGGTGTTGTTCAAAAGTACAACTCGTCCCATAAGTAACAAGCCCTCACCTCACCATATTGATGGAAAAATAAAAAAAGTTATGGCTCTGGGAATAATGGGAGTGAAAAATGAAAACGCAAAAACAAAAATACCTCCGGGGGTTAAAAAAAAATGTCTTTACTTATTTACCTTGTCCCAGGTTGGGACATCAACTTTCCATGCCCTGAATGCTGAGCTAATACTCTGTTAACTCAGTGTATCGCAGAGAGGGAGGAAGTGTGTCAGCTCCTTCTCTGAGCAGGAGCTCACAGGTTACGAACCTGGGTGACCCTGCTGCCATCTTTCAATCTAGGGTCACCATGAAGACTATCAGCACCACATGACAGCCATCTCGTTGTGCTGATCGAAGCCAAGAGGGAGTACCCTCTCTTTGCTATGCCGATCAATATCGATGTCACTATTGACAGCTACATCATATGCGTTAAACCTCCACGATCGTAGTTAGCACCAATCATGTGAGTTGCCCCAGGGTGTTAGTTCTCATATAGCAATGACACCTGCTTTCGATTGTGCCGTCACTCGGCGTGATCCCGCGCAATCGTCACGCTGTATATACACCACGGTTTGCGGGAACGCACCTCCTGCAGTGCCGTACATGTACAGCGGAGGTCTTAAACGGATTAAAGTCAAATTCAAACATGATGTCTGATGTGAATGATGTCTGTGTTTTCCATTATGATAGCAGTATTTGAAAAGTTATATAATGATGACAAAAATAATGTGCAGTAAAGCTTTACATGAATATAATGATGTGTTACACACACATACGCTCACCCACATATCATTGCTTTAATTTTCTCTTCTAAAATATTACATCACTAAGCTTGAATGGAATGTTAAGGTAATAAGTCTCATCTTACTTACATTTGTTTTCAAATATATGTTCCCTGATCTTTTGGTCAAAGTAATCAGAATACTATCAGATAACCTAGATGGCTTCAGTAGGATCAGATGACAATGTACCATCTATGGCCACCATCAGAAATCCCCCAGGTAACTGATCACACAAAGAAAATCAATTGTGATGAGATTTCTTTTTGTCCTTTCACCATTGCTACCACTCACATGAACCCGGACCAGAGCCTGCTGCCATTGCTCCTCTCTCTTGCCGGCATAAGTGATAACATGCACTAATTTGTGCTATGGTGATCCATGACTATGAGAAAGTTTCACAAGAAAGCATAGTTTAATGGCTAGCTTCAGCCTCCTCTTAGTATTACGTAAAGCTGGTAGCTACAAATAAATTAGTTGCTACTAAGCGAAGTAATATGACCATAGAAAGCATTCATACCAGGATATACATGTATTTTTGATCTAGTGAAATGAATTTTGGCATGTATTGGCAAATCTATGCAAAAATACATATTCCTTACAATTATGCACACAGAAATAGAGAAGAGCGTCCTTTGTGCACAGCTCAATGTCTACATATAAGAAAAAACTTGATGTAAGGTCCCCATACATAATAGAGTAATAGAAAAGTCACCCAACTTGGCAGGACGTATGAATCATTTGGTGTATTGGGGCCTTTTGACTCTTTTGCAACAGATGATGGTAGATGAAAGAATGATTAGGTATGCTAAATTTAAATGGCGATTCTTTTTTCTTCCGAGAGAAAAAGACACAGCAAGAGTTGTCTGGTGTTGGCTTACTTCCCTCTCGTAATTGAAAACGTATTCATACCATGCTACGCTACCTATGCTGTATGGCTATGGTTTTTCAATTTTGTGATGAATGAGTACCCTAAGGGTGAGTGTACTGAGGGAATTCCCTGCTGTCCATAGCTGCCTCACATTTCTGAACCCAGAAAAAAACTATAAAATATACATGGAAGAACTCAAGAACCATTTACTTGTTGTGAACAAGTCAAATAAGTCAAAGTAAAACTGAGTATGCATTCAATTTTGTAATAATAGCATCTCAAATTCTTAAAATATTGCTATTAACATCTACTGAAGTTCCACTTCTATTTCCTTCTTTTTGGCTTCATTTTAGGGACGTAGGACAGAATAAAAGACAAGCAGAGAATTATGCAGATGCATATACCCATGACTTCTAGCGAGGCCCTGGAGTCCTTGTTACACCACAGACAAATTTTTTAATTGTAGACAATTTTCTAATCTGAGGTAAATAATTGCATATGGTCTTTCACTTCTGGCTTTTATTCTTAAAGTTACATGTAACACACAAAGAATAACTTGCTTATGCAAAAAGGAGTATTTGATAGAGCACGCCATTTTTAATATCGGATGTTAGAAACAAACTAGAATAAAGGTACTGTCACACTTAGTGATGCACCAGCGATCCCGACCAGCGACATGACGTGGTCAGGATCGCTGGTGCATCGCTAAGTGGTCGCTAGTGAGCTGCCACACAGGCAGATCTCACCAGCGACATCACAGGGGTCGGGGGTCGCTACTTACCTGTCAGACGAGGCGATCCTGACGTCCTCCCGCCCGTGTCCACGCTCGTCGCTCGTCTCCACAGCAGGAAGCGCCGCAGGAAGCTGACGACAAGAAACGGTCCAGGACGTTCTTGCGCGATCAGCGATAACCAGCAGGGGAGCGGTTGGAGGTAAGTATCAGACATAGCGATATCGCTAGCAATATAGCTATAACGTCACAAAAACCAGTGACGTTATAGCAATATTGCTAGCGATATCGCTTAGTGTGACAGGCCCTTTAGGACTAGCTTTCTTTATCAAATTGATCAAGATAATGAAGGGTTTTAGCATAAAAAATGATTTAGAGTCAGAGGGTCCCTTCATTATATCCAGCCCTATAATGTAAGAGACCTCTTTTTCATACCCGAGGTCATGTCCTTTAACACAGATACTGTTCATAAAGAGGAGTTCAGTGGAAAGCCTTTCGGTTCATCACAAGTAAACTCATGGTAGCAGCTAGCAATTTTAAGATTGCTTCTAAAATATGTTTTTTTAAAAAAGCTAAGGAGCCCCATTAGGGAAGTAAACAACCAACAAAGCAAAACTTGTTATAAAACATACCATTTACCAGATTTACATGAGTGCACTACTAACGGTTATACACAACAGTAAAATATCAGCATCCTGAGGATCGACAGAAATGGGCCTATATTTTATGAAAGACTTTTTCACATAACATACTGTATATATAGTCATTAGTTTCTTACGTGAGAAGACAGCTCCCACATTCTTTTCGAGGTCATAAATGTGCCACATTATTAATCTAAGGCCAATAGGTTAAGAAATTAGATATGGATGACCATGATTGAAGCAATAAATAATTACACCCACCCTGCTATTTCAAAAAGCTGTAGGAGGATCCACTAACATTTTCTTGCACTCGTAAAATATGATAAAATATGATTTATCAGTATCAAGACTCTCAAAAGAAGAGATTTGTTTGGATAATTTTTAGACAGCTTTGCCAAAACACATACTTCATATTAGATTTCTATAAATACTTACTTACCAAATAGAAATCAGAGGAACTAGTAGGTGACTATAACCTATTTTTTTATCTTAGCACATTCTTTGCTTCTGGTACATTTTGATACATCATAAACAACCTTTTTTACCTCCCGTTAACGGTGTTGGGCATCTGCATGTATAATTAAAGCCTTTGTTTTCAAGGCAAGCTATCATCAAAACATTACCTATTGTTTAAATCAGGTTTTTGGGTAAAATGTATTATTTTTTATTTTTGTCAATGTCATTTATTATTTACAGATTACAAGCTGAATAAAGAACTATAAAATAGAAATATTTCAATTCTCACACAGGCTACTGGGGCTTTCTTAAACTCTCTTGTTTCTGAAAACAACACATGTACATAGAAGCAATGGTCAGACACTAACTTTTGCATTCAAACATCTAATGAGCCTGTACAAAGGTCTCCATTTAGGGAGGAGGTTCAAGGTCAGCTGTGATATCATTTATAGTGAATTATTATTATTTATTATTTTGGTGGGTCCTGTGCAGAGGTGATGATAAGGTTCAGCATGGGTAGGATTGGGGTGAGCCGCTAATTTAGGTAACCATGTTTCTAACTACGATGATGCACCCTAATCATAGTGGGTAAGGGGGAACCTCAGCAGATGACTACATTGTTACTGAAAAATAATCAGTATACAAACACAAAGACCGATATTACCACCATACAGTGGCAGTATATTTGTAGATACCAGTTCTGCAGAACATATTATGAGATTACAGGACAGTTATAGATAGTAACTAAAGATGACATTATTTCTGATTGAGTTTGCTCACTTTTCTTGGGCCCAGTCTACCATGATGACTTCTTCCAGCCATGACTATTCTGCATAGTTTACAACAAAGACACAATTGATTACTCTCATTTTCAGATCCATCCTTATCTATTCCCAATCTGCACAAATTTATCATCCTACTGCCACCCAAATATTGAGCTTGCTGCTGCCATGTTTTACCTATTAATGGACCTGCTGTGTGGCATGGTAACAGGACTCTTCTTATTGCACCACATGATTGTGTCAACTATTTTGCCATTTCCATAGTAAGATTCCCCCTTGCTTCTTAAATACCAACCTAACATTAAAGATTGCCCCAAATACCTCTAAAAAGTGATTATGTCCCCTAATACCCCCACTACTCATCACACACAGTATGACAGACCCCACAGCCCCCTCCACACAGTATAATTGCTCCCACATATCCCCACACAGCATGATAAACCACACAGTTCCCTACAAAGTAAGATGAACCACAAAGTCCCCCATATAGCAGGAAGATCCACTATACTCCCCACAAAATGATGGACCAGACAACCCTCAATATAGTATGATGTCCCCCCCAGCATCCCCTATGCAGTGTCATGGCCCCCAAAGGCCTACACACTAAGTTTAATGTTCCTATAACCTCTAGACACAGTATCATACCCCCACACAGTATGATGGCTCCACAGCAGTCCCCACCACATGGTATAATAGCGCCATAGCCCACCACGCAGTCAGCATCTCGGCAAAGGTGAAGTGACACCGTCACACCACTTGTGCCAAGACTCTGAGGCAGTGCATACTCCTGCCATTCTGTAGGTTGCAGGCCTAAAGTGACTACAAAAAAGTTAATATTGGTCATCACTCTGGTTGGGCCCCACTATGTGAGAGAGCTTGGGGCAACCACCAACTCTGCCCTACCAGTAGCTATAGTACTGATCCTGTGTTATGATCTGTGTATGGAGGTGTTACCCATCATAGTAATCCTGTCTGTGATAATTTGGAGCCAAGCTGAAACTCTCTCTGAATAGACAGGAAGTATGAATCTCAAAAAAAGGCTCATGTGGCCAATGTGAAAATTGCAGGCTTGCTATTTTTTTTCTTTAATAAAGATCAAGATATGAAAAAACATTGCCAAACATCTTTAAAATGACATGCAGCAGAAAAATCTGTTAACCAACAGGTCAGTTTGATGAACTTTTATTTAAAGCATTTGGGAAAGACAAAGTGACAAACTGTGGATTGAATGTATTGTTTAGATGACTTCATACTTCAGTAGACCAGAATTCAACAATTTTCCAATCATCAGAATCCGATTTCAAATGAAACAGTAAGGGTTGAACTAAAAGGACTATTTTAAGAAACATCTATTGAATATACATAACCAAGTAATACGATTCCTAACCTTGTCATAAATGTCAGAGTCCGTGCTGCCCAAGGTTCAAAGATATGGTCACAAACAAAGGCGAAGCATAAATGCGGTTTATTATGTCAATGCGTTTCAAGGTTTTCAAACCTCTTCATCAGGACAAAACCAGTGATATGTTCTTGACCCTTGCATCTACTTTATACAGTCATATGTTAAAGTTTGGGCACCCCTATTAATGTTAACCTTTTTTCTTTATAACAATTTTGGTTTTTGCAACAGCTATTTCAGCTTCATATATCTAATAACTGATGGACTCAGTTATATTTCTTGATTCAAATGAGGTTTATTGTACTATCAGAAAATGTGCAATCTGCATTTAAACAAAATTTGACCGGTGCAAAAGTATGGGCACCTCAACATAAAAGTGACATTAATATTTCGTAGATCCTCCTTTTGCAAAAATAACAGCCTCTAGTCACTTCCTGTAGCTATTAATGAGCTCCTGGATCCTGGATGAAGGTATTTGTGACCATTCCTGTTTACAAAACAATTCCAGTTCAGTTAAGTTTGATGGTCGCCGAGCATGGACAGCCCGCTTCAAATCATCCCACAGATGTTCAATGATATTCTGGTCTGGGGACTGGGATGGCCATTCCAGAACATTGTAATTGTTCCTCTGCATAGATTTGGAGCAGTGTTTTGGATCATTGTCTTGCTGAAATATCCATCCCCTGCGTAACTTCAACTTCGTCACTGATTCTTGCACATTATTGTCAAGAATCTGCTGATACTGAGTTGAATCCATGCGACCCTCAACTTTAACAAGATTCCTGGTGCCGGCATTGGCCACACAGCCCCAAAGCATGATGGAACCTCCACTAAATTTTACTGTGGGTAGCAAGTGTTTTTCTTGGAATGCTGTGTTTTTAAGCCTCCATGCATAACGCCATTTTGTATGACCAAACAACTCAATCTTTGTTTCATCAGGCCATAGGACCTTCTTCCAAAATGTAACTGGCTTGTCCAAATGTGCTTTTGCATACCTCAGGTGACTGTTTGTGGCGTGCTTGCAGAAACGGCTTATTTCGCATCACTCTCCCATACAGCTTCTCCTTGTGCAAAGTGTGCTGTATTGTTGAATGATGCACAGTGACACCATCTGCAGCAAGATGATGCTGCAGGTCTTTGGAGGTGGTCTGTGGATTGTCCTTGACTGTTCTCACCATTCTTCTTCTCTGCCTTTCTGATATTTTTCTTGGCCTGCCACTTCTGGGCTTAACAAGAACTGTACCTGTGTTCTTCCATTTCCTTACTATGTTCCTCACAGTGGAAACTGACAGGTTAAATCTCTGAGACAACTTTTTGTATCCTTCCCCTGAAAAGCTATGTTGAATAATCTTTGTTTTCAGATCATTTGAGAGTTGTTTTGAGGAGCCCATGATGCCACTCTTCATAGGAGAATCAAATAGGAGAACTACTTGCAAGTGGCCACCTTAAATACCTTTTCTCATGATTTGATACACCTGGCTATGAAGTTCAAAGCTCAATGAGGTTACAAAACCAATTTAGTGCTTCAGGAAGTCACTAAAAAGTAGTTAGGAGTGTTCAAATCATGAGAATGATAAGGGTGCCCATACTTTTGCACCGGTCAAATTTTGTTTAAATGCAGATTGCACATTTTCTGTTAGTACAATAAACCTCATTTGAATCCAGAAATATAACTGAGTCCATCAGTTATTAGATATATGAAACTGAAATAGCTGTTGCAAAAACCAAAATTGTTATAAAGAAAAAAGGTTAACATTAATAGGGGTGCCCAAACTTTAACATATGACTGTAGGTGCCCTGGCCCCTGGTTAGGGACTGTTGAAGTAGACATTGCAGTTGAACTTAGGGTAGCATCACAGTAACGATTTCTTCACATCCAAGAAAAACACTCCGATTATCTGATCGGACTTTGACAAGAATTTGATCAGATCTTAATCAGAGTTGCATCAGTTTTTCTCGAATGTGGAGAGAAAAGTAAAGGTTTCCATTCCGTCATTCAGTTTTTTTCACGGCTCCATAAACTTGCATTGTAGATTTTGATTCGACACAAACAACAAAATCGGACATGTCTGATTTTTTCCACAGACCACTTGATCCAAAGAAAATATCGAACATATGCACAGTCCCATAGCATATAGGTACGATTGTTATCCCAGAATACCATGGATAACACGCGTACAAGAAAATCAGTCATGTTCACAAGCATTTACTCTAATGTTGCAAACCTGCCAATCAATCAACCCTCTATAAATAAAACAGGTAAAAATGTATATACAATAGCCTTAATAACTTATAATTAAGTTAAATCCGTAAGCAGACACCTATTTGTGTTTTCCGTTATGGTCTAATAGAGGATAGCTGTATACTGTAATGAAAGTCTAAATTCAAAACGATGAATAACTTTACAAATATAAAGTGCAGCCCCAATACAGATGACATAAAACACATCACTGGCAGAAAAGCAATTCTGGAGGACTGTCTGCAACAAATTTAGCAAATGGTACATTTGAAAATACCCCCCAAGAAAGCACCTTTATCCCACATTAGTTGAATCCATATTGAATAATGTGCCCAGTGACTAGAAAAACACAACGATGCACAGTCTGTTCATTTCGTGATTCTAACTACTGCATAACTGTGTCCATTCCTTACATATACAGTGTCCAGAGCTCCGTGACAGATAGTTTCAGCATTGTATGAGCACTCTAATCTATTTGGATCACGCAAAAAAAGTGGGACTGGGTAACATGAAATCCCCTTCAGAAGAGACAGCCATGCCCTAAGGCAGCTGTTTCCTACGTAATGGCGTACTGGCCTGACTCTGAACTCAACGACATTGACCTATTAGGAAATACAAAGCACAGCTACCTCATTGCTAACTACAGTTCTGAAGTGTGGGAAGAATTGCTAAGAGAATAATAAAAGTTGCTAAATCTTTTAATGTTATATAGAAGAGTGTATGTGAAGATTTAAACTTGAGAAAAGACAATATGACTGGAGCGGGGAAGCACAAGTGGGATCTGTGAGTTGACCTGTAGAGATACGAGCGAATACAGTGTAAGGAAAGAGTCGAATGGCCTTAAAACTGGGATGAAGATCGCAACGTAATGCTTGGAATGGCTGTCACCTCTCCTGACCCGAGCGTGACAGCTGCATGGAAATACATGCTATCCAAAGAATAGTAAAGACGGTCACAAGGGAGCGCCAGCCATGGGTTCCGAAAGGGATCACTGCAGCTCCAGCCGGGTACATCAAAGGAGGAAGTAAATTACGATAATGGCAGAGCCCGGTCAAAAGGAGCGCAAAGAGCTCTTTGCGCTCCTTTTGACCGGGCTCTGCCATTATCGTATGGAAATACATGCTGTCACGCTCATGTCAGGAGAAAACACGGGCAGTCCGAGCACTGCAATGTGATCCTCTGCAGAGAATTACGGCCATCTGACTCTACACGTAGACTGGGGTTCTTAGCGCTGGATCTATTCTAGACGCCGATCAGTGTTAACTGCCGATCTCAAAATATTTACCGTCATATAACAGCCTGTTTAAACAGGCAAAACACGCTTCAGATGTGTACTGAAAAGGATCATTCTGTATACGTAGGCTGCCAATGTTCTCGACAGCATAGGTCCTGTTTACATAGGATAATGTTCTACCGAGAGTTATGATTTTTGTGCAAACCAAAAGATCGTTTCACTCAAGCAACGAGTGCTTTACATGTTTGTTGGATGATTAGCAGCCTGTTTAGACTGCATGATTATTGTGAGCACTTGCACCTTAAAACTCACCAGTGGAATTAACTCTGGGAGCCCACCATACAATTATATGTATACCTTCACTTTTTGTTTTTCAGTGTGCAGTTTTGGGGGTTTTTTTTCGCTTCTTCGTCATAGCCGTGTACGGTAAATACTTGTTTTTTTTCCAATGTCACTTATTGTTGCTATTACAGAGTTAAATTAATTTGTTGAAGGGGAATGGAAAAAAAAAAAGTAAATCCACTATCATGTTTTGCCTTTTTTTCTTTTGCAAGAAATAGCCTCAAAATTATGTAACAGTGATTGAGTATATCTGCAGGACTGTATGCAAACTGTAACAACCTAACAGGTCAAGGGCAGTAAAGGGGGATGCAATCTGTGTCTCACTGGCTGTAATTAAAGCTACAACTGGGAGCAGGGTCTGAAGATATGCCCGCACCTGTCAGGATGTACTGGGAGTTGCACATTTCTTTACAGCTGGGAAGAAGCCACAGTTCCTGAATGTATGGAGGAAAAGGGGTGGAAAGTAAATGGAAAAGTAATGTCCGTCCCTTTTTTAATCTTTATGTTGTTTTATTTTCCTTGACAGCTTGCTGTCAGCAATTTTCTAACTCTCATTCAGACTTTGGGTGAATTTCCAGGATACAATCGTAATGCATTTTTTGTCACGGTTTTCCAAAACAGGGGTAAAAATATTTTTTACACTATTTGGATAATCTAGGCAAAAAAAACAACTCTTTTTATCATGATTTAAAAAAATTGATTGAAGCAAAAATATATTACAATAATACCGACTTTGTATGCTGACTGCAAAAAAACAGAAGATATCAGTGGTGTGAGGAGATAAGGTGAGGCAAGATGTCATACTAGTTGCTACGTTTAGGCAGTAAACTGTGTAGTTTATTAAATGGCTTTTCCAGGACTACTTCATTTTTTCCTTGCTGGGCTAAGAAGTGGAAGGTAGTTGCTATCTAGCTGTCTGGTCTACTCGGCGCTGGCAGCCACTGACCGCTCCTGCCTGTGATTCTGCTGCCTCACGTCAACAGAGCAACTTTTCCGAGCTACTACGGGTGTGACTGCGGACATGTTGCTGATTGACAGCCGGCTCCCTGCAGTTATGCATTGGCTATCATAGTTGTCAGCATGACATTGTAGTCCTTCCCAGACAGCAGAAGAGCAAAAGAGAAACAGCTGCTGGGTCAATGCGGAAGCCCCAGAATTGTCGGCAGTAGTAGTCTGTGACTGCTCTAAATAGGCAGATCTGGGTCCTTGGCACAACAGGCAGCTAGTTATCATCTACTGGCATATAAATTCTTAGGCCCATAAGTAAAAAAAATGTAATAGTCCCAAATAATCCCTTTAAATAAACCAGTTAGATTACAATGTAGTGACTGAGATGACAATAGCATTATAAACAGGGCATCATTTTACGGAGAGTGGGCACAGAAGAGGGCATCACCAGTGGGGGAAAACTGCTGTAGTGTGACACACTTCTTGGGTCAGAGGGCCACCGGATGATTAATTGGGCCAATTCAAGCCTGAATGGAAACTAAAATTAATATTAAAGCAGCCTTCCTTAGAACATTGCTTTAGTAGTAGGATGTAAATTAACCTTGTACCAAAGTCCATATATTAGGCCATGGTCACATGTTCAGTATTTTACATCAGTATTTCTAAGCCAAAGCCAGGAGAGGAACAATCAGAAGAAAACTATAATAGAAGCATGTCACCACTTCTGTATTTATCACCCACTCCTGGTTTTAGCTTACCGATACTGAGATAAAATACTAACCAAATACTGAATGTGTGAACGTGGCCTTAAAGGGAATCTGTCACCTGGTTTTGGCGGGCGATGAAAACGAGGTCGGTCCGGTCCGATGGGCGGTGATCCCGAAGTGTGCCGCCTCCCCATCCTTGGCCACCGTCCGCAGTTTTTTGAGGAATAGGAGTAGGTCTCCGACTTTTGTTGCAGGCAAAATACATCCGGGGCTTAGTTAACCGGCGCATGCACAGTCAGGCTTTTCGACTTTGCCCGCAGTTGGGCAAAGCATACTGAGCGTGCGCTAGCCAAGAATGCTTAGCGCGCGAAACAAATGGCTGAGACCTACTCCTACTCCTATTCCTCAAAAAACTGCGGATGGCAGCCAAGGATGGGAGGCGGCACACATCGGGAACACCGCCCATCGGACCGGACCGACCTTGTTTTCATCGCCCGCCAAAACCAGGTGACAGATTCCCTTTAAAGGGGTAATTTAAGTCTAAAAAAAAAAACAGGAAAGACTGCAGCATACGTGATAATATACCAAAATACACTACTTACCTTTTCTCTCTCCTCATGATTCAGTGCAGAGGCTCTGACAGTGCCATCTACAAGTAGTGGACACATGGCTGCTGCAGTCATTTGGTGGCCTCAGCAGTCACAAGCTGTGTTACAGGCATCACCACTCAGCAATGGGAGCCATGAAGCTAGCCCTTCAGCAAATTAACATTACTGTTATGGCCACTAATTGACTACAGTGATCACAAGTCTACAAGGAGCACCATAGTTACTATTTTATTGTCATGCTGACATTAAAGGGAATCTGTCAGCAGGTTTTTGCTATGTAATCTGAGGACAGCACGATGCAGCAGCTGAGATGTGTCACTTATTAGGCTGTGCACTGCTGTTTGGTTTTATTACCGAGAGAATATCACTGCTTGGATCACAGTGCAAGCAAGCCCTGGTTCTGTCCATGCCCCCTCCTCTGATAAGCAGCTCACTGTTAATAGACAATGTACATAGAGTTGTGTGTGGGCGGGGTTAGCTTTTCAGCTCTGCTAGATGCCAACTCGTAAAAACTCTGATTATGTCACAACTGTTGCACCCAGTAAACTAAGTGCTACATTGTTGGAATCAGGGTCTTTTTTCCTACATTATGCTGCTCTCAAATGTGGTAGCAAAAACCTCGTGACAGATTCCCTTTAATTTGCATTTGACAAAGTCACCAAGTATTAAGGAGGTTGTCCACTACTAGGACAACCCCTTCTTAAATGAAATGTTCGTCCCCAATAAAATAGTAAAGCCTATACTCATCTCCCATGGTGGCTCCTAAGATTTAGGCTTGCAGAAAACATTCACAAACATAGGAACATGTTTGATACCTCTGATCAGAAGAAAACATAGGCCCAGTGTTCCTGCATTATGGAGATATACAGTAGGTACATTTTGTGCCATACTATCATACTTCATGCAGTGTTAGATTACAATGCAAAGCTTCTATGGCCTAATATCTCTCTGTACATTGCATATGGTCATTGGATGTATACATGTAGCACACTGGTAGTCTATCCCAAAATACACCATTGTGCATGAGCCCATGTGCCGAGCACAAATATCCTTCTAGTGACGCAGGAACATACTGTATGTTGTGTCTTATGTAAGTTTCAATGGACAGCTGGCATCACTGATCGCACTTAATGTACAGCAAAAGTATCACCAGATGTATCTTTCTACAACGCTGGAAGCCATCTCTGCTACATTTGAACCTATTGATGCCGCTTCTTGCCGTTTTCTTATGTCATTTCTATCCTAAGTCATATTGATCCCCACATTAAATAACAAATCCCACTAATAACCCGTTCAAAATAGCAAAGCCACTGCAGCTAATTTGTGCGGAAATCTGTCTTAATACCATATATACTGGAGATTTTCCGAATACCAACTCATCATGAAAAACAAAGGTGAAAAAACACGCTGTTCAGCACATCATGCCCTGGCAGCTCTTACAAGATTTCAGGTTTTATATCATTATGCATATTAATAACCATTCCTCCTATAAGGCTTGGGGAAATAGACCTCCTTGTAATGTAACCACCAGATCATTCTACATGAACTTCACATTTTCCCATATTCACATACAGTATAAACGATTTTCATGATGGTCGGTGACCACATGTTTCCATTTTGCACATGGCACTGTCCTATTTTCCGTAGCTGTTGCGTAACTGTATTGTTATTTTATTTTTTTTACAGAAATCAATAGGACTCATGGAATTAAGACATTTTGTAATATTTCTCTGCTTCTTTCTCCTTCCGGACTGATCTTTCACTTTGTAAACTCAATATTCAGCGAAGGCAGATTTTCATATCATTGAGATAGTATGACTGTCGCTTCACGGGAACTTGCAGCAGAATATTTGTATCTGCCTATAACATCTCCCTCCTCCTCGCTTGTCACTTTTCATAGAACCTTATAAGTACCAACTGTCATCTCCTGTCTCAGAAAAGGGAACATTTGTCTTCACTGAATATAGATTTCACAGATTTTACCCATGAATTTAAAGTGAATGATCAGTCTAGGAGGAGAAAGAAGCAGATTTCTCCTATAAGATCTGTTAAAAAGTTTCTTATTTTCATATGTTCTATTGATTTATTAACCCAAAATTAAAATGATGATAATTCTTTAATAGTGCAGACAGAGTGAACCCGAACTGTAAAATTCCAGGGTTCATACCGGACATAGTGCTAAACACCGAACACGGACTTCTAGAAGTCAAATTTACAGTTTGGGGGTCCGAGGAGGAGAGAGAGAGATTTTCCTGCTCCAAAGTTCAGGTCACAGTTGATTTCTATAGGGTTGAGGTTTAAGTTTGGGAACAGTTCTGGTGGAACTTTGGACTAATGTTTGGTCGAATCCAAACTTCCATGGGTCAGCTCATCTCTCCTCTATAGCATATTACCACGGGTTCTACCTCTTCACTTTACATATTTGTCTTCAGTAATATCCTGGGCACTACTGTAGGTCAGACAGCTTACAATTAGTGGTGAGCGAGTACACTCGTTGCGCGGGTATTTCCACGCATGCTTGGGTGACCTCCGAGTATTTTGTTGTGCTCGGAGATTTAGTTTCTGTCGACGCAGCTGCATGATTTGCGTCAGCTGGACAGGCTGAATACATGTTGGGGTTGCCTGTTTGTTAGGAAATCCCCACATGTATTCAGGCTGTCTAGCAGCCCCAGATCATGCAGCTGAGATGACAAACGAGTATACTCACTCATCACTACTTACAATCTAATTGACAGTGACATAGGACACAGTGTTTTTCCAGGTGGTTTACTATCTGGTTTCTGTTCTAGTTCCAACAACGGTTTTGAACGTAGAAATCATATAAAATTAAAGGCTATAAATAATGATTTATTATTAACCCAAGATACCAACTTGACTATAAGCGCATAATATTCGTCCAAATATCAAAGAGACACAATGGCTGCGCACAAAATGATGGCTTAACGAGCCACTGTGATGACGTCCAATACATAATACCTCTGAAGTAGCTGGATGGAGAACCAAGTAACAAAGCCACGTCCATAATATTGGACATAGTACTGTACAGTACTAACCATGAGCGGTGCACCCACACCAGTCTTACACACGGGATTATAATCACCCTGATGTAACGGTTGCCATGAAAAAGGACCTGGAAAGTTGAGGGAATGTTTTTGTCAAGAGAAGATGATGGGGTTTTTTTTAAGCGTATTGGTGCGAAGTGCCAGCAAGTTCGGACATTGTGGCGTCACAGATTAAATCTGCCGTCAAAGCTTACATGTTGAATACTGATACAATGTGCATTTCAGCTAAAAAAATAAAACTATTGATAGAGAATTTAGATTGTGAGCCTCAATGTGGACAATGATGAGGTCTGTAAAGCGCTGTGGAATTAATGGCGCTGTATAAAATGAAAAAATAGTGAATCGGTATAATATAGTTTGTTTTGCGAATTTGAAGAATCAGACAATAAAAGACTAATATGAGAAAATGTCCTGCAGGTTATTGCTAAATTCCAAACCACCAAACAATTGCTGCTTGTTAGGACCTCAGGGAGTCCTGCACCAAGAAGATAAGGGACTATTATTGAGGCAGGGCTCGTAAAAGTGCCAATTCAAAGGAGTGCTGTGAAAATAGGAGTGCTGTCCCATCAATACGTTTTTGGGTTTAGCTCACTTGAATTAATATTAAGGCACGGTTAAGCGTTGGCAGGCGGACAGGTGGGAAACATTGTGTCATTGGGATCCTAACAAGACGGCTTAAACAAAACATGGCTCACGTTTTGGGGAAGGGAATCGGCTCTGTTCAGCTTCAAATACAAGGAATGGTTCTGTCAGCTCTGTGGCCATGATCTTCTTCCCATTACTGCAGGGATAAATCATCGTGTTGTGCTCTGGTCTAATTACTTTGGAGAAGCAACAGAGGTGGATCTGGAGTATTAGGGTGTCAGCTAGGGTGTCAGGGAGAAGCTGAAGCAGAGGTCACACGGCTCATTAAGGATATGTACTGTATC
This sequence comes from Dendrobates tinctorius, assembly GCF_039654945.1. NCBI lineage: Eukaryota > Metazoa > Chordata > Amphibia > Anura > Dendrobatidae > Dendrobates > Dendrobates tinctorius. Next base: position 7,592,543 of record NW_027361841.1, on the reverse strand, counting down.
ATGTAAGAGATACGGAATCACACTGATCATGACATTACTGCTAAACATAGTATATTAATGATCTGGTGACTCCCCGTTACAAAAGGGAATTTCCAATAAATAAAGCAGAAATTTAGAGGCACGCCTCTCCGGGCTGCTGCGTTATGCTCCATAGACATAAGAAGAGGTCATGCAGCACAGAAATGGAGAATCCCACCACTAAAATAGCCGCATCCTGTTGGGACAATAATATGTTACTTCCAGTAGACATTAGCCAGAAGAGTCTCCCCGCAATTGCCAGAAAGGAGATGGCATTTCTGCATTCATTCCAAACGGAAGCCACTGAACTGGAGGCTGGGGGTCCTATCCTGCAAATAATACATCTACACATGGAGAGTGACGCTTCTGCCAAACACCCACCAATGAGGGTGCACACGAGGGGATGATGCGTGTCATTTCCGACATTCACAGTATAGTAACAGCCTGGCATGGGGATTACACTGCTCTGTACAACAGGAGACACCAGGCAGGCACAGGCCATTATTAGGGGGGTCACAAAGCATCATCCATCCTGGCACCCATGTATAGACGGGTAATGTCTGGGCCTCAGTCAGGAGCGTGGAGACTTCCCTGGAAGTGCTGGCAGACTTTCCCCAACTTGGAAATGACTGCCAATGTTTAAGAAAATAAAGAATTTCTAAGGCTTGTAAGTCCGAAAAACTCAGCTAAGGAATTCAGGCACATGGTGTACTATCAGCAGCGGTCACCGCTACCTAAATGTCCCTAATAGTTACTATCGGGCAATATCACATTAACAGATATTATAATTATAGAACTATTAAACTTTATGTAAAGCGCTGCAGAATATGTTGGCGTTATATAAAGAAAGATTATTATTATATAACAACGAGCTAAATGGAATTATAGTCATGAATGTAATACTAGAAGTGCAGGGACATTGCCAGATACTTTATAGATAGATAGATGGATGGATAGATAGATAGATATGGGATAGATAGATAGATAGATAGATATGGGATAGATAGATAGATAGATATGGGATAGATAGATAGATAGATAGATAGATAGATAGATATGGGATAGATAGATAGATAGATAGATATGGGATAGATAGATAGATAGATAGATAGATAGATAGATAGATAGATAGATAGATATGGGATACTGTAGCTATGGGATAGATAGAGAGATAGATATTGGATGGATAGATAGATAGATAGATAGATAGATAGATAGATAGATAGATAGATAGATAGATATGGGATGGATAGATAGATAGATAGATAGATAGATACATAGATATGGGATAGATAGATAGATAGATAGATAGAGGCTAGAGATAGATATTCTGCCTATGTTTCCATAGAAATATAATAGCTATATATGCTGAGCACACCCCTATGAAGCGAAGTCTGTGGCTCGTCACTTCTCCCGCACAGGTGTCTCCAGTATCGGACCCAGTCACTTTGTGAATCCCCAGCCATCCATACTTTGGGTTCTGTTCCTGCTTTGCTATCTATGCAGTGAATAAAAATCCCAAAAGGCAATGTACCTGTGAGCTCAGTGGTGAGAGTCCGGCAGATAGACGGCTGCAGTCCACCACTTCCAGGAGGTGATGACAGGACAGTGTGTGATCCGCTGCCGGGAGGTGTCAGGTCCTGCTTAATGACTGAAGCTGGGCTAGTGCTGCAGTGGGTGTCCTGCTGTCCGGGGTGCTGCCATAGCCGGGGCTGGAGCCCTCCACTCAGTCATCCACTCTGTCCACAAACCAATGCTTTGCCTGCGTGAGTGACTCCGGCTCCTCCGGCGGGGGGAGGAGGCGCCGCCCGTCCACTCTCCGATCAGGCGGCACTTGCTGGTCTGGCAGCGCTCGTGCTCACTGCTCGGCGCACACAGGGGCAGAGCGCAGGACGGGCGCTACACGTGAGGTATTACAGTGATTCATTGTTCAGCCAGCCACGACCTCGCCAGTATGAATGACATAACTGCCTCGGCACTCACACGGCGTGCCAAGAGTTAATGCAGTACTTAACCCTTCCGGAGAATGTTCCCGTATATGTACCGTACGGTGTGCGCCTCCACATTGCTGTTACTTGTACAGGTTACCTGGATGAATCGGCTTTAATGTGACACCAGATTAACAACCCAAAAATCTACTTTATAGAGTGGTCACTTCTCATTCCCTTCTGTAGGGGGCGATAATGAGGGCAAAAAAATTACTGACCAGTCTCTTAAACTATCATTCACTGTTTTGCAAATAAAGCAGTTTTCCTCTTTCAACTTTTTTTCCCAAATTCCTTGTGGACACATTAAAAATAATAATAACAACGTTCACAGCTCTGCAGTCAATCACTATTGTCGGTGGCGCATTGCATTTAAGGTCACATTCACACGTTCAGTATTTGGTCAGCATTTTACCTCAGTATCTGTGGCGCCCCTGAGGCTCAGGCGCCACAGAGGTACTGCATCTTCTCCTAAGGTGTGGTGCCACACCGTCTGGGTAAGATGGGAGCTCCATTCCACACTCCAACACTCGCACCCCACACAACAGGGTAGTTCTGCACAACCACATTGCGGCTCAGTGCTTGGAGAGTAGCAGAGCACCTCTGGTGGTTCCCTGCTTGGAACACTGGATGTGTTGGGAGGTGGGTGGAGTTTAGATCCATATAAAAGATTGGGAAGGTTTAGAATTAGAGGTTCAGTCTGACAGAAAGTCGGCGGAGTAGGAAGTCACTCAGAGAGGAGTGAGGATCCCTGGAAGAAGGGATGGAGGAAGGAGTGCTGCAGCTGCCTCAGTGACCTGAGCCAGCTGGCACGGGAAAGTAAGGAAGGTGGAAAGACGTAGAACTGTAACCTAAGTTTCCATAAGAAAGAGAGTCAAGTACGGAACGAAGGAGTAGAGAACAGAGAGGAGACGTGGGTTGGAGGAGGAACCCTGCCTATAGGTTCTCAGCGCAAGGCCGGGGCCCGGTCCCCGAGGTTGTATGGACACTTATGGTTCTGCAGCAGACACCAGTGGAGTAGTTGGCTGTAAATGCATTACTCCCATCCAAGACTTGAGGCACAACAGCAACATAGATAGAGAGCCGGGAGTGAGGCGTCCCCGAAGCAGGCTACAGCTGTCTGCCGTGCAAGTAGAGTTCTAGGAACATCTCTTAGGAGGCATTCCAGGGTTACTGGAGTGCTTCACACCAAAAGGCGCATTGGCGGAGTCATTCAGGAAGGTACATGTTGGCAGAGTGTTGGAGAGGAGAACCCCGACTTGCCCGGAAGGTTGGTTGAGTCTTTACCCCGGAGGACACGGCATGGAGGCAAGCACCAGTGTGTACCACGAACTGTGAGTAAAGCTTTGAAACTGCAGCTCTGGTGTCCTCCATTCATTTGTGCGCTAACACCTTCAGCACCGCTACAGCTGGGTACCAGCATCCATACCATCCTGCGCCTCTCCTCATCCATAGCACCTACACTGCCCTGGGACTACAGCTCCACCTGTGGGGAGCTACACCATCTTTGCTGCACCACAACATCAGTCCCAGCGGATCTGCATGCAGCGTCGGCTTAACACCTCCCTTGCCGAACACCACAGGTGGCGTCACAAACTATTCCATTAACTACTACAAACCACCCTTGATTTGGGGCGCCCAGGGCCACGGACCGGGTCACCGCTGCCACGACGCATCCCCCGGACACCGGCCCGGTACCGAGTACCCCACAGCCCGGGGAGGCGACCCATATCTATAAGCCAAAACAAGGAGTGGGTGATAAACACAGAAGTGGTGACGTGTTTCTATTAGGCCGGGATCACACATGTGAGAAACATGGCCGAGTCTCGCATGTTAATACCCGGCACTGCCACCGGCACTCAGGAGCGGAGCGTGCGGCTCCATGTATTGTTATGCAGCCGCATGCTCTGCTCCTGAGTGCCGGCGGCAGTGCCGGGTATTAACATGCGAGACTCGGCCATGTTTCTCACATGTGTGATCCCGGCTTTATACTTTCCCTCTGATTGTTTCTCTCCTGGTTTTGGCTTACAAATACTGAGGTAAAATTCTGACCAAATACTGAGGTAAAATACTGACCAAATACTGTACTGATAGTGTGAACGTGGCCTAACACCAAGTCCAGTGATTGGCTGCAGCGCTGTTTACCTCTACACAAACACTAGAGCAGCAGAAAAAATGCATAGCTGAATCCGGAGTGGGTGATACCAGCCGACTATATTATTTCTAACTTAGCCCCAACTAATTTGTACAAAAGGTGAAAGTGGAATGCCCTTTTAAATGATGACTTGAAGGGTTAATACACCTACATTTCTGGTACTGTGCCCCAAAATACAGGCTCCGTCAGACTGAGCGTATAGAGAGCTATTCTTCCCTAATACAATCCTTCTAGGGAAGAACACTTAGCCCATATGAACTTCAGATTTTCCTGTCCTCCTACTAAATCTGACCGTTAAAGGGATTGTCTACTTTCGGATTGCTTTAAAAAAATAAACTTATCTTTACTCACCCTCCCCTGGTCCAGCGTTGGCTCTCCGCTGCTGCTCCCATTGCCTGTTATTGTTTACAGTTCTGACGTCACGTTGACTGTGCTGCAGCCAATCAGGTTCTGAGTGTCTACTTACTCGGACCTCACTTATTGGCTTCAGCATTATCAATGTGACATCAGAGCTGCAGACAGTAACGGGCACTGGGAGCAGCATGGAGACAGCACTGGACCTGTTGTGGGTGAGTAAAGCACATTTTTATTTTTACAACAGGTGACAGAGGCTTTCTGAAAACAGAAACCCCTAATTAAAGGGCTTATCCATTACTAGTACAACCCCATTCTCACTCTGAATATTAGCCTGTGTGAAAATAAACACACTTGTACTCACCTCCCATGCAAGCGGTGTCGGCACTCGCATTCCTGGGGCTCACATGAGGTTATGGAACGTGATCAGTCAGCACTGGCGTCACTGTTCCAGCCGTCGGATGTACAAATTATCAAGAGGAAGTCAGGGCCGCGGCTGGCTGCTCACATCCTCTTGATTAGGCGGCAGAGTGACAGTGCTGATTGGACGCAGGGATCATGTGACATAACAACCTCACACGAGCCCTCGGAACGCGAGTGTCAACAGCGCTGGAACGGCGCCGGCACGGGAGGTGAGTATAGGACTTTTATATTATATCGGGGGCAAACATTCAGAGTGAGAAGGGGCTTTCCAAGTAGTGGACAACCTCTTTAAAGGCCCCATTACACATAACAATGTCCCAGCGATCCCACCAACGATCCGACATGGATGGGATCACTGGGACATAGTTAGGCTGATAGCTGGTGAGCTGTCGCATAGACAGCCCCTTCAGCGATCAGGACCAGCGAGCAAGCTGGTATCCAAGGTAAACAGCAGGTATCTAAGAGCCGCACAGCTCTTGGATACCCACTGTTCACCCTAGATACCAGCGTGCACGCTGGTATCCAATGTAAACAGCGGGTATCAAGAGCCGTGCGGCTTCTTAGTAACCAGATGCTTACGTTGGAAACCAGCGTCGCTGATCGCTGGTCTCTCGTTGCTGGTCAGCGGGAGACCAGCGATCAAAAAATGGCCCAGGACGATCCTGCATGATCAGCGATACCCGGCAGGGGGGGCGGTCGCTGATCCCCATCACACACAGCGATATCGCTGGAGAGATCGCTGATACGTCACAAAATCAGCGATCTCGCTGTGTGTGACGGGGCCCTAACTCTCTGTTTGTAAAATCAGTGGTTGGAGTAGAGAGCGCTCAGGCCCCAATGGCAGCCATATTACGAGAGTATAAAACACCGGAGCACAATATTACGAGTGGTTGAGAGATTTTTCCATCAAGTATTGTATAAGAATAGCGATGTGTCAGATACTACTAGCTAACAAATGGTTAATGCTATGTGGTCCATTTTCTTTCTATATAATCTCTAGGGGAACACTTGACATGGCCCCGGTGTTACCATAGGGATTGATTGACTCTTGTCTGTTTACACACCATTAGCAGCGCTTCTAGCCAAGCGAAAATGTTGCTGTTTTAATACAAAAGTAAAACATACAAACGAGTCCGTGGAAATGTCAGATATGCCATGTTATGTTATGTACATCCTCACAACCCAGCACGGGAACCTGAAAGATCGGATTCTAAAATATAGATTTTATATCTGATTTATTGGTTCGGGGGAGGAGAGGTTTTTATCCATTAAAGGCAATGTCAAATGGTGGGGTCACAGACTGTGCGGGATAGCTTCAATAAACACTGACCTCTTTCCATATTGTGTGTGATGTTCTTTACAGTCTGTTTAGACTATAAGCTCACCATAATCGCATGACTGCGCCAGCCCTCAGGCCGTACACGCATCCCACCATGAGACAATGCACGTACAGAGCAAAGGATCATGAATAGTGTTGAGCATTCCGATACCGCAAGTATCGGGTATCGGCCGATACTTGCTGTATCGGAATTCCGATACCGACTTCCGATATTTTTTCAATATCGGAATTCGGCATCGGAATCGGAAGTTCAGTTGATTGACGGCCTGACGTCATCATGATGCGCGGTGTGTGCGCATCATGATGCGCCGTCATTTCGGGCCTTCCGGGGGTCTCTGCCGGCCTGCCGGGGGGCTGTGCCGGCCTGCCGGGGGGCTGTGTGGACTGCCCGGGGTCTCTGCCGGCCTGCCGGGGGGCTGTGCCGGCCTGCCGGGGGGCTGTGCACCCTGTGGGGGTCTGTACCGGCCTGCCGGGGGGCTGTGCCGGCCTGCCGGGGGGCTGTGCTGATGTCCGGGGGTCTGTGCAAGCATCGTCCGATGGGACTACAAGTCCCATCGGGCGATGCCTGCTACCATGACAGTGATTGACACATTAGCCAATGATGGGACAGTAGTAGTCCCATCATCCGGCTAATGTGTTAAATGTTAAAAAAAAAAAAAAAAAAAAAAAAAATACTACATACATACTACATGCTACATACATACTACATATATACTACATACATACTACATACATACTACATACATACTACATGCATGCTACATACATACTACATATATACTACATACATACTACATACATACTGCATGCTACATACATACTACATACATACTACATACATACTACATGCATGCTACATATATACTACATACATACTACATATATACTACATGCATGCTACATATATACTACATACATACTACATATATACTACATACATGCTACATATATACTACATACATACTACATATATACTACATACATGCTACATACATACTACATACATACTACATATATACTACATGCATGCTACATATATACTACATGCTACATACATACCACATACATACTACATACATGCTACATATATACTACATGCATGCTACATACATACTACATATATACTACATGCATGCTACATACATACTACATGCTACATGCATGCTACATACATACTACATGCTACATACATACCACATATATACTACATACATACAATACATTCATACAATACATACATAGACATACAGTACATATAACATAGAGTAACATACTTACCAATACTTGTCACATTGTTCCCCGAAGCCATTGTCTTTCCGGAATAAATATTAACATAACAAACCACAAAAATACTCACCCACGATCCGAAGCAGTCCACGAGTGTGTCCCACGACGATCTTGGGTAGAGAACGGCAGCATCAGATGATGCTGCCGTTCTCTACGGGCTGCAGGAATCCAATGACGGAAGGTAGGTATCCTTCCGCACTGTATTCCTCCGCCACTTAAAAAAAAAAAAGTCCCTAGTCTCACTTTATGCCATTGCTGTGTGGGAAATTCCCACACAGCAATGGCATAAAGTGAGACTAGGGACTTTTTTTTTTTTTAAGTGGCGGAGGAATACAGTGCGGAAGGATACCTACCTTCCGTCATTGGATTCCTGCAGCCCGTAGAGAACGGCAGCATCAGCTGATGCTGCAGTTCTCTACCCAAGATCGTCGTGGGACACACTCGTGGACTGCTTCGGATCGTGGGTGAGTATTTTTGTGGTTTGTTATGTTAATATTTATTCCGTAGACGACAATGGCTTCGGGGAACAATGTGACAAGTATTGGTAAGTATGTTACTCTATGTTATATGTACTGTATGTCTATGTATGTATTGTATGAATGTATTGTATGTATGTAGTATATATGTGGTATGTATGTAGCATGTAGTATGTATGTAGCATGCATGTAGCATGTAGTATGTATGTAGCATGCATGTAGTATATATGTAGTATGTATGTAGCATGCATGTAGTATATATGTAGCATGCATGTAGTATGTATGTGGTATGTATGTAGTATATATGTAGTATGTATGTAGTATATATGTAGCATGTATGTAGTATGTATGTAGCATGCATGTAGCATGTAGTATGTATGTAGCATGCATGTAGTATATATGTAGTATGTATGTAGTATATATGTAGCATGTATGTAGTATGTATGTAGCATGCATGTAGCATGTAGTATGTATGTAGCATGCATGTAGCATGTAGTATGTATGTAGCATGCATGTAGTATATATGTAGTATGTATGTAGCATGCATGTAGTATATATGTAGTATGTATCATGTAGTATGTATGTAGCATGCATGTAGTATATATGTAGCATGCATGTAGTATATATGTAGTATGTATGTTGCATGTAGTATGAATGTAGCATGTATGTAGTATGTAGTATGAATGTAGCATGTATGTAGTATGTAGTATGAATGTAGCATGTAATTTTTTTTTTTTTTTTTTTTTTTACATTTAACACATTAGCCGGATGATGGGACTACTACTGTCCCATCATTGGCTAATGTGTCAATCACTGTCATGGTAGCAGGCATCGCCAGATGGGACTTGTAGTCCCATCGGACGATGCCTGCACAGACCCCCGGAGCCTGCACAGACCACCGGCAGGCCGGCACAGCCCCCCGGCAGGCCGGCACAGCCCCCCGGCAGGCCGGCACAGCCCCCCGGAGCCTGCACAGACCACCGGCAGGCCGGCACAGACCACCGGAGCCTGCACAGACCCCCTGGCAGGCCGGCACAGCCCCCCGGCAGGCCGGCACAGCCCCCCGGCAGGCCGGCACAGCCCCCCGGAGCCTGCACAGACCACCGGCAGGCCGGCACAGACCACCGGAGCCTGCACAGACCCCCTGGCAGGCCGGCACAGCCCCCCGAAAGGCCCGTACAGACCCCAGAGAGGCTGTACAAGGGCAGGAAAGGGTTTTTCTTATTCCGATACCGGAAGTCCCATAGACTTGAATGGGACTTCCGGTATCGGAATCGGCGATACCGATACTTTTTTTAAAGATCGGCCGATACCATCCGATACGATACTTTGAAGTATCGGATGGTATCGCTCAACTCTAATCATGAATGGTCAGGTCTTATGATAATGGATTGTTGATGATGAGGACTCTTACTGTTATAGTTTAGGTATGGCTTAGGTGGTATAGTGCGTATTTATATCATCGTAATAAGAACATTCCTAGAAAATGTCTTTAAAGGGATATTTCAATTAAAGGAGTAGCATCATCACAGTAATTACGTCAATACCTCTGTATTACACATCTGTGTCTCCATTTTGTAATCCATCAGCAAATTCTCATGTAAATGAGCGTGCAGGTTCAGGGGCTGGTTCTGCCCTTCTAGCTTTCCAGCCTCTTCCTCCTCCCAGTATCACCCTCCTGCTAGTGAATGACAAGTCACTCTTTTATGTGGCCTGCTCCCTTGGTCAGGGCGGTGCATGCACATCATTGTCCTGATGATGTCACGAGATAATTGAGACATGGATTTGTAATATAATTGTATAGAATTAATCATCATTGCAGGTACTTTACTGTGAGAACGTTGCTTTGGGGTCTAAACACCTGCTGACAAGTTCTCTTTCTTTCTGGAAACAGCTCCCACCTTGGGTATTGGCTGTCCCTGTTATTGCAGTTCAGATGAATCCATGGAAATATGCTGCTTTGCCTGACACAGCCATGAACAACATTAGTGCCGTTTAAGGGGAAGAAAAGTGAAACTTTTTTTTAATCCCTCCCAAAATTTTATTGTCACACAAGTAAAAAAAAAACCCAAAGTTCACGCACTGCATATGTGAAGGGGATTTTACACACGTGAAATTGGAAGCAAATTACAGTGCCAGCAAAGTGAGTTTTAACTTAAAGTGGTGCTCCAGCACCTAAAATGTATTTTCTAATTATCTATCTTTACACACTAACCACTTTTGTAATTTCCTTTATTACACAACACCTTATACTTCTCCCTACATTCATACCTTATCTCCATTTGCATTTTTTTTACTGCACTTCCTGTGACGTTTCTTTTGAGTTTTAATGTACTCTCAAATATGATATCATTGGAGGCCAGGGCGGCATTCACGCCCCTCCTGGAACAGGACATCATTAGGAGACAACACTAGTTTCTTGCATCCCTGCCCCCACTGAAGACGTCCTGGATCCTGGGTGATGAACACTGTGGGAGATGCGAGTGCAGCGCCAGCACTCTGCTTCTATCTCTGCCACCGTAGTTTCTGTGAAAGAAGATGTAGTCAGGGGGTGGAGATAGAAGGATTGAGTGACACCAGCGCCGCCACCTGTTTGATTGATTTGAGGGCAGTGCTAAACACTGTGGGGCAGAAGTGTCACTCACTGCTTTCTCACAGAAGCTACAGTGGCTGGAGATAGAAGCAGTGTGACAACTGCAACAATATGCAACATGTTGCGTTCGGCGCAGGTCGCTGCACCGTCTAAACAACGCATGCGGAGGCATCCGCATGGCCCTGCGCACCCATGTTAAATATACTGTTGTGGCCAAAAGTATTGACACCCCTGCAATTTTGTCTCCCGACGCCAAGACTTTTCCTGCGCTGCGCCAATCCTCTGGAATGCTCTACCACAAGAAATTAGGACTATCCACACTTTGCAGTTTTAGGCGCTCTCTCAAAACACATCTATTCAGTGCAGCCTATCACGTTCACTAATCAGTCATTTTATGTGCAAGTGTGAGTATGTACCCCATTCACTATCTCTGTCCCCCACCTTCCCAAGATGGCTGGACCGTCATTGTAAATACATCATTGTAAATACACACCTGTACTCTATCTCCCCCACCTCATTGTAGATTGTAAGCTCTCACGAGCAGGGTCGTCTTATTTTAAATACTGTATTGTTAACGTTGTTACTTATGACTTGTGCTTTGAAACTGTTAAACTGTAAAGCGCTGCGGAATATGTTGGCACTATACAAATAAAGATTATATATATAGATTATATATATATATATATATATATACACACAGTTGTGGCCAAAAGTATTGACACCCCTGCAATTCTGTCAGATAATACTCAGTTTCTTCCTGAAAATGATTGCAAACACAAATTCTTTGGTATTATCTTCATTTAATTTGTCTTAAATGAAAAAACACAAAAGAGAATGAAGCAAAAAGCAAAACATTGATCATTTCACACAAAACTCACACAAAACTCCAAAAATGGGCCAGACAAAAGTATTGGAACCCTCAGCCTAATACTTGGTTGCACAACCTTTAGCCAAAATAACTGTGACCAACCGCTTCCGGTAAGGCCTCTTTCACACTTCCGTTTTTGACCATCAGTCAAAATCCACCAGTTTTTTAAAAAAACGGATCCGCCATTTTTTTTGGTGGATCCGTTTTTTTCCCCATTGAGTTGCATTACTAGCGGATCTTGACGGATGGCCATCTCTCTCTCTCTCTGTATCTCTCTCTCCGGACTGCGGTTCCTTTAAAATTATGCATTCAACGGATCCATAAAAAAAAACGGTCCGGTGGCATCCGTTTGCATCAGTTACAAATGGATCCGCTTTCCGCCATTTTGGCGGATTTTAACTGACTACAAAAAACGGAAGTGTGAAAGAGGCCTAACCATCAATGAGTTTCTTACAATGCTCTGCTGGAATTTTAGACCATTGTTCTTTGGCAAACTGCTCCAGGTCCCTGATATTAGAAGGGTGCCTTCTCTAAACTGCCATTTTTAGATCTCTCACAAGGAGGTCTATGGGATTCAGGTCTGGACTCATTGCTGGCCACCTTAGAAGTCTCCAGTGCTTTCTCTCAAACTATTTTCTAGTGCTTTTTGAAGTGTGTTTTGGGTCATTGTCCTACTGGAAGACCCATGACCTCTGAGGGAGACCCAGCTTTCTCACACTTAGCCCTACATTATGCTGCCAAATTTGTTGGTAGTCTTCAGACTTCATAATGCCATGCACACGGTCAAGCAGTCCAGTGCCAGAGGCAGCAAAGCAACCCCAAAACATCAGGGAACCTCCGCCATGTTTGACTGTAGGGACCGTGTTTTTTTCTTTGAATGCCTCTTTTTTTCTCCTGTAAACTCTATGTTGATGCCTTTGCCCAAAAAGCTCTACTTTTGTCTCATCTGACCAGAGAACATTCTTCCAAAACGTTTTAGGCTTTTTCAGCTAAGTTTTGGCAAACTCCAGCCTGCCTTTTTTATGTCTCGGGGTAAGAAGTGGGGTCTTCCTGGTCTCCTACCATACAGTCCCTTTTCATTCAGACACCGACGGATTGTACGGGTTGACACTGTTGTACACTCGGACTGCAGGGCAGCTTGAACTTGTTTGGATGTTAGTCGAGGTTCTTTATCCAACATCCGCACAATCTTGTGTTGAAATCTCTTGTCAATTTTTCTTTTCCGTCCACATCTAGGGTGGTTAGCCACAGTGCCATGGGCTTTAAGCTTCTTGATGACACTGTGCACGGTAGACACAGGAACATTCTGGTCTTTGGAGATGGACTTGTAGCCTTGAGATTGCTCATGCTTCCTCACAATTTGGTTTTTCAAGTCCTCAGACAGTTCTTTGGTCTTCTTTCTTTTCTCCATGCTCAATGTGGTACACACAGGGACACAGGACAGAGGTTGAGTCAACTTTAATCCATGTCAACTGGCTGCAAGTGTGATTTAGTTATTGCCAACACCTGTTAGGTGCCACAGGTAAGTTAGCAGGTGCTGTTAATTACACAAATTAGAGAAGCATCACATGATTTTTCGAACAGTGCCAATACTTTTGTCCACCCTCTTTTTTATATTTGGTGTGGAATTATATCCAATTTGGCTATAGGACAATTCTTTTTGTGTTTTTTCACTTAAGACAAATTAAATGAAGATAATAATCCCAAAGAATTTGTGTTTGCAATCATTTTCAGGAAGAAACTGAGTATTATCTGACAGAATTGCAGGGGTGTCAATACTTTTGGCCACAACTGTAGGTACTCAGGCCACATGCAGAACGCATGCAGACATAGGCGGAGCTGACCAGAGGAGGTGCGGTGGTGGGCGGAACTTCACTGAGGACGTACGAAGCCCTCCGCAGCACCTCCATCCGCAAGTGTGAATCTAGCCTAAATGCAGCACTGCCTCCTGATGATGTCCTGTTTCAGTGGGGTGACAAATGCTGCAGGGAGTGAATGCAGATCCAGCCTCCTGTGACATTACATTTCAGATTCCTCTCAAACTACATGCCACAGTAAATACAGCAAATGAACGTATATCAGTACTAGATAGATGGGGTAAAGTTTTGGGTATTGTGTAATAAAGCAAATTATAAAAGTGGTTAGGGTGTAAGGCTAGATTGTTAGAAAATATATTTTAATCTCATCAGCATATCACATTTCTTTTCTCAATATGTGTGCAATTTGGCTATTTTGTGTTTTTAAAAATCAAAACCATTATTGCCGAAGAGCATATTGTGGCATGGATTTTATCTATTATATTTTAGTGGGTTCCCTAAAGTTAAGCTTCCATGATGAGTCTGTAGTGAGTTTTGCATATTTTACAGTTTATTTATTTGTTTATTCTAACAAAGTGGGTGTGATTTACAGTAGTCCTGTGCCCGCTGTCCATTTTTTCACGCAGTGTAAACTGACCCGTGGTGCCGCGTTTAAAATCCACATATTGTCAATTTCTCTCTCACGAGTATGCTGCGTTTTATGTGTGCATTTTGTCTATAGAATTGCATCATATGCGGAAAGTCTGCTAGTAAAAAAGCACAAATGCATTTTTAATTACGTTTATGAAATACCTGGCCAAATACCACGAAGGATCAAACACAAAGTAGCTTTACTTAAAGTATGACATACGAATTAGAAAACGCAGCGTCAAAAACGCTATAAAAATCTATATAATAAAACACAATGAAAAAAATGCAAGTAACCAAATGTATCCAGTAGGTGCATAAATTCTGAAGAAAATCTGCAATATCAAAAGCTTTCCAAATACTTATCGTGGGAACGTAGCCATATCTGCAAGTTAAAATGCATATACATATATAAGATGCAGAAATATTGACGATTTCAGTTTTGAAATTTGCATGTAAAATCCACTCCAAATATGCAGTATGTGAACTAAGCCTAACAACACAGACTGTGTTTTGACAGTGTCAGATAGTTGGACTTTCCTTCCAGACTGCATGAGAAATTGCTGGAAATCTGTTCTAATTACAAGACAATATGATTGTAGCCTGATAATATCACTTTCCTCAGTTTAAAGGCTTTTGTGGTGAAGTCTGACATTTTGGTTTAAGACCAGCAGGAGCGCTGTGTGACCTTGCCAAATCGCTCTATGTCTCAGTGCAGGCCAAAATTACACAGCAAACTCCTAGGGACAGGGATTGTTATTGCTTTGCTCTGGTGTCATAGCACTATAGGAGCCAAGTGCAGACACTGTAACTCACTGGTTTGATCATGTATTTTCTAGTATATAATTTGTCTCTTCAAGCTTCAAGTAGTAACAGAAACACTTTGATTTATTGTGCAGCGTTTCACCAGAAACATTCTTTTGTATACCAGGCCATTCCTCTTTCTTTTTTTTTTTTTTTCCTGAAATTGACTAGAAGAATGCAAGGGGTTGCTCATCATAAAATGAATTGGTGCCATTCACTGGAATCTCTGTTATCTTTAGAAAAAGCTTGACTGCACATTGTTGCAGACAAGTGCTAGTGTGCCACAGCCAGCAAAATAAAACATACCTGTATTACACCGCCCTCAGATTGTAAGCTACTCTAATCAGCAATCTCCCACCTGCTTGGAATTTCTCTGTTATTGTCCTTGAGCAGTGACTCAAAACAGGATTTCGTCACATAAATAAAACTTTTAAAGAAACATGGATATGATGTAGAAACATATATTTAATATCGATACTTGAAGAGTAACCGTTGCTTTAATTTTTAATGCATAAATTAACAGTACATGTGTTAGGCGCTGGGATACTCCCGCTGCACAGGATTGATTTCAAGCCTTGTCTGGTGCTGTGATATCCCATTCAGGCTCAGCTGCTGGAATGACTCCTCAGCACAGACTTCGTCCCAGCGCCTTGCCCAGGCTCATGCTGCACGTGTAGTTGCTACTGGCTTGCCAGCTAAGCCTATGGTGACTAATTCTTTACACATGCAGTGCTGTGCTCTGGAGCCTAAGGCCAGATTTCATCCTACTGAGCATGTCTGGGATGTGGCGCCTTCTCATTGGTGCTTGGACATCACCTACTCTGGTTATGTGGCAGCTTCTGATTGGTCCACAGGCAAGGTCCTGTCTGTCTGGACTTCAGCTGTATGTATAAAAGGTCCTCTACCTGTGGGCTAGTATTGTGTGTTTGGTGTGTTGGTGGCTGCTTTACCACCCTGTGTGCCGCTAATAGCACTGCAATTGTTGGTCTAGACAGGCATTGTAGTGTGGGAACTCCTGCTTGAACTTAGCACCTGCACCAGGCGTCCTCAGGCACGCATGCTAAAGCACATCCTGTGTCAGAGCAGGGTCAAGCACCAGCTTAGTCTTCCCTGGGGAGTTAAGTTATAGGGACCCCAATTATTATTTTCCTATACACCTGTACAGTCTAACAGGGTATAGTCCTTTTTGCGTTACTTCATTGTACCACTCTGTGGTGTAACAGAGCTTGTTACTTTGCGCTCTGTGCACACTGAGTGACATTTAACTCAGTGTGCTTAACGTGTTTTCTCATAGCCTTGCTCTGCCATTGTGCTAGCTGTAGTTTCTCCAACACTGCACGGTGGACCCCGGGTTGAGAACGCACCTTATTATAATTTCTTATTTGGTGCATTCCACCATCCTAACAACATGTGCAAATCAGAAACTGCTCTTTAAGGTCATGAATATGGACGCGACTCCACTCCCATAGGCGTGGCGTCCAAATTCATGACCTTCATGAGCGGTACTATGTGAACGCTCTGCACAGGAAGAAGCTGATGCGCCAGGATAGAGATGCAGGGAAGTTCAGCGACTGTGTGAAGGTAAGTATGATGGGGAGGACAGGGGAGCCCAGCCATGTATACAAGGGTGGGATCGGGGCCATGCATACAAGGGTGTCGCTGTCTCCCATCTCCCCTAGATGGGACTGTCTTGTTGCAGGAAAACAAGCCCAGTGTTCCCACTGATACAGGGAAACAAGCCCGGTGCTCCCACTCATTCAAAACCTATGGTGAGTTGAGTCACATTCACATTATAAATGTTATTATTAAGCAATAAGTATGCACTACTAAACTACAACCCCGTCCATAGCCCCATCCCCTTATGACCAAAGCCCTGCCCCTGCCACACCTCCATCCCCGCCCTGCCAGGCCATGGAAGAATGGTCTTGCTTGAAGCCTGTCCCTGGTGCAAAAAAGGTTGGGGACCACTGGCATATACCACCTCTACAGTTGGCACAATGCAGTCAGGCAGGAAATGTTTTCCTACCCTCCAAACTAGAGTCCAATGTCGGCATGTTTTACATTACTCTAGCTGACATTTGGAATTATGCTTCGTGATGTGATGCTTTCATGAAGCTGCTTCACCATGGAAATCTAGGCCAAGAAGAAAAAATGTTGCTGTCATGTCAATAATAGAGGAGGTTTGGATCTCTGGAGTTATTGAGTCACCAGAGCTTTGGTGACCTTTATGCACAATGCTCCTCAGAACTTGATGACCCTGGTCTGTAACTGTACTTGGTCTGCCACTTTGTGGCAGACTAACTGAGGTTTTTAAATATTTACGCTATTCAGCGATACCACTTAGGCTATGTGCCCATGTATGCAGAAAAAAACAAACTTCTTCCCAGGAAAAACGTGCTGTCTTTTTTGCATCTTTTTCAGCGTTTTTCCCAAGATTTTCGCGTGCGAAATTCAAGCACTTTCCAAGTGATCTGAAGCATCGCTTGGCATGTGATTGACAGGTTGGTCACACTTGTCAAACATACTGTTTGACGAGTGTGACCAACTTTTTACTATTGAGACCGCCTATGCGGCATCAATAGTAAAAGATAGAATATAAAAAAAAAAAAAAAAAAATCGTGATATTCTCACCTTCCAACGCGCAGCCTTCCCAGGCCTCAGTGATGCTCCCGTTCCCAGTAATGCCTTGTGAGACCTTTGATGACGTAAAGTCTTGCGATACTGTAGCGGTCTCGCGAGATTGTACGTCATCACAGGTCCTTGCCGCAAGGCATTACTGGAACAGGAGCATCGCTGAGGCCTGGGAAGGATGCGCTGGACGCCGGAAGATGAATATAACCCAATTTTTTTTTATTTTTTATTCTTTTTTTTTACAGGGATATGGTACCCAGGGCCTGGAGGACAGTCTCCTCTCCGCCACACTGTGGGTACCAGCCGCACATAAGCCGCTCACTTTGTGCATGGTGGGCATAGCCACATGTGGGAAGTAAGCAGATCTCATGCATTCCTATGGGTGCGGAATCGTGGCAATTCTTTCCGCAAAAAGAATGAGCATGCTGCGTTTTTTTCTGCGATGCAATTCCGCCGCGGAAAAAAATCGCAGCTTTAGCACAGCATGTGTGGAATGCCATAGGGAATGCATGGAGTGCTTTCTGTATGTGTTTTTTAAGCGTTTTTGCGGCGAAAATCGTGGCAAAAATGCTTAAAAATCGCAATGTGTGCACACAGTCTCACAGTTGATTGTGGAATAGTTAGGAGGAAGAAATTTCATGAACTGACTTACTGCAATAGTGACTCCTGTCAAAGTACCACGCTCAAATGCACTGAATGATGACCCATTCTTTTAGAGACGTTTGTTAAGGTAGACAGTATATCTAGGTGCTGGATTTTATTCACCTGTGCTAATGAAATTTAATGAAAAAGACATTAAATCTAAAGAAATTTTGAAAGGTATCATAAATAACTCATGGATGATATATGCATGTCTCTAACATAATACAGTGGCAAAATTTGCTAACAATCACACACACCACATGGGACTTATTTAATAGAGATGAATCGCTAATGAAATATTGATTATGTGGTATATATAATTATGTAGGCCAGATGGGATGTTTCAATTAAACTGAACAGGTAGACTATGGTGCATATATTAAGATGTACTACCTATACTGAAATGCATTGAACGTTTTATTTGATTCCTGTACAAGATGTTGTTAGGAACGGCGCAACGCGCTAAATAAAAATAAATAAAGTGCGTTTGCTGTTCGGGGTCCACCGTGCAGTAGATGTTACACCACTGCTAGGTAATGACAGACAAGCAATATGGCGGTATAATGCGCACAGATTAGACCACCCGAAGTGTGCAAAGCGGGCGCTGTTCACACACAGAGGCGCCGCAACATAAGCATACAAAAACACTGAGCCTGTTAGTATCACAGGCCTCAGGTAGATGCACACACGGTATCAGGTCACAGGAGCAGGACCTAAGACAGAGGAGCTGCATCTGTCTAGACCTACCGTGTGTGCGGCGTCGCTACTGCGAGCGCCAAAAAGGGCTGCAACTGCAGCGCGGCATAGGACACTGCCGCTTGACGACACAGCTACAAGCAGGCGCTATGTCGGACACTAGCATAGAGGTGCAGTGTGCACAGTGGCCTAAGGCTTGCCATTGACTGGTGCTGACTGCGAAACTAATTCCCAATCCACATGTGTAATATCAGAGGGAAGGGGTTTCTTAATAAGTCAGTCACCAGAATCATACATCCGTCACCATTCACACATAGCAAGTACAGTCTATACTAGCGCATGGCCGAACGGTCAAGCGCGCCTTTTATAGCCGTGCGGGACCTTCCAGATCTCCGAGATGGACCAAAGAGATCTGGACCTGGACCTGGGTACATGACTCCCGATCTCCAATGGGAGATCGTCTCATGAGCATGCCCAGTAGGAGCACAGAGGGACTTAGCACAGAGGGACTTAGTCTCAGGAGCGGTCTGCTGCAAATTAATCTTCTCTGCAGTAGATAGACAGCAGGAGACCGCAGAATGTGAGGCTCTGGATTCCTGCAGAGCAGACGCAGAACCCACATGCCTAACAGACGTGCTCCCATTATTTGTATGTGGGCATTTTGCTCCTTCTTCATTCTTTTGTTAACTGATCTTTTGAATAAAGATTATTTTTGTATATTTTGCTGCTATTTGGGAAGTTTGATTGTTTCTTTTTCCTTGTCCTTGTTAATTTTGAAAAGTGTATTATTTAATTCAATCTAGGAATGTGCATGTGAGCATTGGAAATTTACATGATTTCATTATCAGGAACATATATTAGTTTTCTTAATAAGCGGCGACATGTGTACTATTTTTCCCCTTCCATTATACTACCCCATTGGGCACACTGGTGGTAAAGAAAAGAAGCAATGTGATTATATGCCATGGCCAAATTCTACAGATACTGTGACCTCACCCATTGTTTTAAATCAGACCTCTATCTCCCCATCTCTTGAGAATTATTTGTCCAAGATGTCCACATTTGCAGGTGTTAAAATGAATGGAAGAGGATGACAGCTAGAACTAGCAGCCCTGCTGAGAAGAAAGTATTTGCTTCAAAAACAAGTGTATTAATGTTATCCTGCCAGCAGGTGATGTTTCCTTTTTTCTGCAGACAGCACTGCAGCAGCCGACTTTTCTAAAGGCTTATATGGGAGCTGTCCCACTACGTAACCTCACCAGGTGAGTGCACACTCTACTTCTTCCCACGTCCATCCTTACAGTGTCACCCAGCATGCGCATTGTGTCCCTTTGCAGTTTCTTCTACATCTACTTGTTGAATTCACAAATATTGAAAATCACTTTCTTTATATTTTCAGATGTCCATTCATTGACTTCTTAGCAAACTTGCATTGTTTGGCTTATGTTTATAAAGGGTACCCAATCTGAAAAACTAATGAGAAACAAAAGTAGGGTGAAAGCAGCAGCTTGAGTCTGAAGATACAAAAGATGGATTTCAGGCTCTCAGGAATTCCCTTAGGAAATTTAGTCAAACTTTAGTTAAAGAAACACGCACATTTTTAGACTCACAACTATACATCCACCTTAACTGCAGCAAACACTGAGATAAACAGAAACCTTTCATGTAGATTAATCAAATCTAAGGCCATACTGTGAAGGTGCATACATCCTGACTGATCAGAACCAACAAGCATTTCTCGGAATGCTCATTTTCTGAATATTAGTCAGGGCAAAATGTCGGGCAACAACCCGACAACAAGCAAAACACAAATGTGTTGTATGAAATTATTTTTAAGCTTGCTCAGTGAGGGAACTCATTCAATTAGTGCAACCACAGAGGCCCAATAGGTAAAGAGATCCACTTCTAGCTCCATAACTTGTGGATTCTGCATTATGATGAGCTATTGGACTATTTTGGTCCCATATATTGTTCTAGCAGAGGGGTCTTCTGTGCCTTCACTCCTAGTTATCTAGAAAGATAGCGTGCACTCAAGTCTTAGTAATGAGGTGCAGGTGTAATGGACCAATAGGTCCTATTACCAATAATAATATAAATTCACCGCACACTCAGAGGAATATAATGCCAACAAGTGTTCATTTTATTATGTACAAAACATGTGGGAGCCAAAAAAGAATATAGAGCACTAGATGGAAGCGATATACATATAACGACGTTTCGGCTCAGCCCGAGCCTTTATCAGTTTATCGCTGAATCCGGTTTCAGATCTTTGAATAAATAGGAAGAGAACTCCCAAGAGAATAGCCCAAGAAAAACGGCTGTAGCTGTAGTGCTGTAGAGCGGCGCTCCCGCGCCTGGCTGCAAAGGCGTCACTCCTAGTTATCAGCATTACATCTATATATATAAGAGGCATCGTGATTACTCGCTAATCCCGCCCCTGCACAGTAGCTCCTCCCCCACCACATTGCCAAACATAATCCCGCCCCCCACCACATTACCACACACAATCCCGCCCCCCACCACATTACCACACACAATCCTGCCCCCCCAAAACGCACATCTTACTGAATCCAGTTATTTTTCGATTTTACACTGTGAATAAAATGTATCATTAGTATTATTCAGATTTTTGATGATTATTATTGTTATTAACTTCATTTTAATTTAATTTACCACCTGCGTAAGCGCTATTGAATGTTGTCATTATTTACTTTAGTTTAATCACCAGCAGCGTTAATTAGATAGCAATGAGCGTGCCGAGCGTTAGCTGGCTGGAAACAGCTAGTTATTCTATATAAAGAGGATATGCTACAGAGAACAATTAGAGTATACCAGTTATTCTGCGTGCATGAACCATTTATCCATCTTAAGTTTAATGTGAGTCAGCAGTTCCATCCTCATACATTGGTCCATCAGTTCTATACTATCCATAGGAAAGAGCAACACCGTTTAGTGATCCTAAACACCAGTCAAGCTCCCGTGCTTCCCAGATTCCAGCCATCTAATCTAGAAGAATGTGCTATTATGTACAGTACTAGTGAGATTATGAAGATTAATAGAAATTCAGGATTCCAGGAAGGAATGATTGGCATTATTGCATTCATTAGTATAGAGTAATGTATAAATGTTTTTCTAACTCAGCCAACTGTACATTTTATATTCAATTACATGCTTCCAAATGTCCTCCTTTAAAATTAACCTCAGCGAAATGAGTTATTTTATGGAAAATTAAAATAATAAGATTTACATTCTATTTTGATGAATCCATCATGTTTTTTTTATCACTGTTTATGTTGGTTATTTAACCAGTTCATTAAACTTTCAAGTGCTGGGGAATATGTCGGCGCTATAGAAATAAAATGTATTATTATAATACTAGTATATAAACTTTACAGAACCTTTCCCACTTGCAAATCATCTCCTGCAAGATTGATACTCTTTGTTTCTGATGACATGTCAACAGTAGCTTTATTAAGGCGGAAGAGCTACTGGCCAAACTATGATGTGACATAGATACGAATAATGTTGCACAGTGATGAGTGGCCCCTTATA
The DNA here is from genome assembly GCF_039654945.1 of Dendrobates tinctorius. Classification (NCBI taxonomy): domain Eukaryota; kingdom Metazoa; phylum Chordata; class Amphibia; order Anura; family Dendrobatidae; genus Dendrobates; species Dendrobates tinctorius. The sequence goes on along the minus strand of NW_027361841.1, from coordinate 7,570,276 downwards.
ATGCTGCACAGTGATGAGTGGCCCCTTATAATGCTGCACAGTGATGAGTGGCCCCAGATAATGCTGCACAGTGATGAGTGGCCCCAGATAATGCTGCACAGTAAAGAGTGGGCCCTTACAATGCTGCACAGTGATGAGTGGGCCCTTACAATGCTGCACAGTGATGAGTGGCCCTTATAATGCTGCACAGTGATGAGAGGCCCCTTATAATGCTGCACAGTGATGAGTGGCCCCTTATAATGCTGCACAGTGATGAGTGGCCCCTTATAATGCTGCACAGTGATGAGTGGCCCCTTATAATGCTGCACAGTGATGAGTGGCCCCAGATAATGCTGCACAGTGATGAGTGGCCCCAGATAATGCTGCACAGCGATGAGTGGCCCCTTATGCTGCTGCCGCTGCCTCAATTAAAAAAAAAAAATCTATATACTCACCTCGTCGCTGCTGCTGCTACTCTGCAGTGACTGTTCAGGCAGAGGGAGCCTGTTACTACGTCACGGTGCCCTCTGACCTGAATGTCACTGCCGGAGGACGCAAGACAGCAGAGCGATGCACAGCGGTGGAACAGGTGAATATGGCTCCAACCGTCATACTCACCTCTCGGCATGTTTCTGCAGCCCCCTGTGCTTGTTTCATGTTCAGCGCGCTGTTCTTCCTGCCTTCAGTGGTCACTTCGTACCGCTCATTAAAATCATGAATATGCGCATATTCATGATTTTAATGAGCGGCACCACTTGACCGCTGAAGGCAGGAAGAACAGCACGCTGAGCATTGAAAAAGCACGGGTGGCTGCAGAAACATGCCGGGAGAGGTGAGTATGATCTCCGACACCCCCCGCTCCCCCTCCCTGGCCGATCCCCCGGTATATGACTTGCGTATAAGCCGCGCCATGTCTCGCAATGGAACACCACGCTATGTCTTATAATGGAGCACACTGCGCATGCGCTATAGTGTTTTCATAGTAAAGCGCACTGCGCGTGCGCTATCAATCGGGACAGAGTATACGTCAAAGAGTCTCTTATGCGCAGGCACTGTCAGAATACTAGATCTCGCGTGCGTTATAGTGTTGCAATTGGGACAAAACATACGTCAGAGAGTTTCTTATGCGCAGGCGCTGTCAGAGCACTAGACCGCACGTGCGCTCCAATGATTCCTATGCGCAGGCGCTGTCAAAGCACTGGACCACCACTAAAGAGAAGATAATTCACATAGGCGCATATTAGGGGTTCTCCATTCTAACAAAAGTGTGGCCAAATTATGAATAGCTATATATATATATATATCTACATGTCGGCGCATGACATAGACAATTAGACATACGCTTTGATGTTTCATTGAACAGAGATGTAAATCGATAAATTTCCTATGCGCAAGCGTTGTCAAAACACTGAACCACCACTGAGATGAAAAAGGGGGACATTCACATAGGCGCATATTGGTAGTCCCCCACTGCAACAAAATATTCTATATGTTTGTTGCAGTGCGGGACTACCAATATGCGCCTATGTGAATGTTCCACACTAGTGCTCTGACAGCACCTGCGCATAAGAAACTCTCTGACGTATGTTTTGTCCCGATTAAAACACTATAACGCACGCGCGATCTAGTATTCTTACAGCGCCTGCACATAAGAGACTCTTTGACGTATACTCTGTCCCGATTGATAGCGCACACGCAGTGCGCTTTACTATGAAAACACTATAGCGCATGCGCAATGTGCTCCATTATGAGACATAGCGTGGTGTTCTATTGCGAGACATGGCGCAGTGCTCACAGATCCATGTGCAGTCATCTAACTTTATTAACATCAGAGTAGCATGAACACTTACAAGATGGCCACAACCATGCCTCTCATCAGTTGCTCTGCTGCCGATCTTCCCCTTACAGGTGAAGCTTCTTTACTAATTGGATCGTTGTGTATTTATATGCATAGGACAGGGAGCACAGCAAGCTATTTCTCCCTAAGGAAGCCACTGGTGTGTGGTGATAAGCGTGGGACTCTATCCCACACCTTTTTCTTTCCCACTGGTATTCTGCACTATATCCCAGAGTTTATTTATGCTCTGGTGTATATATGTGCCTGTTTTCTCAAAAGAGCTCATTTTTCCATTGCCCATGCATCCCATGTGCCACTTATGCGGCTCAAGCAGCTAAGTTTTTTGGTAACTTGAGATTTTTACATCTGCTACTCTTTTCATAATGTGGGGCCCATATGGTACTGTGTGTATTTGCCTTTGAAATTTTTTTCCTATATATATAGGATTTGTCTATAACTATTATTTCAGTCCTTTCTAATGGTTTACATTGGGCTTTTTTGTGGGACTTGGTGTGGTTCGCTCAGGTCTTCATATTAAGACTGGGTCTATGATAGTAACAGAGTAACATAGTTAGTAAGGCCGAAAAAAGACATTAGTCCATCCAGTTCAGCCTATAAAATTCTGTCAGAATAAATCCCCAGATCTACGTCCTTCTAAAGAACCTAACAATAACTGTAAGATACAATATTGTTATGCTCCAGGAAGACATCCAGGCCTCTCTTGAACCCTTCAACTGAGTTTGCCATCACCACCTCCTCAGGCAGGGAATTCCAGATTCTCACTGCCTTAACTGTAAAGAATCCTCTTCTATGTTGGTGGAAAAACCTTTTCTCCTCCAGACGCAGAGAATGCCCCCTTGTGACCGTCACCTTCCTTGGTATAAACAGATCCTCGGAGAGATATTTGCATTGTCCCCTTATATACTTATACATGGTTATTAGATCGCCCCTCAGTCGTCTTTTTTATAGACTAAATAATCCTAATTTTGCTAATCTCTCTGGGTATTGTAGTTCCCCCATCCCCTTTATTAATTTTGTTGCCCTCCTTTGTACCCACTCTAGTTCCATTATGTCCTTCCTGAGCACCGGTGCCCAAAACTGTACACAGTACTCCATGTGCGGTCTAACCAGAGATTTGTACAGAGGCAGTATAATGCTCTCATCATGTGTATCCAGACCTCTTTTAATGCACCCCATGATCCTGTTTGCCTTGGCAGCCGCTGCCTGGCACTGGCTGCTCCAGGTAAGTTTATCATTAACTAGGATCCCCAAGTCCTTCTCCATGTCAGATTTACCCAGTGGTTTACCATTCAGTGTGTAATGGTGATATTGATTCCTTCTTCCCATGTGTATAACCTTACATTTATCATTGTTAAACTGCATCTGCCACCTTTCGGCCCAAGTTCCCAACTTATCCAGATCCATCTGTAGCAGAATACTATCTTCTCTTGTATTGACTGCTTTACATAGTTTTGTATCATCTGCAAATATCGATATTTTACTGTGCAAACCTTCTACCAGATCATTAATAATTATGTTGAAGAGAATAGGTCCCAACACCGACCCCTGTGGTACCCCACTGGTAACAGCGACCCAGTTAGAGAATATACCATTTATAACCACCCTCTGCTTTCTATCACTTAGGCCTCTTTTCACAGATCCGTTTTGCGCCGTTAGGCGAGATCCGGCTTTTTTTGTGTAAAACAGTTTTTCCCCATTGACTTGTATTAGCGCCGGATCGCGCTGGATGGCATTGCGGTTCGTCCGTTATCTGCCGGATCCGGCTATTTGTCTCATTACGGCGTCTGGAAAAAACGGCTACTGTAACGTTTTTTGTCTCCGGCGAAAAAGCCAGAAGCGCCGGATCCTGGGGGCTGGCCAATTGGATCTGAGCATGTGCAGGCTTACAAAAAACGGATCCGGTGGCTGGATCCGGCACATTCCGGCGCCCATAGACTTTCATTGTGGCAAAAAGCCGGAAGCGCCGGATCCAGCCACCGGATCCGTTTTTTGTAAGTCTGCGCATGCTCAGATCCAATTGGCCAGCCCCCAGGAAACAAATATAACCTGTTAGACGGATCCGGCAGAAAAACAGATCCGTTTCTACAGTAGCCCACCATTTATGCCGGATCCGTTTTTTCTAAAAATAGCCGGATCCTGCCTGACGGCAAAAAACTGATGTGTGAAAGTAGCCTAAGCCAGTTACTTACCCATTTACACACATTTTCCCCCAGACCCAGCATTTTTATTTTATATACCAACCTCTTGTGTGGCACGGTATCAAACGCTTTGGAAAAATCAAGATATACCACATCCAATGACTTGCCTTGGTCCAGTCTATAGCTTACCTCTTCATAAAAACTGATTAGATTGGTTTGACAGGAGCGATTCCTCATAATCCCATGCTGATATGGCGTTAAACAGTTATTCTCATTGAGATAATCCAGAATAACATCCCTCAGAAACCCTTCAAATATTTTGACAACAATAGAGGTTAGACTTACTGGCCTATAATTTCCAGGTTCACTTTTAGAGCCTTTTTGAATATTGGTACCACATTTGCTATGCGCCAGTCCTGTGGAACAGACCCCGTCGCTATAGAGTCTCTAAATATAAGAAATAATGGTTTGTCTATTACATGAATGTCATCCGCTCAATGCCGACTTTTATTCCCCATTGACTTGCATTGGGGTCGGGTTTCGGACAAAACGCCAACTTTTTTTGCCCTAGTCGGACCAGTTTCATCTGAAACAAATTTTGTTTCATGAAACCCGATCCGACTAAAGTCGCTCAACTCTACTCATGGGTGTATGCCATCCGGACCCGGAGATTTATCTATTTTAATCTTATTTAGCCGGATTTGCACCTCTTCTTGGGTTAGATTGGTGACCCTTAATATAGGATTTTCTTTGTCTCTCAGCATTTCACCTAGCATTTCATTTTCCACCGTGAATACCGTGGAGAAGAAGGTGTTTAATATATTAGCTTTTTCCTCATCATCTACAACCATACTTTCCTCACAATTTTTTAATGGGCCTACACTTTCACTTTTGATTCTTTTACTATTGATATAGTTGAAGAAGAGCTTGGGATTAGTTTTACTTTCCTTAGCAATGTGCTTCTCTGTTTCCTTTTTGGCAGCTTTAATTATTTTTTTAGATAAAGTATTTTTCTCCCTATAGTTTTTTAGAGCTTCAACGGTGTCATCCTGCTTTAGTAGTTTAAATGCTTTCTTTTTACTGTTAATTGCCCCTCTTACTTCTTTGTTTAGCCACATTGGGTTTTTCCTATTTCTTGTCCTTTTATTCCCACAAGGTATAAACCGCTTACAGTGCCTATTAAGGATGTTCTTAAACATTTCCCATTTATTTTCTGTATTCTTATTTCTGAGGACATTGTCCCAGTCAACCAGATTAAGGGCAAACTTTGCCTTCCTAAAGTTCAGTGTTTTTGTGACTCCCTGACATGTCCCCTGTTATGAACTCATTTTCTGTTCTACCAGTTGTGAGTTCTCCTTCCGGGCTCCCTCTGGTGGTAACAGGAGGTGGTGAGGTTGATTTAATTAGTAGAGACCTGCCACCTGATGATGAGGATAACGATTGGATCTCTGGAATCTCAGACTGGATTTAAGACAGCCGATGCCCTATTCTGGTGCTGGTGATTCCTTCTGGCTTTTCAGGTCTTGGTTTTCAGATCTGTTCGAGTCATCTCAAGCTACATGTTTCTGCTAATGTTCACACTTGATTTTGTTGGTCTATTCAGTTTTTTGTGTGGTCAGCCAGCCCCGGCTGGGGCTGTGCTGAATTTCCACTCTTATTTATCTGTACTTGCCAATTTGCTTTTTGTCCCTTATTAGATTGGCCTCTTTTTTGCTCTGTCTCAGAATATTTCAGAGTGCTGATATAGTGGGAGAAGTCTAGTGACTTCAGGGTTAATTTTGGTATCAGATGTGTTGGACATTATTTTTGTAGGGTTTTTTGGGCAGATTGCAGACAGTGTCTTTCCTTTCCTGTCCTTTCTAGTTAGTTTGGGACCCATCGTTTGCTCAGCCTATTTTCCTGCCTGTGTTTGTGTTTTCATCTTGCTTCACCATCAATACATGTGTGGGGGCTGTCTATTCCTTTGGGGTCTGCTCTGGGGCAGTTAGTTTTCCCCTTTTCTTGCTTTAGGCTTATTTAGTCCTCCGGCTGTGACGAGGCGTCTAGATTCATCGTAGGAACGCTCCACAGCTGCTGTTAGTTGTGTGGTTAGGATCAGGGGTCTGCAATCTGCATAGTTACCAACCTCTCTGGTTTTCTGTGACTTAGCTTGTTTAGTTTTCTTCCTCGGTGACCCATTCATAACAGTCCCCCTAGCGAAAGACAAGTGAAACTGTACAGTATTGTGGTCACTATTTCCTAGATGCCCAACAACCTTCAGATTTGTTATTCTGTCAGGTCTGTTAGATAGTATTAGGTCTAAAAGTACTGCTCCTCTGGTTGGATTCTGCACCAATTGTGAAAGATAATTATTCTTGGTTATTAGGAGAAACCTGTTGCCTTTATGGGTTTCGCAGGTCTCTGTTTCCCAGTTAATATCTGGGTAGTTAAAGTTCCCCATAACAAGGACCTCATTATGGGTTGCAGCTTCATCTATCTGCCTTAGTAGTAAACTTTCCATGATTTATGTTATATTTGGGGGTTTGTAACAGACCCCAAAGAGAATTTTGTTACTATTTTTCCATCCATGTATTTCGACCCATATGGACTCGACATCCTCATTCCCTTCGCTAATATCTTCCCTTAAAGTGGACTTTAGACAAGACTTTACATAAAGACAAACCCCTCCTCCTCTCCGATTTTTACGATCCTTTCTAAACAGACTGTAACCCTGTAAGTTACCTGCCCAGTCATATCTTTCATCTAACCATGTCTCGGTTATACCCACTATGTCATAGTTAGCTGTAGATATTTCTGCTTCTAGTTCTTCCATCTTTTTTGTCAGGCTTCTGGCGTTTGCGAGTATGCATTTTAGAGAATTTTGCTTTGTTCCAAACTCCTCCGTGTTGATTGTTTTAGAAATTTTCTTACCTCCCTTCTGAGTATGTTGTCTTGGATCTTCTTTGCCACACCTCATATCATTCATCAGTATAATATCTGGTTTCATGTTCGTGTCTAATGTTTTTCTTCCCATAGGTCTTTTTCTGTGTACTATAAGTACTTTTTAACTGTTTTTAAATTGTTTTGTGCTTTGTCCTCACATATTTTTTGTGTTATTTCTTGTGTCATTTTGATATATATGTAAAATAAAAATTATTTCTATATGCAATTGAGGTGTCTCCCATTATATGAGAAAAAAAATCAAAGCGACAGAATTAAGTTTTTTTGGTCGCTGTGACATTGCATTAAAATGCAATAATGGGCGATCAAAAGAACGTATCTGCACAAAAGTGCTATTACTTAAAGCGTCAGCTCGGCCCGCAAAAAAATAAGCCCTCACCAAACCCCAGATCCCGAAAAACGGAGACGTTACGGGTCTCGGAAAATGGTGCATTTTTTTGTTTTAACAATGGAATTTTTTTTCACCACTTAGTTAAAAGAGAACGTAGACATGTTTGGTGTCTATGAACTCGTAATGACCTGGAGAATCATAATGGCAGGTCACTTTTATATATAAATATATATATATATACAGTGTATATATATATATATATATACACTGCTCAAAAAATAAAGGGAACACTTAAACAACAGAATATAACTCCAAGTAAATCAAACTTCTTTGAAATCAAACTGTCCACTTAGGAAGCAACACTGACTGACTATCAATTTCACATGCTGTTGCGCAAATGGAATAGACAACAGAAGGAAATTATTGGCAATTATCTAGACACCCTCAATAAAGAACCACTTTCTGCAGGTGGAGACCACAGACCACATCTCAGTACCAATGCTTTCTTTCTGATGTTTTGGTCACTTTTGAATGTTGGTTGTGCTTTCAAACTCATGGTAGCATGAGATGGACTCTACAACCCACACAAGTGGCTCAGGTAGTGTAGCTCACACACAAGTGGCTCAGGTAGTGTAGCTCATCCAGGATGGCAGATCAATGCAAACTGTGGCAAGAAGGTTTGCTCAGTCTGTCCGTGTAGTGTCCAGAGGCTGGAGGCGCTACCAGGAGACAGGCCAGTACATCAGGAGATGTGGAGGAGGCCATAGGATGGCAACAACCCAGCAGCAGGACCGCTACCTCTGCCTTTGTGCAAGGAGAAACAGGCGGAGCACTGCCAGAGCCCTCCAGCAGGCCACAAATGTGCATGTGTCTGCACAAATGGTTAGAAACTGACTCCATGAGGATGGTCTTAGTGCCCAAAGTCCACAGATGGGGGTTGTGCTCACAGCCCAGCACAGTGCAGTATGCTTGGCATTTGCCACAGAACACCAGGATTGGCAAATTTGCCACTGGTGCACTGTGGTCTTCACAGATGAAAGCAGGTTCACACTGAGCACATGTGACACATGTGACAGAGTCTGGAGATGCAATGCAGAGCAATCTGCTGCCTGAAACATCCTTCAGCATGACCGGTTTGGCATTGGGTTTGTAGTGGTGTGGGGTGGCATTTCTTTGAAGGGCCACACAGCCCTCTATGTGCTCGCCAGATGTAGCCAGACTGCCATTAGGTACAAAAGTGAGATCCTCAGACCCCTTGTAAGACCATATTCTGGATCGGTTGGCCCTGGGTTCCTCCTAATGCAGGACAATGCCAGACCTCATGTGGCTGGAGTGTGTCAGCAGTTCCTGCAAGATGAAGGCATTGAAGCTATGGACTGGCCCGACCTTTCCCCAGACCTGAATCCAATTGAGCATATCTGGGACATCATGTCTCGCTCCATCCACCAACGTCACATTGCACCACAGATTGTCCAGGAGCTGGCGGATGCTTCTGTCCAGGTCTGGGAGGAGATCCCTCGCCGCCTCATCAGGAGCATGCCCAGGTGTTGTAGGGAGGTCATGCAGGCACGTGGAGGCCACACACAATACTAAGCATCATTTTGACTTATTTTAAAGACATTACATTCCACTTTAATTTTGAAATTTTGATTTCCATTGAAGATTTTTGTGTGATTTTGTTGTCAGCACATTCAACTTTGTACAGAACAAAGTATTCAATGAGAATATTTAATTCATTTAGATCTAGGATGTGTTATTTGAGTGTTCCCTTTATTTTTTGAGCAGTATATATATATATATATATATATATATATATAGTGGTGTAGTAACCACTGTGTCTGCTGGGGGGCGCTGTGTGGATGTCCCAGGAGAAAGGATGAATGGCAGAATACTGAATGGCCATTATGTATCTCAAATTGGGTGGCTTTGAGATGTGGCCAGGGTAGGTCACGTGTGGAATGCAGGGACCTGGTTGGTCCAGTGTGGAAGGTCCTGGCTAACAGCCTGTGGAGGGGCTGTGGTGAATGGCTGCACGTGTCTGAGAGTTCACAGGGGAGGGAATGAACGTCTGCAGTAAGCTGAAGCAGGCATGAGGAGACCCGGATGTGGGTGAGATAAATGAGGCTAAGAGAGCCTGTATGCTGGACATTGTACAACCTGTGTGAACACAGGGTTTACAGAGTGAGGCTATAATGGACGCTCTGCTGTTTAAATGCTGTTGAATATTGCTTTGGTTTATGATGATGCAGTAGACCGAGTAATGTTCGAGGGGACCAAAGGTGGTGCGTGCCAAGTGGGTGGGATACCACGTGACTTAGTCTATGCCTTGTAGAGGGGCCGGGACTTTGTGTTGTTTGATGATGTATGGTCGAATGAGGGAGACGTTTCTACTGTTGGATTAACAGACGTTGAGATGGTGACGCCTCCTAAAGTGGACAGGTCTGATGTAGAAGTGACTGGAAGAAGAAGTACATCTGCCCAACTGATGGACCTGACGTCTCGTGATAAGACAGATGGTGGGCTGGGAGATGAGGTGACTGGAGTGGACACATGGTCAGAGGGTAACTGGAGTGTTGACTCGGATGATCGGCGTGACTCAGACTCTAGGGGTGACTGTGGCTCTGAGAGAGAAAGGGACCACAGACTAGATGACCTAGAGAAAGAAGTCTTCAAGCTCAAAGGTCACCTGGCATCATGGCAAGGTCTGAATAAGTGCCTCAGAGAAGAGGTAGGAGTACTAAACGAAACTGTAAGAGGTCTTCTGCGGGAGAAGAAGTGGGACGAAGACTTACAGCGGCCAGGCCTGAATGAGGAACAGTGTGAAGACAAAAAGAAACTGAAAAGTATGGAAGCAGAGGTGATTCGTTTGCAGACAGAGCTTGCTGCTGCAGAATGTGCTGAAAGACAAGCACAGCAGGAAAGAGATGAACTGGCTGATGTGATTGCCAACAACAGAGGTGAAGGTGCTCTGGCTTTGGAAGAAAAGAGGCGGTTAGAGTCTTGCATTGTTCAGCTTGAAGAAGTGGAGGAAGAACACGGCAATGTTGAATTAGCCAATGACAAGCTGAGAAAGGCCACACTTCAGGTTGACCAGATGGATGCTGATCTGAAGACAGAACGTAGTAATGCTCAGAAGAATGAGAGTGCCCATCAGCAATTAGTTCGCCAGAATAAGGACTTGGAAGCAAAGGTTGCACTACTGGAGGAACAGCTTGATGCAGAAATTAAAGTGCGACAATCTGCTAGCAAACAAGTACGTCATACGGAGAAAAAACTGAAGGTTGTACTAAGGCAAATGGATGATGAAAGGCGTAATTCTGAGCAGTACAAAGGCCTGGCGGAGGGAAATGATGTGCGTCTGAAACAGTTGAAACGCCAGGTGGAAGAAGCAGAGAAATAGGCTCAACGTGGCAATACGTTGCACCGTAGATTACACTGTGAACTGGAGGTTGCTACGGAGACAGCAGATGCAAAGAACTGTGAGGTTAATGCACTGAAAAGTAAACTTAGATGTGGTGGGGTACCATTTCTTACAAGACGCTTAGATAGAGAAAGGATGGTGACTAACCAGTGTCTGACGACGCAGACAGACCGTGACTGGGGGGTCAAAGCCAATGACCAATATTCTGACTGCTGGAGGCGGGGGAGGTCTAACGTAGGAGTGAGGCCATATGACAGATGGAGATGGTTCTCTCGACCTGTGGGGCAAGGTGTAGTGAGTGCCCGGTCGCGAGACCCTGGTGTAATGTTGTGTGTTCAACCCCACAAGTTTGAATAGAGGGGGGAGGTATGTGGTGTAGTAACCACTGTGTCTGCTAGGGGGCACTGTGTGGATGTCCCAGGAGAAAGGATGAATGGCAGAATACTGAATGGCCATTATGTATCTCAAAGTGGGTGGCTTTGAGATGGAGACTTATGTGTTGATCAGCAGTGATACTGCTGAGATGCTGCTTTAATGTGACAGGGAGAAGTCTCCAGGTAACTAGGGAGATGGGTGGGCCAGTTACCTACAAACCCACCCAGGGGGTGTGTTTAAAGAACACTGTTGTAAAGAGTGTGTAAGTGCTTGAAGGACCTGAGATGAGGTCAGAGTCATGTGACCCGGTGGGCGAGGCTATGAACCATATATTGTGGCCAGGGTAGGTCACATGTGGAGAATGCTGGGACCTGGTTGGTCCAGTGTGAAAGGTCCCGCTGAGATGGAGCTTCCTGGCTAACAGCCTGTGGAGGGGCTGTGATGAATGGCTGCACATGTCAGAGAGTTCCCAGGGGAGGGAATGAACGTCTGCAGTAAGCTGAAGCAGCCATGAGGTGACCCGGACATGAGTGAGATAAATGAGGCTAAGAGAGCCTGTATGCTGGACATTGTACAACCTGTGTGAACACAGGGTTTACAGAGTGATGCTATAATGGACGCTCTGCTGTTTATATCCTGTTGCATATTGCTTTGGTTTATGATGATGAATAAACCTCATGGACTATACTGCTTTATGAAAACCCGTGCTGGATCTGGTTTTGTGGCGGCTAAGCGAGAATCCCCTAACTGAATGACAGCGCTACCTCACAAAATATATATATATATTTATATTTATATACAGGGTGGGCCATTATTATGGATACACCTAAATAAAATGGGAATGGTTGGTGATATCAACTTCCTGTTTGTGGCACCTTAGTATATGGGAGGGGGGAAACTTTTCAAGATGGGTGTTGACCATGGTGGCCATTTTGAAGTCGGCTATTTTGGATCCAACTTTATTTTTTTCAATGGGAAGATGGTCATGTGACACATCAAAATTAATGAGAATTTCACAAGAAAAACAATGGTGTGCTTGGTTTTAACATAACTTTATTCTTTCATGAATTATTTACAAGTTTATGACCACTTATAAAATGTGTTCAAAGTGCTGCCCATTTTGTTGGATTGTCAATGCAACCCTCTTCTCCCACTCTTGACACACTGATAGCAACACCGCAGAAGAAATGCTAGCACAGGCTTCCAGTATCCGTTGTTTCAGATGCTGCACATTTGTCCCATGAGGGGTCTAGCTCTGCTTCATCTCAATGGCAGACTGCATGGTTGCATGATGTGACCATGTAGCCTATCATCCAGCAGACACTGAGAACCTTGTGATCAGTGTCTGCCTGTGAACTGCTATTCCCTGTCTGAGGGCACCACAAGCGTGAAAAAGTTCTTCTCACGGTGCCAACAGACAGTTCCTATGAGTTTACATCCAATTATTTTTTTCTGGGGGGGCTGAGAGCCCCCACCCATCAACTTTCCCTCTGCTAGTTACGAATATTATGTGGGAGCTGTCATATTTCTCAGAAAAATAATCATTTATTAAATACATGTACAGTAAGCTAGACACACACTGTACTAAATGTATTTGACATTGACATTTATATATACACGTGGTCAAAATTGTTGGTACCCCTCTTTTAATGACAGAAAAACCCACAATGGTCACAGAAATAACTTGAATCTGACAAAAGTAATAATAAATCAAAAATATATGACAATGAACAAATGAAAGTCAGACATTGATTTTCAGCCATGCTTCCACAGAACTTTTAAAAAAATAGAACTCATGAAATAAGCCTGGACAGAAATGATAGTACTCCTGAAAATAATGTGACAAAAGGGACATTTTAAATCAAGTTGTGTCCACTAATTAACATTACAGGTGTCTACAATCTTGGAATTAATGAGTGGTCCTGTCTAGAGGGCTACAGATACTCATTGTGCTGCTTGGTGACATGGTGTATATCACACTCAACATGGACCAGAGGAAGTGAAGGAAAGAGTTGTCTAAGGAGATTTGAAAAAAATTATAGACAAGCATGTTAAAGGTAAAAGTTATAAGACCTTCTCCAAGCAGCTTGATGTTCCTGTGACTACAGTTGCACATATTATTCAGAAACTTAAGCTCCATGGGATTATAGTCAACCTCCCTGGACATAGCTTCAGGAGGAGAATTGATGACAAATTATAGAGACAGATAATACGAATGATAAAAGAGCCCCCCAAAATTCTAAACAGATTAAAGGTGAACTTCAAACTCAAGGAATATCAGTGTCAGATTGCACCATTTGTCGTTGTATGAGCCAAAGTGGACTTCATTGGAGGCGACCAAGGAGGACACCATTGTTGAAAAAAAAATCATAAAAAAGCCAGACTGGAATTTGCCAAACTACATGTTGTCAAGCCACAAAGCTTCTGGGAAAATGTCCTACGGACAGATGAGACAAAAATAGAACTTTTTGGCAAGGCACATCAGCTCTATGTTCACAGACCAAAAAATTAAGGATATCAAGAAAAGAACACTGTCCCTAATGTGAAACATGGAGGAGGCTCTGTTATGTTCTGGGGTTGCTTTGCTGCATCTGGCACAGGGTGTCTAGAATCTGTGCAGGTTACAATGTAATATAATACACTATAGGAACAGAAAAGCGCAAATAGGGTCTTATCCGGGTTAATATTAAGAAATATATTAGAAATCCACTCACCTGTTGTAGGAGAGATCAGGCATATAGGATTAGTAGTCAGCTGCTGCACGTCCAATGGTCAAACAAGTGACCGCTAATATATCAATTCTTATGGAACTTATTTTTGGACTTCCATGCGCTGCTTGACAAAATACGTGTTTCGAAGTAAAAGCTACTTCTTCCTCAGGGGGTGACAAACATCCCTGTCACCCCCTGAGGAAGAAGTAGCTCTTACTTCGAAACGCGTTGGGATAAAATATTAATCTTCTATCATAATTGGAATCCTGCATTTTGTCAAGCAGCGCATGGAAGTCCAAAAATAAGTTCCATAAGAATTGACAGGTTACAATGTAATCTCAAGACTATCAGTGTCAGAAAGCTTGATCTCAGTCGGAGGTCATGGGTTGTGCAACAGGATAATGACCCAAAACTTACAGCTAAATAAACCCAAGAATGGCTAAGAGGAAAACATTGGACTATTCTGAAGTATCCTTCTATGAGCCCTGACCTATATCCTATTGAGCATCTTTGGAAAGAGCTGAAACATGCCATCTGGAAAAGGCAACCTTCAAACACGAGACAACTGGAATAGTTTGCTCTTGAGGAGTGGGCCAAAATACCTGTCGAGAGTTGCAGAAGTCTCATTGACAGTTACAGGAATCGTTTAATTGTAGTGATTGCCTCAAAAGGTTGTGCAACAAAATATTAAGCTAAGATTACCATCATTTCTGTCCAGGCCTATTTCATGAGTTTTATTTTTTTTTAAATTCTGTGCAAGCATGGTTGAAAAGCAATGTCTGACTTTCATTTGTTCATTTTAATAGATTTTTGATTTACTATTACTTTTGTCAGATTCAAGGTATTTCTGTCACCATTGTGGGTTTTTCTGTCATTAAACAAGGGGTACCAACAATGTTGACCACGTGTGTATCTACCTATTCTCCTATTCTATTTGTATTAATGTATGTAATCCATCTCTTCTATCCTGTCTGCTACTGCTGGGATTTTACAGTACATGGCTGATGAATTGCCGGCTTTTCTTCTATCTGTCTATGTAATATATAAACTTAGATGATGTGCAATTTTTTTTTTCTCGCATCCATAGGCTTGCATTGGCGAGTCACTGCCGAGTCTTGGTGGCAATTGTAGTATGCTGCGATTTTACACACAAGCCGAATACGGTTAATAAAATAAATGCTGATATGAGCTGCCCAATATATTAACACTGGGCTGAGGGCTATGCGATGTTTTCTCACATAGCACTTGGCTATATTCTATGGTAGTGTGATGCTTGCCTTCATCAGCTGCTCCTGCGCTGTAAATAAATAATTAAGAAAATCTGCATGGGTTCCCTTGTATTTTTGATAACCAGCCAGGCAAAACTCACAGCTCGGGGCTGCAACTCTCAGCTGTTAGCTTCAGCAAGGCCGATTAGAAAGAATAGAGGGACCCCACACCATATTTTTTAATTATTTAAATAAATAATTAAAAAAATGGCATGAGGTCCCCCCCATTTTTAACAACCAGACTGGAAAAAGCAGACAGCTGTGGGCTGGTATTCTCAGGCTGGTAAGGGGTCATAGATAATGCCCCCAGCCTAAAAATAGCAGCCCGCAGGTGCCCAGAAAAGGCACATCTATTAGATGCACCAATTCTGATGCTTTGCTTGGCTATTTCCATTTACCCTGTAGCGGTGGCAAGTGGGTTTCATATGTGTATGGTTGCTGTCACGTTTGCATTGTCAGGTGACATCAAGCCCACAGATTAATAATGAAGAGGCATCTATAAGACACCTATCCATTGCTAATCCTATAGTTGTATGGTAACTAAAGAAACAGCCAGAATAAAGTCCTTGTGACGTCCGTCTGCGAGTCTGGGCTACAGTAAGACAGCACCCCGAGCAACCCCAATACCCTTTACCCCTATACAGGGATCTGGGTTTACAGCAGGGCCCGGAGGTAGCAGTCTGAATAAGAGCAGCGGACCAGAGCAGGACAGTCACCAGAAAGGGGTTAAAAAACGGGACCAAAAGCGTAGTCAGGAATCCAAGTCTAAACCAGGCGGGCAGCAGAGGTACAAAAACGGCAGACAGTAGCAGAGTTAAATCTAGGCCAAGGTCAGAGTCATAAACCATGAGGGAGGCAGAGGTACAAAATCATCAGGCAAGAGCAGAGTAAGAAATTCAGGCAAAGGTCAGAATCAAAGATAACAAATAACAAACTAGCACACTGGGGAAACCAAGACTACACTCACTGGCCACTTTATTAGGTACACCATGCTAGTAAGGGGTTGGACCCCCTTTTGCCTTCAGAACTGCCTCAATTCTTCGTGGCAGAGATTCAACAAGGTGCTGGAAGCATTCCTCAGAGATTTTGGACCATATTGACATGATGGCATCACACAGTTGGCGCAGATTTGTCGGCTGCACATCCCTGATGCGAATCTCCCGTTCCACCACATCCCAAAGATGCTCTATTGGATTGAGATCTGGTGACTGAGGAGGCCATTTGAGTACAGTAAACTCATTGTCATGTTCAAGAAACCAATCTGAGATGATTCGAGCTTTATGACATGGCGCATTATCCTGCTGAAAGTAGCCATCAGATGTTGGGTACATTGTGGTCATAAAGGGATGGACATGGTCAGCAACAATACTCAGGTAGGCTGTGGCGTTGCAACGATGCTCAATTGGTACCAAGGGGCCCAAAGAGTGCCCAGAAAAAATTCCCCACACCATGACACCACCACCACCAGCCTGAACCGTTGATACAAGGCAGGATGGATCCATGCTTTCATGTTGTTTACGCCAAATTCTGACCCTACCATCCGAATGTCGCAGCAGAAATCGAGACTCATCAGACCAGGCAACGTTTTTCCAATCTTCTACTGTCCAATTTCGATGAGCTTGTGCAAATTGTAGCCTCAGTTTCCTGTTCTTAGCTGAGAGGAGTGGTACCCAGTGTGGTCTTCTGCTGCTGTAGCCCATCTGCCTCAAAGTTCGACGCACTGTGCGTTCAGAGATGCTCTTCTGCCTACCTTGGTTGTAACGGGTGGCAATTTGAGTCACTGTTGCCTTTCTATCAGCTCGAACCAGTCTGCCCATTCTCCTCTGACCTCTGGCATCAACATGGCATTTCCGGCCACAGAACTGCCGCTCACTGGATTTTTTTTCTTTTTCGGACCATTCTCTGTAAACCCTAGAGATGGTTGTGCGTGAAAATCCCAGTAGATCAGCAGTTTCTGAAATTCTCAGACCAGCCCTTCTGGCACCAACAATCATGCCACGTTCAAAGGCACTCAAATCACCTTTCTTCCCCATACTGATGCTCGGTTTGAACTGCAGGAGATTGTCTTGACCATGTCTACATGCCTAAATGCACTGAGTTGCCGCCATGTGATTGGCTGATTAGAAATTAAGTCTTAACACACAGTTGGACAGGTGTACCTAATAAAGTGGCCAGTGAGTGTATATCTGGCGGCCTGCAAGCCCAGCCCCAAGGTATTTGAGGGATCAGATCATCCCTCACAGGTTCACGGTCTGATGACGTCATTAGGACCGACCCCAGGACCAGGCCAGATGGTGATGCACCAACCCCTTCATGACCGACAGAGTAGCGCAGCTTGCAGCCGCCAGATGCCTGCGGAGGAGGATCCTCCCTGTTAGCAGTACCCACAGGTGGACCACGGCGCCTCCCAGTGGCCGAGGCAGGAACAGCCATCCCCGAGTTTGAGCGTGACATGACAGTCCGGCGCCTCCCAGAGGCCGAGACCGGAATAGCAGAGCTCGGGTCTGACAGCGACGTGCCATTCTGGTGCCTCCTAGTGGCCGAAGCAGGAACAGCAGTCCCTGTATCCGATGGCGACGTGACAGTCCTTTATTAGAAATATGACTAAACACAGTTTTCCATTTTATTTAAAAATAAACACAGTTATACTCACATAACGCCTATTTTCACCAAATCCCTCGTTCTCCTGTAATAAAACTAAAATAAAAAAACAACAATATACCATCGCTATCGGTTGTTCTGTTCCACATCGTAATACACTTCTGTGGGATTAATAGTTTTCAACCTGGACGGTGCCAAGACACGGCCATCCAGGCTGAGAACCACTGGTGAATGAGCTGCTGCAAGCTCAGCCTCAGTGACTAGCGGTAACGCTTGGATTTGCATGCTCAGATAACTTTGACAAAGGTTTGAGACCTTAATTAGCCTTTTAGGGTTATAGCTTGTTTACTATTATGGTTAGGAAAGAAAAGGTGATGCAAATTTTCTAGCTTTTTAAAAACCCAGCCTCTTCTAAACTTGTGGCAAAAAACAGCAGCCATTGGTTCCTCTAAGCAACTGCCTAGCACTGAAAATGAAAATGGTGGAGGTCCACAAAGCAGGAGAAGTCTATAAGAAGATAACAAAGCATTTTCAAGTTGCCCTTTCCTAAGTTAAAAATGTAATTAAGAAATGACAGTTTACAGGAACAATAGAGGTCAAGATAAGGTCTGGAAGAGCAAGCAAAATTTCCATGAGAGCTGCTCATAGGATTGCAATAAAGGCAAATCAGAACCCCCGCTTAGTTTCAAAAGACCTTCAGAAAGATTTAGCAGACTTTGGAGTTGTGTTACCTTATTTTACTGTCCAGACACACCTGCACAAATATAGCATTCATTGCAGAGTCAACAGAAGAAAACCCCTCCTATGTCTTCACCATAAAATTCAGTTTCAGAAATATGGGAAAAAACATCTAAACAAGCCTAATGCATTTTGAAAATAAATCCTACTGAATGATGAGGTTAAAATAGAACTCTTTGTCACAATGATCAGAGGTATTTGTGAGAAAAAAGGGCACAAAATTTCAGGAAAAGAACATCTAGCCAACCATTAGGCATGGGAGGGGATGAATCATGCTTTAGAGTTGTGTTGCAGCCAATGGCACAGGAAACATTTCACTGGTAGAGTGAAGAATGGCTTCAATTAAATTTCAACAAATTCTTGATGCAAACATAACACCATCTGTAAAAAGCCTGAAGTTGAAAAGGATGGCTTCTATAAATGGGTAATGATTATAATCACACCTTAAAATCCACATTAGGTGAGGCGGGATAGCTTTCACATTGTTTTGATCAAAAACATGTTAACTAAGTACCGCATGTTATTTTCATGAACTATGTTAATTATTCATTTACTGCAGGGCATTTAATCATTATGTTTCTGTCTGTTTTTTTCTGTTTAGTGGCTAGTATGAAAGTGCGCTTACATGCTACATGCACAACAGTTTATATCCCAGTTCAAATCTTTGGGTTTTATTCTGTCTGTTTGCATCATGTGTATATGAAGGTGTGGCCTGCCTTTCTTTTGGGCTGGATGTTATTGATGTGATCTCCCTTGGCTGTGTGTTCACTGGTGGAGTAGAGTCACTGCCAACTCCACAATAACAGAAAGGAAACATTAGCTGCCCCGGCAAATGATAATATAGGCCGATTGGACACCTGTTACAGGTAGTTTATGGCTTCAGGGGTGCGGTTTACAGAGCAACATGAACAACGCTAATAAATATTTAATCCAGAAAGGTAGGCAGTGTTTATTTAAAATATACAAAAATGATAGAAAATGGGAACAAAACAATAGGATATACACAATTAATAAAACTACTAAACATGGTGTGCAGGAGTGGTTCTTATATAGGCCACTCTATGTCTTCCAGAATGAATCAAGACAGACACCCAAACTCTCATTCTTATTAGTTCAAGGTTACATCTGCATACTGTACCTTTACTTGACTGGTTGTGGGAGGTGCTAGGTATGTAACTAACTGAAAAAAAACCTTTAAAATTTAACTTTTATTGGGTAAGTATAAAAAATAACCCACCAAAAATTAAGGTGCAATAGTGCATAAAAGAGAATTACTACTAGAGGAGTAGACTCATAAATAGTACGAAATCTGATCTATTCTCACTATTTAGCACTGGAATAACTAGTAAGTTGATGCAAAATATCAAAAATCCTAATAGCTAAAAATCATGGACTGTCAAAGAAAATCCTATTAGTACAACTCCTCACAAAAATTGCACAACTCCTCACAAAAGGCAAATTGGCTAAGGTATGATAACGATGAAAATTATAGCACGATGAATGCTAAAAAGTGATTCCTGTGGTTGTGCTATATAGTTTCATACGAAAACCCATGATGTGTTGATATAGGCGCACTGTCCCTTGCTGTAAATCTATCTGGCAGCCTACCTATTTGCAGAGATTGGCACCCTAATATGACGAGATTTGGCACCCCCGCTCATCCAACGACTGTCCCTAAGCTCCAATTTATACCCTAACAAGATGCAGAAAGAGAAACAGAAAGCCAGGTCTATGTCTTCCAGAATGAACCAAGACAGACACCCAAGCTCTCATTTTTATTAGTTCAAGGTTATGTACGCATACTGTACCTTCACTTGGCTGGTTGTGGGAGGTGCTAGGTATGTTAGAATTTTATGAGATCCCAAACTTTCAGGATAACTTTGCCCCTTGAGGTCCCAGATGATAGATATTGTTGTCATGTTTCTTATCATGATTTTACCTGTCAATCGAAATGAAACATGACATGGGTAGCCATATCCATCAAACCAATATTAAGTTGGAGGGGTTTTGCCTTACTCACAGTGATGTCTCCTGACCTGAGTGTAACAGCATGTATTTCTATGCATCTGTCACGCTTAGATCAGGAGAGCCAATGGCCAATCTGAGGATTGTGATGCGATATGGCAGTTTTATTGAATCACTGACGCCAGCGCAGAGAGGTGGGGAAGATTATGACCGGGGAAAGGGTGAATTGTTATGATTTGGTCACTGAGGAGGAAAGCAATACCAAGCTAAACCACAGAAAAACAGAGGGGTTGGTAACTAAGCGGATTGCAGACCCCTGATCCTATCGACACAACTAGCAGTAGCCGTGGAGCGTACCTACAATGATTCTAGATGCCTCGACACAGCTGGAGAACAAAATAAGCCTAAAGCAAGAAAGGGGAAATCTAATCTGCCCCAGAGAAGACCCCAAAGGAATAGATAGCCTGTCTGCAATCACGCAAAAAACCCCGCAAAAAATGCCCTACACGTCTGATAGAAAAAATTCTGAAGTCACTAGACTTCGCCCACTATACCATCACTCTGGTATATTCTGAAAACAGAGCAAAGAGAGGCCAATCTAATAAGGGACAAAAAACAAACTGGCACAAACAGTAACATAAGGATGGAAATTCAGCACAGCCCCAGCCGGGGCTAGCTAACCACACAAAACTGAAATAGGCAAAACCAAATCAAATGTGAACAGTAGCAAAAGAACACTTAGCTTGAGAATGCAGGGAGTGAGCTGGACACTAAGACCTCAGGAGGCAGGAAAAAATCACCAGCAGGGATAGAGGGATTCGGCTGTCTTAAATCCAGTCAGAAACTCCCAATGTCCAATCGTCCTCCTCATTATCAGGTGACAGGCCTCTGTTAATTAGATCAGCTCCATTACCTCCTGTAACCAACAGAGGGAGCCCAGAAAGAGAACTCGTGACCCCTCTGTCAATACAACCATCTCCACTACCTTCACCAGCAACCAGAGGTAGGCCAGAAAGTGAATTAACAACAGTACCCCCCTTGAGGAGGGGTCACCGAACCCTCACCCACACCACCAGGCCGATCAGGATGGGCCCGGTGAAAAGCACGAACAAATATATCGGCATGAATGTCAGAAGCAGAGACCCAAGAATTATCCTCCTGGCCATAACCCTTCCATTTGACCAAGTACTGGAGTCTCCGTCTAACCAAAGGAGAATCCAATATTTTCTCTACCTCATATTCCACATTGCCTTTAACCAATACAGGGTCAGGAGGTGCCGCCATAGGAACTACTGGCTCCACAAACCTCTTCAACAGAGATTTATGAAACACGTTATGGATCTTAAACATAACTGGAAGAGCCAATCGAAAAGAAACAGGATTAAGAATCTCCAAAATCTTATAAGGTCCAATGAATCTTGGCTTGAACTTTGGAGACGCAACCTTCATGGGGATATTCTTTGACGACAACCAAACCATATCACCCACTTTAAACCGGGGACCAATGGTCCTATGCCGGTTGGAAAACCGTTGCGCTTTTTCCTGAGAGAGGGACAACTTATCCACCACTTGGTCCCAAATCTGCTGCATTCTCTCTACCACAGTGTACACACTTGGGCAGGTCGAAGATTCCACTTGCCCTGAAGAAAATCGAGGATGAAGCTCAAAGTTACAGAAAAAGGGCGACATCAAAGTGGCAGAACTAGCTCTATTGTTTAGCGCAAATTCGGCCAAGGACAAAAATGAGACCCAGTCATCCTGATCAGCAGATATAAAACATCTCAAATAGGACTCCAAAGTCTGGTTTTGTCTCTCAGTCTGCCCATTGGTTTGAGGATGAAATGCAGAGGAGAAAGATAACTGAATTCCCAGATTGGAACAAAAAGCTCTCCAAAATCTGGAAGCAAACTGGACTCCTCTGTCAGACACAATGTTCTCAGGAATCCCATGCAACTGAACCACCTGTTGTAAAAACAAGGGCACCAACTCTGAAAAAGATGGCAACTTTGGGAGTGGTACAAGATGGATCATCTTAGAAAATCTATCACAAATCACCCAGATAACAGTCATTCTCTGAGAGACAGGAAGATCAGAAATAAAATCCATTGAGATATGGGTCCATGGCCTCTTGGGTACAGGCAGGGGCATCAACAACCCACTAGAACGAGAACAGGGTTTAGACCGAGAACAAGTCCCACAGGACTGCACAAAATTCCTGACATCACGAGATAAGGCAGGCCACCAAAACAACCGACTCACCAAATCTCTGGTACCAAAAATACCTGGACGACAAGCCAACACGGAGCAATGAATTTCAGACATTACTCTCTTCCTCCACTGGTCAGGAACATGCAATTTTCCCATAGGGCAACGCTCAGATTTGTCCTCCTGAAATTCCTCCAGGGCGCGTCTCAAATCGGGCGAGATGGCAGAAAGATCTACCCCCTCACCTAGAATGGCAGTAGGCTCGGTCACAATAAGAGAATCCGCAAAGAAACTCCTAGAAAGGGCGTCCGCCTTAACATTCTTAGTGCCCGGAAGAAAAGAGACCACAAAATTAAAACACGTGAAAAGCAAGGCCCACCTATTATGTCTAGGATTCAAGCGTTTGGCTAATTCAAGATAAATCAAATTCTTGTGGTCCGTGAGGACCACAACTTGATGTCTAGCTCCCTCCAACCAATGTCTCCACTCTTCAAATGCCCATTTCATGGCCAACAATTCCCGATTCCCCACGTCATAATTACGTTCAGATGGGGAGAATTTTGGGGGAAAAGAAGGCACAGGGATGCATTTTAGAAGTCACCGGATCTTTTTGGGACAAAACAGCTCCTGCACCAATCTCAGAAGCATCTACCTCCACCTGAAATGGAAGTGAGACATCAGGTTGCCATAGAACCGGAGCAGAAGTGAATCTCTGCTTAAGCTCCTGAAATGCCGAGACTGCCTCTGGAGACCAATTCACCATATCAGTGCCCTTTTTGGTCAGATCAGTCAGTGGTTTGACAATACCAGAAAAATTACCTATAAATTTACGATAGAAATTAGCAAAACCCAAAAACTTCTGGAGAGCCTTCAAAGAAGTGGGCTGAACCCAATCATAAATGGCCTGTACCTTGGCCGGGTCCATTTCAATAGCCGACGGAGACAAAATAAATCCCAAAAATGAAATGCTCTGTACACGAAAGAGGCATTTCGATCCCTTAACATACAGGGAATTTCCCTCAAAATCCGGAACACAGTCCGGACATGTTCCACATGAAAATCCCAATCACTGGAAAAGATCAAAATATCCAGATAAATGATCAAAAACTTATCCACAAAGTCCCATAAAATATCGTTCATAAAAGATTGGAAGACAGAAGGGGCATTAGTGAGCCCAAAAGGCATCACCAGGTACTCAAAATGTCCCTCCGGAGTATTAAACGCCGTTTTCCATTCATCCCCATGCTTGATGCGAATAAGATTATACGCCCCCCTGAGGTCAAGCTTGGTAAACCAGCAGGCACTTTTAACTCTGGAAAATAAATCAGAAATCATGGGTAACGGGTACTGATATTTAACAGTGATTTTGTTAAAGGAACGATAGTCAATACAAGGCCTTAATGAACCATCTTTCTTGGTCACAAACCCCCCCAGCACCTAAGGGTGAAGAGGATGGTCTAATATGACCCTTCTCCAATGACTCCTTAACCCCTTCACCCCCAAGGGTGGTTTGCACGTTCATGACCGGGCCAATTTTTACAATTCTGACCACTGTACCTTTATGAGGTCATAACTCTGGAACGCTTCCATGGATCCCAGTGATTCTGACATTGTTTTCTCGTGACATATTGTACTTCATGTTAGTGGTAAAATTTCATTCAAATAACTTGCGTTTATTTGTGAGAAAAATGGAAATTTGGCGAAAATTTTGAAAATTTCGCGATTTTCCAACTTTGAATTTTTATGCCCTTAAATCACAGAGATACGGCACACAAAAAACTTGATAACTAACATTTCCCACATGTTTATTTTACATCAGCACAATTTTGGAACCAAAATTTTTTTTCGTTAGGAAGTTATAAGGGTTAAAAGTTGACCAGCGATTTCTCATTTTTACAACACCATTTTATTTTTAGGACCACATCACATTTGAAGCCACTTTGAGGGGTCTATATGATAGAAAATACCCAAAAGTGACACCATTCTAAAAACTGCACCCCTTAAGGTGCTCAAAACCACATTCAAGAAGTTATTAACCCTTTAGGTGCGTCACAGGAATTTTTTTGAATATTTAAAAAAAAATGAACATCTAACTTTTTTTCATAAAAAAAATACTTCAGGTTCAATTTTTTTTATTTTACCAAGGGTAACAGGAGAAATTGAACTGCAAAAGTTATTGTGCAATTTGTCCTGAGTATGCAGATACCTGATATGTGGGGGGGAACAACTGTTTCGGCGCATGGCAGAGCTCAGAATGGAAGGAGCGCCGTTTGACTTTTTCAATGCAAAATTGGCTGGAATTCAGATTGGACACCATGTCACGTTTGGAGAGTCCCTGATGTACCTAAACAGTGGAAACCCCCTACAAGTGACCCCATTTTGGAACTAGACCCCCCAAGGAACTTATCTAGATATGTGGTGAGAACTTTGAACCCACAAGGTCTTTACAGAAGTTTATAACGTACAGCAGTACAATTAAAAAATCATATTTTTTCCACAAAAATGATCTTTTCACCCCAATTTTTATTTTCCCAAGGGTAACAGGACCCTAAAAGTTATTGTGCAATTTGTCCTGAGTACGCTGATACCCCACATGTGGGGGTAAACCACTATTTGGGCGCATGGCAGAGCTCGGAAGGGAAGCAGCGCCATTTGACGTTTTTGGCTGGAATTGAGATCGGACACGATGTCGCGTTTGGAAAACCCCTGATGTACCAAAACAGTGGAAACCCCCCACAAATGACACCATTTTGGAAACTAGACCCCCTAAGGAACTTATCTAGAGGTGTGGTGAGAACTTTGAACCCCCATGGGCTTCACAGAAGTTTATAACATAAAGCCATACAATTAAAAAATCATATTTTTTCCACAAAAATGATCTTTTCACCCTCAATTCTTATTTTTCCAAGGGTAACAGGACCCTAAAAGTTATTGTGCAATTTGTCCTGAGTACACTGATACCCCACATGTGGGGGTAAACCACTATTTGGGCGCATGGCAGAGCTCGGAAGGGAAGCAGCGCCATTTGACGTTTTTGGCTGGAATTGAGATCCGACACGATGTCGCGTTTGGAAAACCCCTGATGTACCAAAACAGTGGAAACCCCCCACAAATGACACCATTTTGTATACTAGACCCCCCAAGGAACTTATCTAGATGTGTGGTGAGCACTTTGAACCCCCCAGTGCTTCACAGAAGTTTACAACGCCAGGGCGTGAAAATAAAAAATTCGTATTTTTTCCACAAACATGATCTTTTAGTCACCATTTTTTTATTTTCCCAAGGGTACCAGGAGAAATTGGACCCCAAAAGTTGTTGTCCAATTTGTCCTGAGTATGCTGATACCCCATATGTGGGAGAAAACTACTGTATGGGCACACGTCGGGGCTCGGAAGGGAAGTAGTGACGTTTTGGAATGCAGACTTTGATGGAATGGTCTGCAGGTGTCATGTTGCCTTTGGAGAGCCCCTAATGTACCTAAACAGTGGAAACCCCCCACAAATGACCCCATTTTGAAAACTAGACCCACTAAGGAACGTATCTAGATGTGAGGTGAGCACTTTGAACCCCCAAGGGCTTCACAGAAGTTTATAATGCCAGGGCATGAAAATAAAAAAATCTTATTTTTTCCACAAACATGATCAATTAGTCCCCAATTTTTTCATTTTCCCAAGGGTAACAGGAGAAATTGGACCCCAAAAGTTGTTGTCCAATTTGTCCTGAGTACGCTGACACCCCATATGTGGGAGAAAACTACTGTATGGACACACGTCGGGGCTCGGAAGGGAAGCAGTGACGTTTTGGAATGCAGACTTTGATGGAATGGTCTGCGGGTGTCATGTGCGTTTGGAGAGCCCCTGATGTACCTAAACTATTGAAACTCCCCACAAGTGACCCCATTTTGGACACTAGACCCCCCACGGAACTTATCTAGATGTGTGGTGAGCACTTTGAACCCCCAAGTGCTTCACAGAAGTTTATAACACTCGGACGTGAAAATAAAAAAATCATTTTTTTCCACAAAAATGATATTTTTGCCCCCAATTTTTTATTTTCCTAAGGGTAACAGGAGAAATTGGACCCCAAAAATTGTTTTGCAATTTGTCCTGAGTAGGCTGATACCCTACATGTGGGGGTAAAATACTGTTTGGGTGCATAGCAGAGCTTGGAAGGGAAGGAGCACCATTTGACTTTTTCAACTCAGAATTGGCTGGAATTGAGATCAGACGCCATGTTGCATTTGGAGAGCCCCTGATGTGCCCAAACAGTGGAAACCCCCAATTCTAACTCCAACCCAAACCCCAACACGCCCCTAACCCTAACCCTAGCCCTAACCCTAACCCTAGCCCTAACCCTAACCCTAGCCCTAACCCTAACCCTACCCTAACCCTAACCCTACCCCAACACACCCCTAGCCCTAACCCTAACCCTAATGGAAAAATGGAAATAAATACATTTTTTTAATTTTATTATTTTTCCCTAACTAAGGGGGTGATAACGGGGGGTTTGATTTACTATTTATGGCGGTTTTTATGTTTGGCGGCTGTCGCACGCTAAAAGACGCTTTTTATTGTAAAAATAGTTTTTGCATCACCACATATTGAGAGCTATAATTTTTCCGTATTTTGACCCACCGAGTCATGTGAGGTCTTATTTTTTGTGGGACAAGTTGACGTTTTTATTGGTACCATTTTCGGGCACGTGAAATTTTTTGATCGCTTTTTATTCCGATTTTTGGGACGCAGAATGAACAAAAACCAGCGTTTCATGAATTTCTTTTGGGGGGGTGCGTTTACACCGTTCCGCGTGTGGTAAAATTGATAAAGCGGTTTTATTCTTCGGGTCAGTACGGTTACAGCGATACCTCATTTAGGTGGTTTTTTTATGTTTTTGTCGGTTTTATGCAATGAAAACTATTTTATATAAAAAATAATTATTTTTGCATCGCTTTATTCAGCGAGCTATAACTTTTTTATTTTTTCGCTGATGATGCTGTGTGGCAGCTCGTTTTTTGCGGGACAAGATGACGTTTTCTGCGGTACCATAGATATTTATATGCGTCTTTTTTATCGCGCGTTATTACACTTTTTGTTTGGTGGTATGATAATAAATCATTATTTTTTGCTTCGTTTTTTATTTTTATTTTTTAAGGGGTTCACTAAAGGGGTTAACTAATGGGACAGTTTTATAGGGCGGGTCGTTACGGACGCGGCGATACCTAGTATGTGCACTTTTATTGTTTTTTTTTATTATTATTTCCAAAAAATGGATTTATTGGGGGAATATTTTTTTTTTTTTTCTAATTTATTTGGCGATTTTTTTTTAATTATTTTTACACTTTTTTTTATTTATTTTTTTACTTTATTAAATAGTCCCAGGTGGGACATCACTGTCCTGTGACAGATCGCTGATCTGTCACATCACAGATCACTGTGACAGATCAGCGATCTGACACAGGCACTGCAGAAGGCTTCCTCATGCCTGCGCTTTGCAGGCACTGAGGAAGCCAGCTTCCGCAGGCCCCCGAAGGCCCCCGTCGCCATCTTGGATTCGGGGGCCTGGAGGAAGGGAGTCCCCCGCAGCAGCGCTGCACATTGCGCTGCAGTGGGGGGCTCAGGGAAGCACGGAGGGAGCCCCCTTCCTGCCGATGCTTCCCTTTAACCCCCGGTACACCGCGATCGTGTTTGATCGCGGTGTGCAAGGGGTTAACATGTCGGGGGCGGTCCGTGACCGCCCCTGACACATTGTGCCGGGTGTCAGCTGTGATAATCAGCTGACACCCGGCCGCGATCATCGGCGCTCACCACGTGGGCACCGCTGATCGCGCCGACGTACTATCCCGTCCCCGGTCATACAGGCCCGGGTACCATGGACGGGATAGTACGTCGGATGGCAGGAAGGGGTTAATATAAGATCGCATAGCATCATGTTCAGGTACCGATAAGTTGAAAAGCCGACCCTTGGGAAATTTACACCCGGGCATCAACTCAATTGCACAGTCATAACTCCTATGAGGAGGCAAAGATGCAGACTTACTCTCACTGAATACATCAGAAAAATCAGCCAAATAATCAGGAATATCATGAGACTGGGGAGAGGTGGAGAAAACCGGAGTGTTGCTAAGAACACACTGACAACCCCAACTCGCCACAGACGCAGATTTCCAATCCAAAACAGGATTATGAGTTTGTAACCAGGGAAAACCCAGAACAATAATATCATGCAAATTCTGCAGCACCAAAAATTTACAATTTTCTTGGTGGTCTGGGCCAAAGGAGTAGCATTAATACCCCTCAAAGGGATAGGAGTCCGCAGGGGTATAATGGGAAAACCATAACGTTTAGCAAAGTCCAAATCCATCAGATTCAAAGCTGCTCCTGAATCCACAAATGCCTTAGCAGAAAATGTAGATAAGGAGCAGATCAGAGTAATTGCCTAAAGGAACTTAGGTTGTACACTGCCCACAGCAAATGTGTGTGAAAAATGTTTCTCTCATTTAGGGCAGACAGAAATAGTATGAGAGGCGTCTCCACAGAAAAAACACAGCTTATTACGCCTTCTAAACTCCTGACCTTGTGCGCTACACAAAACCCTATCACATTGCATGGGTTCAGACGTTTGTTCAAAAGACGGCAACGCCTCTCATGTTGTTTTATGTTCACGTAGACGCCAATCAACTTGAATGGCTAATGACATAGAATCATCAAGACCAGAGGGAACAGGAAATCCCACCATAACATCTTTTACAGTTTCTGATAAATCCTCCTGAAAGAGAGCTGCTAAGGCACCGTCATTCCCTGTAGTAAGGACCGCCCACTTTTGGAATTTTTGACAGTATAATTCTGCAGAATCCTGACCCTGGTTCAATGCCAGTAGGGTTTTCTCAGCTTGATTAGGTTCATCATTCAACAAACCCAAGGCTTGAAAAAATGCATCCACATTAGTCAGAATAGGATTTCCAGGTGTCAGAGAAAAAGCCCAATCCTGGGGATCGCCGCACAGCAAGGAGATGACAATTTTAACCTGCTGCACATAGCTCCCCGATGAGTTAGGCTTCAAGGCAAGAAATAGTTTACAATTATTCTTAAAATTCAAAAATTTAGACCGATCCCCAGAAAACACATCAGGAGTAGGGATTTTTGGTTCAACAGCAGGTGATTGATCGAGATAGGCGGAAATTCCCCGCACTTCAGCAGCGAGCTGCTCAGCACGAACAGACAATTGCTTAATCTCCATTACAGAAAAAATCCTCCTACGGCCCCAGAGAAAAAGAGGAAAAAATACATATAACACAAAAAAAATTCTGACACCTTTTTTTTACAATTCTCTCCTGCTTTTGAGTACCTTAGAATCTGCGGTTTAGGCTGGTGATTCTGTTATGATTGGGTCAGCGAGGAGGAAAGCAAGACCAAGCTAAGCCACAGAAAACCAGAGAGGTTGGTAACTAAGTAGATTGCAGACCCCTGATCCTATCCACACAACTAGCAGTAGCTGTGGAGCGTACCTACAATGATTCTAGACGCCTCGACACAGCTGGAGAACTAAATAGGCCTAAAGCAAGAAAGGGGAAATCTAAACTGCCCAGAGCAGACCCCAAAGGAATAGATAGCCCCCAAACATATATTGTCGGTGAGACAAGATGAAAACACAAACGCAGGTAGGAAAATAGGTTGAGCAAATGATGGGGCCCAAACTAACTAGACAGGAAAGGAAAGACACTGTCTGCAATCAAGCAAAAAACCCTGCAAAAAATGCCCAACATGTCTGATAGAAAAAATACTGAAGTCACTAGACATCGCCCACTATATCAGCACTCTGGTATATTCTGAAAACAGAGCAAAGAGAGGCCAATCTAATAAGGGACAGAAAACAGACTGGCACAAACAGTAACATAAGGATGGAAATTCAGCACAGCCCCAGCCGGGGCTGGCTAACCACACAAAACTGAAATAGACAAAACAAATCAAATGTGAACAGTAGCAAAAGAACACTTAGCTTGAGCATGCAGGGAGTGAGCTGGACACTAAGACCTCAGGAGGCAGGAAAAAATCACCAGCAGGGATAGAGGGAGTCGGCTGTCTTAAATCCAGTCAGAAACTCCCAATGTCCAATCGTCTTCCTCATTATCAGGTGGCAGGCCTCTGTTAATTAGATCAGCTCCATTACCTCCTGTAACCACCAGAGGGAGCCCAGAAAGACAACTCGTGACCCCTCTGTCAATACAACCATCGCCACTACCTTCACCAGCAACCAGAGGTAGGCCAGAAAGTGAATTCACAACAGTGAATATTCATTTGCATTTATGTACGTTTGACTAACTGGCATGCTACTATACATTTTCTGAGACTTACCACAACAAAACAGGGCAAACATAAAGCAATAAATGTTACATATCCTAAAAGGGCTCCCATAGACCTATTTCAGGTTACTTTTAGTATAGTATTCAAAAAAGACCTGACAGATTCCCTTTAATTTCTAATAAATGTGTTTTTCCCATTTTCTGCTTTTTAAACCTGGAGCGTGACTCATAGTAAGGTTCATCTGATAGTCAGATGCAGCTAACACCATTTTTGTAATGCTGCTGACTCTCTCAAGTTCCAGACTATTGATTGCTTTGTTCTTTTTTTTCTGCTAAATTAAGTTTCTGTTATAGTCTGTTGTATAAAAGTGTCTTTAGACTAATGTGTTTTAGCATCTCTGCTTCTCATTCTCTCACTTTTGCCATCTGTCACTCTCTCGTCCTCCTGAACAGTAGTATCCCCATTTTTTTCTTCTCGCTTCACTGGTGTCAGGTGACCCAGTCACATTTTCAGTGGCCTGCAGCCTTTCAACCTTCCTGCCTGTAAAAGTATCAAACTTCCAGCTACTCAAGAGGTAACACTGCCCAGAGCCAGAAATGCTGTTGTTTATATTTTCCTGTGGATATCTACTACTGACTCTAATATTGTGTTAACATAGAGTTCCTGAGAGACAATAAAAACATTTCCTCAGATCTCCAAGAAAGGGCAGAAATCGGTAACCCCTTAATTGCAGTAAGTGTTTCACGTGCCTTATGACTTCCCAATATCCCATTTAGTAAATCCTTTTAAGAGTTACCAACTTTTGAATGTTATTATTACCAAACTGACTTTTGTTATCTGTCAAGTATGTACATCTGGGAACCTCAAGTATTAGAATTTCAAAGTGATACGAGGAAGAACTTATAGTTAATCTTAATTTACAACTTATAGAGTTCATGAAGATCACATTCCCTTGAAGACAACATTTCTAAACAGAATTCAAAAAGCTAAAATGTACATAACAAGCAGAAGCTATACTTTTTGCTATTTTCATGATCACTGGTTCAGCTTTTATTGTTCATTTACAAACTGAGAACAGATTTCTAGAACGAGGAATATGTAACATAAAAATACTTCTTTTCTGGTTCAAATCACAGTTTTATTAGGGAACCTATTAGGTGCTTCCCCACTTGGAGGACCGCTAACTAGATTGGAGAAAAACTATTTCCAGCATCTCTGACTCTTTTGTAGCCTACATGGCATGACATATTGGTTTATCCATTAGCATTAAAGGGCATGGGGTGATGTTTCATTTCTCCTGTAGTGGCTCTGCAAGTAAATTAAACACTTTTTGATGACTTGTAGCTGTAGCTGATGATCAAAGTTCCAAGAGGACACTATGATAATTTGATCATCAGGCAACTTTTGTAGCAAACAAGGAATGGCCAAAGTCATTAAATCCTTTAAGGTATATATACACTGCTCATAAAAATGAAGGGAGCACTAAAATACCACACTAAAACATAAAAATGATCAATGTAAACAAAATCAATATCTCATGGGGGTTTTTATTTGGAATGATAGTTAAAATCAAAGTGGAAAGTTAAATTTCAAGCTGCTCCAACTTCAGTGGAAATGCCTCAAGACAAGAAGGCAAGGAAATGATGCTCAGTAGTATGTGTGGACTCCACGTGTCTGTATGACCACCCTGCAATGCCTGGGCAAGCTCCTGCTGAGGTGACGGATGTCTTACCAACGGTAACAGGAGAAAATGGACCCCAAAAGTTGTACAATTTGTCCTGAGTGCACTGATACCCCATATATGCAGGTAAACCACTGTTTAGGTGCATGGCAAAGCTCGGAAGGGAAGGAGTGCCGTTTGACTTTTCAATGTGAAATTGGCTAGAATTGAGATTGGACGCCATGTCACATTTGGAGAGCCCCTGATGTGCCTAAACAGTGGAAACCCCCAACAAGTGACACCATTTTGGAAAGTAGACTCCCTATGGAACTTATCTACATGAGTGGTGAGCACTTTGAATCCCCAAGTGCTTCACAGAAGTTTATAATGTAGAGCCGTAAAAGTAAAAAATTTATATTTTTTCACAAAAATTTTATTTTTGCCCTGAATTTTTTATTTTCCCAAGGGTAACAGGAGAAATTGGACCCCAAAAGTTGTTGTGCAATTTGTCCTGAGTGTGCTGATACCCTAAATGGCAGAGCTCGGAAAGAGAAGGAGCACCGTTTGAGTTTTCAATGCAAAATTGGCTGGAATTGAGATCAGACACCATGTCGCATTTGGAGGAGAGCCCCTGATGTGCTTAAACAGTGGAAACTCCCCAATTCTAACTACATCCCTAACCCCAACACATCCCTAACCCTAATCCCAAACCCAACCCTAATCCTTTAGCTCCAACCCTAACCTCAGCCCCCACCCTTACCCTAACTTTAGCCCCAACCCTGACTTTAGCCCCAACCCTAACCCCAACTTTAGCCCCAACCCTAACCCTAATGAGAAAATGGAAAAAAACACATTTTTTATGTTATTATTTTTCCCTAACTAAGGTGTTGATAAATGGGGGTTTGATTTTTTATTAGGTATAGCAGGTTTTTATAGCAGGTTTTTATGTTTGGCAGCTGTCACACACTAAAAGACATTTTTTATTGCAAAAAATAGTTTTTGCATTACCACATTTTGAGAGCAAATTATTTTTCTATATTTTGGCCCACAGAAGTCTTGTTTTTTGTGGGACGAGTTGTTTTTATTGGTACCATTTTCGGGCACATGACATTTTTGATCGCTTTTATTCCGATTTTTGGAAGACAGAATGAACAAAAGCCAGCAATTCATAAATTTATTTTTTGGGGGGGCATTTATACCGTTCTGCGTGTGGTAAAATTGATAAAGAAATTGTATTCTTCGGGTCAGTACCATGACAGCGATACCTCACTTATATTTTTTTATGTTTTGGCACTTTTATACAATAAAAACTTTTATGTAAAAAATAATTATTTTTGCATTGCTTTATTCTGAGAGCTATAACTTTTTTATTTTTCTGGTAATGAAGCTTTATAGCGGCTCATTTTTTGCATGACAAGATGACGTTTTCAGCAGTACCATAGTTATTTATATCCGTCTTTTTGATTGCGTGTTATTCCACTTTTTGTTCGGTGGGATGATTTTTTTGCCTTGTTTTTTTTAATGGTGGTTACTAAAGGGGTTAACTAGTGGGACAGTTTTATAGGTCGGGTCATTACAGATGCGGCAATACTAAATATGTGTACTTTTATTGTTTATATTTTTGTCGTTTTAATATTTATTTATTGATGGAATAAATATTGATTTTTTTTAGTATTTTTTAGTATTTTTAAAACTATTTTTACAATTATTTAAAAAATTTTTTTATTTAATTCTTACTTTTACACCTTGTCCCACTATGGGACACTCATTTTGTGCAGGCTGATCGCTTCTATAGCATGTGCTGGGCTGTGAGAAGACTGTGCTGGCCTGTGCGAAGACTGTGCCCGGCTGTGCGGGACTGTGCTGGACTTTGCAGGTACAATGCTGGGACTATGCCGGGCTGTGTGGGACTGTGCTGGCCTGTGTGGGACTGTGCCGGGCTGTGCGGGACTGTACTGGGCTGTGCGGGACTCTGCTGGGCTTTGCAGGTACTGTGCGGGGACTATGGCGGGCTGTGTGGGACTGTGCTGGCCTGTGTGGGACTATGCCGGGCTGTGCGGGACTGTGCTGGGCTGTGCGGGACTGTGCTGGGCTGTGCAGGTACTGTGCGGGGACTATGCCAGGCTGTCCAAATATGGGGTATCGGCGTACTCAGGACAAAATGCACAATAACTTTTGGGGTACTGTTTCCCTTGGGAAAATAAAAATTGGGGGAGAAAAGATAATTTTTTAAAAAAATATGATTTTTTATTTGTACAGCTGTACCTTATAAACTTCTGTGAAGCCCTTGGGGGTTCAAAGATCTCACCACATATCTAGATAAGTTCCTTGGTGGTCTAGTTTCCAAAATGGTGTCATTTGCACAAGGTTTCCACTGTTTAGCCACATCAGAGTCTCTCCAAATGTGATATGGTGTCAAGCCAATTCTGCGTTGAAAAAGTCAAATGGCGCTCATTCCCTTCTGAGGGAAACAGTGGTTTACCCCGACATATGGGGTATTGGCATACTCAGGACAAATTGCACAATGACTTTTGGGGTCCTGTGTCCCTTTGGAATATAAAAATTGGGGCTGAAAAGATCATTTTTGTGGAAAAAATATGATTTTTTAATTGTACGGCTGTTCATTATAAACTTTTGTGAAGCCCTTGGGGGTTCAAAGTTCTCACCACATATCTAGATAAGTTCCTTGGGGGGTTTAGTTTCCAAAATGGGATGACTTGTGGGGGTTTCCCCTGTTTAGGCACATCAGGGACGCTCCAAACGTGACATGGCGTCCAATTCCAGCCAATTTTGCGTTGAAAAAGTCAAACGGCACTCCTTCCCTTTCGTGCTTTGCCATGTGCTGAAACAGTGGTTCCCCCCACATATCAGATATCAGCGTACTCAGGACAAATTGCAAAATAGCTTTTGCAGTCCAATTTCTCCTGTTACCCTTGGAAAAATAAAAAATGGACCTGAAGTAATTTTTTTTGTGAAAAAAGTTAAATGTTCATTTTTTTTAAACCTTCAAAAAATTCCTGTGAAGCACCTGAACATAGTAACATAGTAACATAGTTATTAAGGTTGATGGAAGACCATCTAGTTCAACCCATATCCTATCCTAACTTGTCCTAACATGTTAATCCAGAGGAAGGCAAAAAAAACCCGTGTGGCAAACAGTAAGCTTCACATTGGGGAAAAAAATTCCTTCCCGACTCCACATACGGCAATTAGACTAGCTCCCTGGATCAATGCAATATTAAGGAAACTAGTGTATATACCTTGTAATATTATACTTTACAAGAAAGGCATCCAGTCCCTTCTTAAATTTTAGTAGGGAATCACTCATTACAACATCATATGGCAGAGAGTTCCATAGTCTCACTGCTCTTACAGTAAAGAATCCGCGTCTGTGAGTATGCTTAAACCTTCTTTCCTCCAGACGTAGAGGATGCCCCCTTGTCCCCGTCACAGGTCTAAGAGTAAAAAGATCATTAGATAGGTCAAAAGGGTTAATAAACTTCTTGAATGTGTGAGTACTGTCAGGGGTGCAGTTTTTAGAATGGTATCACTTTTGTGTATTTTCTTTCATATACACCCTTAAAGCAACTTTGAATGTGATGTGGTCCGTAAAAAAAAAGTGGTGTTGTAAAAATGAGAAATCGCTGGTCAAATTTTAACCCTTATAACTTCCTAACAAAAAATACACAAAGTTTCATTACATTGGAACATTGTTTACTAGTGGCTAAATCATCACAAAACTTACAATTATTTGTAATAAATGTCTTGCAGCAAAGTAAATGTACAATTTTACAGTAGATTCCTTTTTTATACATAATACACTTTATTTGGTTCAGGATAGTCATGGCACTGCACAGTGATTCGCTCATGCCTAGTTGCTGCAAATCACCCTAATATCGCTCATCAACACTTGCTAATTACTATTATTAACTAAAGTAAGTCAATTTCAGGCAAAATTTTAATTAGACAGGAGAAGACATGTGGAAGGCTGCTGTATAAATATTTTGAGGCTAGCTGAAGAGCCTGGCGTTGCCCGGGCATAGTAACTAACTGTGGTTAATTCTAACAAATGAAAATTATTATATTGCTCATACTGTAAATTGTGGCTGGTACACGAAACACATCCGGCGCAATTTTGTTGAAGCAAAATTATATTAATCCCTTAACGACTGCCAATACGACTTTTAATGGCGGCAGTTAAGGGGCCTTATTCCTCCTGCACCTCATGCTCCTTCTTTTTGCACAGCCTCCTCCTGCACCTCACACTCCTCCTTTATACATAGCATTTTTCTGCAGTACAGCTTTTCTCCTTTTATAGTCGTCTCCTCCGGCAGCCCCTCATCACACTCTTCCATATTCAATTGGAAACACTTGATCCTGTGAGAAATTGCATTAATTACAATAAAGCATATTGTATACACAGCCTACTTCTTCTGCAGCGCCACACTTTTCTTCTTTAGACCTAGCTCACACGTTATTTGGTCAGTATTTTTACCTCAGTAATTGTAAGCTAAAACTTGTAGTAAAACAATCAACGGAAAAGTATAATCAAAACACGTCATGGCTTCTATAGTTTTCTCCCACTCGTGGATTTGGCTTATACAGTGCGTTGCGAAAGTATTTGGCTCCCTGGAACTTTTCAGCCTTTTCCCACATATCATGCTTCAAACATTAAGATACCAAATGTAAATTTTGGTGAAGAATCAACAAGTGGAACACAATTGTGAAGTTGAACAAAATTTATTGGTTACTTAAAATTTTTGTGGAAATTCAAAAACTGAAAAGTGGGGTGTGCAATATTATTCGGCCCCTTTAACGTAATACTTTGTTGCGCCACCTTTTGCTGCAATTACAGCTGCAAGTCGGTTGGGGAATGTCTATCAGTTTTGTACATTGAGAGACTGAAATTCTTGCCCATTCTTCCTTGGCAAAAAGCTCGAGCTCAGTGAGGTTTGATGGAGATCATTTGTGAACAGCAGTTTTCAGCTCTTTCCACAGATTCTTGATTGGATTCAGGTCTGGACTTTGACTTGGCCATTCTAACACCTGGATATGTTTATTTGTGAACCATTCCATTGTAGATTTTGCTTTATGTTTGGAATCATTGTCTTGTTGGAAGACAAATCTCTGTCCCAGTCTCAGGTCTTTTGCAGACTCCAACAGGTTTTCTTCACGAATGGTCCTGTATTCGGCTCCATCCATCTTCCCATCAATTTTAACCATCCTCCCTGTCCCTGCTGAAGAAAAGCAGGCACAAACCATGATGCTGCCACCACTATATTTGACAGTGTGGATGGTGTGTTCAGGGTGATGAGCAGTGTTGCCTTTACGCCAAACATATCGTTTGGCATTGTTGCCAAAAAGTTCGATTTTGGTTTCATCTGACCAGAGCACCTTCTTCCACATGTTTGGTGTATCTCCCAGGTGGCTTTTTGCAAACTTTAAACAATACTTATTATGGATATCTTTGAGAAATGGCTTTCTTCTTGCCACTCTTCCATAAAGGCCAGATTTGTGCAGTGTACAACTGATTGTTGTCCTATGGACACTGTCCCACCTCAGCTGTAGATCTCTGCAGTTCATCTAGAGTGATCATGGGCCTCTTGGCTGCATCTCTGATCAGTCTTCTCCTTGTTTGAGATGAAAGTTTAGAGGGACAGCCGGGTCTTGGTAGATTTGCAGTGGTATGATACGCCTTCCATTTCAATATGATCGCTTGTACAGTGCTCCTTGGGATGTTTAAAGTTTTGGAAATCATTTTGTATCCAAATCCAGCTATAAACTTCTCCACAACAGTATCACGGACCTGCCTGTTGTGTTCCTTGGTCTTCTGATGCTTTCTTTGCTTCAAACAGAACCCTGAGACTTTCACAGAGCAGGTGCATTTATACAGAGACTTGATTACACATAGGTGGATTATATTTATCATCATTAGTCATTTAGGACAACATTGGATCATTCAGAGATCCACAATGAACTTCTGGAGTGAGTTTGCTGCACTGAAAGTAAAGGGGCTGAATAATATTGCACGCCTCACTTTTCAGCTTTTGAATTTCCACAAAAATTTAAAATAACCAATAAATTTCGTTCAACTTCACAATTGTGGTCCATTTGTTGATTCTTCACCAAAAATTTACATTTTGTATCTTTATGTTTGAAGCATGATATGTGAGAAAAGGTTGAAAAGTTCCAGGGAGCCGAATATTTTCACAAGGCACTGTAAATACTGAGGTAAAATACTGACCAAATACTGAACATGTGAATGTGGCTTTATACACTGCCTCCACCTGCAGCGCATCACTTTTCTCTATGCACTGCCTCATGCTGTAGCAGCACCTCACTTCTCTCATTTTCCCATCATGCCTCTCATTTTCCCCCTCACTCCTCTCATTTTACCCCTCATTCCTCTCATTTTACCCCTCACACCTCTCATTTTCTGATCACTCCACTATTTTCCCCTCAATCCTCTCATTCTCCACTCACACCGCTTCATTTTCACCTCACACCTCTCATTTTCCCCTCACTCCACTATTTTCCCCTCATTCATCTCATTTTCCCCTCACCCCTCTCATTTTCACCTCACTTCTCTCTTCCCCTCACACGTGCACAGCAACTTCCAGTAACGAGTACAGTGGTGTAATCCATGAGGCTCCTCCCTTTCACTTGATGTCATGCCTCACAGAAGCAACTCCATTCTAGACACAATGGAGCTAGATGTGGCCTGTGCCTGCCACGCACTGATACTTTAAAGGCGGCGGCCCTGATTGTAGCTCACAGCGGCTGGGACGTCGCAGCCGGTGATTTTTGCAGGGTGGCTTTTGATGTGAATGTGTCTCCGCCCATGTGTGCTAGCAATGTGGGCCATGTGGATGGGGCATTGCGTGTGGAGTGAATCATAGAATCATAGAATCGTAGAGTTGGAAGGGACCTCCTGGGCCATCTGGTCCAACACCCTGCTCAAAGCAGGATTCGCTAAATCATCCCAGACAGATGTCTGTCCAGTCTCTGTTTGAAGACTTCTATTGAAGGAGAACTCACGACCTCTCATGGCAGCCTGTTCCACTCATTGATCACTCTAACTGTCAAAAAGTTTTTTCTAATATCTAATCTGTGTCTCCTCCCATTCAGTTTCATCCCATTGCTTCTAGTCTTTCCTTGTGCAAATGAGAATAAAGATGATCCTTCTACAATGTGACAGCCCTTAAGATATTTGTAGACAGCTATTAACTCTCCTCTCAGTCTTCTCTTCTGCAAGCTAAACATTCCCAAATCCTGCAACCTTTCCTCATAAGACAGGGTTTGCAGACCGGTCACCATTCTGGTCACTTTTTTCTGAACTTGCTCCAGTTTGTTGATGTCTCTTTTAAAATGTGGCACCCAAAACTGGACACAGTATTCCAGATGAGGCCTGACCAAAGAGGAGAAGAGGACAATAATGACTTCACGTGATCTACACTGTATGCTTCTGTTAATACATCCTAGAATTGCATTTGCCTTTTTTGCTGCTGCATCACACTGTTGACTCATATTCAGTCTGTGATCTATTAGTATACCCAAGTCTTTTTCACATGTGCTGTTGCTTAGCTCTATTCCTCCCATTCTGTATATGCTTTTTTCATTTTTAATTGCCCAGATGTAGTACTTTGCATTTTTCCCTGTTAAAAACCATTCTGTTAGTTGCTGCCCACTGCTCCAGTTTATTTATATCTTTTTGAATCCTCTTTCTCTCTTCCCTAGTATTAGCTATCCCTCCTAGCTTTGTGTCATCAGCAAATTTAATCAGTGTACCCTCAATTCCTTCATCTAAATCATTGATAAAGATGTGGAACAATACAGGGTCCAGGACAGAGCCCTGTGGCACCCCACTTGAGACATTCTTCCAACTGGATGTGCAGCCATTTACGACCACTCTTTGGGTCCGATCACTAAGCCAGTTATGAATCCACCTAACAGTTGCCTTGTCCATTCCATGCTTAGCCACTTTTTCAATAAGGATTGTGTGAGATACTTTGTCAAATGCTTTGCTGAAGTCAAGATATACTATATCTACAGCATTTCCCTGATCCACCAAATCAGTGATTCTGTCATAGAAGGAAATTAAGTTAGTCTGACATTACTTATTAGTTACATACCCTTGCTGACTCTGTTTAATCACTTCATTCTTATACAGGCACTTACATACATGTTGTTTAATAATTTGTTCAAAGATCTTTCCTTGTATAGAAGTCAAACTCACCGGTCTATAGTTGCCTGGGTCCACCTTCTTCCTCTTTTTAAAGATAGGAACAACATTTGCTCTTCTCCAGTCTTCTGGGACTTCTCCTGTTCTCCAATAATTTTCAAAGATAATGGAGAAGGGCTCAAAAATTTCTTCTGCTATTTCCTTCAGTACTCTGGGGTGTAATTCATCTGGACCTGGAGACTTGAATTAATTTAGGTTACCTAAGTGTTTCCTCACTATCTTTCTGTTTATAGATATCCTGGGTTCTTCTATTCCCTTAATAGGACAGTGGAGAACAGTTGATGTTACATTTCCTTTCTGAGAGAAACCAGATGCAAAATAGGAATCTAATAGTTCGGCCTTCTCAACATCCTGTCTTACCAGTTCATCATTTTCATCCTGTAAAAATCCTATAGCATCTTTGACTTTTCTTTTACTTTTGACATATCTCCAAAATCCTTTATTATTTCTTTTGACGTCTCTTGCAAGCCTCAATTCATTGTCAGCTTTAGTAATCTGATTTGTGCTCTGCAAGTTCTGCAGACAGCATTATATTCTTCTTTAGATATGCCTCCCTCTTTCCATTTTATAAACATTTCTGTCTTCCTTTTTAGCATGTGCTTAAGTTCTGTGTTCATCCATCCTGGTTTCCTTAAATGCTTCCTATTCTTCCCTCTTTTTGGAATTGTTAACAATTGTGCTTTGAGAATTTCATTTTTAAAGATTTCCCATCCTTTTTGCACATTTTTGTTCTTAAGGATATCCAGCCATTGGATCCCTCCAATTCTCTTTCTGAATCCCTTAAAATCTGCCTTTCTGAAAAATAACTTTGACGTCTGAGTCTTCACAGGTCTTCCTCCTCTAGTTATCCAAAATTCTAGAATAGCATGGTCGCTACCTCCTAGGGTCCCAGCCACTTTTACCTCCTCAACCATTTCCTCCCTGAGTGAGTGTGTCTGTGTGGAATGGGTGGGGCTATGTGGAGTGAGCGTGGCTTGATACATACACACACACATACATACATTCAGCTTTATAGACAGTGGGTACGGAAAGTATACAGAACCCCAATGTCATTGTGGCTGAGCTCCACAGATGCAGTAGGGAAATGGGAGAAAGTTCCATAAAGTCAACTATCACTGCAGCCCTCCACTAGTCAGACCTTTATGAGAGAGTCGCCCGATGGAAGCCTGTCCTCAGTGCAAGATATATGAAAGCCCACATAGTTTGCCAAAAAACACATGAAGGACTCCTAGACTATGAGAAATAAGATTCTCTGGTCTGATGAGACGAAGATAGAACTTTTTAGTGATAATTCTAAGCGGTATGTGTGGAGAAAATCAAGCACTGCTTATCACCAATACAATCCCAACAGTGAAATATAGTGGTGGCAGCATCATGCTATGGGGGTGTTTTTCAGCTGCAGGGACAGGACAACTGGTTGCAATTAAAGGAAACATGAATGAGGCCAAGTACAGCAATATCCTGGATGAAAACCTCTTCCAGAGTGCTCTGGACCTCAGACTTGGCAGAAGGTTCACCTTCCAACAAGACAATGACCCTAAGCGCACAGCTAACATAACAAAGAAGTGGCTTCAGAACAACTCTGTGACAATTCTTGACTGGCCCAGCCAGAGCCCTGACCTAAACCCAATTGAGCATCTCTGGAGAGACCTGAAAATGGCTGTCCACCAATGTTCACCATCCAAACTGATGGAACTGGAGAGGATCTGCAAAGAAGAATGGCAGAGGATCCCCAAATCCAGGTGTGAACAACTTGTTGCATCATTCCCAAGAAGACTCATGGCTGTACTAGCTCAAAAGGGTGCTTCTACTCAATACTGAGCAGAGTCTGAATACTTATGACCATATGATATTTCAGTTTTTCTTTTTCAATAAATTTGCAAAAATTTCTACATTTCTGTTTTCTTCAGTCAAGATGGGGTGCAGAGTGTACATTAATGAGAAAAAAATGAACTTTTTTGAATTTACCAAATAACTGCAATGAAACAAAAAGTGAAAAATTTAAAGGGGTCTGAATACTATCCATACCCACTGTATATAGATTAGACTTACCCAAAACAGTGAATAATACTGAATGTTGTCTGTAATTTTTTTGGAGGATTTTGTGGCTTTGCTACTACTTTAGTGATAGGATTCACAAGCGTGAGGATCCTTGATGCTGGGTTGTGAGTTTGCTTATCCTGGCCAAAATATCAACCAATACCTCACATATTTATATGTATTTGGTGCACTTTATTTTTCAGGGTGCAGCCAAGCCTAGCACATTGGGTATTGTATACAGGGGTGTTCACATGGAATGCATTTAGAGAGTGCTGTCAAGCCCACCTAATCGAATAGTAGGGGCGTGACTAATAGGCTGTGAACCAGACACTATGCATTACCTGCATGTGGCTAGAGCCCTATACAGGCCTCTATTGTGCAAACATATATTAAGCAGTAACCCCGTCCATTAATTTGTAGGCTGTGTGTGACTATCTATTTAGTATTTTGCACCTGTGTTGCCAACATCTTTGCTACATTTTGATCACTGTGATAGACCCTGATCACAGTGATCAAAATAAAAAGTAAATCAAACCCCCTTATATCACCCTCTTGGTTAGGTAAAAAGAATAAAATAAAAAAATATTTATTTCCATTTTTCCATTAGGGTTAGGTTTGGGCTAAAGTTAGGGTTGGGTTAAAGTTAGGGTTAGGGTTGGGGCTAGGGTTAGGGTTGGGCTAAAGTTAAGGATAGGCGAGAGTTAGGGTTGGGCTAAAGTTAGGGTTAGGGTTGGGGCTAAGGTTAGGGTTGGCTAAAGTTAGAGTTGGGCTAAAGTTAGGGTTGGGTTAGGGTTGTGATTGAGTTTGGGATTACAGTTAGGGTTGGGATTAGGGTTAGGGGTGTGTTAGGGTTAGGTTTGTGGTTAGGATTTTGATTAGGGTTGGGATTAGGGTTAGGGGTATGTTGGGGTTAGGGTTGAGATTAGGCGCGTGTTGGGATTAGGGTTGGAGTTAGAATTGGTGGGTTCCACTGTTTAGGGACATCAGGGAGTCTCCAAATGTGACCTGACGTCACCTTTGATTCCAGCCAATTTTGAATTCAAAAAGTCAAACGGTGCTCCCTCCCTTCTGAGCTCTGCCATGCCCCCAAACTGTGGCTTTCCCCCACTTACAGGGTATTGGCATACTGAGGAGAAATTGCACAACAAATTTTATGGTCCATTTTTCTCCAGATACCCATGTGAAAAAAAAATTGGTTCCAAAGTAAATTTTTTGTGAAAAAAGTTAAATGTTCATTTTTTTCCTTCC
Source organism: Dendrobates tinctorius (assembly GCF_039654945.1). Taxonomy (NCBI): domain Eukaryota; kingdom Metazoa; phylum Chordata; class Amphibia; order Anura; family Dendrobatidae; genus Dendrobates; species Dendrobates tinctorius. The sequence goes on along the minus strand of NW_027361841.1, from coordinate 7,526,256 downwards.
ACATTGTTTTAGTTCTCGTGAAGCACCTGAAGGGTTAATAAACTTCTTGAATGTGGTTTTGCACACCTTGAGGGGTGCAGTTTTTAGAACGGTGTCACTTTTGGGCATTTTCTGTTATTTCTGTTCAAATGTGAGGTGGTCCTTAAAAAAATGGCTTTGTAAATTTTGTTGGAAAATTTTTTAACCCTTATAACGTTCTAACATAAAAAAAGATGTTTCCAAAATTGTGCTGATGCAAAGCTCACGTAGGAAATGTTATTTATTAACTATTTTGTGACATCACTCTCTGATTTAAGGGTACGAAAATTAAAAGTTTGAAAATTGCAAAATTTTCAAAATTTTTGCCAAATTTTGTTTTTTTCATAAATAAACGCAAGTTGTATCAAATAAATTTTTCCATTATTATGAAGCACAGTATCTCACAAAAAAACATTCTCAGAATCAGTGGGATACCTTGAAGCTGTCATGCTGCAACTATGCAGGTAGCTGCAAGCTCCACTAGATGGCAATAGAGTGGAAAGAGGACAGCACGTCTGCAAGAGCAGACCTGCAACACTGCAGTGAGGTTACCACCAGGTGGCAGCAGAATAGTAAAACAAGCCGAGTCAAAACCTAAACCGTCATGCAGTACAAAGGGAAAAACAAGCAAAGAGTCAGGGAAGCGCCAGAGGGTCAATACCAGTCCGAAGCAGAAGTACCAGAAGTAAGAGACAAAGTCAGGTCAGAGTCAAAGTCGAGACAAACACTGGGAAATCAAAAGCAAAAAGCAACACTAAGACGGTACGGGCAGAGAGGAAGGAACAGACATGGGCAAAGCCAGTAAGTGCAGCAGGACAAATCAGGGTACTACTAGAGTCAGATACTCACGCTGTAGGCACAAAATATAACTGACATCGCCTGCAAGACGCAGCAGGAAGAAATAGCAGACCTGAAACCAAAACGAGGAAAGGCAAAGTTAACCCCTGACATGATCAAACCGGGAAAGGGGCATACAGGACTCAAAACCCAGTCTGAATCATGACAGAAGCGTTCCAGAGCTACAGTATAACCTCATAAAGTGACTGGTCAGAATTGTAAAAACTGGCTTGGTCATTAAGTACCAAATTGGCTCTATCACTAAGGGGTTAACTATATGTGTAAAATACAATTCTGCATAAAGTGTATAACTTTAATTTGCAGGAATAATTATCCACAGACCTTTGAGTTTGATTTTGGCTGATGACACAATTGTTGGCTTTAGATTAGGCCTGACAGGTGTTTGCTTTGTTTAGGCTGATCAAACAACTACAGAGATCTTCAAAGAGACAGGCTCATGTATTGTTATTATCAGAAGTACATTCTCATAACATCATTCTTTTCTACACACAATAACAGCACACTAAAACACAGGCGAAGCTACTTGCACACATTGCTGAATTGCTGAGCATTTTGTTTCTTTGACAGCCAAAATCGGGAACGCATAAACAAAAAGGACTTTCTACTTTTCTGTGTTGAGGTTTTAATTCTCTTTTTCACTTACAAATATGGATGTAAAAAGCTGATTAAAATATATCTCCTGGTGACATTGTACCTGGCCTATAATCATAGGAGTTGCACGGGATGTTGACAGGTAGGAGGAGGCTATATGGATTCTGACAGCGATGGACTACCAAGGAGACTGCTGAACTCTTAGCTCACGGAATCACCATCTTTTATAGACAGGTACTTGTGACGGACTCAGCTCCTGCTGAGCCCATTTTTTGAGTGGACCCTCTGGGTCGTGGCACCCACCCACCGAGGGCGAGCTGACCTTGTGAGAATCCACCCCCTATACAGGGAGTGTCAGGGGCAAGACCAAGGGGGTGAGCCACCACGACTGCTGGGACCAGACGGCCGGCTCAGGGGACACTAGACGAGTGTCTGATGACAAGGACGAGCAGGAAGCAAGACGAGACTAGACGTAGGTGCAAGGTATCTTCATTAGAATAACACAAGATCACATACAGAGAAAACAAGCAAAACGTGCAAGGTGCGCGCGTGGGCACGCCAAGGTCCATAACATGGTACGTGCCAGATGGCACGCCTAGGCACAGGTAATGGCATGATGGCATCGGACTCCGGACTGCTGGCAAACCGACAGGGTCCAGGGATCAGGCTGCGGACGTCAGCTCCGGACATCAGGCCGTAGTCATCTGGTTCCGGACCTCTGGCAACGGTCGGCAGGTTCCGGGCATCCGGCAGGCAAACCAGGGTTTAGGCAAGGAGGCACGACAGATATCCAAGCAGGGTGCGTGTTTAGGGAACACGCCAAGGTCCAAGGCTAGGTGCGTGTGTAGGGGACACGCCAGGGTCCAAGGCTAGGTGCGTGTGTAGGGGACACACCAGGGTTCAAGACTAGGTGCAAGGCAAGGTGCGTGTGTAGGGGACACGCCAGGGTTCAAAGTGAGGTGCGTGTGTAGGGGACACGCCAAGGTTCACAAACGAGACAGGGTGCGTGTGTAGCCACGCCAAAGCATAGAATAAGACAGTGCGTGTAGAGACACGCCAAGGCACAAGGTACAAGACAGTGCGTGTAGAGACACGCCAAGGTACAAGGTATAAGACAGAGTGCGTGTAGAGACACGCCAAGGTTCAAGGTACAAGACAGAGTGCGTGTTGAGACACGCAAAGGCACAAGACAGGGTGCGTGTAGAGACACGCCAAGGTTCAAGGCAGGGTGCGTGCTAGAAGCGACGCCAGGGTTCAAGGCAGGGTGCGTGCTAGGAGCGACGCCAGGGTTCAAGGCAGGGTGCGTGCTAGGAGCCACGCAGGGGGCACGCCACACTGGCCAGTGCACACGGCTGTACACAAACACGTGGCACTTACCACGGCACAGGAGACGGCCAAGGGGAACCCACGCCGGGGTTCAATGCAAGTACAAGGCAGGGAACAAGGCAAGGAACACAAGCAGAAACAGAGCCAGGTCAGAGCGAGGACAGAGTCTAGCAGCGGAGCGTAGGCAGAAGCCCAGAGCCGGGCCAAGGGAAGACCTTGGGACTAGACAAAGAAACGAGCACTAAGGAGAGGAGAAATGGTGCGTGTGCCAGGGAGCACTACAGAGCACCATAGGAGAGAGCGAGGCAGAGCAAGCAAAGACTGAGACCATAGGGAGGAACACAAAGCAAGGAATAGCAAGGCAGAGAACACAGGGAGGACTACAAGTCAAAGCATAGCAAAAGCAAGACATGGCAAAACAGGCGAGGCAGAGAACGCAGGAAGGACTACAAGTCAAAGCATAGCTAAGGCGAGACATAGCAAAACAGACTAAGACAAAGAACAGCAGAAGGACTACAAGGCAAAGCAAGGCAAAGACAAACATGGCACGAGAGACAACACAAGACATGGCACAAGACAAGAGGCGGAATACGAGCACGGAGCGTGTGCAGAGACACACTACAGAGCAAAGTGCAAGGGCACAGAATAGAGGGAGCAACCCCACAGACCCAGAGCCTTGCAGGGAAGCAACACAATAATCAGGCCCTGAGCATAGGAAGAGGCGGCCTGATATAGGGCATAGCACCTCCTCCTCCAGGTCAGGACCAGGGGAGCACTTCCGGGATTCTAGACATGACGAGATGATAGCAGAACCAGACAGTGCAGGATCTTAGGAAACGTCACATGATCAGGGTTTCAGACATGACGAGATGATCACCGAACCAACCAGTGCAGGATCCTAGGAAGAACACATGATCCGGGATTCTAGACATGACGAGATGATTGCAGAACCAGACAGTGCAGGATCTTAAGAAACATCACATGATCAAGGACTCCAGACATGACGAGAAGATCACAGAAGGCAGAGCAGAAACGCAGGGATCCTGCAGCTCAGACATGAGGTGAGTCTGCACACAGCTCTAGTGAACATGCAGGACAGCAGACAAAACATGCGCATGCACATCGCTCCAGGAGTTCTTGAGACAAACAGACATGGCAGACATGGCGGACGTGACAGTACTTTAGGCTCTCCAAGACACAGTTCATACCAGGCAACTTTGGAACAACTAGTTGCAAACAGTACATAACAGCAAAATAAAATGCAAAGGATACAAAATAAATCTTAGGCTGGAAGCTAACTAATCAAAGTCTTTGCTCAGCAGAGCAGGCCAAGTGCACAAGTCCTAACCAAACAATTGCTTTATTCACAGCAGTTTTTCCAGGAGCAGAGAGAGAACCCTCAGCTTGTGGAGGCTCTGGCCTTTTATACAATGCTGCAGATGTTTAGCCAGGGTCTTCACACAAAACATCTAAAATGGGTTAAAATAGCAGGGAAAATTCACATTTCCCTGCTACTTAACTGTCTGACTGGTTTATTTACACACTATATGACAGGAACTTAGGGGAAATGCACTCACTATCAACCACTTTTCCCCTGGTCCTGTTACAATATATATATATATATATATATATACTAGCTAAAGAGCCTGGCGCTGCCCTGGCATAGTAATTAACTATGGTTTGTTATGGCAAATTATAATGATTATATATATATATATATATATATATATAAAGCTGAGTGTAGAGCCCTGCCCACTCCGCATAGCCACAATCACTATAACATCCCATATCATCCCGTCAGCCATAGCTACCGGACAACAACCCCTAATATCCCACATTGCCCCATCAGCCAGAGCCACCGGACTACTACCCCTAATATCCCACATCATCCTGTCAGCTAGAGCCACCGGACAACTACCACTAATATCCCACATCATCCCTCCAGCCAGAGCCACCGGACTACTACCTCTAATATCCCACATCGTCCCATCAGCCAGAGCCACCGGACTACTACCCCTAATTTCCCACATAATCCCATCAGCCAGAGCCACCGGACTACTACCCCTAATATCCCACATCATTCCGTCAGCCAGAGCCACCGGACAACTACCACTAATATCCCACATCATCCCATCAGCCAGAGCCACCGGACTACTACCCCTAATATCCCACATCATACCATCAGCCTGGGGTCACAACCAGAGCGCAGAGTGGATTTGCCCTCACTTCCATATTGGGGATCCCTTTAAGAGGGGCCTTAGGTCAGAACCAGAGCGCTGAGTGGATTTGCACTAACTTCCATACCGGGGATCCGTTTCAGAGAGCCTGGGATCAGAACCAGAGCGCAGAGTGGATTTCCCCTGACTTGCATACCAATGATCCCTTTAATAGAACCCTGGGGTCAGAATCAGAGCGCTGAGGCATCTGCCCTAACTTCCATACAGAAGATCCCTTTAAGAGAGCCTGGTGTTATGAATGAGTCACAGTAGGAGGCAAAAACAGAAATACTAGCTAAGTCCAGAAAACCAGAGAAGTTGGCAGCTATCTGATTGCAGACCCCTGAACCTATCAACAACAACTAGCAGTAGCTGTGGGGGGTTCCTACGGTGCCCTAGACCCCTCGATCACAGCCGGAGAACTAAATAGCCCCAGAGCAGACCCCAAAGCAATAGGCAGCCCCCAACATATAATGACGGTGAAGCAAGATGAAAAAACACTCACACAGATAGAAAGATAGGCTGAGCAAATGATGGGGCCCAAGCTAACTAAATAGGAAAGGATAGAAAAGCTGCTGTCTGCAATCTGCCAAAACCCTATAAAAACAAGAGCCAACAGACTGATAGGGAAAAAAGCCCTGAAGACGCTAGGCTTCAAAAAGACTATATCAGTACTCAGGTATTTTCTGAAGACAGAGCAAAAAGGAATTCAGCTCACCCCAGCAGGGAATGGCAGAAATCCAGAAAAACAAGGCAAAACAAAACCAAAACACAAATGCAAAAAGCAGAGCAGAAAACTTAGCTTTTGAGGAGCAGGAATCAGACTGGTCTCCTAGAATCCCTCAGAGAGATCACCAGCAAGGCAGAAGGGCGTCGGCTGCCTTATATCCAGTCAGCAATTCCAGTCACCCAGTCATCATCATCCTGCACAGGTGCTTGGTAATCAGCCTCACTACTTTCCTTCACCAGAAGAGGGAGTTCATCAGACCTCAATGGTGAAGGGGAAAATGAACTCACAACAGCCTGGGGTCAGTACCAGAGCATTTGAAGGCAATTGCCCTGACTTCCATACCAGGGATCCCTTTAAGAGAGCCTGGGGTCAGAACCAGAGCCCTGAGTGGAATTGCCCTAACTTCCATGCCGGGGATTCCTTTAAGAGAGGCCTGGCATCAGAAACAGAGCACTGAGTGGATTTGCCCTGACTTCCATTACAACGATCACTTTAATAAAAGCCTGGAGTGAGAATCAGAGCGCTGAGGGATTTACCATAACTTCCATACCGGAGATCCCTTTAAGAGAGGCCTGGGGTCAATACTAAAGCGCTGAGTGGATTTGCCCTCACTTCCATACCGGGGATCCCTTTAAGAGGGGCTTTGGGTCAGAACCAGAACGCTGAGTGGATTTGCCCTGACTTGCATACCAATGATCCCTTTAATAGAACCCTGGGGTTAGAATCAGAGTGCTGAGGGATTTGCCTTAACTTCCATACAGGAGATCCCTTTAAGAAACGCCTGGGGTCAATATCAATGAGCAGAGTGGATTTGCCCTCACTTGCATACCAATGATCCCTTTAAGAGAAACTGGGGTCAGAACCACAGAGCTGAGTGGAATGGTCCTAACTTCCATACCGGAGATCCCTTTAAGAGGGAAAATGTGTCTATATGATGGAGGATGTGTGATGGGGATAAAGGCACGGGAGGGGGTGATTCATTTCTGTCATGTACTCTCTGCTCCTTTCGGGGGGCAGACAATGGCTGGGAGCTTATGTTCCCAGGGATGCTAGATTTCTCCCACCATGTCAGTGTCTGCTGAGGTGTTGTCTGTCCAGTGGGAAAACTTGCTCATAGCAACCAATCACAGCTCAGCTTCTTTTAACCAGCTCTGGTGAAATGAGAGATGCTTAGTGATTGGTTGCAAGGAAAACTGTTGCTCATAGCAACCAATCATAGCTCAGCTTCTTTCCAACAACTCTGGTGAAATGACAGATGCTTCGTGATTGGTTGGTGATACACACACACACCACATTCAGTTATATATATATATATATATATATATATATTTATATATAATGTATATAGATATATTCAAACAATGTAAAAAACATATAGTCAGCTCACCATAAAGGAGTTCCTCTTAATGCAATAGTCGGTGTTCACCTTATATTCTGCACGGATCCAGGCAGGGAGTGTGCCCCAACAAATAGAAATATAAGAGAATTGGGATCCAGCAAAAAGATGAAAGTTCACCAGAATTATAAAATCTTCTTCTTTATTTATCCATTAAATCATATAAAAAATATATGAGGAACTCCAAACAATTGGTAACATTCCAGCAAGGGACTACATGTTTCAGCACTATGTGCCTTCTTCACGGTCCTATTTGATAGGAAGAAGGCACATAGTGCTGAAACATGTAGTCCCTTGCTGGAATGTTACCAATTGTTTGGAGTTCCTCATATATTTTTTATATGATTTAATGGATAAATAAAGAAGAAGATTTTATAATTCTGGTGAACTTTCATCTTTTTGCTGGATCCCAATTCTCTTATATTTCTATATATAGATATATATATATATATATATATATATATAGATAGATAGATAGATAGATATAGCCACGATTCACAAAAAGTTGTGAAGCTGTATAACATAATAAAAAAACAAAGAAGCGATGAAATATCAGAAATTCAATTTAGATGTCTTTACTATTCATCTGTAAGAACCATGATGTGATGGAGAGCGATCCTTCAAACAATTTGATACTGCGGTTGCTAATCCTGGCAGTCAGTCACAATCCAGCTTCCACAATAACTGCATAGCTCCTGGGTCTGTGCAATCAGAATTACTTACATGTAGGTCATTTTATGTTAAGCAGTTATTGTTTAATTTGTAGGGGTTTTACTCAAAGAATTAGTCACTTGGCATAGTATGGCAACTTGTTAAACCACTGGATTACAGAGGTGATTCTAGGTGATAATATATCTATAATTGTGCCTCCAATGGAACGTTTCCAATTTTACTTTGGTCCAATGCCTTATGACTCCTCAGGAAACAATTCCAATAAAAAGTCCAATTAAAATATGAACACTTTCCCAAACTCCCCTACTAAATAAGGCTCTGTAATTAGCATATAAAAGTTTATAGATGAGCAACCTTGACAGTGTTACAATGTTACAATTCTGGATTTGTTGTCTTTAATTTGTTATATATTTTAAAGCTGAGATTGTAAATGTTGTTTTACCTTTGACAAGTAAATCCTTCCGTATATACACACAGGGCTTAAGCTTGTCTTGCCGACAGGATACTTCATGTAGGTAATTTACTGTAACTTCAAGTATTACACATTTTGTACAGTGTAGTGCATGTATTACACTATAAAAGAAAACTGTATATTCAATATAGGTGGAAATGCATTATAAAGCTATTAGTAAGAAATACTTTGAATTTTTCAGGAGATTCTCCAATCCCATCTGTTTTTTTTAATATTGACAGGTGATTTTAGCTACATGTAAATGTTAGTCTATACATTTCACTTTAGACAAGAAAATGCAATGGATCAACATTTCCCTGTCTCAAGGCATGACTGATTTTCTGATGTAAATGTAGATTTAACCTTAACTTCAAAATAAATTCAGCAGTCCACCCAGGGCATAATGTTCAAGTTAACATATGTGATAGGTTTAACCTCCTAGAGAGCCTAACTTGAAACATAGGGTCACGTTAGGCTGTTTTACTTATATTACAAATGCTTTCCATTTCTGTAAGTTCAGGTAGAAATAAAACCTACATAACCCCAGTTTTCTATCTTCATCTACTGTTTATATAAATCACAAACACAATAAAAATTCCTTTTTTCACTTGGACAGCAGTATGTAGTTTTTTAACGTACAGACATTTACGAAATAGTACACCGATGTCGGACTCCTCCTGTTTGCTTAGAAGCCTGCACCTTTCCAGGCACATGTGAGCTGATATACACTGCTGACATGTGCCCGCAACAGCCGCGTATGGATTCGCGATCCACCCACAGCTGTTAACTAGTTAAATGACAGCGGCATTTAACTTGCACTTCCTGAGGAAGGAGTTTTGTGAAACTTCGAAACGCGTCTGACCACTTTTTTCCTATCCTGCATCTTCTACGTCGGTCCCTCGTGGATCTGTGGTTTCTGTAGCAGCGAATCCTCCATGCTTATTACAAGCTCCATCTGGTGAGTGTATTATTTTTAAATTGATATACCTACACTGGATAATGCACTATTGCGCTATTTCTCTTCAATAGTATCCCTAAAATCGACAGCTCGGCATGCAAATAATAAGCCCTCACCCAACCTGAGATCACGAAAAATGGAGACGCTATGGGTCTTGGAAAATGGCACAATTTTTTTTTTAACAAAAGTTGGATTTTTTTTCCACCATTTAAATAAAAAAGAACTTATACATGTTTGATGTCTATGAACTCATAATGACCTGGAGAATCATATCGGCAGATCAGTTTTAGCATTTAGTGAACATGGTAAAAAAAAACAACAACTATGGGATTACACTTTATTTGCAATTTCACAGCACTTGGAATTTTTTCCTGTTTTCCATTACATGATATGTTAAAATCAATGATGTCGTTGAAAAGTACAACTCGTCTCGCAAGAAGTAAGCCCTCACGCGGCCATTTTGACCAAAAAATAAAAAAGTTATTGCTCTGGAAAGAAGGGGTGCAAAAAATGAAAATGCAAAAACAAAAATATGTCTGGTCGTTAAAGGGTTAAACTGTCGCACTGGTACCTAAAAATGCAATGAAACTGTAGTAAGTAACTGCAGCACTGTCCCCTTAAGATGTGTTCCAGGATGGGTGATAGATGCTGCAGGGAAGTTAGTGCAGCCCCAATTTCCTGTGACATCTTGTTTGAGAGCCTTCTTGAGCAAAACGACACAGCAGGTGCAGTAAAAAGATACATTTGGAGATTTGATAGATAGGTAGAAGTGTAGGGTATTTTATAATAAAACTAATTACTAAAGGGGTTACGGTGTAAAGATAAGTATTTAGAAAGGACATTTTAGGTGCTGGACTAACCCTTTAATAAGGAGTTAGTGACCCTTTGCAGATATAATATCTTTCACTTTTCTGGGAAGATTTTCTACAAGATTATGGGGTGTGTTGAACTTTTTGCCCCTTTAAACAGAAGAGCATTTGTGAGGTCAAGCACAGATATTGGGAAGACAGTATGGCTCACAATGTCTGTTATTGGCAATCCCAAAGGTATTCAGTGGAGTTGATGTTAGTTCTCTTTGTGTGCCAGTCTATTTCTTCTTCCACTCCAAACTAACACCAACCATGCTTTACAGTTAGTGTAAAGTGGCCTAGAATGGTAGTCATGACCGAGCTGCTGTCCCATTACGTTCTGGAACTTTGCAGGAAATCCGTGTACCGGTGTGCTGTTAGGTGTGGGTTGCATCACATTCACTTGTAGGCTACAGGCCTCCGTTGTCTCCACGCCTTCGTTTCCAGGATCCACCACAGACAACTCAGGAGACAGCTAATTAATTTTAACCAACAAAGGTTTATTCACGTTCATCAAATTAGAAGATGTGGGATAGGGCACAGCAGTTCTTGCTCCTTCTTTCCTCAGCACAACACATCTATTGCCCAACCATTCGTTCCTCCTGGACTATTCGTAGGTCTCCTGGCTCTGTCAGCCCCAGGGATTTCTTGGCCAGGTCCACAGTGCACCTGGGGTCTGCTGTCTTCCCTTCACACAGTTCCACGTCCATCTTCCCCTGTGCGCCAGAGGACTTAATGCGCCTCTTAGCCCCTGTGCCAGGCCTTAAGTTCCTGACATTGCCTGAATGTCAGTATGGAACTCTAGTTGAGCCTCCCACTGCTTTTGATAATAGGTATATGCTGGCCCTAGCAGCACACTGCACTTGAACTTGACTTTGTGCCTAGGGATGAACGAACAGGAACCGGAAAGAGTGGGGTTCATACTGGACACCTAGTGTCCAGTACTGAACCCTGAACACAGACTTTTTACTGTATGTACGGTTTCCTGTTTGGGTTTGCCAATCTAATAAAGCTTGTTGAAAGGCTGCAGTACAGCCAATCAACAAGCTTTTAGACTGTGGGCACTTCCAGAACTATCACAGCCATGCCTGTATAAAGGCCTGATCATGAGTGCCGCAGTCATTATGCTCTCATTAGAGAGATAGTGACTGCACACTCTGCAAGAAAATGCTGTGTGTACAGTTCTTTAACTCACTGTGTGTACTCTGCAGACCCCTACCTGTGGGAGTACTGTCCATTAAGCTACAGTGTGTACTCTGCACCCCACTGCCTTTGGGAGTTTAACTTTGAAATGTTGCCCTTTCAGCTGGTGGAGATGGACAGTTTTAAAAAAACTGATGTTGGTGGATGTCTCATAGCACATTGTTCTCTGCCATCACTTCTTTTCCAGGTGCGCCATCCTTGTCCTGCATAAATATGTTGCGGATCAAATCAAGCACTGCGCAACGCCATCAGTGGCAAGGTCCAGATAACCACCTATATGTGGACCAGTAAGCAAGGCCAGGGACATTACATCTCCCTAACTGCCCACCACATAAATGTAGTGGCGGCTGGGAGAGAGGCAGAAGGCATTCTGCCTCATGCTCTACCAATATCTACTATTGCTCAACATTTATCTGTCCAGGTTGCCTCCTCCTCGTACTCTTCTTTCTCCATCGCCTCCTCATTCATCACAAGAAGACCTGCACTACCAACTTGAGCACAGCCAGGGGGAAATGATAGCAGGTTGTTCTTAAACTCCTCTGTTTGGGCTACACATCCCACATCACGCAGGAGCTGTGGAATTGAGATCAAACAGCAGCCAGATGAGTGGTTGGTGCCATTGTACCTCAAGCCTGACCAGATGGTGTGCTAATGAAAGAAGAAGGACCAGATCACGGGTACCTGTTCTGTGCCGGGTCTGGAACTGTCGAGGCTGTCTCCTCTGTTGTCCAGGGGAAAGCTAATGAGACCAGACAAACTGACACATCTGGGAGTAGGGGGTGTGGCTAAGCAACTGCAGCCACAGCGTGCTTGTGAAAGTACTTAGTTTTGGCGGGAACAGACAGCACGCGGCAGGGAGAAGTGAGTGCTCTGGCCCTCGAGCCCGGTCACAGAGCAGACCCGCACCCGCAGATCCCCACGGCAACTAGTAGAGTCAACCAGGAGAGATGTGCAGGATGCCTGTTGGTCACCCTGGAGCTAGGTGCCAAACGCTCTGGGCTCGTGAGTACTGCGCTCTCGTCACCTCAGAGAGACTCAGTGTGGGACCATAAGCTGCATACGTCCACTGGTCTAAGTTAAACCCAGAGAGTGTTGAGACCTATACCCTCTTCGCTGCATCAGTAGATGGACTAAAGACTCAGCGGAAGGTACCGGAAGACAACCTCTGCTGCCAGAAGACAGAGCCTCGTTATCCATAGGACTTCATCGAATCAGCATCGCACCTGCCGTTGTGGGCGCCATCTTTGGTTCAGCAACATCCACCATCCAAGAATTGACCTACACAATAAGTCAACCAAAACAATTTCTGTTTATAGTTAATGGTATCTTACTTCATCATATACCCTGCATTTAATCACCTGTTCCCTCATTTAAGTTGCTTTATTTCCCTGCTTGGAGTGTTCCTCTGTTAATTAAATCCTTTAACCCTTGCTCTGCCTCTGCTGCCTCACTGCATCCCGCAACCTGCTCACACTATAACGGGCAAAATCTCATAGCAGCTCCGGGCCTAGCTGACTTTATGCACACCCCTTGTCTGGCGCATGTACTAAACTTGGTGGTGCAGAGCTTCCTGAAAAATTACCCACACATAATGGAGCTTGTGCTGAAAGTGCGGGCAGTGTGTGCACACTTTCGTTGTTCTCACCCTGCTGCTGCTCGCCTTTCTGCGCTGCAGCATCACTTCTGCTTTCCTGGTCATATACAACTCCTGAAAAAGAAGTCATAATGACTTCGAAATGCATTGAGTGAATAAACCATCAATTCTTTATTATAATCGTGTGGTCCGTAATTTGTACAGCAGTGTGGGTGACATTAACAAATTTCTCCATTTTGATACTACGTTCCTGGTCATCGGCTGATATGTGATATACCAACAAGGTGGAACTCCACCTTGCATACTGTATGTTGGAGAGATTGTGGGGAGCACCAGCAGGTAATAGTGGAGTTTCAGCTGCAGCATCCACGGCTGAGTTGCTCTGGAGAACAAAACCACTTCACCACCAATAACTGGGCCTCCATGCAGGATGTGTGCCATGTTGCACTGCTTTGAATATTCCACCAATATGGTCAGGTGTTCAATTACATCAGTGTTACTTTACAACTTATATGCCTGCTGGAAAAAAAACAGTTCAGGCCATGATGGATGAGGTGGTGACACAGGAGGAAGAGGAGCAGGAGTAGGAGCAGAGCCAATTCACACCATTATCAGGCCTGACATCCACATGTGGCTTAGAGGGTGGGTTACTGTCCCAACAATGGCCAGGTACCCAGCTGTACAGCCAGGGAACAGTTTGGGAGGATAATGATGATGATGAGAAGGAGGCGGGGAGGAGGAACAACTGTGTTCAGCAGATCATCTCACGGGCATCACTGGAACATGGCTGGGAGGAAATAGAGTACCCATATGATATAGCTCCCACCGAGTACAGACTGTCTTCTGTGGGCAACCTGGCACACATTAGCCAATACATGCTGCAGTGCCTGTGGAATGACCGTTGAGTTGCTCATATTGTTACCAGTGCACATTACTGGATGGTCACCCTTATGGATCCCTTCTACAAGGACAATGTAGCATCATTATTTCCATCACTGGAGATGGATTGCAAAATGTTTGAATATAAGCACATCCTGGAAGACAAACTAATAATTGCTTTACCCCCTGACAGAGGGGGCACAGTGGAATAACAAGGAGTGTATTCTTTAGCCCATATATGTGGGAGTACTGTGCCTTTAAGCTGCTGTGTGTATTCTGCAATCCTGCTATTGGGGGTGCTGCAGCCATTGTCTGGGTGTGAAATTTGTTATCAGCTTCTGTGAGATAAATGTGTAAACATGCTCATGCTCTTGCTATAAGTTTCTGTGTGGGTACTGTGCCTAAAAGCCTCTGTATACTCTGCAGCTGTGTGTGTACATGTAGTGTGCTTAAAAAATATTTTTACTCTACATTTGTGACCTTAAGCTCATTAAAGGATTTAACTACTCATTCTAATTACAGAGCCTCTAAACTGTCATGGATGTCTAATTCAGTCATGCAATATCAGCTGCTAACTCAGTTGAGAAGTGTTTAAGTTGCTTGACTTTTTACTGTAATCTAACTTTTTACTGTATGTTCGCCGAACCCAAGGAACATGAACATCCTCAGGTTCACTCTTCAGTATATGTGACTGTACTTCCCTATCTGTTAACCACCAGGAATTTCTTTTTCTACCCTTACTAGCCCTTTCCCACTGTGGGCTAGTCCCAAACATTTACTGTATCTCATTCCTGTACTTTGCGCTAACTACAGTTACTATCTTATAACAGTATGTACTAAGTCTATTCTTATCTTATGTCCTATCCTTTTATTGTGCACTATCCACATGTCCTATACCGCTGATACATTCCATGCATTTTATACTTCACATTACTATATTAAAAGTAGTTATACTACCCCATATCACAGTCTATTTTCAATATGCACTAAAACCATGGTATATAGTTAACATTTCCATAACACCATATGTATATAAAACGCATGACATTATTCACATTGCGCATTATTGAAGCGATTGGTGTCCTCAGGAGTAAGAACACAGAAGTAATGCGGAAGGCAGTGTAGATTCTTCTGGCACTGGTAAAATCTAGACTAGCCCAGATAAAGAAGATTGAGTCACTCCAAAGAATATGATAAATTGCTCCAGAATCCAGTAGTAGTTTGCACCACTCCATCCGATTCTTGGCATTCTGTTTTTTTATATAAGGCTTGAATTCAGTTGTTCATCCATGTTGTGAAGCTCCTGGCACAAAGTTTTTGTGCTGATATTAATGCTAGAGGAGATTTGGAGCTCTGCAGTTAATTCAGCAGAGCACTTAGTACTGTATACTAAAGGCCCTGTCACACACAGCAATCTCCCTAGCGGGATCACTGTGTGTGACGGGGATCAGCAACTGCCCCCCCACCGGGTATCGCTGATCGTGCTCGATCGGCCTGGGCCATTTTTTGATCGCTGGTCTCCCGCTGGCCAGCGCGCATCGCTGCACGTGGCAGCGGGAGCCAATGATCAGCGAGGCTCCCAGCGCTCTAAGCAGGCACTGGGAGCTGGTCTCTAAACGGCGCGCGTCACTTAGTTACCCAGTGTGTACCTTAGAAACCTGCGTGCTGGCAGCTCCCGGCGCGAGCACACAGGTTTCTAATGTACACATCGGGTAACTAAGTGACCCGCGCCGTTTAGTAACCCGATATTTACCTTAGAGACCAACGTCCTCCCTGGTGCTGATCGCTGGTTTGGCAGTTCACCAGCGATCATGTAGCGATGCACCAGCGATCCTGACAAGGTCGTATCGTTGTCGGGATCGCTGGTGCATCTTTATGTGTGATGGGGCCTTAAGTGCTCTGTAACGTTAACTGGTCTGCCTCGTTGTGGCCATATTGCTGTGGTTCCTAAATGCTTCCACTTTTCATTAAGATTACTCACTGGTGATAATGGAGTATTTAGGAGGAAAGAAATTTAATGAACTGGGATCCAATACAGTATCATGTTTCAATTCAGTGAGCTGTTGAGAACAATCCACTATTTTACAAATGCTTATGAAGGCAGATTGCATGACCAAGAGCTTGACTTTATACATATGTGGCAATAGGACTTAATAAAAAGCCTGATTCAGTGATTAATGGGGAGTGTCTAAATACTTTTGTCCATATGGTGTGTATATAACCTATAGGGGCAGTATGGTGACTTAGTGGTTAGCATGTCAGTGCTGGTGTCCTGGGTTCGAATCTCTCCAAGGTCAACATCTGCAAAGAGTTCGTATGCTCTCCCCATATTTGTGTGGGTTTCCTCCTACATTCCAAAGATATACTGATAGTGAATGTAGAATGTGAGGGCCATTGGGGACAGTGATGACTATGTCTGTGAATCACTGGGGAAATTAATAGTAATAAATAAATAGATGCTTTAACAAAGGAATTTTGTTAAACATGAATTTGGCCCACATGGTGATAGTATAATGTAAGTTTTCCAATGATTCGTAAATTAACATACTGCAAAAGTTTGGAGACTATTGGCCAGTAACAGAAATAAAAAAAAATTTGCATCTGGCATTTTTGAAGTTGGAGGTGTTGGTCAGGTTATTTGTTATGATTGCAGATATCATCATTTTATAGATTACAGTTCATAGAACCTTACAGATATGTTTGATTTTTATTCCCAGATATGTTATGTGTATTTAGCAAAAGTAGAATTGTAATGTAGCGTGAAAAGAGCTTTTAATCTTTACTTTACATTACAATTTTTTAGTTGTTCATGATTTTTTTTACCTTTTCTTATTTTTTGCCAAATTGTAAATTGTAATAATAATGTTAGATGCAGTGTCTGACTTTCCTATAAAGCTTCCAAACATCAATTTATTATAGATAATTAAGGAAATAGCTATCGCCTCAGCCAAACTGGAATTTTCCTTTTTGTCTGGTCTCCTGCTTTAAAACTTTTTAAGCAAACTAAAAGATTCAGTTTTAGCATCGTCCTACTAAGGATGTGTGGCAGTAAAGACAAATGTGCTATGATCAGAGTGACAACACAAACTAAAGTGTTACTTAAAATCAGACATGCGAGAAAATTATTTAGATTGTGCAGTGAAGATGTAATAACCTGAATTTGGAGAAAGCCTGGAGCTTTCACACTACATACTCCAAACCTGCCGCATCTTTAACCTTGGTTTTTAGAAAAAAAGGTAGTCATGTAGAAATGTAAGAGAATTGTAGGTGCTTTATCCTGATAGGTATTAAAGATGATCACTCCTTCAGGCGTCTACTGTGACGATAATACGAGCTTTGCCAGGTGAAGTAACTATTTATCAGTCATTTTTGTAGAACGTAATGATATTCTATGTGATTACACTAAATGTATAAGGTTTTAAAGATGATTGAACCTTTTGAAATGAGAGAGCAAAAAAGAGAGATACGGAGAAAGAGAAATGCAGAAGTCTATGACATGTACAATCTACCACTGTGTGTAAAATGGTGATGGCCATTTTAGGGCAATTCTCGTGAATCAAAACGCACATTATTTGAATTTGACAGAACCGGTGTATTTTAGGATAATTTGACTCAAATTTAATTTGCATCTAATCGATTTGATCATGTCTCAAAAGTTTTAAATGTGAAATTCTTCTAGTTCTGTATACTCTACATAGACTTCATTCTGTGACAATGCAAATTATTGGCAAAGAATTTGACTTTATGTAATGAACCGGTGAACTAACTCCGGCACCCTAGCAATGTACTATGCATTGTACAACTAGCATCACAATTAAGGCTATCCTCTCAAGATAGAAGGTATTAGCGATATGACATTGATTTATGGCCTTAAAGAAATATGGCCATAGTATGGCTTCATTCAAGGTTTGAGGTTTTCAGAGCTGTAATAATAGTCTATAGTGCATATACATCTTTTTTCATATGAGGCATATAGAAGTTGTTTTTAATCTCGTTCATACCATGGCATATTCAGTTGGGTATACCAAAATTCATAGCGATGGCATATTCAGTTGGGTATACCACGCAAAACTAACAATATTAGTATCCCAAAATTAATAACTCTAATTATGATGATACAATGTGTTATTTCTGTGGTGCTATATTGATATGTTCTATATGAAGCAATGTTATGCCATTCAATGCCAAAGCTCTGGATTAAAATTCCAGCAGGGCATGCCGTCATTGGAAGCCAAATGGTATACTAAATGCTGATAACTGCTGGTAGTGGCCTATAGGGGCTAGACAGCCAAGCACAAAATTCTGAACTGCCAGTTTTTATCAGGTTAGGTCCAAAAAGATAAGTTTTTTTTTATTGTGCAAACTAATAGTATAAATAGGATTTGTGAGCATCTTGAAGGATAAGTTACAATTCTTAATTTATGGATAACTCTATTACCTTTCCCTGGCCTTTATTTTTCTTGAAAATGTGCAGTTCCATAGGTATCTGCCAACCCTTATTTGCCTCGTAGTGTATCGGGTTTGGCCAAATGACAGCTAGGTCATTTATTTAGCAAGTCTAAATGCCGCAGTATAAGCCAACAGTATAAACTGTAATCTATAGTAAAAAATTATCATACTGCATATGATCAAATCTGATGATCATCGACTACTGAATTACTGAGAAAAGGGCACGTAAGAAAAAAAAAGAAAACGTAAACAGTAACTTGATTGAAGCTGCCTGTCCTCATTTCCCCTTTACACTGTAATTCAACAGAAATTAAAAATGGTAAATGAAGAGCAACTTTTACACTCTATTTACTTGCTTTACACAAACAATCAAACACAAGGATCATTTATATCTGTAGAATTTCCATTTCAATCAGGCAGGAGACATGAAAGCTAAAGATTTTCCACCAATCACTTTTACATATGTACAGAGAGATACCCAGCTTATTCATGTATCATTCCTTGATAGTTTGCAAATTACAGCGGAAGATGCTCCAGGGCATAACATCAGCCCTGCCATTTGTTTTTTTACATTAGAGCAGCATCAAACGTCTTCTGGAAGCAATTATGAATCTGCATTGTCTGTGTGTACTATCACTATATACATTTGGACTCCTGGTTTTGATTCCCAGTGTGCAAAGAGCATTAGAAAAGCTTTAAAGCAGTACCTGGTTGTGCATCATATATTAAAAGCAATAGATGTCTATACTGGCTACATTTAGTATGGCTTTGGCTTATGTGTAATGTATAATTGCTTATTAAGTAATACAACATGTTATAATGGCATTACTGGATTTATGTATGTGCACCGATGAGTTAGAAACTAGAAGTTTCCACCCAAAGCTCTCAACTTAAGAATAAAATGTTGTAGGTAATAAATAGTGAATGGTGGTTTACTGAGTTTTAAAATGTATAATGCAAATGTTATGGGTTGACAAATAACCTTTCAAAGTAACCTAATCTCACTATAGAATACCTACCACATAGAAAATGTAAGGTTAAACATTACAAACAAATTGGTTGCCGTTGTTTCATTTGTATCTATAAGTACTATGAATCAATGTGGTCCACCACAAGCTATTATTATGTGGTTAGACAAACTCTCTCAGTTAGGTTGACATAGGTTATTGGTGTAAAAGGCAATTGGGTAAATAACTGAAGCCAGGAAAAATAGCCATGGTTTACCGAAACCATCAAGTATCGTGAGAGGAAGGAGGACAACATGTTTCCTTATGTGTTATTTAGTCTGCTACATAAAAGATGAATTGAAAAAGTACTAAATGTACATTTATGTAAAAAGAAACCATTCACTAGTTCATTTGCTCCTACTACTATTCTCATCTTAAGAGTGTGTGCACAAGTTGCAAATTCTGCTGTGGATCCGCAGCGGATTTGGCCCTGCGGATTCGCAGCAGTTTCTGCTGGGGTATACAGTACCATTTAAGGCAATGCAAAATGAAAAGGCAGTGCCCACGGTGTGGAATTTTCCATGCGGATTTGCTGTGGTTTTAAATCCACAGCATGTCACTTCTTTGTGCGGATTCCACAGCGGTTTGCCATCTGCTCCATGACAGGTTTCAAACCGCAGGGGAAAACCGCAGGCTAATCCGCAGATAAACCGCAGGTCTTTTGACCTGTGGATTTAGACAAATCTGCGTGGAAAATTCGGCAGCAGAATCCGCAACATGTGCACACACCCTAACAGTGAATTCCCACTGCATTGATGAGGGGCAAACACCCCAAAATAAGTGTCTGCAAATGAAGTGTCTGATTTGGCTTCTTATCCTAAGTCATGTGGCAAAGCTCGTTAAAGAGTCGATATAGACTTTTAGGATTGCTACACAAATTAGGTGACACTAGAGTTTGTCCTTTTCCTCTCCAAGAGGCTATTTGTATATTAAAATTCCCAGAAGAGAATTGTTTGGCCTATAAGGCTTCTTTCACCAGCTTGGCTCTCTCCACATTGAGAAATGTTCTCTGTTGTGAATTCGCTTTCTGGCCTACCTCTGGTTATTGCTGAAGGTGGTGGAGCTGGTCAGGTTGACAGAGGGGTTGCGAGTTCTCTTTCTGGGCTCCCTCTGGTGGTTACTGGAGGTAATAGAGCTGATCTGATTAACAGAGGCTTGCCACCTGATAATGAGGACGATGATTGGAGATCTGGGGTTTCAGACTGGATTTAAGACAGCTGACTCCCTCTATCCCTGCTGGTGATTTTTTCCTGCCTCCTGAAGTCTTAGTTTCCAGCTCAGTCCCTGCATGCTCAGCTAAGTGTTCTTTTGCTATTCTGTTCACATTTGTTCTGGTTTTGTCTATTTCAGTTTTGTGTGGGTCAGCCAGATCCGGCTGGGGCTGTGCTGAATCACCATCCATATGTTACTGCTTGTGCCAGTTTGTTTTTGTCCCTTATTAGATTGGCCTCTTTTTGCTCTGCTTTCAGAGTATACCAGAGTACTGATATAGTGGGCGAAGTCATGCGACTTCAGTATTTTTGCATCAGATGTGTTGGACTTTTTTGCAGGGTTTTTTGCGTGATTGCAGACAGTGTCTTTCCTTTCCTGTCCTGTCTAGTCAGTGTGGGCCCTATCGTTTGCTCAGTGTATTTTCCTACCTGCGTTTGTGTTTTCATCTTGTCTCACCACCAATATATGTTTGGGGGCTATCTATTCCTTTGGGGTCTACTCTGGGGCAGTTTAGATTTCCCCTTTCTTGCTTTAGGCTTAGTTAGCTCTCCAGCTGTGCCGAGGCATCTAGGATCATCATAGGCATGCTCCACGGCTACTGCTAGTTGTGTGGATAGGATCAGGGGTCTGCAATCCGCTTAGTTACCAACCTCTCCGGTTTTCTGTGGCTTAGCTTGGGCTTGCTCTCCTCCTCGGTGACCCAATCATAACAGTTCTCCCTTAGATGCACTACAAGCTACACAGTTTGTTGCTCCAATAAGAAACTCCAAGAGTAGTAAACTTTTTGAGAATTACCACAAAATCTATTCAAACTAAACATGCAAAAGAACCCAGTAAAAAATAAAAAGTATTACATGTCTACAATTATGTTGTACAACATTGGATTTTGATGATAAATTCAAATCTTTGCAAAAAATAAGTTCACATAGCGAGTACTTTTAAACTGTTTGCACAATTATTGGACAATTTGTATGATGGTTACTTTTATTATTGAACAACTACAGGGCTGATGGCCAATCCAAAAGGATAAAAAACTTAAAATCTGAACATTTAAGAAAAGTAAAAGTGAGGTTTTGTCTTTCTTAGGAGACTATATATGTGTGTGTGTCACCCTCATATTGATTGTACAAGCATGGCTGAATTATGAATTATAAATGAAAAAAAGAGCTAACACTCCATTTTGACCCCTTTGTTCTATGACCCTGTGAACAGGTAATTGAAGCCCACAGAGGAAACAAAAGACTGTGTGATGATACTTTTCTCTACTCTGTAAATACGGTAAGTCCTCTTGCCTTCAAAGGACTGCACAGAGCAAGGGCCAGATGCCTAATATGAATATTTGCTTTTTGTGATTGGTGTAGGTTTTATAGCTATGGGAGACACATTTTTTACATAATTTTGCAGTGACCAACATAACGTGTTTACTTACATCGCTGTGCGGTCTGTGCATCAGCTCAGAATTAATATCAGCCACATGAATAAAGTTGTATATGCCATGTCTCATATCTATACAAAGTTAAAATCCTGATTGTAAAAAATGGCATTAATATCTCCTGCCTCAGACCTCAAGTTGGGCAAATATATTTAACCCCTTTCTGACATCGGATGTAATATTCTGTCCATCTGACCTGGGCCTATTTAACCATGGACGGAATATTACGTAATTTTTTAATAAAACACTGCAACCAAAGTCGCGGTGATCACATTAAAATTCTGGCTCCATCTTACCTCTGGGTAGATGGTGCTGTCATCCTGGGGTTGTCGCCGCCCTCTTGCACCCACAATTGCAATTATTGGCTGTTCAATTCTAAACAGCCAATCGCAGTATTTCTCACTGTCTGAGGCAATCAGATTCAAGAGCACCTATCCTAGACTGGTGCCTAGCAACCCCAGGCATGGCCTGGACCTTCTGATTGGTGAGATAAACGATTACATCAATTGCGCTAATCACAGGACACAGCCGCGGTGTGACCATGCTGTGACCTGGCTGTGCCGTGGATGTGACCTGCCTAGGATAGGATCTGTAAGCTTCCATCCTAGGCTGTTGACTGGCAACGCCAGCATCACCAGGGACAGCTCTGATTGGTGCGATCAATGTTATCATCGATCACACCAATGACAGGGCACAGCAGTGGTATGACCGCTCTGTGACCTGTCTGTGACCGTGCTGCAGGTCCTCAGAGTAGATGAGGATTTCTGCAGAGTGGCCATGCTACAGGATCTGCTGCTGTGCTGGGCCTTGTGGTGCCACAGAAGCCTGTGACACCACAACCCCTGCTGAAGAAAGAACAACAAACAGAGAAAACAAGACGGAATAAAGAAGAGAGAAAACAAGAATGTGTTTTGATCCCTGCCTGATCTCTATTTATCTACCCCAATCTCCCTCTTCCCTCTTCTGCCTCTTTTTACTCCTCCATATCCCTTTGCGCCACCCCTGTGTGCACATCCAGCAGTCGCCGAGCTTTAATTAGTGGGGCAGTTCACTCAACAGAGCTTGTACATGCTGTTTTCCACTTTTATTTTTCAGCCTCCTTTTGTGCCACCCCGTGCGCACATCCAGCAGCTGCCAAACTTTAAGTGATGCATTTCACTCATCAGAGCTCGTGTCTGCTGTTTTAGACACATTTCTTCCTCGCAACCTCCGTGCACACATCCAGCAGCCACCAAACTTTGAAAAGTGATACAGTTCACTCATCAGAGCTCGTGTCTGCTGTTTTAAACACATTTCTTCTTCCCAACCTCTGAGCGCACATCAAACTGCTGCTGAACTTTGATAAGTGATGCAGTTCACTCATCAGAGCTTGTGTCTGCTGTTTTAGACACATTTCTTATTCGCAATCAACCTGCAGCCGCCGAGCTTTGATAAATGGTGCGGTTCACTCATCAGAACTTGTGCCTGCTGTTATCTACTTTTCTTTTTCAGCCCCCTTTGCACCACCCCTGTGCGCATATCCAGCTGAGTTTTGATTAGTGATGCAGTACACTCATTAGAGCTCATGCCTGCTGTTTTACACTTTTCTTTTCACTGACATTTTTTCTCCCTGGTTGATGCTTTTTTTCAGACAAATAAGTTTACACTAAGCACTATTTCACACACAAACAGTTAGATAAAGTACTGATACAATCACCATATTCATTAAAAAAATGATGTCCCGCTAGTTCCAACAATGTTATTCAGTGGCGGAGGCATATGCTTTCCTTGCCTCTGACACTGATAGTGATGGAGAGGATCCCACATTTCTTTATTTTTCAGATTTTTCCTCCTCATCCTCTTCCTCTTCCTCATCCTCATCTTCCTCCTCAGGTCCTGCTGAACAACCACGCAGATGTCCCAGGACAGAAGATGTACCAGTGCCCCCCATTCCTGACCCTGTATGGACCTCACCCCCCAAAAATTATGAGCCACTGATTCCTGATTTTGTGGCAGAATCAGGAATCAAGTTTGACACCACTAGCTTCACAGAACTAGACTTTTTCAAAGTCTTTTCTCTGAGGATTTTGTTAACATCATGGTAGCCCAAACTAATTTGTATGCTCATCAATTTTTGGCACAAAACCCCAGTTCATCATTTTCGAACTGGTCTCATGTAGACACAGTTGAAATGATGTAGTTTTGAGGCCTGGTCCTTCACATGGGGATCCTGAAGAAGCCAGAACTTCGGCAATATTGGAGTGTTGATGTTTTAAACAACACTCCAGTGTTCCGAATGGTCATTGCCCAGACACGTTTTGAGGCCATCCACAAATTCCTGCATTATACTAAAAATGCACAGTGTCCCCCACGAGATGACTCCAACTTTGTCTCATCTGTTCAAAGTTCGGCCGGTCATCGAACACTTCAACAAAAAGTCTGCTGAAGTGTACGTGCCCCAAAAGGACATCTGCGTGGATGAGTCCTTAATTCATTTTAAGAGGAGGCTCAAATTCCATCAGTACCTGCCCTGTAAAAGGGCCAAGTATGAAATTAAACTCTATAAGCTGTGTTAGAGTTCCTCAGGGTACACCCACAGGTTGAGTTTATGAAGGGAAGGACACCCGCATTGAACCCCCTGAATGGCCGCCTGTCCTGGAAGTAAGTAGGAAAATTGCGTGGGATTTTGTGGACCTACTGCTGGATAAAGGTTATCACCTCTACATGGATAAATTTTATACCAGCATCCCACTCTTCAAAACCCTCTCTGTGCGGGGTACTGCAGCCTGCGGTACTGTCCGCAAAAATCAGAGTGGCCTCCCAAAAAAGCTAATTGGGCAGATGCTCAGAAGGGGTGACAGCAGAGCCCAATGTAGTGACCACCTGCTGGGGGTCAAGTACAAGGACAAGAGGGATGTATTTTTCTTGACCACTATACACGGTGATGGCAGCACCCTCGGCATTGTCCAAGGCACCTTTGCACAGGTCAGCAAACCAGACTCTGTACTAGGGTACAACAAAAACATGGGGAGTGTTGATCTCTCTGATCAACTCCTCTAGCTGTACAGTGCTTTGAGAAAGGCAAAGGTGTGGTACAAGAAGCTGGCCGTGCACATCGTACAGATGGCAATGCTCAACGCTTTCCTGCTGTCACGATGTGCAGGCGTCACCGAAACGTCACAGCCTTAAGTTCCAGGAGGTAGTGATCAAGACCCTGATATTTGGCACTCAGAAAGGAGTGAGCCCCAGTACTTGCAGACCTGAAGGTGCTCCTATCGTAACAGGTCAACATTTCCCGGGTGAGATCCCTCAATGTGGAAAAAAAGGTAAGTCGCAAAAGAGGTGCTGAGTGTGTTACAAAAGTGGAATACACAAGGACATCATTTATCAATGCGACACCTTCCCCAATAAACCTGGTCTGTGTATGAAAGAATGCTTTAGACTGTAACACACCTCCATGCACTACCAAATTCATTGCTGACTTACACAACTGACGTATGACAACCTGACAAACACTACACAACTCACGCATTTCACTACATTATAAAATTTACATAACTGTAAACAGTAGATTAATTCCAAAAAGGGGGTACTAGTTGGGCATTGCCACTGTTTAGGCACATCTAGATAAGTTTCTTGGGGGTTCTAGTTTCCAAAATGAGGTCACTTGTGGGGGGCTTCTACTGTTTAGGCATATCATGGGCTCTGCAAACGCAGCATGATGTCAGCAGACCATTCCATCAAAGTCTGCATTCCAAAACATCACTACTTCCCTTCCAAGGCCATCTGTGTGCACAAACAGTAGTTTTCTCCCACATTTGGGGTATCAGCATACTCAGGAAAAATTGCAAAACAACTGTTGTGGTCCAATTTCTCCAGTTATCCTTGGAAACATAAAAAATTGGGGGCTAAAAGATCATTTTTGTGGAAAAAAAGATTTTTTATTTTCATGGCTCTGCGTTATAAACTTTAGTGAAACACTTGGTGGTTCAAAGCTCTTACCACACATTTAGATAAGTTACTTGGGGGTCTAGTTTCCAAAATGTTGTCACTTGTGGGGGTTTTCACTGTATAGGCACATCATTGGCTTTCCAAATGCAACATGGAATCCGATCTCAATTGCAGCCAATTTTGGTTTGAAAAAGTAAAAAACGGCACTCCTTCTCTTCTGAGCTCTGCCTTGTGCCTAAACAGAGGTTTTCTCCCATACATTGGGTATCGGCATGTTCAGTAGAAATTGAATTATACATTTTTGGGTTCATTTTTTCCTGTTACCCTTGTGAAAATAAAAAAATAGTCTAAAGTTACATTTTAGTGAAAAAAGTTAAATGTTCATTTTTTCCTTTCACATTCCATTAATTCCTGTGAAGCATCTGAAGGGTTAATAAACTTCTTGAATGTGGTTTTGATCAGCTTGAAGGGTACAGTTTTTAGAATCACTTTTGGGTATTTTCGGCCATATAGACCCCTCAAAGTGGCTTCAAATGTGAGGTGGTCCCTAAAAAAAATGTTTTTGTAAATTTTGCTGTAAAAATGAGAAATTGCTGGTAAACTTTTAACCCTTATAACTTCCTAAAGAAAAAAATTGTTTCAAACATTGGGCTGATGTAAAGTAGACATGTGGGAAATTTCATTTATTAACTATTTTGTATGACATATTACTCTGATTTAAGGGCATAAAAATTCAAAGTTTGAAAATTGCAAAGTTATATCCACATTTTTTACCACTAACGTGAAATACAATATGTCATAAAAAAAACAAATCTCAGAATCACAAAGATCCGTTGAAGCATTCCAGAGTTATTACTTCATAAAGGGACAGTGGTCAGAATTGTAAAAATTGGTCCGGTCATTAACATGCAAGCCACCCTCGGTGATAAAGGGGTTAGGATCTCAGATCTCCTAATGTATAGTACCTGATCCATATCTTATTTACTGTCCCCTATCTGAGGTCAAAAGGGAAGTGACTCATACCTGGCAAAAGCATTTTATGGTTTACAGCCATTGTTGAGTACTGGGAGAAACAGCTCGCTGTAAAGACCCCTTCACACATAGCGAGATCGCTAGCGATCTCGCTAAAGCGTCGCCGATTTTGTGACGCAACAGGGATATCGGTAGCGATCTCGCTACATGTGACACTTACCTCTGACCCGGCTCCCCGCTGGATATCGCTGATCGCGCGAGATCGACCTGGTCCATTTCTCGTCGCCTGACTCCATGGACGCAGGCGGAAGACGTCACCCTCACTGCGTGTGACAGGTAAGTATCGACTGCCGACCGCTGCTGCATCGCTAGTGAGATCTGCCTGTTTGGCAGCTCACTAGCGACCATTTAGCGATGCACCAGCGATCCTGACTGGGTCGTATCGCTGTCGGGATCGCTGGTGTATCGCTAAATGTAACGGGGCCTTAAGACTGTACTATTTCCTAATGAAAGTTCTCCCCTTCTGAAGATCTGTGCCATTCCTATGAAAACAGGTATAGTAATTTTATTTTGTTTAGCCCTTTTATTTTCATGGGACTGTATATACTGTAACACATGATTGGATTTTCTGTGTTGATTGCAGAGCTTGGCAGCTACATAGTTACATAGGTTGAAAAAGAATCCGGTCCATCAAGTTCATCCTTTTTCTACCAATTATACTTTCTTTGTCATTTAATCTATTAACCATAATGCCATTTTTTGCTGAAGAAAGCATCCATCCCTTTTTTAAAAGCTATTAAATGACTGCCATTACTATTTCTTGTGGTAGGGCATTTCACAGTCTGAGTCAGACATGTTTTTCTTTGGTGGGTCAAAAGACATAGACCATTGTTCATATGAGCCTGAACATTGACTCTTGAATAGAGATGAGCAAAACTTTGAAGAGTCAGTTCGATTCGGATTCTCCAAACGGACCGATGTTTGCTGAAAAATTCAGCGAACGTACCCGAACCCCATTACATTCAATGGGAGGCAAAGCCAAATGCATAAACAACACCTTAAGGGATGACAAAAAGCTTCATGAACAGCTAAAATTAGGGGCAGACACCATGAAAAGTTGCATCAATTGATCCACAGTAGAAATTTCCAAATGGCACAGAGCAGTCACAGGCCATGCATGAGGTATCAGGGCCTGGCCCAGTATTTACAGCCTGGAATTGAATTTTCATTGAGGACCTTGTGTTTAAGGGAGCAGTGTAAGCCTTCTTAGCTGGAATACATGATACTTCATGCAACACCTCCATTTTTTTCTTGTTCTTTTACTGCAACCACACTCACATGGCAGAAACATCAGTTTTATAATGTACTCTTGATAGAAATATGTAAGGAAAGTAACACAGGTTTCTGACTGATCAATTGACCCACAGTAGAACCTTTTTATAATGCACAGAAGTAGTCAGCCATAGGCCATGCATCAGGGTCTGGACCAGCATTTACAGCCTTGAATTGAAGTTTCAGTTAAGACGAGGTGGGTAAGGGACCGGTGTAAGTCTGCTGAACTGGGAGCCCTGATACCTCATGCAACATCTTAAACGTGATTTTTCTTCACCCACACTCAGGTGGCACAAATATCAACTTGGTATACCACAAATGTTATAAAAATTGAAGGATAGTAGCACAGATAGTTGACTGAAAGACATTTCAGGCCTGCCAGTCTGGGAACCTTACTGCTAAAGGCAACACACATGAAGAAGATCCAACTTGGAGTATAAACATTTTCCAAGACTATTGACCCACACA
Source organism: Dendrobates tinctorius (assembly GCF_039654945.1). NCBI lineage: Eukaryota > Metazoa > Chordata > Amphibia > Anura > Dendrobatidae > Dendrobates > Dendrobates tinctorius. Next base: position 7,497,714 of record NW_027361841.1, on the reverse strand, counting down.
CCACTAAAGTGTCAACAATTTCCAAGAGTAGAAATATTACAATTACAAATAAATACAGTAAAGTTCAGTTACAGTATGGTCTACTTGACTCCCTTTCTTTGACAGCCGCACAGCAGTATTATTATTACTGTATTTATTGTTATAGCACCATTTATGCGTAAAGGGTATATATAATAAAAACAAGTACAATGAGCTTAAATAATACAAGTCACTGACTGCTACTGGAGGAGAGAGGACCCTGCCCATGAAGGATCAGAGTCTACAAGGGATGGGATAGGATACAATAGGTGAGGGTAGAGCTGTTTGTGAAGCAGGATGGTGGAAAGATGGTTAGTGTAGGTTGTAGGCTTGTCGGAAGAGGTATTTCTTCAGGTTTCTTTTGAAGCTTCTCCTGGTAGGCGAGAGTATGATATCTTGAGGATCAAAGATATCAAGTAGAGGGAATCTACAAGAGAAATCTATTTGTGGGAGAAAAGATAAAAGGGGAGTAGAGAAGGAGAACTTGGAGGTTGTGTGCAGGTAAGTTCCAGGAGACTAGGTCACAGATGTATGAGGAGACTTGTTTTGGATTGCTTTGGATGTCAAACTTAGGGTTCTGAACCGAAATTGCTGGGCAATGGGGAGCCAGTGGAGGGATTGACAAATGGGAGATGTCGGGAAATAGGGTAACAGGTCGATTAGTTAGGCAGCAGAGTTTAAGAGAGTGGATGGGTGCAATAGGGTTAGAAGAGAGGCCACAGAGGAGGAGGTTGCAGTAGTTGAGGCAGGAGATGATGAGGGCATGCTGTTGTGAGTTCATTTTCCCCTCCGTCACTGATGCCTGGTGAACTCCCTATTCTAGTGAAGGAAGGTAGTGAGCCTGATTATCAGGCACCTGGGGCTAATGAAGACGATTGGCTGAGTGGAGTCACTGACTGGATTTAACGCAGCCTACGCCCTTTCTGCCCTGCGGGTGATTTCTCTGTGGACTCTTGGACACCAGTCTGATTCCTGCTCTCCTAAAGCTAAGTTTTCTGTTTTGCCTTTTTGCATCTAAGATTTGTTTTTGTTTTTCTTTCTTTTTGGATTCTGCCACTCCCTGCTGGAGTGTGCAGTGTTCCTTGAGCTCTGTCTTCTGAAAGTACCTGAGTGCTGATTTAGTTTTTGAAGCTTAGTTGCTTCAGGGCCATTTTTATATCAGCTTGTTGGCTTTTGTCTCTGATAGGGTTTTGGCAGATTGCAGACAGCAGCCTTCCTATCCGTTCGTATCTAGGTAGTTTTTGGGCCCCGTCTTTGCTCAGCCTGTCTTTCTGTCTGTGTAAGTGTTTTCATCTTGCTTCACCGTCATTATATGTGGGGGGCTGCCTATTGCTTTGGGGTCTGCTCTGGGGCAGTTAGATTTCCCCTTTCCTTCTTTAGGCCTATGTATCTCTCCGGCTGTGATCGAGGGGTCTAGGTCATCGTAGGAACCCCCCACGGCTACTGCTAGTTGTGTTGATAGGTTCAGGGGTCTGCAATCTGATAGTTGCCAACTTCTCTGGTTTTCAGGACTTAGCTAGCATTTCTGTTTTTGCCTCCTACGGTGACTCAATCATAACAGAATCACCCGCCAAACCGCATATCCTGGGGTACTCAATAGCAGGAAAGAATTGTGTTTAAAAAAAAAAAAAAAAAGAGGTGTGTGTGTATATTCTTTCCTCCATATCTCTGAGGCCGTAGGGGGAATTTTTTTTTCTCTCAATGGAGATAAAGCAAGTGTCTGATCGTGTGGAGCAGCTCGCTGTTGAAGTGCGAGGAATTTCCGCCTATCTTGCTCGTTCACATGCTGTTGAACCAAAGATCCCCACACCTGATGTATTTTTTGGGGATCGATCTAAATTTTTGAGTTTCAAAAATAATTGTAAATTATTTTTTGCTTTGAAGCCTAACTCGTCAGGGAGCCCCGCGCAGCAGGTTAAAATTGTCATCTCTTTGCTGCGTGGCGATCCCCAGGATTGGGCGTTTTCTTTGAAACCAGATGACCCTATTCTGACTAATGTGAACGCATTTTTTCAAGCCTTGGGGTTGCTGTACGAAGAACCTAATGCTATTGATCAGGCTGAAAAGACCCTGTTAGCATTGAACCAGGGTCGAGAATCTGCAGAGTTGTACTGTCAAAAGTTCCGAAAGTGGGTGGTCCTTACTACCTGGAATGATAGTGCCTTGGCTCCTCTCTTTCGGAAGGGTTTGTCAGAAGCCGTAAAAGATACTATGGTGGGATTTCCTGTTCCCTCTGGTCTGGACGATTCTATGTCTTTAGCCATTCAGGTTGATCGGCGTTTACGTGAACGCAGGATTACAAGAGGTGTTGCCACCGGTTGAACAGACGTCTGAACCTATGCAATGTGATAGAGTTTTGTCTAAAGCGCAACATCAGGAATTCAGAAGGCGTAATAAGCTGTGTTTTTTCTGTGGAGATGCCTCACATGTTATTTCTGTTTGTCCTAAACGTGAGAAACGCTTTGCACACACGTTTTCTGTTGTGGTGTTCAGCCTAAGTTTCTTTTGGCGATTACTCTGATCTGTTCCCTGTCCACATTTTCCGCCAAGGCTTTTGTGGATTCGGGAGCAGCGCTAAACCTAATGGACTTGGATTTTGCTAAACGTTGTGGATTTCCGTTGACACCTCTGCAGACGCCTATCCCTTTGAGGGGGATTGATGCTACCCCTCTGGCTAAAAATAAACCTCAGTTTTGGACCCAGTTGGTCATGCGGGTCGCCCCAGACCACCAAGAAAATTGCAGATTTTTGGTGTTGCATGGTCTGCATGATGCCGTTGTTCTGGGGTTTCCCTGGTTGCAGATTCATAATCCAGTTTTGGATTGGAAGTCTGTGTCTGTGGTGAGTTGGGGTTGCCGGTGTACCTTTAGTGAGGCTCCGGTTTTTTCCACCTCTCCTCAGTCGCATGAGGTTCCTGACTATTTGGCGGACTACTATGATGTATTTAGTGAGAATGAGTCTGCGTCCTTGCCTCCTCATAGGAGTTATGACTGTGCAATTGAACTAAACCCGGGATGTAAATTTCCTAAGGGTCGGCTCTTCAAATTATCTGTACCCGAGCACGAGGCTATGCGGTCCTATATTAAGGAGGCGTTGGAGAAGGGTCATATTAGACCATCCTCTTCACTAGAGTTGAGCGACTTTTGTTTTTTTAGGGTCGCGTTTCGTTTCGTGAAACACGACTTTTCCAAAAGTCGGGTCGAGCAAGATCGTCCGATTATAGGGAAAAGTCGGGGTCGTCCCGAAACACGAAACCCAATGTAAGTCAATGGGGAATAAAAGTTGGCAGTGAGAGGAGGACAGGAAACACACCAACAGTGCCCATTTGAATGCCAAAAGCATCAATTCTTCTTACTTAAGCTTGTCAACCTTAATTAACTTCATAATACAAGTTACGCACAGAAAAATGGGGGTTATTTGGCTACAGTTGTGGGGGGGGGCTGGCTCCAGGTTTTCATGTGCCCTGGGCGAAAAAGCGCCCCTTTAACATATACCACAACTCATCATGCTCCGATACGGCAGAGAAATAGCGGTATAGTGCAATGAAAAATACTTCACTTTTTACATCTCATGACGAGGCCCATCTATTTCTCCATACAGAATCATTGGTCCCATATAATGTTTGAAACAGTATATGATGAGCTCCACATAATGCTACAGTATATGTTGGTCCCCATGGATGAAGCTCCACTGTCTTATGGGCCCAAATAATGCTCCAAACATAATGGGCCCCATTTCTAATGCTCTAGTGTATAATGGGCCCTGTAAATGCTGCTCCAGTGTCTGATGTCCATCTTTGGAATGTTCCAGTGTATGGTGGGCCCCATCTATCATTCTCCAGAGTATAGTGCTCCCCAAAAATTGCTGTCCCAACATTGAAAACAATCAAATAAGTCTCCTCGCTAGGGAATCCCTGTACTTGTCTGGACTCCTCGTCGTCCCCATCTTCCATCTCACTGCACAGTATTTCAACTTTGCAAGTGCTGTGATCCTGAGCAAGCAGGGGGGGCCCACTCGTTGGCGACGGCACTGGCACAGGGCCCCTGATAGTACGGTGGTGTGTCTGATGGCGGGTGGGCCGAACCTGCACTTTCATCTGCAGCTTCCTCTTTGTCACCGTGTAAGATGGAACTGTATATGGGAAGGGTAACCTGAGTTTCATCAGGGTCAGATTCAGGCCGTGTAGCGTGCGAGGGGAATGTAGTGGTCTGGGTCAATGTACCAGCAGATTCATCGAGCAGTGGGCATCAGTGCACTTGTGTCGCCCCCAGGAGTACGGTCGCCACAGTGGCCTTACCTTCTTCCTAGGGAGTGTGATGTCATGCTTGGGAGCAACGAACGATCTCTCTAGCAGGTTAACTGATTGGGCGGCGTTATTCCCACGAGTCATGACCCTCCAAACAGCGTTCATGAAGGCAAAGTGTTTGTTTTACGTGGGCAGTATGGTTGCAAAGCTGAACCTTAAAGGAATGTCCAGAAGGGCACCACCAAGAGTGGAGCCTACGGTTAAATTCGACTCCACCTGGGAAACCTCAACCATGCCAGCTACAGAACAGATGCACACATTGCAAGCTTAATTCCGTTAACGAACGAGACTCCGTCATGCCCCGCGGTCCGAGTCCGGCTTACTAGAGGGACACGTGAGGCTCTGGCACATGAGATTGGCTAATAACTGGTGTGTCATGCCCTTACATGTCCGTGGCTGCATGTGTGCTACACTGAAAAGGCCAGCGTTTGTCGATTACAGGTGCAGATAACCCGCTGAACAACGTTAGTGATGGGGATCACTGATTACAATTATTACCCGCGAACAATGATTTCCCAGTAAGTGCAGGTCAACCGCAGTTCCGGAATTAGGCCTAACCATCATTCCTGAAAAAATGAAAAACTTACGTGTGCAAACCACAGGTGCTGTAGCTTGCTTAACAGCTCGCCAGCCGTTCTCACGCCCAGTATGGATTACACGTGATTGCACAAAGGTGAGAAAGGGTACCGTATCCCCAGATAACATGTATGGATAGCGTACACATTCAAAATATATGTCTATACATCAGGAGGCAGGCTCAGACGGTGTTAGGCCCAGTATGGATTGCACATGATTGCACAAAGGTTAGAAAGGGTACCGTATCCCCAGATAACATGTATGGATAGCGTACACATTCAAAATATATGTCTATACATCAGGAGGCAGGCTCAGATGGTGTTAGGCCCAGTATGGATTGCACGTGATTGCACAAAGGTTAGAAAGGGTACCGTTTCCCCAGATAACATGTATGGATAGCGTACACATTCAAAATATATGTTTATACATCAGGAGGCAGTCTCAAATAGTGTCAGGCACAGTATGGATTTGACGACCCAGACTACACAGCGGAGGAGCAGGGAGAGGTAAAGATTGCAAATGCTGGGGCCCTGCCCAAGCAAGGGGGGCCCACTCGTGGGCGTCGGTACTGGCACTGGGCCCCTCATAGTACGACGGTGTGTCTGACGGCGGGTGTGCACCACCACCGTCAGAGACACTTGATTGCACTATGAGGGACCCTGTGCCAGTGCCCGCGCCCAAGAGTCGGCCTACCCACCTGTCCAGGGCAACGGCACTCGCACGGTGTCGTGCGGTAGGTGGTGACCCCGGCCATGGGGGGGAGGCAGCACAGTTAGGGAGTTTTTGAAAGTGGCATATGTTGATGTTGGACATTCAGCTGATGCAAAAGGCGAAATAGGTCAAGTCCCAGGAAGAGGTGGACCAAAGCAAGCCATTTTTCTGTCACCCTATGTGTCATCAGGGGAAGGTGGGACAAAATCCTTGGAAACCCATGCATGGTTCATTTTAATGAAGGTTAGATCATCCACATTTTGGGTTGACAGACGGGTCCTTTTTTCTGTCAGGATTGATCCAGCTGCAATGAAGACTCTTTCCGATAGCACACTTGCAGCTGGGCAAGCGAGCTCCTGTAAGGCATATTGTGCCATTTCAGGCCAGGTGTCCAGTTTAGAGGCCCAATAGTCAAAGGGGAATGACCTGTGTGGGAGAACATAGATATGGGAGGAAAAGTAGTTTGTAACCATAGTTGACAACTGCTGTCTCCTGTCACTTTCCATCAATGCAGTATTACCAGTTGTGTGAGCGGTACTTGAAAAATCAGTCCACAACATTGTCATGAAACCCCTGTCTCCAATGCCACTTCTGCTGTGTGCACCATGAACACCTCTGCCAAGCTGCCCCCGGCCCGTACGGCTCGTGTGAGAACCATCACCGCTGCTGTGTGCTGGGAATGCCTCAAGCAACCGATTTACCAGAGTTGCTTGTTTATTAGCCAATATTAGGTCAAGGTTCTCCTGTGGCATGATGTTTTGTAAATTGCCTTTATAGCGTGGATCCAGGATGCTGGCCAACCAGTAGTCGTCATCGTTCATCATTTTGGCAATGCGGGGGTCCCTTTTTAGGATCTGCAAGGCATAATCTGACATGTGGGCCAATGTTCCCGGTGTCAATGATGCACTGCGAGTGCTGGTTGGAGGAGCACTTTCTGGCAAATCCACATCCCTCCAGTCACGCACAAACCCTGTACCAGACCTTGCCACGCCAACATTTTCACTTGCGCCACGAGATGCATCCTCCTCCCCTAAGTAATCATCCCCATCATCATCCTCCTCCTCCTCCTCTTCTTCCTCCACCTCGTCCAGGAGAGGTCCCTGAGCAGACAATGGCTGAATGTCATCAAGGATTCCCTCCTCCTCTTCCTCCTCACCAACATTGGCTGCAGAAGCCTACTCCTTAAGGTGCGTCAAAGTTTGCATGAGCAGACGCATAAGTGGGATGCTCATGCTTAGGATGGCGTCGTCTGCGCTTACCAGCCGTGTGCATTCCTCAAAACACTGAAGGACTTTACAGAGGTCTTTCAGCTTCGACCACTGCGCACCTGTCAACTCCATGTCTGCTCTCAAAGTGCCTGGCCGTGTATCCTCCCACAAATGCATTATGGCCTGCCTCTGCTCGCACAGCCGCTCCACCATGTGCAGGGTGGAGTTCCACCTTGTTGCAATGTCGATAATGAGGCGGTGGTTGGGAAGGTGGAGCAATCGCTGCAGCTTCTGCATACGAACGGAGTGTACAGGCGACCGGCGGATGTGCGCGCACAGTCTTCGCACCTTCTGGAGCAGGGCTGTTAACTCCGGATAATTTTTGAGGAAGCACTGCACCACCAGGTTCAAGGTGTGAGCCAAGCAAGGTATGTGGCTGAGTTTTGAAAGGGCTATGGCTGCCACAAAATTACGGCCGTTATCACTAACTACCTTGCCTGCCTCAAGATGTACACTGCCCAGCCATGACTCAGTTTGTCGCTTCAAGTACTCGGCCAGCACCTCGGCGGTGTGTCTGTCGCCCAAACACATCATCTGCAACACAGCCTTTCCACTAGCTGCTCGGTAGGGGGACACCTCGTGTGCAACAGTGGCAGCTGCAGATGGAGTGCTCATACGACTGCGCTCTGTGGACGAGCTTTCGCTTCTGGAGGAGGAGGAGGAGGAGGGTCGAACGCCTACAGCCAACTGTTTCCTATACTGTGGGCAAGGCAGCACTGTCCCACCACCGCTGTCCTCTGTGGACCCTGCATCCACCACATTAACCCAGTGACACGTAACGGCCCTGGCCATGCCGACTGGACCATGCATCAGTTGTGAGGTGCACCTTTCCGCTCACTGACTGCTTGAGTGCATGGACAATGCGGTCTTTCACATGATGGTGGAGGGCTGGGATGGCTTTGCGAGAGAAGAAGTGGCGACTGGGTAGGTCATAGCGTGGTACTGCATAGGCCATGAGTTCCCGGAAAGCTGCGCTTTCCACCAACCGAAAGGGCATCATCTCAAACGAGATTAGTTTGGCAATGTGGGCGTTCAAACCCAGTGTACGCGGATGAGAGACTGAGTACTTTCTTGACCTACTCATAGTGTCTGGGAGGGTGAGCTGGACTTGAGAGCTGCATATGGTGGAAGTAGCGGTGGACAGGGCGGACTGAGAGAGGGTTGATGATGGTGATGGAGTTGGTGTTCTTTCTGATGGCCTAGAATCAGTCTTTCGTTGATATAACAGTGGGATTCCCTGACTGCTGTGGCCTTGCAACGACACCTCAACATTTGCTGCTGTGCTAACCGGTGGGCTTACAGTGGGGGAAACAATGTAGCGTTGCTGACTACCTTCGTTGTGATCAGTTGCACATGTGGCACTTGAGGTTTGGTGTTGTGTCCACGCTTGCAAGTGCATGGTGGTTAAATGTCTAAGCATGCAACTGGTATTCAAATTTTTCAGATTTTTCCCTCGGCTAAAGGTCTTTGCGCACTTCTTACAGATAACCTTGGCCTGATCATGAGGATTTTGTTCAAAAAAGTGCCACACTGCACTCTTCCTGCTTTGGCAGACATTTTGCGGCCTAGCACGCTGTGATGTTTTGACCCTCTGGACAAGCTGTCCAGCAACTCTTTTGATTTTTGGAACCTGTCTTTGGAGTGCTCCGGGCCTGCCAGATAACAGCTGTTGCGATGTCGATGTCTGCTGTGGATGCTCCTCATTTGAGCTATTGGAAGCAGCACCCTCTTCCCCCAATGGATGCCAATCTGGGTCAACAACTGGGTCATCCATCACCTCCTCTTCAATGTCATGTGCACCATCCTCTGTGTCACCGTGTATGGTGGTATAGTGTGCGGGAAGGGGCACCTGAGTCTCATCAGGGTCAGAATCTGGCTCTGTACACTGCGAGGACAATGTAGTGCTCTGAGTGAATGTACCAGCAGAATCATCCATCAGCGGCTGTGCATCAGTGCACTCCATGTCAGATTCATCTTGGCCTGGGTAATTCACCATTTGACTTGATAATCCAGGCATGGTATGTGAAAACAGCTCCATGGAGTAATCAGTAGTATGGCCTGCGTCATCCTTCAATCTTGGTTGGGGTGAAGGACACAAGGAAAGGTGTGGTTCATGAACATGAGCCTCCAATGACGACTCAGTGCTTTTACTTTTTACAACTGAAGAAGAGGAGGCGATAGAGCTGGAGGCTGAGTCAGCAATGTAAGACAAAACTTTTTCCTGATGCTCTGGCTTTAAAAGCGGTTTGCCAACTCCTAGAAAACTAAGCCTTCGAAGCCTTATGGAGCCAGACGATGACGCAGGCTCAACACCTCCTGCATTCGGTCCTATTTTGCTCTTGCCACTACCATCAGATCCACCACCAACACCATCATTACCAGCTGCCAACCCCCGCCCAATTCCACGGCCTCTTCCACCAGCCTTCCTCATTTTTGGTAGAAATGTAGACAAAATCCAACAAACTATATAGTAATGTAAAACAAGGTACAAGGTGTCTATAGGACAGGGGAGATTTTGAATTTCTGCTCACACTACTGGACACTGGACACTTTTGGATTGTGTGAGGCCCACTGAATATCTGAGCGCTATGTCACAGGCTCGATGGCACAGCTGTGACCAAAGTGACTAGAGGATAAGTGAGATTTTGAATTTCTGCAGACACTGGACACTTTTGGATTGTGTGAGGCCCACTGAATATCTGAGCGCTATGTCACAGGCTCGATGGCACAGCTGTGACCAAAGTGACTAGAGGATAAGTGAGATTTTGAATTTCTGCAGACACTGGACACTTTTGGATTGTGTGAGGCCCACTGAATATCTGAGCGCTATGTCACAGGCTCGATGGCACAGCTGTGACCAAAGTGACTAGAGGATAAGTGAGATTTTGAATTTCTGCAGACACTTGTGGACACTGGACACTTTTGGATTGTGTGAGGCCCACTGAATATCTGAGCGCTATGTCACAGGCTCGATGGCACAGCTGTGACCAAAGTGACTAGAGGATAAGTGAGATTTTGAATTTCTGCAGACACTTGTGGACACTGGACACTTTTGGATTGTGTGAGGCCCACTGAATATCTGAGCGCTATGTCACAGGCAGAAATTGGCTAGTGTATCACAAACTACAAGGTGTATGTAGAATTGGGCAGAATAGGAATCTCCCTAGAGTGCAGGTCTGTAAGAACGGAACATGTCCTCGACTTATTCTCACAGAGTGACACAGATAGCTTCACTGTGGCTGTGATAACAGCCGTTACACGGTACTGTGTGAGGAGCGTACACCGCTGTATGGTGTGAAAAAATGCATGCTCAGTACCTCAGCAGGACAAAAAAAAAAAATTGGGATTGCTTTTAAAAAAGCAGTTTGCAGAGCAGTGGGTAAACAGCAATGCAGCTGTCAGGAAGCCTTAGAAGGCAGCCCAACAACCAACACCACTGATACACCACAATATAGCCTCCCCTTGCACTGCACACACAGTGACTGGTGTGTTGTACAGGCACAATCGCTAGCAGCAGAAGCAGTTTTTTTTTCTTCTTCCCTGCCTAACGCTCTCCCTACAGAATCAGCAGCAACCTCTCCCTATGCTAAGATCGGCAGAAGTAAGATGGCGGTCGGCGTGCACGCCCTTTTATACCCCCTGTGACGCCCACCAAAGCAAGCCAATCACTTGCATGCCCTTCTGAAAGATGGTGGTGACCCGTGCCTATGTCATCACGTTGCCCACAGTGTCCGTGGATCCTGATTGGCTGAAAAAGAGCGCAAAACAAACTTTTGAAACGCAACTTTGGCGCGTAAGTCGCCGACCTCGTGGCCGACCTCATCCTAGGGTCGGGTTTCGTTTCATGAAACCCGACTTTGCCAAAAGTCGGCGACTTTTGAAATTGACCGACCCGTTTCGCTCAACTCTACTCTTCACCCTTAGGTGCCGTTTTTTTTTTTGTGGCCAAGAAGGATGGTTCTTTAAGGCCTTGTATTGATTATCGTTCCCTCAATAAAATTACTATTAAATATCAGTATCCGTTACCCCTGATTTCGGATCTATGCTCTAGAGTCAGAGGTGCTTGCTGGTTTACCAAGCTTGACCTCAGGGGGGCGTATAATCTTATCCGCATTAAGCAGGGGGATGAATGGAAGACGGCGTTTAATACTCCGGAGGGACATTTTGAGTACCTGGTGATGCCTTTTGGGCTCACTAATGCCCCTTCTGTCTTCCAGTGCTTCATGAACAATATTTTCCGAGACTTTGTTGATAAATTTTTGATTATCTATCTGGATGATATTTTGATCTTCTCCAAGGATTGGGATTCTCATGTGGAACATATTCGGACTGTGTTCCGGATCTTGAGAGAGAATTCTCTGTATGTCAAAGGATCAAAATGCCTTTTTGGAGTACAGAGAATTTCTTTTTTGGGATTTATTTTGTCTCCGTCAACTATTGAAATGGACCCGGCCAAGGTACAGGCCATTTATGATTGGGTTCAGCCCACTTCTTTGAAGGCTCTCCAGAAGTTTTTGGGTTTTGCTAATTTTTATCGGAAATTTATAGCAAAATTTTCTAGTATTGCCAAACCATTGACTGACCTGACCAGGAAGGGTGCGGATGTGATGAATTGGTCTCCAGAGGCGATTGCTTCCTTTCAGGAGCTGAAGCGTAGATTTACCTCTGCCCCGGTTCTGCGGCAACCTGATGTCTCACTCCCGTTCCAGGTAGAGGTGGATGCTTCTGAGATTGGTGCAGGAGCGGTGTTGTCCCAAAAGGATCCGGTAACATCTAAAATGAATCCCTGTGCTTTCTTTTCCCGTAAGTTCTCTTCATCTGAACGTAACTATGATGTGGGGAATCGGGAACTGTTGGCCATGAAATGGGCATTTGAGAAGTGGAGACATTGGTTGGAGGGAGCCAAACATCAAGTTGTGGTCCTCACTGACCACAAAAAATTGATTTACCTAGAGTCGGCTAAACGCTTGAACCCTAGACAGGCTAGGTGGGCCTTGTTTTTTACACGTTTTGATTTTGTGGTCTCTTTCCTTCCTGGAACTAAGAATGTCAAGGCAGATGCCCTCTCTAGGAGTTTCTTTGCTGATTCTCCTGTGGTGACCAAGCCTGCCACCATCTTAGGCGAAGGGGTAGTTCTTTCTGCCATCTCGCCCGATTTGAGACTTGCTCTGCAAGAGTTCCAGGAGGACAAACCTGAGCGTTGCCCCAGTGGAAAGTTGTATGTTCCTGACCAGTGGAAGAAGAGAGTGATGTCTGAAGTTCATTGCTCTGCATTGGCTGGTCATCCAGGTATTTTTGGTACTAGAGATCTGGTGAGTCGCTCTTTTTGGTGGCCCACCTTGTCTCATGATGTCAGGAATTTTGTGCAGTCCTGTGGGACTAGCATGCACTAGTGTTTTCACAGATTCATGGTTGAGGAATTTGTGGATTCAGGAGATATTTTTACGTTGGAGTTGGCAGGAAGGGGAAATCAATCAATCAATCAATCAATCAAATTTATTATCGCCAAGTACATATTACATATATACAAGGAATTCTTTGTGGCAAAGAGGCAACATAATATATAACAACAGATACAACAAGTAACATCTAACAAGACAGATACAGTATATAGTCTACACATGACGATTTAATTGTTGAACAGAGAGTGGATAGAAGCTGTTCATATGGCGGTTGGTGCTGCATTTGGGGACTCTGAAGCGACGTCCTGAAGGGAGTAGTTGGAATGAGGAGTGTCCCGGGTGAGAGGGATCGGATGAAATTTTCAATGCGTGGGATCGAATACTCTTATCATAAAGATCCTGGATTTTAGGCAGGGGGAGCCTATAATTCTCTCTGCTGTTCTGAAAGTCCTTTGTAAGCGGAGTTTGTCATGCGCAGTGGCTCCCCCATACCAGACTATCAGAGAGGAACAAAGCAGAGATCTGATGACAGCATTAAAGAATAAGATCAGCAGATTCTTAGACAAACCATATCTTTTCAGCTGACGCAGGAAGAACATCCTCTGTTGTGCTTTTCTTATAACAGCATCCACGTTTTTCCCCCATTTAAGATCATGAGAGATGATAACACCAAGGAATTTGGTCTCTGTGACCCTAAGAACCACTTCGTCATGGATGTAGATTGGAAGTATCTCATGTTGATCTTTCCTAAAATCCACAACCATCTCAGCAGTTTTTTTAGTGTTGAGTACAAGATTATTGGCTTTACACCAGTCACATATTCTTTCCACCTCACTCCGATACAAGTCTTCAGCATTTCCCCTGATGAGACCAATCAGTGTCATATCATCGGCAAATTTCAAGATTTTTACTGAGTCTGCTGAAGAGATGCAATCATTCGTATAGAGAGAAAACAGTAACGGGGACAAAACACACCCCTGAGGTGCCCCGATGTTTGTGACCAAGGTGTCCGAAGTGAATGGTCCATCTTTTACACTCTGTATCCTGGCTGTCAGGAAGTTATAAATCCACAAGCATAAGTTGAGAGGGACTCCAAGAGCTACCATTTTCTTATGAAGTAAATTCGGATCAATGGTATTGAACGCTGAGCTAAAGTCCATGAAAAGAATCCGGACATATGGATGTCTTGAATCTCAGATTTGAAGGAGAGATCAGAATAAAACCATTGATTTTGATGAATACATCAGTTGGGGGGGTTGAATGAGAAGGTGGAAAGATGATGAATTTGGTTTAATTTTTAGAAATTTAGCAGAGAAGAAAGATGAAATAGAGGACTGACATTGTGGAATTCTAGTAAGTAAAGGATGTGACATTAGGTCCAGAGAGGTAGATCTGTGTGTCATCAGCATTGATGCTGAAAGCTGTGAGACTCAATGAACTGTCCCAGGCCAAATATGTAGATGGAGTAGAGCAGGGGTCATAAAATTGAACCTTTAGGAACACTGACAGATAGGGGAAGATGAGGAGGTGGTGTGTGAGTGGGGGACACTGAATGTCCTGTTAGGTATGAGGAGATCCAAGATAGGGCCAAGTCTGTGATGCAAAGAGATAAGAGAGTCTGTAGTAAGAGGGAATGGTCCACTGTGTCAAAGGCAGATGAGAGGTTCAGGAGGAGCAGGACAAAGTAGTGACACTTGGATTTGTCAGTTAGTAGGTTGTTGTTGACTTTAATCAGAGCAGTTTCAGTGGAATGGTGAGGTCAGAAGCCAGATTGTAAGCGGTCAAAGAGGGAGCAGGAGGATAAATTTGAGGACAGTTGAAAATGGATGTGTTGTTCCACTGGCATAGGGGAGAAGTAATACGGAGTGATAGCTATACACAAAGGATGGGTCAAGTGAGGACTTTTTGAGGATGGGTGTGATCTAGGTATGTCTTAAGCATGAGGGCTTCCGAAGACATTAGTTGGTAGTGACAAGTTTAAGTGGTGGGTTAGTTTTGGGATGAAGACTGTTGTAAGGTTTGGAATGAAGTGGAATGGGATTGTAAAGAGGAAATTTGATCTTTTGTGCTGGTGGAGAAGTTGGTTTTGGAGGAGGAGAGATGAGTAGTTATGAGGAAGGGCTTTGAGGACTTTAGGCAAAGGCTTTGCCTTATGTTGTCAATCTTCTGCATAAACCCTTTACCCCAGAAGGTGGTTTGCACGTTAATGACCAGGTTAATTTTTACAATTCAGACCATTGTTACTTTATGTTGTAATAATTCTGGAACGCTTCAACGGATCCCACTGATTCTGAGATTGCTTTTCATGACAAATTGTACTTCATGATATTGGTAAAACTGCTTTGATTTGACTTGCGTTGTGCAATTTTCCATTTTTTAATTTTCATGCCCTTAAATCACAGTGACATGTCACACAAAATACTTAATAAGTAACATTTCCCACATGTCTAGTTGATATCAGCACAATTTTGGAACCAACTTTTTTTGTTAGGAAGTTATGAGGGTTAAAAGTTGACCATTGATTTTCTCATTTTTACAACAAAATTTGCAAAACCTCTTTTTTAGGGACCACATCACATATGAAGTCCCTTTGAGGGGTCTATATGATAGAAGATACCCAAAAGTGACACCATTCTAAAAACTTCAATGTACTTAAAACCACATTCAAGAAGTTTATTAACCCTTCAGGTGCTTAACAGGAATTTTTGGAATGTGGAAAAAAATGAACATTTAACATTTTTCACAATTTTTTTTTTTACTTCAGAACAATTTTTTTTATTTTGACAAGGGTTACAGGAAAAAAAAATGGAACCTAAAATTTGTTGTGTAATTTCTCCTGTGCATGCCAATATCCCATATGATGGAGAAAACCACTGTTTGGGTGCACGGAAGAGCTCAGAAAGGAAGAAGCGCCATTTGACTTTTTGAATGCAAAATTTGCTGGAACAATTGGCAGACACCATGTCGCATTTGGAAAGCCTCTGATGTGCCTAAATAGTGAAAATCCCCTACAAGTGACAACATTTTGAAAACTAGACCCTTCAGGTAACTGATCTAGTTGTGTGGTGAGCACATTGAACCCTCAGTTGCTTCACAGAAGTTTATAACGTTAAGCCATAAAATTAAAAATAAAAATTTTCCTCACAAATATGTGTTTAGAACAAAAAATTGCTTTTTCATAAGAATAACAGGAGAAATTGCACCATAGAATTTGTTGTACAATTTCTCCTGAGTATGCCGATACCCAATATGAATGAGAAGTGAAAACTACTGTTTGGATGCATGACAGGGCTAGGAAGGGATGTAGTGTCATTTGATTTTTTGAATGTAAAAATTTCCCGGAATCATTAGCGGACGTCATGTCCCATTTGGAGAGTCCATGAACTTAAACAGTGGAGACTCCCCCACAAGTGACCCTATTTTGGAAACTAGAACCCTCAATGAATGTATTTAGATGCATGGAGAGCACCTCGAACCCCCAGGTGCTTCACAGAAGTAACATTGAGCTGTGAAAATAAAAAAATCACTTTTTCCCCACAAAAATATTATTTTTGCCCCAAATTTTGCATTTTCATATGGGTAATAGGAGAAATTGCACCATGAAGTTTGTTGTGGAATTTCTCCTGAGTATGCTGATACCCCATGTGTAGAAGAATACTATTTTTGAGGCACAGTGCAAGGCTCAAAAGGAATAGGCCCCATATTGGAGTTCAGATTTTACTGGAATGGTTTGAAGGTGCAATGTCACATTGGCAGAGCCCCTGAGGTGCCAGAACAACAGAAACCACCTATATGTGAACTAATTTTGCAAACTATACTCCCCAATGAATTCATCCAGTGGTACAGTGATCATATTGACGCTACATATGCCTCACAAAATTCAATACCACTGAGCAGTGAAGAAAGAATAAATTACATTTTTACCACTAAATTTTTGTTTTAGCCCCAAGTTTTTAATTTTTCTTAGGGTAAATACGATTTTTTTTTACAAAAAACTGAGGTCCATTTTTTCCTGAGTGCGCCAATACCCTACATGTAATAAGGAAATATTTTTAAGGCACAGTGCAAACCTAAGAAGGCATGGAGCGCCAGATGTCACTGGTTCGCAGGTGCCATGGCCCTCTGGGAGAGCCCACGAGATGCCAAAACAGCAGAATTCCCCCTTAAGTGACACCATTTTACAAGCTACACCTCTCAAAGAATTCATCTAGGGGTTCAGTGATCATATTGACAACACGGATGTGACACAGAATTTTTATACTATTGGGCTGAGAAGAAAAAATAATTAAATTTTTACCAACATGTTTAGGCCGGTTTCACATTAGCGCTTTTTAAGCGCACGCACGGCCGGGGGTAGCTCCGCCCCCGAGCCGGCTCTCTGCCCGGCGTGCCCGCCCCTTGCTTATAGCGCCGCCTCCTAGCGGACAGCGGCGCCTGCGATCGGCGCACCCTATCTTTAGCATAGGGTGCGCAGATCGTGCGCAGGCCGTGCGCTAGTTGCGCTTTGACCTGCGCTGCGCACTTCTGACGGTGCGCCGTGCGTGCCAAAATCCGAAAAGTTCGATTTTGGCGCGCACGGCGCACCGTCAAAAGTGCGCAGCGCAGGTCAAAGCGCAACTAGCGCACGGCCTGCGCACGATCTGTGCACCCTATGCTAAAGATAGGGTGCGCCGATCGCAGGTGCCGCTGTCCGCTAGGAGGCGGCGCTATAAGCAAGGGGCGGGCACGCCGGGCAGAGAGCCGGCTCGGGGGCAGAGCTACCCCCGGCCGTGCGTGCGCTTAAAAAGCGCTAATGTGAAACCGGCCTTACATTGTCACACAAATAGTGGGTAAAAATGGCTCTGAAATTTCTACTGAACGTGACAATCCCCCATATGTGGATGCACAGTACTATTTAGTCATATGGAGAAACTCGGGAGCACCAGAGCATTATTTGCCTCGTGGAGTGCAGATTTTCCTAGACTTCATAAAAAGAGCCCCTAATTGCTAGAAGAGCAAAATCCCCCCTCAAGTGACCCCATTTTGGAAACTATACCCCTTTGGGAATTTATCTACAGGTGTAGTGATGATTTTGACTCCATGGGTATTTTCTTGAAACAAGCAGCAATTAATGTTGCCAAGTGAAAATTGCAAAATGTCATTGTAGTGACCAGTACGCTGTAATGACAAGTACGTTGTAGTCACCTGTACGTTATACCCAGCCTGTGCTTCTGGAGGCTTGCACCTGTAAATTAGGTGGGCTCTCATCGCTTCGGAAATGCCAAAGGTGGATGCAATATGTGGTTAAGGAGCACTGTGGGGCTCAGAAGGGGGAGGGGAATTTGGACTTGAGAGCAGAGAAATGGCTAAATTTCTTTTGGCAGGTGAGGAGCCATTTCACTTTTTCAGAGCATTTGTGCTACCAGTAACGTGGAAGCCTCCTATATTTTCATTAAAAATTGACTGACCTGAGTGAGAGCTTGCTTTTTTTGTGGATTGAGTTGAAGCTTTTATTTGCAACATTTTACATAATATTTGGGATCACAATTATACGGCTCTCTATGCAGAGGATTTACTTTGGGCTTTCCATCTAAATCTCTGAGTTACATCATTCAGATGAAACACTCGAGGTATCCATTCACTATAAAGATGCAGCAGGGTTACTGCGGACTCCGTCTGGCCTCTGTTCAGGGGTGTCCTTCTTTTCAGAAGTGCACAAAACTGTGGCAGATGGCATTTTTATGCAATCCTAAAAAGATGAACACCACCAGATCACAGGTCCTAGGGAGTACACAGTGCCTCCATCTGCCTCATTATATGGAATCTTCAGACAGAAGTTCCATCTGAATCACGTATTTCAGAGATTTACATGGAAACCCCGGAGCAAGCGATCCGTGCAGCGTGCAGGTTAAATGTGTGCCGAGCCATACTGCAATCTGTGAAAGGCAGAATGAAAAAATCAACAGCAGGGAAGAATTGGTCATTAATTTCTACGCCGTTCCTCGTGCGGTATAAATGATTAGGCTACTTTTTTCTTTGGGTCAGTGTGATTACAGCTATACCAGATTTATACCATGTTATCATGTTTGACTGCTGTTACACACTAAGGGTATGTGCACACATTGCGGATTTGCTGCTGCGGATTCGCTGCAGATCTGCAAGTGATTTGCAGTTCAATGTTATTCTATGGGAAAAAAAACACTGTGCACATGCTGTGGAAAAATCCGCGCGGAAACGCAGCTTTTTTTTTTTCCGCAGCATGTCAATTCTTTGTGCGGATTCCGCAGCGTTTTTATACCCATTCCATTATAGAAATCCGCAGGTGTAAAAACTCATGCCAAGTCCACACAAAATCTGCAATAAATCTGCAGGAAAATTGACCTGCAGATTCTGCCAAAAGATGCAGATTCCGCATGGAAAATTTCACACAGCAATCTGCAACGTGTGCACATACCCTAAAAGATGGTTTTAATTGCAAAAAAGTTTTTGCATCACCACATTTTGAGGGCTATAATTTTTCCAGATTTTGGCATACAGAGTCATGTGAAGCTTGATTTTTGCAGGACGAGTTGACGTTTTGATTGGTACAATTTTTGGCCACATGACAATTTTTGATCGCTTTCTATTCTGATTTTTGGGAGTCTGAATGAACAAAAACCAGCAATTCAGGAGGCTTTTTTTCCTTGGGGTGGGGAGCTTATGCCGTTCCATGTGTGGTAAAATTGATAATGCAGTTTTATTCTTGGGGTCAGTATTATTACAGTGATACCTCATTTATATCTTTTTTATGTTTTGGCGCTTTTACAAAATAAAATCTATTTTATAGACAAAATAATTATTTTTGCATCACTTTATTCTGATAGCTATAACTTATTTTTCCACTAGTGCAGCTGCATGGTGGCTTCTTTTTCGCAAGATGACGTTTTCAGTGGTACCATGTTTATTTATATCTGTCTTTTTGATCGCGTTTTATTCTACTTTTTGTTCAGTGGTAGGATGATAAAGCTTTGTTTTTTGCAATGTTTTTAAAAATATTTTTTATGGTGTTCACTAAAGGGGTTTAACTTGTGGGACAGTTTTATAGATCAGGTTGTTGCGGACGTGGCGATACCAAATATGTGTACTTTTATTGTTTACCATATATACGCGTGTATAAGTCTAGTTTTTCAGCACTTTTTTGTGCTGAAAGCACCCTCTCGGCTTATATACGAGTCAGTTGTCCCAGAGGGTTGGCGGGGAAGGGGGAGCGGCGGAGCAGTAGGTCACAGGAGGTGGCTGTAACTGTGCCCGCTGCTAAAGAGAAATTAATATTCATTTCTCTTATAGTGCGCACAGTGATACCCACAGCCACCGGCTTCCAGAAGACATCCTACTCACCTTCCTGCGTGCCCTCGCTGCATCTCATTGGTTCCGGCATCAGCAGCATTTCCAGCCGAGCAATCACATGGCACCGCTTATTAAGGTAAAAAATATGCACGCCTCTCCACTCCCATAGGCATGGAGTGAATATTCATTACCTTAATGAGCGGGGCCACATGATCGCTGACGCGGAACGAGATGCAGCGAGGGCGCGCAGGCAAAGTAAGTAGGTTGCTTGTTTGTTCTTTATAGGAAATATGCATGCAAGGATAGTGGATAAGGAGCTATGCATACAAGGACAGCAATAGCGGAGCCATGCATACAAGGACAGGGACCGGGGAGCCATGCATACAATCGTAGGGAATAAAGAGCCATGCATACAAGGACAGGGACAGGGGTGCCATGCATACCAGAACATAGATGGGGAACCATGCATACAAGGATAGGGGATAGGGAGCCATGCATACCAGGACATAGATGAGGGGACAGTGCATACCCGGGTTATACTCGAGTCAATAAGCTTACCCAGTTTTTCGTGGCAAAATTAGGTGCCTCGGCTTATACTCGAGTCAGCTTATACTCGAGTATATAAGGTATATTTTTTTCATACAAATATTTATTTTTAGATACAATATCTTTTGATTTTAATATTTTTGCTTTCTTTAAATATTTTTACAATTATTTAACTTTTTTTTAACTTTATTACTTTGTCCCACTATGGGACTATCATTTTTTTGCAGGCTGATCGCTTGTACAGAATGGAGATGCAGCAACATCCCCATACTGTATAAACTGTCAGTTCTGGACTGAGAGAGAAACTTGCTGATCATGCAATGCACACGATCAGCAAGTTTCGTAGTTCTGGTGACGACATCTGGTCACCATAGCAACGATCGGGACCCCACGTCACTCCGTGGGTTCTCCAGTCCAAAGGCAGAAGGGTTTTTAGCCCTCTGTTGGCTCCCAGAATGCTGCAATCGCGTTTGGAAGAATATCAGAATCAGCTGGCACCCAGCTGCGATCGCCACCACTTGTGTGCATGGGCAATCAAAATTAAGTAACAGTCCGTCCCTGTTAAAATAGGCCCAGGGCACAAGGACAAATTATTACGTCTGATGTCAGAAAGGGGTTGAAGAATGAGGCAAAGTATTCAGCTGATATGAGTGGATAGGGAGCTTGATCTGGGGGATGATGAGAGAATTGAAAGTACTGAATAACTGTTTAGTGTTGTGAGACAGGGATGATATGAGAAATGAGAAATATGTTTGTTTTGCTGCAGTGACAAATTGCACAGCAGCATTTTGACATCTTCTGTTACTGGATGGGCTACTTGACTCCCTTTTTATGGCAGATGCACAGTAATACTCCTTGTAGATGAGGCCCAGAATGTGCCCCAGTGGATGGCAAGCTCTGCCTCAAGTGATCTCTCCTCCTCTTCCTCTGCTGTAACATCACACACAGTACAGTCCTCAGAGGGGGCACCCCAATCACCCTTGTTTCCTCCCATGTCACAACTCTCCAACCACACAACTGACTGTGAGGAACCACAGATGTGCGAGTCTTCAGAGCTGTTTGCAAATTCTACTCCATGGGCATCACAGTTCTGTTCCAAAGATTCACAGACTCAAGAGGAGGAAAATATTTGCACTGATGGGCAAAATATTTTGCAGTTGGACCTGGGGCTGGATGAAGTAGGGTCTGAGCAGAATCCAGACCCTTGTCACCAGATGTTAACCCCAGGGTTTAGGTGTTCCCGATGAGACTCAGTTACCTGAGGTTCACATGGATTGCAATGTGCTTTCAGGGCAGGGAGAGGAGTATGGTGATTCTCAGGGTGAGGAATGGGAGAACAGAGAGGATGATAATTAGGTTGTAGATCCCACTTGGGGTGAACCCAGAGGCACGCAATTGAGTAGCTCATCAGAGGAGAAGGAGGAGGAAGTCAATTAGGTGATGTTGCAGTGCCTGCTGCCGCTAATAAGAGTGAGAGCAGGAGCGGCTGTTAGGAGTATTCATCAGCTGACACCTGCCCTTTAAATAAATAATAAAAAATATATTTATTTTTGATAACCAGCCAGGCAAAACTCACAGCAGAGGTCTGCAAACCTCAGCTGTCAGTGTTATCAAGGCTGGTTATCAAGAAGAAATAATTAAAAAATTGTCATGGGGTCCCCACATTTTTAACAGCCAGCCTTGCTAAAGCAGACAGCTGGGGGGCTGGTATTCTCAAGCTGGTAAGTGGCCATGGATATTGGCCTCCCCAGCCTAAAAATAGCAGCCTGAAGCCACCCAGAAAAGGCAGAGCTATTAGATATGCCAACTCTGGCGCTTTGCCCAACTCTTTACACTTGCCTTGTAGTGATGGCAGGTGGGGTAATATATGTCATCTTTGTATTGTCCGGTGACATCAAGTCCATGGATTAGTAATGTAGAGGTATCTATAAGACACCTAATCATTGCTAAACCTATAGTTATATTGTAAATAGCACATAGACAGAATAAAGACTTTTATTTGAAATAAAAGCAAAATACTTCATTTTTTTATTTAAAAATAACAAACACAGTTATACTCACCTAATGCCCATTCCATTGAATCACTCATCTCCTGTAATATAACAAAAATAAAAAACAATATCCCTCACCTGTCCATCATTCTGTCTCACGCTGTAATCCATGTCTGGGTACTAATAGCTTTCAAACTGGATGGTGCCAAGATGCTTCAAATCAGCCGCTAGGCCTAATTAGATACTCCAAATCATTTGTGCTAAAACTGTGTTTAGTGGAAAATCAGAAAGCCAGATTTCCCATTAAAAATTGTTAGGCCTAATATAGTGGTGAAACAATGGGGCCCAATTAGCTACTCCATATCATTTGTGCTTAAACTGTGTTTCTGTGGCAAATGAGAAGGACAGATTTCCACTTAAAAAGTCATTAGGCATAGCAGTGTTGTTCAGGCACACTATCTAAGAAAATAAATCGTGATTGTTCCTTTAGTGACAAGTGACTGACAGCTGTGGGCCTAAGGTTGTGAAATAACAGGGCACCACAGGGGTAGGCTACTTACAACATTAGTGGGAAAAAGTGAGGTTGTGGTACAAGGAGGAATAGGCTTGGTGTTCGATGTGTACGTTGGTTAGGTGTTAATGTGAATGAAAGCTCAACTGAACAAACACTGTCTAGTCCTATGCAAAGACCACTGACAACATCTAATACTGGCAGGCTTACTTGACTTTCTTTCTTTGGCAGTGATATGCCTTGTAGATGAGGCTCAGAAAGAGCATGTGCTTCAGTGGATGACAAGTGCTGCAATAAGTGGCCTCTTCTCTTCTTCCTCCACCTTAACATCACAAGCAGTACAATTCTCAGAGGTGGCACCCCAATTACCCTTGTTTTCCCCAAGTCACAACTCTCCAACCTCCCAACTGAAATAGAGAACCACAGATGGGCGAGACTGCAGAGCTGTTCACACATTCTATTTCACGGGCATCAAAGCTCAGCTCTGAAGAATCACAGAATCCAGAGAAGGAAGGCATCTCTCTACTGATGCACAAGTTTTTTCATGTTGGATCCGGGACCATACGAAGTAGGGTCAGAGCAGAATCTAGACTCTAGTCACCAGACGTTAACCACTAAAGGTGGAGGTGATCCTAATAAGACTCAGTTACTGGAGGCACACTTTTGTCATGGCAGGAAGAGGAGGAGGGTGATTGTGAGAACAGAGAGGATGATGATGAGGTTATAGATCCCACTTGGTGTGAACCCAGAGGTATGCAGTTGAGCAGTTCAGCAGAGTAGGTGAAGGGAGATAAGGAGGTTACGTTGCGGCTTCCCACACAGACATGAAGTGATGCAACCACGACAAGCATTGCATCCTCAGTCCCAACTCTGGCTGTGACCAGCACCGGTCGCAAGTGTGTTGTCTGCAGAAGCTGCAAGGGATGCCTGGGCCTTTTTTGAGACTGCAAAGGATGACCCAGCACAAGTTATCAGTCACGTTTGCAAAAAAAAAAAACTCAGGAGAGGCAAAAATTGCAATAATTTGACTACATGCATGAACCATCACATGCGCGATTAGCATGTCTTAGTGTGGTAATCTCACTGCACTAAAATGCCGACTAGTGGGCCTCGCCAATCACCAGGCGACCCATCATCTCCATCTGCTGCTTTTTCCTCCTCTGTCATCATTCCAAGTGTTCACAGACAAGTCCCAGGCTGCAGAAAATACAATTGTTTACCCACCACATTCAGGGTGAGTAAGAGCCAGTCCACTTTTATAGGTGCTTTTGTGTCACCTAACACAGCACATCTTTCTCAATCCACCATAACATCTCTGCATGCTCCTCACTCAGAGACCAGTAATTTGTCCTGTTCTCTGTACTCCGCCTTCTCTCCTAGCACAGCAGCCAGCGCTTGGTCCCACAGTTGTGGTCACGTGAAAGAACATTTCCTCCAACACATGGCAAAGCTAAGAGTTTGAACTCCACCTTCTCCATTCTGTTGGTCAAGGAAATGCTGCCTTTCCGCCTGATGGATACAGTTTCCTAAAGTTGATGACCACCGCAGTTCCACAGTACCAGTTGTCCAGTCGCCAAAACTTCTCTAAGAAAGCTGTGTCTGCACTACACCTGCATGTCACCAGCAACATCACCCATTCCCTGAAAAAATCTATGTCTGCCAAGCAAACATGGGCAGGGCCATTATTTCTCACTGACTGAGCACTGGGTAACTGGTGGCTGTGGGGGCAGGCAGTCAAGGGGCTGCTCTACAAATCTTTGAATCCCTAAAGCTTGCGAAACAAACCTCTGCATATAAAACAGTTTCTCTACTGCTTCTGCCTCCTCCAACTCCTCTAGGGCCTCCAACTGTGTCCTCAACCTTTCCCTTAATCAGACACGCATTTCAACATTGCAGACAGAATCTGCACCCTTCTGCACAGTTTTGAAATAGCTACTAAGATGGTTAGCGCTAATGATGCCATCATCAGCATCACTATTCTGGTTACTTACATGCCGGAATGCACTATGAATAGTCGGCATGAGGAAGCGATGGTCCCAGAGGAAGAGTTGGAAACCGAGGATGATGCGAAAGGGATAACAATATATCTGGACTGTTGTTGCACAGGCAGGTGCCATGAGAGGATGGCTTACAGCAGTCAAGGGGGGCTCATTGTACCAGACAAATTGTTTGTGAAGATGCAGGAGCAGAGGAACAAATTGAGGAGGACGAGGTGATGGACACAAAAGTCAGGAGAGGAAGAGGATGATGATATGCTCTCTGTTGCCAATGGTTGGAGTGTGTAAATAACATAAGCAATTTCTCTGAGTCATTTAACACATTTTTTAGACCAGCCAGAGCACCAGCAGAACAGAGTAGAATCATAGAATCATAGAATCATAGAATCATAGAATCGTAGAGTTGGAAGGGACCTCCTGGGCCATCTGGTCCAACCCCCTGCTCAAAGCAGGATTCGCTAAATCATCCCAGTCAGATGTCTGTCCAGCCTCTGTTTGAAGACTTCCATTGAAGGAGAACTCACCACTTCTCGTGGCAGCCTGTTCCACTCATTGATCACTCTAACTGTCAAAAAGTTTTTTCTAATATCTAATCTGTGTCTCCTCCCATTCAGTTTCATCCCATTGCTTCTAGTCTTTCCTTGTGCAAATGAGAATAAAGTTGATCCTTCTACAATGTGACAGCCCTTTAGATATTTGTAGACAGCTATTAAGTCTCCTCTCAGTCTTCTCTTTTGCAAACTAAACATTCCCAAATCCTGCAACCTTTCCTCATAAGACAGGGTTTGCAGACCGGTCACCATTCTGGTCGCTCTTTTCTGAACTTGCTCCAGTTTGTTGATGTCTTTTTTAAAATGTGGTGCCCAAAACTGGACACAATATTCCAGATGAGGTCTGACCAAAGAGGAGTAGAGGGAAATAATGACTTCACGTGATCTAGACTGTATGCTTCTGTTAATACATCCTAGAATTGCATTTGCCTTTTTTGCTGCTGCATCACACTGTTGACTCATATTCAGTCTGTGATCTATTAGTATACCCAAGTCTT
This sequence comes from Dendrobates tinctorius, assembly GCF_039654945.1. Lineage (NCBI taxonomy): Eukaryota > Metazoa > Chordata > Amphibia > Anura > Dendrobatidae > Dendrobates > Dendrobates tinctorius. Next base: position 7,472,035 of record NW_027361841.1, on the reverse strand, counting down.
TTTCACATGTGCTGTCACTTAGCCCTATTCCTCCCATTCTCTATATGCTTTTTCCATTTTTATTGCCCAGATGTAGTACTTTGCATTTCTCCCTGTTAAAAACCATTCTGTTAGTTGCTGCCCACTTCTCCAGTTTATTTAAATCTTTTTGAATCCTCTCTCTCTCTTCTCTAGTATTAGCTATCCCTCCTAGCTTTGTGTCATCAGCAAATTTAATCAGTTTACCCTCAATTCCTTCATCTAAATCGTTGATAAAGATGTTGAACAATACAGGGCCCAGGACAGAGCCCTGTGGTACCCCACTTGAGACATTCTTCCAACTGGATGTGCAGCCATTTACGACCACTCTTTGGGTCCGATCACTAAGCCAGTTATGAATCCACCTAACAGTTGCCTTGTCCATTCCATACTTAATCATTTTTTCAATAAGGATTGTATGAGAGACTTTGTCAAATGCTTTGCTGAAGTCAAGATATACTATATCTACAGCATTTCCTTGATCTACCCAATCAGTGATACCGTCATAGAAGGAAATTAAGTTAGTCTGACATGACTTATTAGTTACAAACCCATGCTGACTCTGTTTAATCACTTCATTCTTATCCAGGTATTGACATACATGTTGTTTAATAATTTGTTCAAAGATCTTTCCTGGTATAGAAGTCAGACTCACCGGCCTATAGTTACCTGGGTCCACCTTCTTCCCCTTTTTGAAGATAGGAACAACATTTGCTCTTCTCCAGTCTTCTGGCACTTCTCCTGTTCTCCAAGAATTTTCAAAGATTATAGAGAGGGGTTCAAAAATTTCTTCTGCTATCTCCTTCAGTACTCTGGGGTGTAATTCATCTGGACCTGGAGACTTGAATTCATTTAGGCTAGCTAAGTGTTTCCTCACTATCTTTCTGTTTATAGATATCCTGGATTCTTCTATTCCCTTAATAGGACAGTGAATAACAGTTGATGTTACATTTCCTTTCTGAGAGAAAACAGATGCAAAATAGGAATTTAAAAGTTCAGCCTTCTCAATATCCTGTCTTACCATTTCATCATTTTCATCTTGTAAAAATCCTATAGCATCTTTGACTTTTCTTTTACTTTTGACATATCCCCAAAATCCTTTACTATTGCTTTTGACATCTCTTGCAAGCCTCAATTCATTTTCAGCTTTAGCTAATCTGATTTGTGCCCTGCAGGTTCTGCAGACAGCATTATATTCTTCTTTAGATATGCCTCCCTCTTTCCATTTTATAAACATTTTTTTCTTCCTTTTTAGCATGTGCTTAAGTTCTGTGTTCATCCATCCTGGTTTCCTTAACTGCTTCCTATTCTTCCCTCTTTTCGGAATTGTTAACAACTGTGCTTTGAGAATTTCATTTTTCAAGATTTCCCATCCTTCCTGGACATTTTTGTCTTTAAGGATATCCAGCCATTGGATCCCTCCAATTCTCTTTCTGAATCCCTTAAAATCTGCCTTTCTGAAATCTAACCTTGATGTCTGAGTCTTCACAGGTCTTCCGCCTCTAGTTATCCAAAATTCTAAAATAGCATGGTCGCTACCTCCTAGGGTCCCAGCCACTTTTACCTCCTCAACCATTTCCTCCCTGTTTATAAGGATTAGATCCAAGGTAGCAGTTCCCCTTGTTTTCTCCCTTACCTTTTGGAAGATAAAGTTGTCAGCAAGAGAGGATAAGAATTTCCTTGACCTGTTAGTTTTGCCTGAGAGAGATTCCCAACAAATGTCTGGATAGTTGAAATCTCCCATGACAACTATGTCATATTTTTTGGAGAACTTGGCCATTTGATGCATAAAGAGTTCATCCATAGCTTCAGCTTGCACAGGCGGCCTGTAGTAAATGCCTACAATGGTGTCCTTTCCATTGTTCTGTCCTTGTATTCTTACCCAAACAGTTTCCACAGAACTCCCTGTCTCTGAAGCTTCAATCTCTGTGCAGATATACGCGTTTCTAACATACAATGCGACACCCCCTCCTCGTTTATCAAGTCTGTTTCTTGCAAATAAATTGTATCCTTCTAGTCTTGTATTCCAATCATGTGTATTGTCCCACCAAGTTTCAGTGATTCCAATGACATCATATTTCTTTTCCTGTGTTAGTAGTTCCAATTCTCCTTGTTTGTTGCCCATGCTTTGTGCATTAGTATAGAAACATTTTAGTTTGTGATTGGTTTCTCTTTCTCCAATATTTTTATTAATTAGATTCTTTCGTCTTTGTTCTTCCTTTCCACTTCTAATAGCAGAGTTCTCAATAGCATTTGTCAGGTGTATGGCTTTTTCTGGTCTTTTGCTTCCCTTCCCATGTTGTTCTAGTTTAAAGCTCTCCTTACAAGTGTAGCAAGGCGACTTCCAAATACATGCTTACCAGTCTTCGTAAGGTGCACCCCATCTCTAGCAAGTAGTCCATCGTATAAGTAGTTCACTCCGTGATCCAGAAATCCAAATCGTTGCTGACGGCATTAGTACAAGTCTAACACATTGTGAATGACTGGATGAATGTTAGGCGTTGGGATTATCCTGCTGCACGGGATAGATTCCAAGCCTTATCTGCCTCTGCGGTCTCCCATTCAGGCTCGGCCACTGCAGGAGCTACTCATCATAGACATCAATCTCATCATCTTGCTCAGGGTCGAGGTGTTCGTTTGGTTACTGCTGGCTATCCAGCTAAGTCTAAGGTAACCATCGATAGGCAGTTGTGGCTTGACGTTCTGGAGTCTAAGTTCAGAGCTCACCCTACTGGGCATGTCCGTGATGTGGCGTCTTCCTATTGGTGGTCGGACTTCAGCTGCTCTGGTGATGTGGCAGCTCCAGATTGGCCCATGGGCAATGTCTGCATGAGTGTTTGGGGTGGAGATTTGGGTATAAAAGGCTCCCAGTGATGCCCAGGGGTGCGCTGGTTTCATTCACATTATGTGTGTGCATGGGACATTGCATCAGTATGATCTTTGCCAGCATGTGCTCAGGGTCGGCGGTAAGCCGTTAGAATACCGGTACCTCTGAAGAGGAGTTTTTTTGTGTGAATTCAGAGCAAGCATCTAGCCATTAGAATTCTGGCATCTCCGGAGAGGAGTTTGTTGAGTGCATTTGCTGTTTGTGTGATCACTGTTTGCCTATTTCCCCGTGAGCGCGCTACGCCTCCCTGTGAAGTTAACAGGGGTTCGTGTCTAGTGCCAAACCCCCTTTACTTTGCACCAAGCTGCACTATTCTTTGTAGGGGCAATTCTATTTCTCTCTTCACCTCTCTGAGTAGCTATCAGAGTTGGGTAATTAGTTTTCTGTTCACACAGGGTGACGTTTAACCCCATGTGTTCTTTAAGATTGCTTGTCGCACGGTTCCACCATTACTCACTAGCACTTTATTAGTTATTTTTATTTAGTGCTGTAAGAAAAAGTTCTATTGAGAGCTGGAAGAGTCGGGAAGAAGTTCCACAGACGATCTCTTATCAAGCTGAGGTTGAAGGTTTATTCGGAGATACACGGCAAAACAGATACAGAATAACAGAGGAGTTGGAATATGCGGGCAAAAACAGGAATTCAGACAGGCAGAGATTCGCTAGGAAGTCTGGCGATGGTAAGGCTCTGTGCCCTGGCCATGATGAGGCACAGTGGCATGATGGCGATGGAATGGCCCCGATCGACAGTAACAGGGAATTCTTATACATTATCAGAACAAAGAAAGCTGCATTTTGCCGCAGAGGGCGTTAACATTATAATTCTAAGGCGTTTTCATGGTAATCTACAGAAACGTGGTTTAGAAAAGAGAATATAATGACATAATACGAAGATATTAATTAACATTTCTCCAAGCAACACTAAAACCCATAAGTCATTGGTATCTATGGCTACTGTCCTAAAATCTTATCATCATCTCCAATCTATGTCCATAAATTCTTACATCCTGACATTTTAACTACTCTACTCTTCGCTACCACACCATCACGTATAAGCATACTGACCATATATTTGGTAACCTGTGAACCTATTGATCGATCCAATCTTCCTCTACGCACATCGGCTGAGGTTGCTAGGAGACATGATCTCATTTTGCCATCCTTCATCTATTAGTTCTTTTGTAGAAGTAGATTCCTTCTCTAACTTTCAACAAAATGGCTGCTAGAGACAACATGGCCGCTCAGTATATTATGGCTGACCATTCTCTTACAAGTCCCCCTCTTGTACTCTATCCAGAGTACAACATACAGGACTGTAATATTCATTGGTGAATTACTGAAAATAAGAATATTGAGGTAATTCAGCACTTTATGCACGTGTGTGTGTAAGGCAAAAGTCCCTAAAAATAGAACAAACACATAATAAAAAAAATAATTCAAATATTAGTCCCAAAAATAAGTTGCACAATAGTCAAGTCTTTTAGTCTTTTTCTTCTCATTCTTTGTCTTCTGGATTTTCCTGATCTTCTCCCCCTCTCACACTATCAGAGTCCCACTGTATAGTGTGAAACATCTTCTCCTGATCATCCAATAGGTTCATAGTCCAAGGAGTCGAATATGAAAATCTTCAGCGGTCCTGGAGAAAATAGAAAAAAAGAGTGGAGTATCAGTCCTTACCAGAAATCTCAGTAAAATAATTAAGAAGTCTACACTGATTGATATGAACCATTTTAATCACCTTTTGAGCTTGAAAATTTGAGCAAATACTTAATCATTGTTGTTGGGATGTAAGACACTAGCCCGTCCCCTTCAATGGGCAGGGACTCAAGGGAATTGAACAGAAATGAGTCTCCATCCTTCTCCTGTGCCTTCACAAGATCTTGAAGAGGAGAAAAAACAAGGGGGGGGCTCTTGGGGTTTCTCAGTGACTGCAGCGATGACTTCTTGAGGATATTTGTCATCGCCTGTGAGTGCAGCCTCCTTGGCCGCGTGATCTACATATGCATTGCCAAGGATGTGGGGATCAGGAATTAGCCTCTGGTGCCCTTTAATTTTACAGAAGGACCATAATTTTGGAAATTATTTGCCCCGCTGCTCAATTTGTTTAAGAATTTCTGCAGCAGAGTTTTTAAAGTGACATGCGGGGTTTCTAAACTTAAAGGAGCAAATCCCACTATACGTCTCACTTGATTCATAGTCCAGTGCACGCCCAGTAGGTGCTTCATGCACTGAGTGAATCCTTTTTCCACGGGAGTAAGCAACCTGGAGTAATAACCTAGGGCATACAACTGACTAGACACTTCTGGGCTTTCTTTGGGCCATTTTTGTAGGAGCACAGAAGAAATAGAGATATCACCGGTGTGAGTCTGAATGTAGAAAGGCTGGGAAGGGTCAGGGTTAATCAACGCAGCAGCTGCCATAAGGGTGCGCTTCAATCCCTCAAAAGCCTGTAAGGCGGCTCCCTCTACATTAACAGGGTCAAAGTCATTATCAACATTTTTCAATAAATCATACAGTGGTTTAGCCAAATAAGCAAAATCTTCAATGAATTCTCTGGAAAAATTAATAAGACCCAAAAATTTTCTGAGTTCAGTAATATTAGTTGGTATGGGGACAGCTTGAATAGCTTTAACCCTATCATGCATGGGCTTCTTTCCTTCTGCTGAGACAGACACACCCAGAAATTTAACCTCTGATTTCATCAATTGTACTTTATCTAGACTCATTTTGAGTCCTGCCTCTTGTAAAGCCTGACAAACATTTTCAAGGGTTTCTCTGTGTTCACATTCATCGACAGTTTGAATCAATAAATCATCCACATTCTGTAAGACTTTGTCTCCGTAACCAAGGAATTCTAACATCTGAGCTAATGCCTGATGGAAATACACAGGATAACTGTGAAATCCCATGGGCAGCCGCGTGAACAAGTATTGCACATTTTCAAAAGTAAATGCGAAGCGGAGTGCAGATTCAGGTGTTAGGGGTAGAGTTGAGCGACTTTTGGTTTTTTAGGGTCGCGGTTCGTTTCGTGAAACCCGACTTTTCCAAAAGTCGGGTCGAGCAAGATCGTCCGATTATAGGGAAAAGTCGGGGTCGTCCCGAAACACGAAACCCAATGTAAATCAATGGGGAATAAAAGTCGGCAGTGAGAGGAGGACAGGAAACACACCTACAGTGCCCATTTGAATGCCAAAAGCATCAATTCTTCTTACTTAAGCTTGTCAACCTTAATTAACTTCATAATACAAGTTACGCACTGAAAAATGGGGGTTATTTGGCTAAAGTTGTGGGGGGGAGGGCTGGCTGCAGGTTTTCATGTGCCCTGGGCGAAAGAGCGCCCCTTTAACACATACCACAACTCATCATGCTCCGATGCAGCAGAGAAATAGCGGTATAGTACAATGAAAAATACCTCACTTTTTACATCTCATGACGAGGCCCATCTATTTCTCCATACAGAATCATTGGTCCCATATAATGTTTGAAACAGTATATGATGAGCTCCACATAATGCTACAGTATATGTTGGTCCCCATGAATGAAGCTCCACTGTCTTATGGGCCCAAATAATGCTCCAAACATAATGGGCCCCATTTCTAATGCTCTAGTGTATAATGGGCCCTGTAAATGCTGCTCCAGTGTCTGATGTCCATCTTTGGAATGTTCCAGTGTATGGTGGGCCCCATCTATCATTCTCCAGAGTATAGTGCTCCCCAAAAATTGCTGTCCCAACATTGAAAACAATCAAATAAGACTCCTCGCTAGGGAATCCCTGTACTAGTCTAGACTCCTCGTCGTCCCCATCTTCCATCTCACTGTACAGTATTTCAACTTTGCAAGTGCTGTGATCCTGGGCAAGCAGGGGGGGCCCACTCGTTGGCGACGGCACTGGCACAGGGACCCTGATAGTACGGTGGTGTGTCTGATGGCGGGTGGGCCGAACCTGCACTTTCATCTGCAGCTTCCTTTTTGTCACCGTGTAAGATGGAACTGTATATGGGAAGGGTAACCTGAGTTTCATCAGGGTCAGATTCAGGCCGGGTAGCGTGCGAGGGGAATGTAGTGGTCTGGGTCAATGTACCAGCAGATTCATCGAGCAGTGGCTGGGCATCAGTGCACTTGTGTCGCCCCCAGGAGTACGGTCGCCACAGTGGCATTACCTTCTTCCTAGGGAGTGTGATGTCATGCTTGGGAGCAATGAAGGATCTCTCTAGCAGGTTAACTGATTGGGCGGCGTTATTCCCACGAGTCATGACCCTCCAAACAGCGTTCATGAAGGCAAAGTGTTTGTTTTACGTGGGCAGTATGGTTGCAAAGCTGAACCTTAAAGGAATGTCCAGAAGGGCACCACCAGGAGTGGAGCCTACGGTTAAATTCGACTCCACCTGGGAAACCTCAACCATGCCAGCTACAGAACAGATGCACACATTGCAAGCTTAATTCCGTTAACGAACGAGACGCCGTCATGCCCCGCGGTCCGAGTCCGGCTTACTAGAGGGACACGTGAGGCTCTGGCACATGAGATTGGCCAATAACTGGTGTGTCATGCCCTTACATGTCCGTGGCTGCATGTGCGCTACACTGAAAAGGCCAGCGTTTGTCGCTTACAGGTGCAGATAACCTGCTGAACAACTTTAGTGATGGGGATCACTTATTACAATTATTACCCGCGAACAATGATTTCCCAGTAAGTGCAGGTCAACCGCAGTTCCGGAATTAGGCCTAACCGTCATTCCTGAAAAAATGAAAAACTTACGTGTGCAAACAACAGGTGCTGTAGCTTGCTTAACAGCTCGCCAGCTGTTCTCACGCCCAGTATGGATTACACGTGACTGCACAAAGGTGAGAAAGGGTACCATATCCCCAGATAACATGTATGGATAGCGTACACATTCAAAATATATGTCTATACATCAGGAGGCAGGCTCAGACGGTGTTAGGCCCAGTATGGATTGCACGTGATTGCACAAAGGTTAGAAAGGGTACCGTATCCCCAGATAACATGTATGGATAGCGTACACATTCAAAATATATGTCTATACATCAGGAGGCAGGCTCAGATGGTGTTAGGCCCAGTATGGATTGCACGTGATTGCACAAAGGTTAGAAAGGGTACCGTATCCCCGGATAACATGTATGGATAGCGTACACATTCAAAATATATGTCTATACAGCAGGAGGCAGGCTCAGACGGTGTTAGGTCCAGTATGGATTGCACGAGATTGCACAAAGGTTAGAAAGGGTACCGTTTCCCCGGATAACATGTATGGATAGCGTACACATTCAAAACATATGTTTATACATCAGGAGGCAGGCTCAGACGGTGTCAGGCCCAGTATGGATTGCACGTGATTGCACAAAGGTTAGAAAGGGTACCGTATCCCCGGATAACATGTATGGATAGCGTACACATTCAAAATATATGTCTCAGGAGGCAGGCTCAGATGGTGTTAGGCCCAGTATGGATTGCACGTGATTGCACAAAGGTTAGAAAGGGTATCGTATCCCCGGATAACATGTATGGATAGCGTACACATTCAAAATATATGTCTATACATCAGGAGGCAGGCTCAGACGGTGTCAGGCACAGTATGGATTGCACGTGATTGCACAAAGGTTAGAAAGGGTACCGTATCCCTGGATAACATGTATGGATAGTGTACACATTCAAAATATATGTCTCAGGAGGCAGGCTCAGACGGTGTTAGGCCCAGTATGGATTGCACGTGATTGCACAAAGGTTAGAAAGGGTACCGTTTCCCCGGATAACATGTATGGATAGCGTACACATTCAAAATATATGTCTATACATCAGGAGGCAGGCTCAGACGGTGTCAGGCACAGTATGGATTGCACGTGATTGCACAAAGGTTAGAAAGGGTACCGTATCCCTGGATAACATGTATGGATAGCGTACCCATTCAAAATATATGTCTCAGGAGGCAGGCTCAGACGGTGTTAGGCCCAGTATGGATTGCACGTGATTGCACAAAGGTTAGAAAGGGTACCATTTCCCCGGATAACATGTATGGATAGCGTACATATTCAAAATATATGTCTCAGGAGGCAGGCTCAGGCGGTGTTAGGCCCAGTATGGATTGCACGTGATTGCACAAAGGTTAGAAAGGGTACCGTTTCCCCGGATAACATGTATGGATAGCGTACACATTCAAAATATATGTCTATACATCAGGAGGCAGGCTCAGACGGTGTCAGGCACAGTATGGATTGCACGTGATTGCACAAAGGTTAGAAAGGGTACCGTATCCCCGGATAACATGTATGGATAGCGTACACATTCAAAATATATGTCTCAGGAGGCAGGCTCAGACGGTGTTAGGCCCAGTATGGATTGCACGTGATTGCACAAAGGTTAGAAAGGGTACCGTTTCCCCGGATAACATGTATGGATAGCGTACACATTCAAAATATATGTCTCAGGAGGCAGGCTCAGACGGTGTTAGGCCCAGTATGGATTGCACGTGATTGCACAAAGGTTAGAAAGGGTACCGTATCCCTGGATAACATGTATGGATAGCGTACACATTCAAAATATATGTCTCAGGAGGCAGGCTCAGATGGTGTTAGGCCCAGTATGGATTGCACGTGATTGCACAAAGGTTAGAAAGGGTACCGTATCCCCGGATAACATGTATGGATAGCGTACACATTCAAAATATATGTCTATACAGCATGAGGCAGGCTCAGACGGTGTCAGGCACAGTATGGATTTGACGGCCCAGATTACACAGCGGAGGAGCAGGGAGAGGTAAAGATTGCAAATGCTGGGGCCCTGCCCAAGCAAGGGGGGCCCACTCGTGGGCGTCGGTACTGGCACTGGGCCCCTCATAGTACAGCGGTGTGTCTGACGGCGGGTGTGCACCACCACTGTCAGAGACACTTGATTGCACTATGAGGGACCCTGTGCCAGTGCCCGCACTCAAGAGTCGGCCTACCCACCTGTCCAGGGCAACGGCACTCGCACGGTGTCGTGCGCTAGGTGGTGACCCCGGCCATGGGGGGGAGGCAGCACAGTTAGGGAGTTTTAGAAAGTGGCATATGTTGATGTTGGACATTCAGCTGATGCAAAAGGCGAAATAGGTCAAGTCCCAGGAAGAGTTGGACCAAAGCAAGCCATTTTTCTGTCACCCTATGTGTCATCAAGGGAAGGTGGGACAAAATCCTAGGAAACCCATGCATGGTTCATTTTAATGAAGGTTAGATCATCCACATTTTGGGTTGACAGACGGGTCCTTTTTTCTGTCAGGATTGATCCAGCTGCACTGAAGACTCTTTCCGATAGCACACTTGCAGCTGGGCAAGCGAGCTCCTGTAAGGCATATTGGGCCAATTCAGGCCAGGTGTCCAGTTTAGCGGCCCAATAGTCAAAGGGGAATGACCTGTGTGGGAGAACATCGATATGGGAGGAAAAGTAGTTTGTAACCATAGTTGACAACTGCTGTCTCCTGTCACTTTCCATCGATGCAGTATTACCAGTTGTGTGAGCGGTATTTGAAAAATCAGTCCACAACATTGTCATGAAACCCCTGTCTCCAACGCCACTTCTGCTGTGTGCACCACGAACACCTCTGCCAAGCTGCCCCCGGCCCGTACGGCTCGTGTGAGAACCATCACCGCTGCTGTGTGCTGGGAATGCCTCAAGCAACCGATTTACCAGAGTTGCTTGTTTATTAGCCAATATTAGGTCAAGGTTCTCCTGTGGCATGATGTTTTGTAATTTGCCTTTATAGCGTGGATCCAGGATGCTGGCCAACCAGTAGTCGTCATCGTTCATCATTTTGGCAATGCGGGGGTCCCTTTTTAGGATCTGCAAGGCATAATCTGACATGTGGGCCAATGTTCCCGGTGTCAATGATGCACTGCGAGTGCTGGGTGGAGGAGCACTTTCTGGCAAATCCACATCCCTCCAGTCACGCACAAACCCTGTACCAGACCTTGCCACGCCAACATTTTCACTTGCCCCACGAGATGCATCCTCCTCCCCTAAGTAATCATCCCCATCATCATCCTCCTCCTCCTCTTCTTCCTCCACCTCGTCCAGGAGAGGTCCCTGAGCAGACAATGGCTGAATGTCATCAAGGATTCCCTCCTCCTCTTCCTCCTCATCAACATTGGCTGCAGATGCCTGCTCCTTAAGGTGCGTCAAAGTTTGCATGAGCAGACGCATAAGTGGGATGCTCATGCTTAGGATGGCGTCGTCTGCGCTTACCAGCCGTGTGCATTCCTCAAAACACTGAAGGACTTTACAGAGGTCTTTCAGCTTCGACCACTGCACGCCTGTCAACTCCATGTCTGCTCTCAAAGTGCCTGGCCGTGTATCCTCCCACAAATGCATTATGGCCTGCCTCTGCTCGCACAGCCGCTCCACCATGTGCAGGGTGGAGTTCCACCTTGTTGCAATGTCGATAATGAGGCGGTGGTTGGGAAGGTGGAGCAATCGCTGCAGCTTCTGCATACGAACGGAGTGTACAGGCGACCGGCGGATGTGCGCGCACAGTCTTCGCACCTTCTGGAGCAGGGCTGTTAACTCCGGATAATTTTTGAGGAAGCACTGCACCACCAGGTTCAAGGTGTGAGCCAAGCAAGGTATGTGGCTGAGTTTTGAAAGGGCTATGGCTGCCACAAAATTACGGCCGTTATCACTAACTACCTTGCCTGCCTCAAGATGTACACTGCCCAGCCATGACTCAGTTTGTCGCTTCAAGTACTCGGCCAGCACCTCGGCGGTGTGTCTGTTGCCCAAACACATCATCTGCAACACAGCCTGCTGACGCTTTCCACTAGCTGCTCGATAGGGGGACACATCGTGTGCAACAGTGGCAGCTGCAGATGGAGTGCTCGTACGACTGCGCTCTGTGGACGAGCTTTCGCTTCTGGAGGAGGAGAAGGGTCGAACGCCTACAGCCAACTGTTTCCTATACTGTGGGCTAGGCAGCACTGTCCCACCACCGCTGTCCCCTGTGGACCCTGCATCCACCACATTAACCCAGTGCGCAGTGATGGACACGTAACGGCCCTGGCCATGCCGGCTGGACCATGCATCAGTTGTGAGGTGCACCTTTCCGCTCAGTGACTGCTTGAGTGCATGGACAATGCGGTCTTTCACATGATGGTGGAGGGCTGGGATGGCTTTGCGAGAGAAGAAGTGGCGACTGGGTAGGTCATAGCGTGGTACCATGAGTTCGCGGAAAGCTATGCTTTCCACCAACTGAAAGGGCATCATCTCAAATGAGATTAGTTTGGCAATGTGGGCGTTCAAACCCAGTGTACGCGGATGAGAGACTGAGTACTTTCTTGACCTACTCATAGTGTCTGGGAGGGTGAGCTGGACTTGAGAGCTGCATATGGTGGAAGTAGCGGTGGACAGGGCGGACAGAGAGAGGGTTGATGATGGTGATGGAGTTGGTGTTCTCTCTGATGGCCTAGAATCAGTCTTTCGTTGATATAACAGTGGGATTCCCTGACTGCTGTGGCCTTGCAACGACACCTCAACATTTGCTGCTGTGCTAACTGGTGGGCTTACAGTGGGGGAAACAATGTAGCGTTGCTGACTACCTTCGTTGTGATCAGTTGCACATGTGGCACTTGAGGTTTGGTGTTGTGTCCACGCTTGCAAGAGCATGGTGGTTAAATGTCTAAGCATGCAACTGGTATTCAAATTTTTCAGATTTTTCCCTCGGCTAAAGGTCTTTGCGCACTTCTTACAGATAACCTTGGCCTGATCAAGAGGATTTTGTTCAAAAAAGTGCCTCACTGCACTCTTCCTACTTTGGCAGACATTTTGCGGCCTAGCACGCTGTGATCTTTTGACCCTCTGGACAAGCTGTCCAGCAACTCTTTTGATGTTTGGAACCTGTCTTTGGAGTGCTACGGGCCTGCCAGATAACAGCTGTTGCGATGTCGATGTCTGCTGTGGATGCTCCTCATCTGAGCTATTGGAAGCAGCACCCTCTTCCCCCAATGGATGCCAATCTGGGTCAACAAATGGGTCATCCATCACCTCCTCTTCTATGTCATGTGCACCTTCCTCTGTGTCACCGTGTATGGTGGTATAGTGTGCGGGAAGGGGCACCTGAGTCTCATCAGGGTCAGAATCTGGCTCTGTACACTGCGAGGACAATGTAGTGCTCTGAGTGAATGTACCAGCAGAATCATCCATCAGCGGCTGTGCATCAGTGCACTCCATGTCAGATTCATCTTGGCCTGGGTAATTCACCATTTGACTTGATAATCCAGGCATGTGTATGTGGTATGTGAAAACAGCTCCATGGAGTAATCAGTAGTATGGCCTGCGTCATCCTTCAATCTTGGTTGGGGTGAAGGACACAAGGAAAGGTGTGGTTCATGAACATGAGCCTCCAATGACGACTCAGTGCTTTTACTTTTTACAACTGAAGAAGAGGAGGCGATAGAGCTGGAGGCTGAGTCAGCAATGTAAGACAAAACTTTTTCCTGATGCTCTGGCTTTAAAAGCGGTTTGCCAACTCCTAGAAAACTAAGCGTTCGAGGCCTTATGTAGCCAGACGATGACGCAGGCTCAACACCTCCTGCATTCGGTCCTATTTTGCTCTTGCCACTACCATCAGATCCACCACCAACACCATCATTACCAGCTGCCAACCCCCGCCCAATTCCACGGCCTCTTCCACCAGCCTTCCTCATTTTTGGTAGAAATGTAGACAAAATCCAACAAACTATATAGTAATGTAAAACAATGTACAAGGTGTCTATAGGACAGGGGAGATTTTGAATCTCTGCACACACTTTTGGACACTGGACACTTTTGGATTGTGTGAGGCCCACTGATATCTGAGCGCTATGTGACAGGCTCGATGGCACAGCTGTGACCAAAGTGACTAGAGGATAAGGGAGATTTTGAATCTCTGCACACACTTTTGGACACTGGACACTTTTGGATTGTGTGAGGCCCACTGATATCTGAGCGCTATGTGACAGGCTCGATGGCACAGCTGTGACCAAAGTGACTAGAGGATAAGGGAGATTTTGAATCTCTGCACTCACTTTTGGACACTGGACACTTTTGGATTGTGTGAGGCCCAATGAATATCTGAGCGCTATGTGACAGGCTCGATGGCACAGCTGTGACCAAAGTGACTAGACGATAAGGGAGATTTTGAATCTCTGCACACACTTTTGAACACTGGACACTTTTGGATTGTGTGAGGCCCACTGATATCTGAGCGCTATGTCACAGGCTCGATGGCACAGCTGTGACAAAAGTGACTAGAGGATAAGGGAGATTGGATTGCTTTTAAAAAAGTAGTTTGCGGAGCAGTGGGTAAACAGCAATGCAGGAATGTCAGGAAGCCTTAGAAGGCAGCCCAACAACCAACACCACTGATAATAATAATAATAATAATTTTTATTTATATAGCGCCAACATATTCCGCAGCACTTTACAATTAAGCGGGGACATGTACAGACAATAAATTCAATACAAGTTAAGACAATTCAAACAGTGACATTAGGTGTGAGGTCCCTGCTCGCAAGCTTACAATCTACAAGGAAATGGGGGGACACAGTAGGTGAAAAATGCTTGTTAATTCAGGTCTGGCAATTATAATAGGGATTTTCATATAAAGCTGCATGATCCGGTCATCAGCCCGTGTGTTTAAGTGCAATAGACAAGTATCAAGTGCAGTTATCATGTGCATGAAGGGTGTGGAGACAGATGAATAGTAGGGTGCAGATTCAGAATAATATTTGGAAGGAGGGAACAGGGCAAAGTTAGCTTGCTGGGTAGTTGATGTGGTAGGCTTGTTTGAAGAGATAGGTTTTCAAAGCGCGCTTGAATAGGTCAGGGCTAGGTATCAGTCTGATCGCCTGGGGAAGTGCATTCCAGAGAGCTGGAGCAGCACGAGAGAAGTCTTGGAGGCGGAGGTGCGAGGTTCAGATTACGGGGGATGTTAGTCTTAGGTCATTTGTAGAACGGAGGGCACGTGTAGGGCGATAGACAGAGATGAGAGAGGAGATATAAGGCGGTGCAGAACAGTGGAGAGCTTTGTGGGTGAGAGAGATGAGTTTATACTGGACCCTGTAGTGAATAGGTAGCCAGTGTAATGACTGGCACAAGATGGAGGCATCGGTGAAGCGGCTGGACAGAAATATGACCCTGGCTGCCGCATTCAAGATGGATTGGAGAGGAGAAAGTTTGGTAAGAGGGAGACCGATCAGAAGAGAGTTGCAGTAGTCCAGGCGAGAATGAATAAGAGCGACAGTAAGAGTCTTAGCAGTTTCAAAGGTGAGAAAAGGTCGGATTCTGGAGATGTTTTTAAGATGCAGGTGACAAGAGCGACTGAGTGATCGGATGTACGGAGTAAAGGAAAGTTCAGTGTCGAATATGACCCCAAGACAGCGGGCATGCTGCTTGGGAGTTATGGTTGAACCCTCCAGGGTTATTTCGATGTTAGGTAGAGTGAGGTTAGTAGAGGGGAGAAACACAAGAAGTTCAGTTTTAGAGAGATTTAGTTTCAGATAGAGGGAGGACATGATGCTAGAGACAGCAGACAGACAATCCTTGGTATTTTGAATTAGGGTAGGGGTGATGTCAGGGGAAGAAGTGTATAATTGGGTGTCATCAGCATAGAGATGATACTGGAACCCAAATCTGCTGATTGTTTGTCCGATAGGGGCAGTGTATAAAGAGAAGAGGAGGGGGCCTAGGACTGAGCCCTGCGGGACCCCGATAGTAAGGGGATGAGAAGAGGAAGAGGAGCCGGAAAAAGATACAGTGAAGGAGCGGTCAGAAAGGTAGGAGGAGAACCAGGAGAGGGCCGTGTCCTTGAGGCCTATAGAGCGGAGCATAGTGAGGAGGAGCTGGTGATCCACAGTGTCAAATGCGGCAGAGAGATCCAGGAGAATCAGCAGGGAGCAATGACCTTTCGATTTAGCTGTTATTAAATCATTAGAGACTTTAGTGAGGGCAGTTTCAGTAGAGTGTAAAGAGCGGAAACCAGATTGTAAGGGGTCGAGAAGAGAGTTATCCGAGAGATAGCGGATTAGACGGGAGTGGACCAGGCGTTCCAGGAGTTTAGAGATGAAGGGAAGGTTAGAGACAGGTCTGTAGTTAGCAGTGCAGTTCTGGTCCAGGGATGGCTTTTTAAGTAAAGGGGTTATGATGGCATGTTTAAATGAGGAGGGAAATATACCTGAAGAAAGAGAGAGGTTAAATATTTTAGTCAGGTGAGTGGTGACCACTGGTGAGAGAGACTGCAGGAGCTGTGAAGGAATAGGGTCACTGTTGCAGGTTGTAGGCCGAGCAGAAGCGAGGAGCTTGGAAACTTCTTCTTCTGAAACAGGCTCAAAGATGTCTAGTGAGCTTGAGGTGCGGCAGGGAAGGGGATCCAGGCACTGAGGAGATAGGGCTGAGATATCCTGATGGATGTGGTTGATTTTTTCTAGGAAATAAGTGGCCAGATCCTCACCGCTGAGGTTGGTGATGGGGGCCTGTACTTTAGGTTTCAGGAGGGAGTTTAAGGTTTCAAAAAGTCGTCTTGGGTTGTTGGATAGTGAGGTGATGAGGGTGGTGAAGTAGGATTGTTTGGCCAGATGAAGGGCAGAGTTATAGGTTTTGAGCATGAACTTATAGTGGATGAAGTCTTCTGCTAAGAGAGATTTTCTCCACTGCCGCTCTGCACACCTCGAGCAGCGCTGAAGAAAGCGTGTTTGCGTTGTGTGCCAGGGCTGCCGTTGTCTGTGTCTGGTCTTTCTGCGTATAGAAGGTGCTGCTTCATCTAGGGCATTCTTCAGTGTATTATTGAAGTGTGACAATGCTATGTCTGGACAGGAGAGGGTGGAGATGGGGGCTAAAGATGTGTGGAGATTGTCCCTAAGCTGTTGGGTATTAATGGTACGTGTATTCCGATAAGTGTGGTAAGTGGGGGTGTTCCGGGTGAGGAGACAATTCTTGACAGAGAAGGAAAGAAGGTTGTGGTCCGAGAGCGGGAGAGGTGAATTAGTAAAGTCGTGCAGCGAGCCGGGACGGGAGAAAACCAGGTCCAGAGTATTCCCGTCCTCATGTGTAGGAGAATTAGTAAACTGTGAGAGGCCGAATGAAGAAGTTAGAGAAAGAAGATGAGAGGCAGACTGGGAGAGCGGATCATTGATGGGGATGTTAAAGTCTCCCATGATGAGGGTGGGGATGTCACAGGATAGAAAGTGAGTAAGCCAGGTGGTGAAGTGGTCTAGAAACTGGCGGGAGGAGCCTGGAGGGCGATAAACGACCGCCACTCGTAAGGAGAAGGGCTTAAAGAGTCTGACGGTGTGGACTTCAAAGGAAGGAAATGTAAGTGAGGGAACCGGGGGGATGACCTGGAAAGCACATTGTGATGAAAGGAGCAAACCAACACCTCCACCCTGTCTGTTCTCAGGTATGGGGGTATGTGAAAATTTCAGCCCACCAAACGAGAGAGCGGCAGCAGTGGTGGTGTCTGAATGCTGGATCCAGGTTTCTGTAATAGCCAGAAGGTTAAGGGAATTAGAGAGAAAAAGATTGTGAATGTAAGTCAGTTTGTTACACACAGACCGTGCATTCCAGAGAGCACATTGGAAAGTGAGAGGAGAAGGCATGCACTGAATGTTAATAAGATTAGCAGGGTTTCTATATGCAGCTGTTTGAGAGTAACGTATGCTGGTGGAGGGAGGCCCAGGGTTGGGGGAGATGTCACCTGCAACTAGTAAAAGGAGAAAAAAACAGAAAAAGCAGGTGGTGGGATGATTTGTATGAACGTTTTGAGTGCTGCATGGTGGTTTTGGATGGTTTGGTGTGGGTAAGAAATGTCAATAGAGCCTCAGAGTTATACATGGGAGAGGGGAAAAGGGAGGGGTGGATATGCAGAGAGTGCACAGAATGTGTAAAAGGGCAGGCGAGTTGTTAGAAAGCAGAGGTGAAGACAAAAAGCAGCAGGTTGATATGATCAATGCAAATGTAGTACGACTGACCAAGAAGCAAGCGTGCATGAAAACTTATGCACCTTACCTGTCTCCTGCCCTGTCCAACTGCATTGTCTAACTGCAAAACACTTGATCCCGTTGCACGTAATATCTGTTGCACGCGTGAGCCCGCACGCGTGCTATCCCAACCAGAGCTAAATATATATGAAATGAAATGTCTGCTAGCTTCAGCCACCAAAAGGCCACAATCAGTAATTAACCAATTAGCACAAGGCCAGAGCAGGCATTACTATGCAGGGTAAATAACTAACGCTGGACAAGGCCATCAAACAGAGAAAGGGAAAAAAAAACCTTTCTACACTTCAAAGCAGAAACCAAATAGTTAAAAAAAAAAAAAATAAAGACCCACCACAGGAGTGATGGAATGAAATACCATAAAAATATCTGGCAATATATGATGCAGTTCACACTTGTCAGACAGCATACATGGATGATGGAATGAAATACCTGTGTGAAGAAGAGAAGAGAGGAACATCAGCTTCAATGCATTGTCTAACTGCAAAACACTTGATCCCGTTGCACTTAATATCTGTTGCACGCGTGAGCCCGCACGCGTGCTATCCCAACCAGAGCTAAATATACTGATACACCACTATATAGCCTCCCCTTGCACTGCACACACAGTGACTGGTGTGTTGTGCAGGCCAAATTGCTAGCATCAGAAGCAGTTTTTTTTTCTTCTCAGCAGGACAAAAAAAAAAAAATTGGGATTGCTTTTAAAAAAGCAGTTTGCGGAGCAGTGGGTAAACAGCAATGCAGGAATGTCAGGAAGCCTTAGAAGGCAGCCGAACAACCAACACCACTGATACACCACTATATAGCCTCCCCTTGCACTGCACACACAGTGACTGGTGTGTTGTGCAGGCCAAATCGCTAGCAGCAGAAGCAGTTTTTTTGTCTTCTTCCCTGCCTAACGCTCTCCCTACAGAATCAGCAACCTCTCCCTATACTGAGATCGGCAGAAGTAAGACGGCGGTCGGCGTGCACGCCCTTTTATACCCCCTGTGACGCCCACCAAAGCAAGCCAATCACTTGCATGCCCTTCTGAAAGAGGGTGGTGACCCCTGCCTATGTCATCACGTTGCCCACAGTGTCCGTGGATCCTGATTGGCTGAAAAAGAGCGCAAAACAAACTTTTGAAACGCGATTTTGGCGCGTAAGTCGCCGACCTCGTGGCCGACCTCATCCTAGGGTCGGGTTTCTTTTCATGAAACCCGACTTTGCCAAAAGTCGGCGACTTTTGAATTTTTTCGACCCGTTTCGCTCAACTCTAGTTAGGGGTACTGAAAAAAAGCCATTTGCAATATCTAAACAAGAAAATACTTTACAATCACTCCTCAGCTGCGACATAACTTCAGGGACAGATGCTACAAGGTGAGCAGCTGAGGGAGTGTACTTATTTACAAGTCTCAGGTCTACTACCATTCGAAAACTGACATCTTCCTTTTTTACAGGTAGAATAGGACTGTTACATGGAGAATTATCTTTCACAACAACACCTTGCTTCTCCAATTCACTGACTGCTACCCTTATGTAAGGGATTGCGTCCTCCGGAATACGGTACTGACGCTGGAAAGGTGGCAGTTTTTCACCATCAATTTTAACCTGAGTTTGCATTAACCCACAATCAGTTTTCTTTGAGATCCACAATTCAGGGAACTTTTGCTTCAATTCATTCTTTAAAGCATCATTGTCAGTGTTTTCAACATTTTCACCAGTACATGCTCCAAAACTAGCAATGGGTAATTTATGACTCTCCTCCTCCTCCTCCTCCTCCTCCACAGGGACAATTACAGAACAGATAGTGGCTTCTTTGTTCCACCACAAGACTTTGTTACATAAATCAACAACAATTCCCATTGCTCCCAAAACATCAGTTCCCAAAATAGTGTACCGTAACTGTGGGTTTACCCAAAAAGCGCATCGAAGACCCCTTTGCTTCGATCCCCCTGTGTCCTGAAATCTCAGGTTCACTGGACAACTTTTTTACTGCTTGAATACAGGAGCCCCCAAATTCTACCCAAAATGGTAGTCTCAGGCAGTCCAGGGGGTGACTGCAATTTGTGTCTTTTTTACTGAAACTGAGGCTCCTGTATCGATGAGGATGTCTTCCCACGGCAGCCCCTCTATTCTCCCTCTGACATAAGGTCTACCGTCCCTGCCCAGGGAAAGGGGGGCAAGGAGGGTAAGGGGAACAGGGGGAGCACTCCATCAATCAGTGTTACCTGTCATGGGAAGCCCGAAAAATCCATCATCCCCATCTGAACACGGCTTCCGTCCAACAGCCGCCACCTCTGCCCCAAAGAGATCCTTAGTCAGGGTCCGGTCCTCATGTTCCCGTAGCTCCTTGATCAGGGGAGCACAGGGACGAGGAGGAGTGACCCCTCCCTGAATAGCATGGACCTCCGGGCGCGGATGAGTGAAAGCTATTGGGGAAGGAGCAGGAGCAGAAGGCTCCTGTGAGACTGGGTTAACCATTTGAAGACCGTTGTACTGCTGATACTGCCTAGGGTCATTCACTGCTGGATACGGAGGTCTAACTCCGAAAGGTGGTCTAGAGAACTCCCGGGTCTGTTGGGGGTTAAATGGTGCCCGGGGTTCTCGGGGAACAATCCCTGGCACAAGGCTGGGACAAAAACGGCTAACATGTCCCAGATGTCCACAAAAATAACACAAGGGAGGACCTCTCATAGGATCCCGTGGGGGCTCTGCCGAACGGGACCTGCCCATTCTCGGCAGCTGGCCGTACCCCCCCGGAACTCCTGGCCTCCCGGAATCAGCAGATATACCCCGAGGAGAATGGCACGCAAAAACATTAGGCTCATCACCCTTCACCTCAGATTGCATCGTCCTAACAAAACACTTTCCTCCCAATTAGGCAACATTTTTTTTTTTTTTTTAATAAATTTAAGATGGACCAGGAACATTTGGCCTGGGATATTTTTCTCTCGGGAATAAAGCAGCATCACACCTAACCTAGGGTCTGCATGTGCTGGAGCTGTCGGACAATATATCTTTCCTCAACTGTGTCTGCATAAGCTGGAGCTGTTGGGACACTATATCTTGTTATGTACTACTTCACTCATTCTCCTAACTCTCTACTCCTGTCTACAACTGTATTTACATCAGCACTGTGTCTCGAAGCTGCAGTGTCCATCTGTGACATAACTGCTCTCAGCTGCTGCTGCTGCTCGCACCCCTCCTCTCTGTGCTTCCGTGCTAGCTCCAGCATCTCACTCAGCTTTTCTAATCTCTCCCTATACGCTGCCCCTCCCCGGGTGATCATGTTAACATATTGCTGTGTAAGCTGCCTATCAAGAGCCTGATCAAAAGTTATGACTGTCTTACACAAAGCCACTACTTGGCTATTAGCTTAACCTAGCGAATTTTTTCTATCTAGTTCACTGTTCTCTGTGGTAAACCAACGCATACAATTTAACCACGTGGTTTCCACATTAACCCCCTCCAGCTGGGGTGTGCCAGCATATTTCTCTGCCTGCTTCCGTAACCACTCCATATTTACAGTGGTCTACAAGGACGAGTTTTACTCTGTTCTAGTATCAACAAATGCAATTTAAGCAACGTTAGATACTCACACCTCTCTCGAATGGAAGACCTCCTGCCGGCTGTTTGGGGTCGAACAGATATCAAAAGAGGTGCAGCCGTGATTCCAGCCTCACTCGTTAGCTTGCCAGGCGTCTCCCCACACCCTTTTAAAGCTTCTTGCTACCGGGCACAAAAAATTCTCATGTCCTTGTAGATAGCTTCTTCTTAGTTACTCATCTTTTTATAGTCTTTTTTTTTGTCTGTGGTTTTCTTATAAAAAAATCGGGCAGGCGGTCTCGGAGCGATCACGAGAGGTTCTCCTTCAGGCTGGCTTACTTTGATCGGTTTCACGTGTGGCCACACGCGTTTCTTTTATTTTTTCTCTTCCTCTTCTCACCTCCAAGCCCTCACTCATCTGCAGCTTCTTCCGGTGGTTCTTCTGGAGGCAGCTCTCCGGAGCTGCTCCTCCTGGCTGGCTCGCCACTTGTAAGAAAAAGTTCTATTGAGAGCTGGAAGAGTCGGGAAGAAGTTCCACAGACGATCTCTTATCAAGCTGAGGTTGAAGGTTTATTCGGAGATACACGGCAAAACAGATACAGAATAACAGAGGAGTTGGAATATGCGGGCAAAAACAGGAATTCAGACAGGCAGAGATTCGCTAGGAAGTCTGGCGATGGTAAGGCTCTGTGCCCTGGCCATGATGAGGCACAGTGGCATGATGGCGATGGAATGGCCCGATCGACAGTAACAGGGGCTTCTTATACATTATCAGAACAAAGAAAGCTGCATTTTGCCGCAGAGGGCGTTAACATTATAATTCTAAGGCGTTTTCATGGTAATCTACAGAAACGTGGTTTAGAAAAGAGAATATAATGACATAATATGAAGATATTAATTAACATTTCTCCAAGCAACACTAAAACCCATAAGTCATTGGTATCTATGGCTACTGTTCTAAAATCTTATCATCATCTCCAATCTATGTCCATAAATTCTTACATCCTGACATTTTAACTACTCTACTCTTCGCTACCACACCATCACGTATAAGCATACTGACCATATATTTGGTAACCTGTGACCCTATTGATCGATCCAATCTTCCTCTACGCACATTGGCTGAGGTTGCTAGGAGACATGATCTCATTTTGCCATCCTCCATCTATTAGTTCTTTTATAGAAGTAGATTCCTTCTCTAACTTTCAACAAAATGGCTGCTAGAGACAACATGGCCGCTCAGTATATTATGGCTGACCATTCTCTTACAGTGTGATCCACCAACCCTAAGAGTATACTAGCACCAGGGTCTGGCAAGTAATGGTGGATGAGTAGCATCTACAGCAGCATATCCATCAGCTGGAGGACTGGTTGTCCTTGCTCGAGTGGGCAACTATAGCTGTGGTTCTATCCACCGTAGCAGCACAAGCAACCAGTGAAGCCATTACTAGGGTTTCCGCTGCGACTCCTGTTCCGTCACTTTTACGTCTCCCACTACCTGATAAGTTTCTCAGGGGACAGTAAGGCTTCCAGGGGATTCATGAACCAGTGCACAATTCAGCTGGAATTACTGGCCTCCTGTTTCTCATCTGAGCGAGCTAAGTTGGGATTTGTGGTGTCCTTGTTGATGGATAGAGCGTCATCGTGGGCTATGCCTCTGTGGGAGTGTAAAGACCAGGTGGTTCTGAGCGCCTTTCGCTTCCTGGGTGCTTTGAAACAGGTTTTTCTTGGATCTCAGGTTACCCATGATGCTGCACTCCAACTCTTGGCGTTAACCCAGGGCTCATCCACGGCCAGCCACTTTGCCATCCAATTCTAGACTTTAGCTTCCAAATTGGAGTGGCCAGATAAGGTCCTGATACCCATATTTTGGAGGGGCATTGCCAATCACATAAAGGATGCATTGGCCACTAGGGAGATCCAAACTACACTGGAGAATTTAATATCTATCTCCACTTGCATTGATCTTTGGCAATCAGAATAGAGCGAGGCAGGTGTAGACAAAGGATTCAGTTGGCTCCGAGCTTTTCCAATCCTTTGGAATCCCCGGTTGAAATGAGCGATCCGGTTGAGCCCATTAAGGTCTCCCAGTCAGAATCTAGATCCCATCCAGCACACTCCCTACCAACCTGCTTTGTTTGTAGTCTGTCCTTGTCTTTTGGTGTGACTACTCTCACTTCAGATGCCTGTGTGGATTCCGGGTCTGAGGGCAATTTTTTATCTTCAGCCTTTTGTCCTGCGGCATGCAATTCTCTTGGTGAGGCTCTATTGCCCAGTCACCATTCGGGTAGTTAATGGCTCCACCCTTCCCAAACAAATTACTCCTCAGACGATACCCCTTACCCTCATCGTGTCCCCTAAATATGATGTGAGTATTTATTTTCTTGTACTCTCTGAGGGCATTGATTAGATACTTTTGGGCATATTTTGGTTGCATCGCCACTCTTCTAATATAGATTGGGCTACTGGAGCATACTGTGTTGGAGTAATTCATGTGAGGGACAATGTCTTGAGACCCAAGTTTCTATTGGGTCCTCTGAGGTCACCACAGATTTAACTCCCCTACCAAAGCACTACTAGGCAGTATGCAGATGTGTTTTCTAAAAAGGCCACGGAGATTTTTTCTCCTCATCACCCCTATGATTGTCCCATAGACCTCATGCCAGGGGCAGAGCCTCCTCGAGGTCTTGTCTACCCTTTGTCCATGGCCAGACTGAGACAAAAAAAAGCCCTGACACACAAATCCTACCAGCCCACATACTATAACACATCCCACTCCGATCAGTGGATTTTTATTTATTTACTCCAGTAGTTTGTTTTTTTCAGTGCTGGAGTGGCGCTTCAAGTGTAAACCCCTAGACCCAGTGATATTCTCATCCTCTGTCATCTTCCCAACTTTTCAGCACTGCTCCGATCCCACGGCGCCGTTTTGTAAACACAGCTTCTGACAGCCGGAAGTCAGAAGTTACATCACAAGCTGTCAATAGAAGGTTATGAGAGCCAGAGCAAGGCCAGGAAAAGACTCTCATAGATTTGTACTGAAAAGTGACCTCTTCACCACTCCATGAAACACTAGAGCTGCGAGCAGGTCACCTTTCACAAGAGATGAACTGGGGCAATGCTGGAGACCAATGAAGGCAGCAAAAGTGAGTATAAGATAGGGGGCAGCAGATTTACATTTAAAGTACCATTCCTGCCATGCAATAAAAAAAATGCTGGAGTGGTGCTTTAAAGGAGTTATTTGAGGAGCTACATGTGAATGGTGTCACTGTGCGCAGGATCGACTACAGCTCTAGTTGCGTGATGGTCTTCAGAGCTCCGATTCTCGAGATTATGGGGGTTCCAGAGTTTGGCAAGTTATCCCATTCACCGAGGAGAGTGGGTTATTTAAAACCATTTAAAAATGTTTTCCAAGATTTGTTTTTGTTTTGCCATAGGAATATAAAAAATAAACCAATAATTTCAATCCAGAAGTGCAATGAAGCCTCTCCGACAACGTGACAGAAGTGTATATACACAGTGTATAAATAAAAAATAAGGGTATGTGCACAAGATGCGGATTTCTGTGTATCCGCAGCAGATTTGCCACTGCAGATTCGCTGCAGATCCACAGGTGATTTACAGTACAGTGTTATTCTATGGGGAAAAAAAAACGCTGTGCACATGCTGCGGAAAAATACGCGTGGAAATGCAGCGTTTTTTTCCCCGCAGCATGTCAATTCTTTGTGCGGATTCTGCAGCGTTTTTGCACCCATTCCATTATAGGAATCCGCAGGTGTAAAAACGCATGCCAAATCTGCAATAAATTTGCAGGAAATCCGCATAAAATATGCACGGATTTTGATCTGCAGATTCTACCAAAAGATGCAGATTCCGAGTGGAAAATTCCACACAGCAATCCGCAACAGTGTGCACATGCCCTAAGGCCCTGTTCAGACGTTCAGTATTTTACATCAGTATTTGTAGTCCACAATCACAGACTGCGCAGTAGCAGCTATCGGTGTATATAAAGGTTATCCAATAGCTGCTATTATGCATGCACCGGTGGTGACATCTTGGAGGAGCATATATTTTTTCTCTACAAAGCTGGCGCCACCTGCGCAGTAGCAGCTGTCGGATCACCGATAGCTGCTACTGCGCAGGTGCGGCTGGTGCCATTTTCAAAACAGATTTTTTTTTTTTTTTATGAATTTCGGGATAACCTTCAACAAATTAATTATATGCACAATACATATGCGATCATACTGCAGCGCAAGTGCCACCGCTGGCGTCTGCCTGCAGAGGGAGATTTATTTTTCCCATGATATATATATACACCGTGTGCAGAATTATTAGGCAAGTTGTATTTGAGAGGATTCTATTTATTATTGAATAACAACTATGTTCTCATCAACCCAAAAGACTCATAGATATCAAAGCTTAATATTTTTGGAAGTTGGAGTGGGTTTTTTTAGATTTGGCTATCTTAGGAGGATATCTGTTTGTGCAGGCAACTATTACAGTGCAGAATTATTAGGCAACTTACTAAAAACCAAATACATACCCATCTCACTTGTTTATATTCACCAGGTAAACCAATAGAGCAACACAAAATTTTGAAATAAACATTTCTGACATTCAAAAGCAAAAAAAAAAATTGATGACCAATATAGCCACCTTTCTTTACGATGACACTCAAAAGCCTTCCATCCATAGATTCTGTCAGTTGCTTGATCTGTTTACGAACAACATTGCGTGCCGCAGCCACCACAGCCTCCCAGACACTGTTCCGAGAGGTGTACTGTTTTCCCTCCCTGTAGATCTCACATTTTATGAGGGACCACAGGTTCTCTATGGGGTTCAGATCAGGTGAACAAGGGGGCCATGTCATTATTTTTTCTTCTTTTAGACCTTTACTGGCCAGCCACGCTGTGGAGTATTTGGATGCATGTGATGGAGCATTGTTCTACATGAAAATCATGCTTTTCTTGAATGATACCGACTTCTTCCTGTACCACTGCTTGAAGAAGGTGCCTTCCAGAAACTGGCACTAGGTCTGAGAGTTGAGCTTCACTCCATCCTCAACTCGAAAAGGTCCCACATGTTCATCTTTGATGATACCAGCCCATACCAGTACCCCACCTCCACCTTGCTGGTGTCTAAGTTGGAGTGGAGCTCTCTGCCCTTTACTGATCCAGCCTCGGGCCCATCCATCTGGCCCATCAAGAGTTGCTCTCATTTCATCAGCCCATAAAACCTTAGAAAAATCAGTCTTAACCCCTTAGCGACAGAGCCAGTTTGCAGCTTAATGACCAGGCCAATTTTTACAATTCTGACCACTGTCACTTTATGAGGTTATAACTCTGGAACGCTTTAATGGATCCTGCTGATTCTGAGAATGTTTTTTTGTGACATAGTGTACTTCATGTTAGTGATAAAATTTCTTCGATAAGTCTTGTGTTTATTTATGAAAAAACAGAAATATGGCAAAAATTTTGAAAATTTAGCAATTTTAAAACTTTAAATTTTTATGTCCTTAAATCAGAGAAATGTGTCACACAAATTTCTTAATAAATAACATTTCCCACATGTCTACTTTACATCAGCACAATTATGGGAGCAAAATTTTTTTTTGTTAGGAAGTTATAAGGGTTAAAAGTTGACCAGCGATTTCTCATTTTTACAACAAAATTTACAAAACCATTTTTTTTAGGGACCACATCATATTTAAAGTCATTTTGAGGGGTGTACATGACAGAAAATACCCAAAAGTGGCACCATTCTAAAAACTAGACCCCTCAAGGTGCCCAAAACCACATTCAAGAAGTTTATTAACCCTTTAAGTGCTTCACAGGAACTAAAGCAATGTGGAAGGAAAAAATTAACATTTAACTTTTTTTGGAAAAAATTTACTTCAGAACCAATTTTTTTTATTTTCACAAGTGTTAAAAGAGAAAATTAACCACAAAATTTGTTGTACAATTTCTCCTGAATACGCCGATACCCCATATGTTGGGTTAAACCACTTTTTCAGCACACGGCAGTGCTCACAAGGGATGGAGTGCCGTTTGACTTTTTCAACGCAGAATTGGCTGGAATTGAGATGGGATGCCATGTTGCGTTCGGAGAGCCCTTAATGTGCCTAAACAGTGGAAAACTCCAACAAGTGACCCCATTTTGGAAACTAGACCCATTAAGGAACTTATCTAGATGTGTGGTGAGCACTTTAAACCTTCAAGTGCTTCACAGAAGTTTATAACGTAGAGCCATGAAAATAAGAAATCCATTTTTTCCCACAAAAATGATATTTTCGACCCCAAATTTTTATTTTTACAAGGGTAACAGGAGAAATCATACCCCCAGAGTTATTGTGCAATTTGTCCTGAGTACGCTGATACCCCATATGTGGGGGGGAACCACTGTTTGGGCGCATGGAAGAGCTTGGAAGGGAAGGAGTGCCATTTTGGAATGCAGACTTTGATGGAATGTCTGCGGTCATCATGTTGCGTTTGCAGAGCCCCTAATTGGCCTAAACAGTAGAAACCCCCAACAACTGACCCCATTTTGGAAACTAGACCCATTAAAGAACTTATCTAGAAGTATGGTGAGCACTTTGAACCTTCAAGTGCTTCACAGAAGTTTATAACGTAGAGCCGTGAAAATAAAAAATCCATTTTTTTTCCACAAAAATGATCTTTTCGCCCCCAAATTTTTATTTTTACAAGGGTAACAGGAGAAATCATACCCCGACAGTTGTTGTGAGATTTGTCCTGAGTACGCCGATACCCCATATGTGGGGGGGAACCACTGTTTGGGCACATGGGAGAGCTCGGAAGGGAAGGAGTGCCATTTTGGAATGCAGACTTTGATGGAATGGTCTGCGGGCATCATGTTGCGTTTCCAGAGCCCCTGATGGGCACCCATACTGCTCAGGAACCAGTACCAGGCTCTCACACAGGAAAATGATGAAGAAATACATCAGGATAAGACTTTGCCAACAAACAGCAACCTTGTACGCCTTCAGAGTCCTCCTGGATGGAGAAAGAAAAATGTTGTGAAGAAGAAACGGAGAGTGGTGGTCATGGGGGATTCCCTGTTGAGAGGACCAGAGGCCGCTATCTGCAGACCGGATATAACTTCAATGTGCTGTCTTCCAGGTGCAAAAATTAAAGATGTGTCTGACAGGATATCAGGACTCTTCAGACCTACAGATGACTACCCATTCTTGCTACTACATGTGGGGACAAATGACACCGCAAGAAATGACCTGGAAACCATCTGCAGAGACTTTGAAGACTTAGGCAAGAAAGTGAAAGAACTGGGAGCGCAGGTGGTCTTCTCTTCCATCCTCCCAGTGGATGGCCATGGAACAAGGAGGTGGAATAAGATTCTGCAGGTGAACAACTGGCTATGTCGATGGTGCCGTCAGCAAAGATTTGGATTTATGGATCACGGAGTGAATTACTTATACGATGGACTACTTGCTAGAGATGGGGTGCACCTTAGGAAGACTGGAAAGAATGTATTTGGAAGTCGCCTTGCTACACTTGTAAGGAGAGCTTTAAACTAGAACAACATGGGAAGGGAAGCAAAAGACCAGAAAAAGCCATACACCTGACAAATGCTATTGAGAACTCTACTATTAGAAGTGGAAAGGAAGAACAAAGACAAAAGAATCTAATTAATAAAAATATTGGAGAAAGAGAAACCTATCACAAACTAAAATGTTTCTATACTAATGCACAAAGCATGGGGAACAAACAAGGAGAATTGGAACTACTAACGCAGGAAAAGAAATATGATGTCATTGGAATCACTGAAACTTGGTGGGACAATACACATGATTGGAATACAAGAATAGAAGGATACAACTTATTTGCAAGAAACAGACTTGATAAACGAGGAGGAGGTGTCACATTGTATGTTAGAAACGCGTATATCTGCACAGAGATTGAAGCTTCAGAGACTGGGAGTTCTGTGGAAACTGTTTGGGTAAGAATACAAGGACAGAACAATGGAAAGGACACCATTGTAGGCATTTACTACAGGCCGCCTGTGCAAGCTGAAGATATGGATGAACTCTTTATGCATCAAATGGCCAAGTTCTCCAAAAAATATGACATAGTTGTCATGGGAGATTTCAACTATCCAGACATTTGTTGGGAATCTCTCTCAGGCAAAACTAACAGGTAAGGAAATTCTTATCCTCTCTTGCTGACAACTTTATCTTCCAAAAGGTAGGGGAGAAAACAAGGGGAACTGCTACCTTGGATCTAATCCTTATAAACGGGGAGGAAATGGTTGAGGAGGTAAAAGTGGCTGGGACCCTAGGAGGTAGCGACCATGCTATTTTAGAATTTTGGATAACTAGAGGCGGAAGACCTGTGAAGACTCAGACGTCAAGGTTAGATTTCAGAAAGGCAGATTTTAAGGGATTCAGAAAGAGAATTGGAGGGATCCAATGGCTGGATATCCTTAAAGACAAAAAGGAAGGATGGCAAATCTTGAAAAATGAAATTCTCATAGCACAGTTGTTAACAAATTCCGAAAAGAGAGAAGAATAGGAAGCATTTAAGGAAACCAGGATGGATGAACACAGAACTTAAGCACATGCTAAAAAGGAAGAAAAAAATGTTTATAAAATGGAAAGAGGGAGGCATATCTAAAGAAGAATATAATGCTGTCTGCAGAACCTGCAGGGCACAAATCAGATTATCTAAAGCTGAAAATGAATTGAGGCTTGCAAGAGATGTCAAAAGCAATAATAAAGGATTTTGGGGATATGTCAAAAGTAAAAGAAAAGTCAAAGATGCTATAGGATTTTTACAGGATGAAAATGATGAAATGGTAAGACAGGATGTTGAGAAGGCTGAACTTTTAAATTCCTATTTTGCATCTGTTTTCTCTCAGAAAGGAAATGTAACATCAACTGTTCTTCACTGTCCTATTAAGGGAATAGAAGAATCCAGGATATCTATAAACAGAAAGATAGTGAGGAAACACTTAGCTAACCTAAATGAATTCAAGTCTCCAGGTCCAGATGAATTACACCCCAGAGTACTGAAGGAGATAGCAGAAGAAATTTTTGAACCCCTCTCTATAATCTTTGAAAATTCTTGGAGAACAGGAGAAGTGCCAGAAGACTGGAGAAGAGCAAATGTTGTTCCTATCTTCAAAAAGGGGAAGAAGGTGGACCCAGGCAACTATAGACCGGTGAGTCTGACTTCTATACCAGGAAAGATCTTTGAACAAATTATTAAACATGTATGTCAGTACCTGGATAGGAATGAAGTGATTAAACAGAGTCAGCATGGGTTTGTAACTAATAAGTCATGAAAAACCAAAGGAAAAAAACAATGTATGCATATACCCTAATAAAAATAAATAAGTAAAAAAGCAAGTGCATTAAATAACATAGGGTACTTAGTAAACACTATTTTGATCAAAAAAGTATAAAGCTGTCCCACCACGACAAGGTGTACCCATTTGAGACAGTAACTACACTAACGGTTAAAACCTACCTAGTGTGAATAGTAGCAGAGTCTCTAGGTCCCAAACGGACAACCAGCTTCAGAGGGACTAAATAAACTACACAGCTCAGTAGAATGGAGGCCACACCCTATTTGTACTGAATACAAAAATGCTGAAGAAAAAACAAAAAAACTGAACTGAAGTAGAATTGAATGAAGAGGAGTAGAGGGAAATAATGACTTCACGTGATCTAGACTGTATGCTTCTGTTAATACATCCTAGAATTGAATTTGCCTTTTTTGCTGCTGCATCACACTGCTGACTCATATTCAGTCTGCTTTTTTACTTATTTATTTTTATTAGGGTATATGCATACATTGTTTTTTTCCTTTGGTTTTGCTTGCTTTTATGGCCAATGTGAACATGCTTTTACATCATGCATGTCATTCAATTCTACTTCAGTTCAGTTTTTTTGTTTTAACTAATAAGTCATGTCAGACTAACTTAATTTCCTTCTATGATGGAATCACTGAATGGGTGGATCAAGGAAATGCTGTAGATATAGTATATCTTGACTTCAGCAAAGTATTTGACAAAGTCTCTCATACAATCCTTATTGAAAAAATGACTAAGTATGGAATGGACAAGGCAACTATTAGGTGGATTCATAACTGGCTTAGTGATCGGACCCAAAGAGTGGTCGTAAATGGCTGCACATCCAGTTGGAAGAATGTCTCAAGTGGGGTACCACAGGGCTCTGTCCTGGGCCCTGTATTGTTCAACATCTTTATCAACGATTTCGATGAAGGAATTGAGGGTAAACTGATTAAATTTGCTGATGACACAAAGCTAGGAGGGATAGCTAATACTAGAGAAGAGAGAGAGAGGATTCAAAAAGATATAAATAAACTGGAGAAGTGGGCAGCAACTAACAGAATGGTTTTTAACAGGGAGAAATGCAAAGTACTACATCTGGGGAATAAAAATGAAAAAAGCATATACAGAATGGGAGGAATAGGGCTAAGTGACAGCACATGTGAAAAAGACTTGGGTATACTAATAGATCACAGACTGAATATGAGTCAGCAGTGTGATGCAGCAGCAAAAAAGGCAAATTCAATTCTAGGATGTATTAACAGAAGCATACAGTCTAGATCATGTGAAGTCATTATTTCCCTCTACTCCTCTTTGGTCAGACCTCATCTGGAACATTGTGTCCAGTTTTGGGCACCTCATTTTAAAAAAGACATCAAGAAACTGGAGCAAGTTCAGAAAAGAGCGACCAGAATGGTGACCGGTCTGCAAACCCTGTCTTTTGAGGAAAGGTTGCAGGATTTGGGAATGTTTAGTTTGCAAAAGAGAAGACTGAGAGGAGACTTAATAGCTGTCTACAAATATCTAAAGGTCTGTCACATTGTAGAAGGATCAACATTATTCTCATTTGCACAAGGAAAGACTAGAAGCAATGGGATGAAACTGAATGGGAGGAGACACAGATTAGATATTAGAAAAAACTTTTTGACAGTTAGAGTGATCAAAGAGTGGAACAGGCTGCCACGAGAAGTGGTGAGTTCTCCTTCAATGGAAGTTTTCAAACAGAGGCTGGACAGACATCTGACTGGGATGATTAAGCGAATCCTGCTTTGAGCCGTGGGTTGGACCAGATGGCCCAGGAGGTCCCTTCCAACTCTACGATTCTATGATTCTATGATTCTACAATTCTAAACAGTGGAAACCCCCCACAAGTGACCCCATTTTGGAAATTAAACCCCCTAAGGAACTTATCTAGATGTGTGGTGAGCACTTTGAACCCCCAAGCGCTTCACAGAAGTTTATAAACGCAGAGCCGTGAAAAAAAAGTCTTTTTTATTTCCACAAAAGTGATTTTTCAGACCCCAATTTTTAGACTCCCAAAGTTGGTAAATAGTGGAAACCCCTCAATTCTTGCTCCAACCCTAACCCCAACACACCCCTAACCCTAATCCCAACCCTAACCCTAATCCCAACCCTAATCCCTAATCCTAATTCTAACCCTAATCCTAGTTCGCCCTAACCCTAATTCTAACCCTAGCCCTAGCCCAACCCTAACCCTAGCCCAACCCTAACCCTAGCCCTAACCCTAACCCTAATGGAAAACTGAAAAAAAAAATATTTTCTTTATTTCATTATGTGTGCCTATATAAGGGGGTGATAAACGGGGGGGGGGTTATGTACTATTTTTTTTTATTTTGATCACTATGATCATTTGTCATAGTGATCAAAATAATGAATGGAATCTGCCAGCCGAAGCCAGCAGATTCCCGGCAGGCACACTGTGCATGCGCCCGGCATTTTCAAGATGGCGGCGCCCATCGGAGGATGCCGGCGGGACACGGGACCGCCGGGAGGGAATTGAGGACCACAGAGAGGTACCGGGGGGATCGGGGGGATCGGGGACCCTATTTCTCTCACCTCTGATGTGCGATCACATCAGAGGAAAGAGAAATTTAATGTATTATCGCAGCTTTTTTTTTGCGGTCGCCATTATAGGGTTAATAACGGCGATCGCAAAAGCGGGGTCGGTAAAAACTGACCGATTCATGTTCTCTGGGGTCTCGGCTACCCCTGGCAGTCGAGACTGGGGGGCGCTATGTACTTTCTCCACAGCACCGTGAATTAACGGCGCTGTGGTTTTAGTACACTCAATTACCGCCGTTAAAAGGCGTATCGGCGGTCGTTAAGTGGTTAAGATATTTCTTGGCCCAGTCTTGACGTTTTATCTTATGTTTCTTGTTGAAAGGTGGTCGTTTTCCAGCCTTCCTTACCTTGGCCATGTCCCTGAGTTTGGCACACCTTGAGCTTTTTGATACTCCAGTAACGTTGTAGCTCTGAAATATGGCAAAACTGGTGGCAAATGGCATCTTGGCAGCTTCACGCTTGATTTTCCTCGATTCATGGGCAGTTATTTTGCGCCTTTTTTATCAACACGCTTCTTGCAACCCTGTTGGATATTTACCATGAAACACTTGATTGTTCGGTGATCACGCTTCAAAAGTTTGGCAATTTCAAGACTGCTGCATCCCTCTGCAAGACATCTCAGAATTTTTGACTTTTCAGAGTCCATCAAATCTCTCTTCTGACCCATTTTGCCAAAGGAAAGGACGTTGCCTAATAATTAAGCACACCTTATATAGGGTGTTGATGTCATTAGACCACACCCCTCCTCATTACAGAGATGCAAATCACCTGATTTACATAATTGGCAGTTGGCTTTCAAGCCTATACAGCTTGGAGTAGGACAACATGTATAAAAAGGATGATGTGATCAAAATACTCATTTGCCTAATAATTCTGCACCCAGTGTATATAAAATATCCCTTATGTAAACTAGAGGGCAGGTCAGTCAGTGATCTGTGACCTGTCAGCCGTCTGCATTATGAATACCTAAACAGAGCACCTCATGAAACCCCCACCCAGGCCGCCCGGGGCATGAGCAGATCATTAACACAAAACTGAAAATAAAGATTAAACAACAATCACAAGAAGGATTTCATCACCAGGTATCATTGTAGTCACTATAACGGTGCCAACCTAACACCGTGTGTAGGCTACTGTGCACAATCCTTCTGACAAGTTCCCTTTGATTATACCGTTTATGTCACAAGGGATATGCCAGGGCCGACGATTATCCGCCACACGGGATACGCTGGGGTCAACGACTATAGAGTGATCAATGAGTGGAACAGGCTGCCACGAGAGTGGTTAGTTCTCCTTCAATGGAAGTCTTCAAACAGAGGCTGGACAGACATCTGTCTGGGATGATTTAGTGAATCCTGCTTTGAGCAGGGGGTTGAACCAGATGGCCTAGGAGGTCCCTTCCAACTCTACGATTCTATGATTCTATGATCCGTCACATGGTATATGCCGGGGTTGACGACTATCTGCCACGCAGGTTCCGTTGGGGCCGACCACTATTCGCAGGCGGGATATGCCGTGGTCGACAATTATGCTCCACGTGGGATACGCCGGGGCCGATGACTATCCGCCTTACGGGGTACTCTGGGACTGATATACAGTATATACATTACAAATTTGATATTTGAAAGGGAAATTATGGGCTGTCCACATGCTCACACACATGCACGCTCGCACACATGCATGCTCAAGAACAAGAAAACACACGCAAACTCGCACAAATGCATACTCAAAGACAGACAAACACATGCACACATGCACGCTCAAAGACAGGAAAAACACACGCCCACATGCACACTAACACACACTTGAGAAAACACACACACATAGGAAAACACACATGCACATATAGGAAAACACACATACCCAAGAAAACATACATACACACATAGGAAAACACACACAAACATAGTAAAACACACATACACCAGGAAAACACACACACAGGAAAACACACACGCACCCAGGAAAACACACACTCACAGCGAAAAAAACACTGTTAGGCGTCGGGTTTCCCCCACTGCACAGGGGGAATCTCAAGCCACATCCTCTGTGGCCGCAGAGATTCCTGCTCAGCAGAGACATCGCTCCAGGCATCTTCCCCAGGCTAATGCTAGGCGTCTGGTTGCTCCTTCTGGCTCTGCTGTAACACCATGCTTGAGTAAGCAGCACGCAGATGCTCCAGGGACTAAGTCCTGTATTTTGTCTACCGAGCATGCCCGTGGGACGACCTCTCATTGGAGGTCAGAGGTCACATACGCAGGTCCCGTTCCTGCTCTGATTAGTCCACTGGAAAAGTCCCGGAAGGATGCCGCTATAAAAGAGTCGCATGGCCACTCGGCCATGCGCTAGTATAGACTCATAATGTTATTGGTGTGTATGATGATGGATGCATGAATCTGGTGAATGACTCATTATATTACCCCCTCCTTTGATACGCATGAGTTAGGGTATTTGAGTCAGCGCCAACAGGTGGCTATGCTTCCGCCACCATGCTCCTAGCACTATCACACTAGCATCCAGTGGTGTCATCCTGTATAGGGTGCTACCGTTCCGCACCTGTTATCTCCCAGGCTTGGGCTAAACAGCACACAACTTGCGCTTAGCGCTGCACTAACAGGTGCAGTCAGCACCTGTTAGTGCAGCGCTAAGCGCAAGTTGTGTGCTGTTTAGCCCAAGCCTGGGAGATTAGTGGCGCATGCCAGAGAGGCACCATGCACACTTGCGTGTTGCTTTCTAACCACAATTGCAGTGCCAAATGCTGCTGGTCTGGAGTGACCCTTTCCCTTGTCTCTGGCGCAGGGTTTTGTGACCATATAGCAGTGCTTTCCCAGCCGAGTCCTGTGAAGTTAACAGGCTCTGGCTTTACTTCCAGCGACTCAGTGAAGTAACAGAGTTTGCTCCTATACGCATCGGGTCAGTGGTTACCCGCCGATGTTCAGGTAGAACTCTGCCATTACTTAGCAGCAGTATACCATCTCTGCACGGTGGATCCCAGGCTGCAAACACACCTCATTATCATTTTATTGTTCAGTGTGTTCCGCCAGCCTAACAAACACACACAGAAACATAGGAAAACACACATAGGAAGACGCACATACCCAGGAAAAAACATACTCTAACCCGCCATGTTTAATTTGTCGAATGCCCCCTCCCCCCTGCTACTTAGCACAGCAAAAGTTGAGATTGGCAGCTGGAGAGGTAACCTGCAATGTGCTAGGCAGTGAGAAAAGAGGGCAGCTACCTCTCTTCTTGTCCTACTGTCCTGTGCTGCTGCTCTGCACGCTGAAGCTACTCCCCTCCAGTTCCTGGCTGATTGGACATTGTAGACAGATCTGCACAAAGAAGAGGAGGATGCTGCGTGCGCTCACTATGTAAGTAACGCACCCTCCTATTCTTAGTTGTGTGCCAAGTAGCAGCGCTACCCCCTCTCACTGCTGCGTGCACATTAATGAATCTGGCCATGGTTCCAGCCACATGTGCATGCTGCATGTCCCGCCTCCCATCATGCTGCACCACCAGGTGCCTGAAAGATTAAAAGGGTCGGCAGCCGGACAACAGGCTGGCAGCCCCTCAAGAGGTGGCACACCGCGGCCCACCAGGCAAATACCCGGAAGGCACCTGGCACCTGGCTTTTCTTTTTGTGTCTGACAGCTGCAAAACATGTGGTGCAGGTACTCAAGCATGTAACTCAAGCACCCGCGATACTTGATGCATACCTGAGCATCCGATGCAAACTCAAGAAGCGAGCACTTGCGCTCAACACTAATCATGACATAGTCAATATTATAACCTAATCTTATCAAATTCTGTGTCGTAATCGTGAGTTCAAAATGTTCACTATACCCCTGGATAAAATCCTTGAGGGGTGTGGTTTCCAAAATGAGGTCACTTATGGGTTTTTTTCACCGTTTAGTCACATCAGGGGCTCTCTAATTACGATATGGCGTCCACACTTGATTTCAGCCAATTTTACAATCAAAAAGTCAAGCAGTGCTTCTTCCTTTCTGAGCCCTGCCACACGCCCAAACAGTGAATTTCCTCCAGATATGGGGTATCGTCATACTCAGGGGAAATTGCACAAAAAGTTTTGGTTTCCATTTTCTCTTTTTACCCTTGGGGAAATGAAAAAGTTTGGGTAAAAGTAAGATTTTGTGAAAAAAATTAAATGTCCATTTTTTTCCTTCCACATTGTTTCAGTTCTCGGGAAGCACCTAAAAGATTAATAAACTTCTTGAATATGGTTTTGAACAGCTTGAAAGGTGTGGTTTTTAAAATGTTGTCACTTTTGGATAATTTCTGTTATATAGGTCCCTCAAAGTCACTTCAAATGTTACGTGGTCCCTAAAAAATGGTTTTGTAAATTTTGTTGGAAAAATTAGAAATCTCTGGTCAACTTTTAACCCTTCTAACTTCCTAACAAAAAATGATGTTTCCAAAATTGTGCTGATGGAAAGTAAACATGTGAGAAATGTGAGAAATGTATTTATGAACTATTTTGTGTGACATAACTATGATTTAAGGACACAAAAATTAAAAGTTTGAAAACTGCAAAATTTTTGCCAAATTTCAATTTTTTTCATAAATGAACGCAATTCATATAGAACATTTTTTAAGACTGTCATAAATTACAATATGTCATGAAAAAACAGTCTCAGAATCAGTGGGATCCATTGAAGCATTCCAGAGTTATTACCACATAAAGTGACTGGTGAGAATTGTGGTACAGGAAAGATGTATATATGTTTGTACGGTGTTAGCCAGTGGAATTGGTGAGAATTGTAACATTTGGCTTGATTATTAAGGTCAAAATTGGCTTGGTGACTGAGGGGTTAAATATCTGGTATCCATGGATGTGCCCCAGCTCTAGTCACTACATTAACCCATATTTCAAGGATAAGAAGAAATGATGTTACTACTGCAGGTGACATTTAAGAACAAGGAATTGAAATTGAATTTCCTTTTGTTTTCTAAATATTTAAAACCTGTGCTGTAATTCTTGGTCATATTCAAACATTTGTTTTCTTTTTTATTCTTTTTTTGTGTATGTGAAAAAAGGATAGATTTTCATCAGTTTTTGTTTCCATTTTTACCATCAGTGTGGCATCTGTTTTTCTATTATTCCCCTTGAAAAAGTTTCCACGCTTATTCTACCCATTAGACCGTAAATACAAACAAGACTAGGATATAACGTAGAAGGCTGTCTTCTTTCTTCATGGGCACATTAGCTTAATTGGGCAATTTTGATTCTTAAATCGGATTAAAATCAGACAACTTATTTTACAGGCTGAAAGGATTAAGAAGCTTCCTATTATGTAAGTAATGTGGTTGTATTTATTTTTGTATGTTTTTGCATATTTGTTGTTTTGAGTAATTTATTTACTTTGTACATGGGTTCTTTTACAGTTTTCATTTTTTGTTTTAATGCATTGGAATTAAACTGTGTAAGCTATATGTGCGTGTCTGCAGGTTGATGAAGCACTGGATGATTGTGTTGACTTTTGATGGAGTTATTTAGAGCCCCTATAATATGTTGAGTTAATTACCTTTACTTTTGGATAATAAACACAACAGGGTGATATTTTGTTATAGGAACAAAATAATTATTTGCTTTCAATTTTTTTTCCTGACAAATGGCAGGAATCTCTCTATGTTCATTTGTTTAGAAGATGGATTAGAAAGTCTTCACAGATGTGCACACACAGCAAGTTCATTTGATTTAAACGCAGAACAGTAAATTCCAGGAGATGAATCAGATCTGCTGACATTAAAATCTATCTTTTTTTTCCCAGGAAAATGTCATTATCCCTTCTCTGTAATTAACACTAAGTATTGTAAAATACCTTGTATAGATTTCTAGGAAAATAACTGTAGTTTATAAATTATGATAGGCATAATAATTTTACATGGCTCCAATCCTCAAGTAAAAAAAAAAACAGAATTCTAAACCGAGCATCAGACACTTATGTCTAACCTATACATTACTTTATAACTGTGTCATGGAGAGTCCACATAGCTGTAGAAAGCTTGTGCTTTGAAATAAAACACTACTCTTAGGCCTCTTGTTTTGTTTGACCACATACAATTTTAACGGTTTAAAGCCTATGATATGAGGATTGTTTATAAATTTAAAAAAAGTTAGACACTGAATTGTTACAGAAAAATACAGGAAAGATGTATATCTTTGTACCGTGTTAGCCAGTAGATAGAAAAATATTCAGGATTGAGAGTCCTCAGTAGTTGATACCTTTTAATGGCTAACTGAAAAGATAGTAAATGTGTTACCATCTTTTCAGTTAGCCATTAAAAGGTATCAACTACTAAGGACTCTCAATCCTGAATATTTTTTTACAGAAAAAAATTAACTGATTCTTAAATAAACCAACATCTATATAATAGTTACTTATAATTTTTATTGTATGGTGATTTTGTTTAACAGTTTTCTTAATACTGTACAGTATATAAAACCCAGCTAACACCTGGCTGCAAAGTACAACTAAAATGTCACGATTTTTGCCAGACATTTTGTGTTAAATAGTTTAAAACCTTAAGGCTGTGTGCCCACGTAAGCTTTTTTTGCGTTTTTAAGCATTTTTTCCCTGCAAAAACGCTTAAAAAACGCATACATTAAGCATCCCATTCTTTATAATGCATTCCGCAATTTTTGTGCACCTGATGCGTTTTTTCCACAAAAAAAAAAGCATCGTGGAAAAAAGCACAGCATGTTCATTAATATTGCAGAAAAAAAATGCATTTCCAACTACATTCTATGAGAATGTGGATGCTCCGGAAAAAAACGCATAAAAAACTGCAAAAAAAGTGCAAAAAATGCAAAAAAAACATGCGTTTTTCCTGGGAAGGAGTCTGGTTTTTACTCAGGAATTTTCTGCATCCGTGGGCACATAGCCTAAATGGTTAGATAATATGGACTCTGTCAATCAATCTGCATCATTTCAAACGATTTGGTGGGCTACAGATTAGTTTCCAAGGCAGCCAGACCTTATGGTTGGCCCTGGCCTGAAATTTTCTATTAAGCTCCTCCGCTAGCCATATTGTCATTTGTTGTACTTTTTTAATGTTCAGGCAGGAATGCAGCAAACAAAATTACTTGTAGTGATGGAAGTTAGTAAAAATGCCTAGTGGTAAAATCTGAGTTGCATCTTAAAAAAATGCATATTGGACTTCACGACTAAGCATTTTAATATTTTTGGTATTTTTGGTGTGGTAGATATGTTTGCTCACTAAGGTACTTGTGACTGCTTTAATGGTGGTTAGCACCATAACTCATGCCATCCCTTTGGTAACAATTCCATTCTTCCTATTCTTTACGCTTTGATGTTGCTAACAGTGCTGTTTTCTGCTCCTGATCAGCAATGCCCTGGCCCTCTACATCAGTGGCAAACTCAATTGTTTCTTCAGTCACCTGGTGGTCTCTTACCTGTGCTGTAGTGATGCAAGCTAGTAAAAAAAAACAAAACAGAAAAATAAAGGTGTTGTGTGGTGCTAGGGGCTTGGATCTGTAAAAAGAAAAATAATTGATACTCAATTATGGACACCTACCTGGGATCTAATGCAGGAAGTGGAGATGTCACCATTCTACCAGTACTAGAACCACTGTGGCCTGTGAAAGGCTGCTGTGGTCAAGTGACTTTGAACATTGTATTATCAGATAACAGTGACATGCTCAAATCACCTAACTGCTGCAGGCAATCACAGATCTCAGTGGTCAGGAAACTGGTGAAACAGTGATATCTCTGCTTCGTATGGCTAGACAAGTTGGGTGCTGGTAGCTGAATATCTGTTAGTTTGTTATTCTTTTCCAGATCCAAGTCCTGAAAAAAATATTTTTTTTTCCACAGACAAGCCCTTTAAATTTGTGCTCTACGTTATTGGTGACTGGCTATCACAGCAAAGTGGGGTCAGCATCATAAATCCTTTAATGCCTTCATAAGTGTACAGATATATATATATATATATATATATATATATATATATATGTTATGTATGGTATGTTATGCCGTTTACCACTCAGATTAATTGATTTTATATTTTGGTAGATTGGCCGTTTCTGAATGCGGCGATACCAAATGTGTGTGTGTGTGTATATATATATATATATATATATAATATATACTTGAGCAAGTGGTAAATCTAAATTTAATGTCAACATATTTTACATGGTGAATCCTTATGCCAGTAGGAAAAAATTTGAGGGGTAAGACATCAATTTGCAAAGTTGATTTTCACTTGGCACCCTGTTATGATAAGTCACCGAAGGAGGAAAAAACAAAATACCAGCTAAGTCCAGAAAAACCAGAGAGGTTGGCAGCTATCGGATTGCAGACCCCTGAACCTATCCATAACAACTAGCAGTAGCTGTGGGGGGTTCCTACGGTGCCCTAGACCCCTCGATCACAGCCGGAGAACTACATAGCCTAAAGACAGAAAGGGGAAAAACTAAACTGCCCCAGAGCAGACCCCAAAGCAATAGGCAGCCCCCAACATATAATGACGGTGAAGCAAGATGAAAACACTAACACAGATAGAAAGATAGGTTGAGCAAATGATGGGGCCCAAGCTAACTACATAGGACAGGATAGGAAAGCTGCTGTCTGCCATCCGCAAAAACCCTATCAAAATGAGCCAACCGACTGTTAGGAAAAACAGGCCCTGAAGTCACTAGGCTTCAAAAGACTATATCAGCACTCAGGTATATTCTGAAGACAGAGCAAAAGATCAACAGATCAGAGACAAAAATGGAATTCAGCTCACCCCTGGCCGGGGATGGCAGAACTCCCAAAAAACAAGGCAAAACAAAAACAAAACTGAAGAGTACAAAGCAGAGCAGAAAAACTTAGCTTTGAGACGCAGGAATCAGACTGGTCTCCAAGAATCCAGCAGGAAAATCACCAGCCAGGAAGAAGGGCGTCGGCAGCCTTATGTCTAGTCATCAATTCCAGCCACCCAGTCATCTTCTAGCTGCCCAGGTGTTTGGTAATCAGTCTCACTACCTTCCTTCACTAGAGGAGGGAGTTCATCAGACCTCAATGGTGAAATGAACTCACAACAGTACCTCCCCCTTGAGGAGGGGTCACCGAACCCTCATCCATGCCACCAGGGCGATCCGGGTGAGCCCGATGAAAGGCACGCACCAATCTTTCGGCATGAATATCAGAGGCAGAGACCCAGGAATTATCCTCCTGACCATAACCCTTCCACTTAACCAAATACTGGAGTCTCCGTCTAGCCAGACGGGAATCCAGTATCTTCTCTACCTCATATTCCATGTTACCTTCAACCAATATAGGGTCAAGAGGTGCCACCACAGGAACTACTGGTTCAACAAACCTCTTCAACAAGGACTTATGAAACACATTATGAATTTTAAATGTGACAGGAAGAGCCAACCGAAAAGAGACCGGATTAATAATCTCCAAAATCTTGTAAGGTCCAATAAATCTAGGCTTAAACTTAGGAGAAGCCACCTTCATAGCGATATTTTTTGATGACAACCAAACCATATCACCCACCTTAAACTGGGGACCAATGGTCCTATGTCGGTTGGAAAACCGCTGGGCCTCTTCCTGGGAGAGAGACAACTTATCCACTACTTGGTCCCAGATCTGGTGCATTCTCTCCACCACAGTGTCAACACCTGGGCAGGCAGAAGGCTCCACCTGCCCTGAAGAAAATCGAGGGTGAAAACCAAACTTACAAAAAAAAGGTGACATCAAAGTGGCAGAGCTAGCTCTATTATTTAAAGCAAATTCAGCCAAGGGCAAAAATGAAACCCAATCATCCTGATCGGCAGAAATAAAACATCTCAAATACGACTCCAAAGTCTGGTTTGTTCTCTCTGTCTGCCCATTGGTCTGAGGGTGAAACGCAGAGGAGAAGGACAACTGAATTCCCAGCTTGGAACAGAAAGTCCTCCAAAATCTAGACATAAACTGAACTCCTCTGTCAGATACAATGTTCTCCGGAATCCCGTGCAAGCGAACCACCTGTTGCAAAAACAGGGGCACCAACTCAGAGGAAGATGGCAACTTAGGGAGTGGTACAAGATGAACCATCTTAGAGAACCTATCACAAATCACCCAAATAACAGTCATTCTCTGAGAGACAGGCATATCAGAGATAAAATCCATTGAAATATGGGTCCATGGCCTCCTGGGCACCGGCAAAGGCATCAACAAGCCACTAGAGCGAGAACAAGGTTTAGACCGGGAGCAAGTCCCACAGGACTGCACAAAATTCCTGACATCATGAGACAAGGCGGGCCACCAAAAAGACCGACTCACCAGATCTCTAGTACCAAAAATACCTGGATGACCAGCCAATGCAGAGCAATGAACTTCAGACATCACTCTCTTCCTCCACTGGTCAGGAACATACAACTTTCCACTGGGACAACGCTCAGGTTTGTCCTCCTGAAACTCTTCCAGAGCACGTCTCAAATCGGGCGAGATGGCAGAAAGAACTACCCCCTCGCCTAAGATGGTAGCAGGCTTAGTCACAACAGGAGAATCAGCAAGGA
This sequence comes from Dendrobates tinctorius, assembly GCF_039654945.1. NCBI lineage: Eukaryota > Metazoa > Chordata > Amphibia > Anura > Dendrobatidae > Dendrobates > Dendrobates tinctorius. The sequence continues at coordinate 7,428,153 of NW_027361841.1, read as the reverse complement.
AACTCCTAGAGAGGGTGTCTGCCTTGACATTCTTAGTGCCCGGAAGAAAAGAGACCACAAAATCAAAACGTGTGAAAAACAAGGCCCACCTAGCCTGTCTAGGATTCAAGCGCTTGGCCGACTCCAGGTAAATCAAATTCTTGTGGTCAGTAAGGACCACGACTTGGTGTTTGGCTCCCTCCAACCAATGTCTCCACTCCTCAAATGCCCATTTCATGGCCAACAGTTCCCGATTCCCCACATCATAGTTACGTTCGGATGGGGAGAACTTTCGGGAAAAGAAAGCACAAGGATTCATTTTAGATGTCACAGGATCTTTTTGGGACAACACCGCTCCTGCACCAATCTCAGAAGCGTCCACCTCCACCTGAAACGGGAGTGAGACATCAGGTTGCCGCAAAACCAGAGCAGAAGTGAATCTTCGCTTCAGCTCCTGAAAGGAAGAAACAGCCTCCGGAGACCAATTCAGCACATCAGCACCCTTCCTAGTCAAATCCATCAGTGGCTTGGCAATACCAGAAAAATTAGCTATAAATTTCCGATAAAAATTAGCAAAACCCAAAAACTTCTGGAGGGCCTTCAAAGAAGTGGGCCGAACCCAATCATAAATGGCCTGTACCTTGGCCGGGTCCATTTCAATAGTTGACGGAGACAAAATAAATCCCAAAAATGAAATGCTCTGTACCCCAAAAAGGCATTTCGATCCCTTGACATACAGGGAATTCTCCCTCAAAATCCAGAACATAGTCCGAACATGTTCCACATGAGTGTCCCAATTCTTGGAGAAGATCAAAATATCATCCAGATAGATAATCAAAAATTTATCCACAAAGTCTCGGAATATATCGTTCATGAAGCACTGGAAGACAGAAGGGGCATTAGTGAGCCCAAAAGGCATCACCAGGTAGTCAAAATGTCCCTCCGGAGTATTAAACGCCGTCTTCCATTCATCCCCATGCTTAATGCGAATAAGATTATACTCCCCCCTGAGGTCAAGCTTGGTAAACCAGCAAGCACCTTTAACTCTGGAGAATAGATCAGAAATCAGGGGTAACGGATACTGATATTTAGCAGTAATTTTGATGAGGGCACGATAGTCAATACAAGGCCTTAATGAACCATGCTTTTTAGCCACGAAAAAAAACCCAGCACCTAAGGGTGAAGAGGATGGTCTAATATGACCCTTTTCCAATGCCTCCTTAATATAGGATCGCATAGCCTCGTGCTCGGGTACAGATAAATTGAAAAGCCGACCCTTGGGGAATTTACACCCCAGGTTCAGCTCAATTGCACAGTCATAACTCCTATGAGTAGGCAAAGACGCAGACTCATTCTCACTAAATACATCATAAAAGTCACCCAAATAGTCAGGAACATCATGTGACTGGGGAGAGGTGGAGAAAACAGGAGCATCACTAAGGGCACACCGACAACCCCAACTCACCACAGACAAAGATTTCCAATCCAGAACTGGATTATGGATTTGCAATCAGGGAAACCCCAGAACAATGGTATCATGCAAATTATGCAACACCAAAAATCTGCAATTTTCTTGATGGTCTGGGGCGACCCGCATTACCACCTGGGTGCAAAACTGAAGTTTATTCTTCGCCAAAGGAGTAGCATCAATACCCCTCAAAGGGATAGGCATCCGCAGAGGTGTCATAGGAAATCCACAACGTTTAGCAAAATCCAAGTCCATCAGGTTCAGAGCTGCTCCTGAATCCACAAAAGCCTTGGCAGAAAATGTGGACAGGGAGCTGATCAGAGTAATTGCCAGAAGAAACTTAGGTTGAACACCACCCACAGAAAACGTGTGTGCACAACGATTCTCTCGTTTAGGGCAGACAGAAATAATATGCGAGGCATCTCCACAAAAAAAACACAGCTTATAAAGCCTTCTGAACTCCTGACGTTGCGCCCTAGACAAAACTCTATCACATTGCATAGGTTCAGACATTTGTTCAACAGGTGGCAACATCTCTCGTGTAGTTTTGCGTTCACGAAGACGCCGATCCACCTGAATGGCTAATGACATAGAATCGTCAAGACCAGAGGGAACAGGAAATCCCACCATAGTATCTTTTACAGTTTCTGACAAACCCTTCCGAAAGAGGGCTGCCAAGGCACCATCATTCCAGGTAGTAAGGACCGCCCACTTTCGGAATTTTTGACAGTACAACTCTGCAGAATCCCGACCCTGGCTTAATGCCAACAGGGTCTTTTCAGCCTGATCAATAGCATTAGGTTCATCATACAACAACCCCAAGGCTTGAAAAAATGCGTTCACATTATTCAGAATAGGATCATCAGGTTTCAAAGAAAACGCCCAATCCTGGGGATCGCCGCGCAGCAAAGAGATGACAATTTTAACCTGCTGCGCGGAGTTCCCCGATGAGTTAGGCTTCAAGGCAAAAAATAATTTACAATTATTCTTGAAATTCCAGAATTTAGACCGATCCCCAAAAAACACATCAGGAGTAAGAATCTTTGGTTCAGCAGCATGTGAATGAGCAAGATAGGCGGAAATTCCCCGCACTTCAGCAGTGAGCTGCTCCACACGATCAGACAATTGCTTCATCTCCATTGAGAGAAAAATTCCCCCTACGGCCTCAGAAATATAGAGGAAAAAATATGCACACAAAAAAAATAAAAATTCTGACACTTTTTTTTTCCTTTTTTTTTTTTTTTTACAATTCTCTCCTGCTATTGAGTACCCTAGGATCTGCGGTATGGCTGGTGATTCTGTTATGATGAGTCACCGAAGGAGGAAAAAACACAATACCAGCTAAGTCCAGAAAAACCAGAGAGGTTGGCAGCTATCGGATTGCAGACCCCTGAACCTATCCACAACAACTAGCAGCAGCCATGGGGGGTTCCTACGGTGCCCTAGACCCCTCGATCACAGCCGGAGAACTACATAGCCTAAAGACAGAAAGGGGAAAAACTAAACTGCCCCAGAGCAGACCCCAAAGCAATAGGCAGCCCCCAACATATAATGACGGTGAAACAAGATGAAAACACTAACACAGATAGAAAGATAGGTTGAGCAAATGATGGGGCCCGAGCTAACTACATAGGACAGGATAGGAAAGCTGCTGTCTGCCATCCGCAAAAACCCTATCAAAATGAGCCAACCGACTGAAAAACAGGCCCTGAAGTCGCTAGGCTTCAAAAGACTATATCAGCACTCAGGTATATTCTGAAGACAGAGCAAAAGATCAACAGATCAGAGACAAAAATGGAATTCAGCTCAGCCCCGGCCGGGGATGGCAGAACTCCCAAAAAACAAGGCAAAACAAAAACAAAACTGAAGAGTACAAAGCAGAGCAGAAAAACTTAGCTTTGAGACACAGAAATCAGACTGGTCTCCAAGAATCCAGCAGGAAAATCACCAGCCAGGAAGAAGGGTGTCGGCAGCCTTATATCCAGTCCTCAATTCCAGCCACCCAGTCATCATCTAGCTGCCCAGGTGTTTGGTAATCAGTCTCACTACCTTCCTTCACTAGAGGAGGGAGTTCATCAGACCTCAATGGTGAAGGGAAAAATGAACTCACAACAGCACCCTAATGTATATATATATATATATATATATATATTTATATATGTACAGTCATGGCCAAAAGTATTGACACCCCTGCAATTCTGTCAGATAATATTCAGTTTCTTCCTGAAAATGATTGCAAACACAAATTCTTTGGTATTATTATCTTCATTTAATTTGTCTTAAATGAAAAAACACAAAAGAGAATGAAGCAAAAAGCAAAACATTGATCATTTCGCACAAAACTCCAAAAATGGGCTGGACAAAAGTATTGGCACCCTCAGCCTAATACTTGGTTGCACAACCTTTAGCCAAAATAACTGCGACCAACCACTTCCGGTAACCATCAATGAGTTTCTTACAATGCTCTGCTGGAATTTTAGACCATTCTTCTTTGGCAAACTACTCCAGGTCCCTGATATTTGAAGGGTGCCTTCTCCAAACTGCCATTTTTAGATCTCTCCACAGGTGTTCTATGGGATTCAGGTCTGGACTCATTGCTGGCCACCTTAGATGTCTCCAGTGCTTTCTCTCAAACCATTTTCTAGTGCTTTTTGAAGTGTGTTTTGGGTCATTGTCCTGCTGGAAGACCCATGACCTCTGAGGGAGACCCAGCTTTCTCACACTGGGCCCTACATTATGCTGCAAAATTTGTTGGTAGTCTTCAGACTTCATAATGCCATGCACATGGTCAAGCAGTCCAGTGCCAGAGGCAGCAAAGCAACCCCAAAACATCAGGGAACCTCCGCCATGTTTGACTGTAGGGACCGTGTTCTTTTCTTTGAATGCCTCTTTTTTCTCCTGTAAACTCTATGTTGATGCTTTTGCCCTAAAAGCTCTACTTTTGTCTCATCTGACCAGAGAACATTCTTCCAAAATGTTTTAGGCTTTTTCAGGTAAGTTTTGGCAAACTCCAGCCTGGCTTTTTTATGTCTCGGGGTAAGAAGTGGAGTCTTCCTGGGTCTCCTACCATACAGTCCCTTTTCATTCAGACGCCGACTGATTGTATGGGTTGACACCGTTGTACCCTCGGACTGCAGGGCAGCTTGAACTTGTTTGGATGTTAGTGGAGGTTCTTTATCCAACATCCGCACAATCTTGCGTTGAAATCTCTTGTCAATTTTTCTTCTCCGGCCACATCTAGGGAGGTTAGCCACAGTGCCATGGGCTTTAAACTTCTTGATGACACTGTGCACGGTAGACACAGGAACATTCAGGTCTTTGGAGATGGACTTGTAGCCTTGAAATTGCTCATGCTTCCTCACAATTTGGTTTCTCAAGTCCTCAGACAGTTCTTTGGTCTTCTTTCTTTTCTCCATGCTCAATGTGGTACACACAAGGACACAGGACAGAGGTTGAGTCAACTTTAATCCATGTTAACTGGCTGCAAGTGTGATTTAGTTATTGCCAACACCTGTTATGTGCCACAGGTAAGTTACAGGTGCTGTTAATTACATAAATTAGAGAAGCATCACATGATTTTTCAAACAGTGCCAATACTTTTGTCCACCCTCTTTGTTATGTTTGGTGTGGAATTATATCCAATTTGGCTTTAGGACAATTCTTTTTGTGTTTTTTCATTTAAGACAAATTAAATGAAGATAATAATCCCAAAGAATTTGTGTTTGCAATCATTTTCAGGAAGAAACTGAGTATTATCTGACAGAATTGCAGGGGTGTCAATACTTTTGGCCATGACTGTATATAATATTGGATGTTATGTACCCTTTCCCTTTAACATTATTCGTATTTATTGTAAGTGCCGTGAAAATGTTTATTTATTGTGTCTGTTATATGTATTTAACATTGGACACTGTTATGAAGATAGGATAAGTGTAGTACCCTAGTTTGCCCACTAGATGGGTTTAGAGATGCCCAGCTTGTAAATAGTTAATATAGGAGGGGCTAACAGCTGTTAAGCCAGGGGGCATCTGGAATTTGAATCAGTTGGGTGGGAGTGCCCTGACAGGGCTATTGGCTCCGTAACATTAAAGTCAAGAGCCCAGTCATACAGAATTCGGGCCAGTATCTTATTGGGAAGTAACACCAGGAGAAATGCTGACAGTGCAGAATTAGTGGGTCTGCAGTTGCCAGAAGAAAACTAAGCAGTACGGGCAGGTCACTCAGGATGTGGTGGCTTATTTCATCTGTGGATATTCTTGAGCCTGGGGCTAAACGGTTAAGAGGGTCCCCTTCTGGAGTAAAGGGCCTGTCACACTAAGAGATATCGCTAGCAATATCGCTATAACTGGTGATGTTATAGCGATATTGCTAGCGATATCGCTGTGTCTGATACTTACCTACGACCCGCTCCCCCGCTGGTTATCGCTGATCGCGCGAGAACGTTCAGGACTGTTTCTCGTCGTCAGCTTCCTGCGGCGCTTCCTGCTGTGAAGACGAGCGACGCGTGGAGCTGGGCGGGAGGACGCAGGATCGCCTGGTGTGACAGGTAAGTAGCGACCCCCGTCCCCAGCGATGTCGCTAGTGAGATCTGCCTGTGTGGCAGCTCACTAGCGACCACTTAGCGATGTACCAGCGATCCTGACCGCGTCATATCGCTGGTCGGGATCGCTGGTACATCGCTAAATGTGACAGTACCTTTAGACTGAGCAGAGTTAATGATGAAAGACCGGAGAGCACGGTCCGTCCCGGAAGCAAGCTTAGCGGGAGAGAGTGAAAGACAGGGACAGAGGAGAAAATTTCCATTGCCAACCCTGCTGCTGATGCTGGAGTGAATATGTTTGCGCTGTGTAAAGGAAACAGTAAAGATGATTGTTCAAGCGTTCAACAGGACTGTGACTCTGTTTTTTCCACATCATCTAAGGAGAATGTGCAGCACATAACAGAAAGCCCTGAGGGGGAGCTGGAGAAAGCGACAAGTTTGCTGACAGAAAACTGTCATGTCCATGTGAGGGGAGGCCAGGACTCCTTTGCCCCGAAGTCCTCGGCCATGACTATGGTCGTGGCTGAACCTTCCACATACAAACAGAGTACTCAGGCAGAAGAAGGACAAGTTATGGAGCAGAGCAATGCCTGTGCCATAGATAAATGACAAACTCAGCTAGTTAGCTCACACTATTATAACATTTTTGCCTCTTCCTACCCCCTCTGTTTCTACTTTGCCACTAGGTGGTTCCGGGCATTTGCGAGTGACATGTGACTGCTGAAGTCCTGTTTTATTCCTGGGACGTCTTTTTCCAGTTAATCAAGGAGCATTGTAGTTAATTGCCTGGTTTTAATTGCTCCTTTCTGGAGCCCTTATGCAGCTGTCTGCTATTTAAAGCATTGTTTCTCTGACTTCCCCTGCCAGTCAATGAGTTCTGCTTACTTGGCCTGCAGCTCTAGTCCTTGTTTTTGAATTGTCTTCTTGATGTTGCCCATTTCCTGAAATCAGCTTGCATTTTAACTGCTTGCTTTATAATTTTATCCCTGATTTGACATCTTGACATCAACACCATGTGGCTACTCTTCTTGCCTTCAGCTTGCGGTCAGCAGCTGACTCTGCTGCTCAAATCCAAGGTCCCTTTGTAAGGGCCCCGTCACACATAGCGATCTCGCTAGCGAGATCGCTTCTGAGTCACAAGTTTTGTGATGCAACAGCGATCTCACCAGCGAGATCGCTGTGTATGACAGCGATCAGCAACCGGCCCCCCTGCTGGTATCGCTGATCGCTCTTGGAAAGCCCTGGACATTTCTTTGATCGCTGGTCTCCCACTGGCAGCACGCATCGCTGCATGTGACAGGCGGGAGACCAGCGTTCAGTTGGTAACTAAGGTAAACGCAGGGTTTCTAAGCACCGGGCGGTGCTTAGAAACCCGATGTGTATCTTAGTTACCAACGTGCTAATGCAGGAACCTGGTAACTAAGGTACACATCGGGTTTCTAAGTGACAAACGTCCCTTAGAAACCCGATGTGTACCTTAGTTACCAGCTCCCTGCATCAGCGCACTGGTAACTAAAGTACACAGCGACGCCGCGCGCTCGGCGTTGCTGGTGCTGATCGCTGGTGAAGCTATCTGTTTGACAGCTCACCAGCAATCATGTAGCGACTCACCACCGATCCTGACACGTTGATATCGTTGTTGGGATCACTGGTGATTCGCTATGTGTGACGGGGCCCTTAGTCCAGATCCCTGTACAGGGTTTAAAGGTTGATGGCCAGGAAAATCCCTGGGATCTCGTCAATGAAGTGGCTTCCAAAAAGCCTGTCTGTGGAGGCTTTATTAGCAGATGTCAGGCTTCTACGAACAGTGCAACCATGAAAACTATAAAGGTGCATAACTCAAAGGCTTACTGAAAGCCAATTAAGTTTATGTGCAAAGAGAAAACTTGATAAGTAGTTAGTGTAGCATGTTTCTGGTGAAGGATACCAGTCGACTTGCATGAGGGTACTCGCTTTTATAGAAGATTGACAAACTGCCAACTGAGGGGAGCTGAAAGAAAATCTTATTTATGTGAGTAAAGAGTGCACCTGCTAATATAGTGAAGAGACAGCCACTAACATGGTCAACATTTAACCGCCAACACGCAAGGTCTTAGCCACACCACCTGGATCTACAAGCTGTTGACTGTGTATAAAGAGAATTGTTACATTAGTTACAGCTAGATTACTGAATGAGTGGGCTGAAAGAGTATGCTGATTGCCAGACAAGTTACTGAAGTACAATACTACTTGGGGTACTGACAGAAAGGCTTTGACCAGCACTGAAAGTGTTTGCTGAGTTACATAGAGAAGAGGAGCTGCTGAAGACTGTTGCAAATTTGCAAATTGTGTTGCAAATGACAGTTAAGTGTTGCACTTGTCAGCCCATCATTGTTTATGCCAATTTTCTGTCTCTGTTGAAGTCTATCAGTTTCCTCTAAAGGAAAATCAGGCTTTGCTTGATTCCACCATGATGTCTTTGGCACGCCATCTTAACTAATAACTGATTTGTGTCAAGTTACAAATATTAATCTGTATTTGTGTGATAATGCTAATAATTTCTAACCTTTGACCTATTAGAGATGCCTCTTGTGAGATTTCTTGAAATCAATAAGCTTGTAGCCTCATGCGAGGCTCTGTAACCATCAGTTTTCTTCCCTTGAGTAAATATGTAAAATTTGTTTCTGAGTATGCTTGCATTCCTTATGTTATGCTTGAGACTCACTCTACACAAGTACTGCTAGATTCTACACTGGCTGCAGTTATTCACAATGACTTTTAAAGTAGGCTTTCTCTAGCACAAATGTCAACAGAATCCAGCTCTCCGGTGCAACACATTTTCCTAATAGCGCTATTGGAGGACAGAAGCTCCCTCTTTTTCCACATCTTCCCCACCACTCTGCCCCACGTAGGGAACTTCCAGCTTGGAGTATGCACTATGCTCAGTTTGCACCACACAACCTGCAACTAACCTGGCACCATCTGACACCCATGATCATGTCCATCTCTTCCACCCCACAATAAGTAAAGAGAAAACTAGGACTTGTCAGTCATGAAGCTCAATGTTAGAGTGGTAGTAGGGCTTATCTACTTATAGGGATTCAGCCTCACCTTACAAGACCTATTTGCCCATAGCTGCTACATCGCATGGGGATATGTTTGCTTTCCTATTAGTCAAAATGGCATAAAAAATATTATATGTATTAATTCATGAGCAGAGTTCTGTACTTGTGTTTCCTGACTACTTACTATAGTAGAAGAGCAGACATGTCCCCTTAGTATACTTACATTGGGCAGCCTAGTCATTAATAGATAGTTTTGCATATTTGTATGTAAATCACACATGCAATTTTTTACACTTTTTTTTGCCAAAGTCATAAGTAGATCTAGGAATAACTAAAATTAAAAATAAAAAAAATTATACATCTACACACTTCTCTATTTTGTACTTCTGAATCCTTAAGATTTTGGTACACTGGACAAAATGTATAGCTGACATATAATAATAATAATAATCTTTATTTTTATATAGCGCTAACATATTCTGCAGCGCTTTACATTTTGCACACATCATCATCACTGTCCCCGATGGGGCTCACAATCTAAATTCCCTATTAGTATGTCTTTAGAATGTGGGAGGAAACCGGAGTGCCCAGAGGAAACCCACGCAAACACGGGGAGAACATACAAACTCCTTGCAGATGTTGTCCTTGGTGGGATTCGAACCCAGGACCCCAGCGCTGCAAGGCTGCAGCGCTAACCACTGAGCCACCGTGCCGACATATATAATTTCACATAGATGCATATAATATATTAGGCTACTATGTGTTCATATTATTGTTTTTCATCCTCACGTCTTTTTCACAATTAATTTTCACAATTGGATGTATTTAAATAAAATGTTTCTGTGCTGAGATAATCTTACAAATGTGCCCCTGCTGTGTACTGTGTAATGTCTGTGTCTGACCATACAAGAACATGGTCTGATCATACCACAGCTCCTTGGCAGGGGAGGAAGCACAAGAATATACAGACATTGCATAATCATATTACAGAAGATTCTTTCTTCAAAATAACGTATTTTTCGGACTATAATATGCACCGGGCCATAAGACGCACCCCAAATTTTTACAAGGAAAATGGGGAAAAAAAATGAATGCATCAAATGGGGGTCTGTCTTACAGTCCTGAATTCATCTTACCCAGGGAGATCGATAGCGCTGGTGGCAGCAGGAGTCGACCTATTATTCTGGTGGTCCGATGCTGCAGGGCGATGATCTCGCTCCCATGCAGCATGGAACGACTGGTGCGGCAGTGCACGGTGGTGTGGGGGGCTCCAGTGACATTTTCTGATGCCCGACGCTGCAGGGCGATGATGATGTGGTTGTGCTCGGTGGTGCCAGGGGTTCCAGCGACATTTTCTGAAAGCCCGGAGGCCCACACTTCTATTGCCTTGATGCTGTGGCCTGCAGCATCAAACCACGACCACCAGAGGAATTGCATGAATCCTGCTGCCACCACGCTAAGGGTAAGTACCGTACCTTCCGACCATAAGACGCACCTCCATTTCCCCCCAAAATTTTTTGGGAAAAAAGTGTGCCTTATAGTCCGATAAATATGGTAAAACATTGTTTAAAAACAGTCAGGGAAATGTTTTAGGTCGCTTAAAGAATCAGCTGTGATCCCCTGCTGTAATATCTGTATACCCTCAGGCTATGGGCCCATGTAGCATTTTAAAATGCACACTAAAAACCAGACTCCTTCCCAGAAATGGCGCGTTTTTTTCCGCTCGATTTCACCACGATTTTACCGCGATTCTGTTCGCGATTTTGCCGCGATTTTCTCAAGCACTTTCCAAGCGATTTGAAGCATCGCTTGGAAAGTGATTGACAGGTTGGTCACACTCATCAAACATAGTGTTTGGCAAGTGTGAGCAGCGTTTTACTATTGAGGCCGCCTATGCGGCCTCAATAGTAAAAGATAAAATGATAAAAAAATAAAAAATCGGGGTATATTTACCTTCCGACGTCCCGCGCTGCCATCCCGGGCCACAGTGTTCCCAGTAATGCCTTGCGAGACCTGTGATGACGTTGGTCTCGCGTTACTATAGCGATCTCGCGAGACCGCTAGAGTCACGTGAGACTACGTCATCACAGGACCTTGCCGCAAGGCATTACTGGGAACGCTTAGGCCGGGAATGCAGAGCGGGATGTCGGAAGATAAATATACCCCGATTTTTTATTTTTTATTCTTTTTTTTACAGGGGTATGGTACCCAGGGCCTGGAGGACAGTGTCCTCTCCTTCACACCGTGGGTACCAACCGCACATGAGACGCTTAACTTCCCGCATGGTGGGCATAGCCACATGCGGGAAGTAAGCGATTCTCATGCATTCCTATGGGTGCGTAATCGCGGCAATTCTTTGCGATTCCGCACAAAAGAATGAGCATGCTGCAATTTTTTCCGCTATGCGATTCCGCCGCAGAAAAAAGCGCAGCATTAGCACAGCATGTGCGGAATGCCATAGGAATGCATGGGGGGCGTTTTGTACACGATTTTTAAACGTTTTTGCTGCGTTTTCGCGCCAAAAATCGCGGCAAAAACGCTTAAAAATTGCATCGTGGGCACATAGCCTTATGCTTCCCCCCTGCCCAGGAGATGTGGTATGATCAGACCATATTCCTTTAAGATCAGACATGGCCATTACACAGTATACAGCAAGGGCACAGTTATAAGATTATCTCACCACAGGAACATTTCATTTAAACACATCCAACTATGGAAATTATTACTATTCCAAGATCTATAGATTAAAATGAACTTTTGTTGGTGGGAAATCCCCCTTTAAATTTTACTATAATCCTGATCATTCACTGGATTAAGTTACAGAAAGTAGAATTGAAATTGAACAATTCACATTTGGAAATTTCCTTTGAGCAGCAAATGTAACAAATTTATCAAAATTATGGATGATAGCAAAGCATTGTTATGGTAGAACATCATAATTAAGTGCATGCTACTATTGCAGAAGAAAATGCCCTACTGTAAGTCAATATGTCACATGTAGGAAAAAATAGCTTTAATCTTGTGGGTACTTTAAACCCTTGACCTTTGCTTTCAGATATCAACCTAAGTCTATCACAGTGAGAATAGAACTTAAGGCAATGTCAGCTCAACTTTCAAAAGTTGGACTTGCAAATTAACCTAAAAATTGTCAAGTATGTGGGACTGGATCTTTAACTATAGCCACATGTCATTCCTGCCTTTTGTAATAAGCAACTTGCCTAGATTAATCTAAGAATATATTGCAGATGAGTCACATTGTGGTGTATGCGAAAAGAGAAAAAAACATCCAACATCTTTGGTGTTTGCCAACAAGTGAATATGTTTTCCATTTATGAAGATTCTTTTAGTTTACAACATACCAAAAATGGGCCAATTTTCATATCTCTGAATGAAGTGTGGAGATAATTTTGCAGGTGCAGACTGTCATAACAGAAAGATGGATCACTTATCACTGCTGAATGCATTCAAGATTAATATTTACTGAGATCCTGTACATGGTACGTTCTTACTTTTATATTTTAGAATAATCCGTGAATATTAATGTACATTTTACCTTTATGGTTTAACACCGCAGTTGTGAAATTATATGAAAGGGATCATTTTAGTCACAGAAAAGTTATAACAGATTTGTTCTTTACTTCTACTGGAACAGTCCAATAAAATAATGAATGGGACATATGGATTTTTTAGAGGTAAGAAAGTGTATTAAATTGTTGGCACATTTTGATGGTTGTTATAAAGAAGTCTATTGATAGTGCTGGAATAAAACAGTATTTCCAGATTTTGTTAATTTAGGCAAGAAGAAAAAAAAGAGAAAAATAAGAAAAGCTAAATAAACTAAAATGTATGCTTCCTGTGATCACACAGAGGCAGGATAAAAATTAGCACCAGTGACTCATTGACTATATTTGGATGCTGAGCACTTATAAGTAATAGGAGTTATCTCTTCTTTCCATTGCTAAAACTAAAGCAGCCTAAAAAATCATTTTGTACAAGCTGCAGCTGGAAAATATAGAATTATGTTGTTAGATGAAGGAAGATGGAAAAAGAAACATAAGTGAAAGTTCAGATGTGAATTATGCACATTTACAGTTAATAGAAAGTATTCAGACCCCTTTAAATGTTTCACTCTTTGTTTCATTGCAGCCATTTAGTAAATTCAAAAAAGTTTATTTTTTTCTCATTAGTGCACACTCTGCACCCCATCTTGAATGAAAAAAAGCAGAAATGTAGGCATTTTTGCAAATTTATTAAAAAAGAAAAGCTGAAACATCACATGGTCATAAGTATTCAGATCCTTTGCTCAGTATTGAGAAGAAGCACCCTTTTGAGCTAGTACAGCCATGAGTCTTCTTGGGAATGATGCAACAAGTTTTTCACACCTGGATTTGGGGATCCGCTGCCATTCTTCCTTGCAGAACCTCTCCAGTTCCGTCAGGTCGTATGGTGAATATTGGTGGACAGCCATTTTCAGGTGTCTCCAATGACCCCAAAGAAGGAGTTGAGCCATCTCAAGGAGTATGACAAGGAAATGGACAGCATGTGACTTAAATATGAGTGCCTGAGCAAAGGGTCTGAATACTTATGCCCATGTGATATTTCAGTTTTTCTTTTTTAATAAATTTGCAAAATTTTCTATATTTCTAGTTTTTTCAGTCAAGATGGGGTGCACAGTGTACATTAATGAGAAAAAAATGAACTTTTTTGAACTTACCAAATGGCTGCAATGAAACAAAGAGTGAAAAATTTAAAGGGGTCTGAATACTGTACCCACTGTATATACTATAGGTTTCAGGTATCACATAATACTCTATCGTAAGTACATGGATAAAACGTTCAGTTATGTAGCCCCCCTATCTGTATTACTTTACATAGGTTTTTTCCCTTGCTGAGATTAACCATGTGCTATGAAAAATTGTGCCAGCTACTCATTTGCAGCATACAGCAATCTCACACATTCATTTAAAGTTTAAAGTAAATCATTAATATGTTAGGGGAGTCGAGCGAAGCCCAATATATGTAGACCGACAACTTATTTTGTTTATGAATTTGTAATCAAAACTAAGAATGGAATAAGCACAGGTAAATTCAATGCAAGATTTATATCTATTTACTCCTCATTTTGGTTTACAAACACAGATCAAAATGTTGTTGTGTGAAAGTGGCTCAAAAGGTAAGTGAAAAGCCTTTATGTCATGATCCAGGAGGGGGTTTCGCTTTGGCCCATCCTGGTCAGACAGGGGGTTAATTGTTTCTGCCTGTCTCTGGCAGAGGGTGGCTATTTAATGCTCACTGGACCTAGGTCCGGTGTCAGTTATACTCCTGCCCTCGGCTGAGTTAGTTGACCTCTTGTGTACATGTGCCTTGTGCCTGATAACTTGTTGCTTGTTTGGTTTTGATCCGGTTCTGTCGCTGTTATGAGTTCTGCCTGTCCCTCTTGTACCGCACCACCCTCTCGTGTATGACTCTCTGCTTGTGACTTGACTATTCTCTGCTCATCCCTTTTGTACCGCACTGCCCTCTCGTGTATGACCTCTGCTTGTCTGACCTGCGTTTTCCTCTCCTCTACTGCAGCATTCCTGCAGTAGGTACATTACATCATCTGCAGTAGTAGGACACTAAGCCCCGCCCCCTGCAGTCACATGATCGTAGGTCCTGGTACTCCTTACTATTTTCTGTGCCTCAGGTCCTGTCTGCTTAAACCTTCACTACCGTATTGGGCCCCGTGCTCTCCCGCAGTGTGGGTAAGTCATCCTGCTCAGCCGTGGCAGTTACTGACGCTGACAGGATCCTGACACTTTACTAGAATTTGAAATGCAATGTTACGATACTGGTGTAGCACTGTGGGAATCTAGTGGCCGGAGGAGCATGAGCAGAGAACAGCAAGCGGTAATAGAAGTTATTGGAGATAGCAAAGAAGTTGTAGGAAACAATCCAGAGATAAGTGAGAACAGTCTGGATAAGAAAGCTCAGGAGCTGGAGACAGTAACTAAACTAATATCTAGAAACAATATTAAAGCAATGAGTGAAAGATCCTTTAAGTAGACCCAATCAGGAAACAAGATGGATTCCAGAGCTTCAGAATCTGCCATCTTAGTAAGGGCAATTGTGGAACACAACAGTAACTTCCAGTGGAAAGGAGTAGGACTGCAGCATAATTAATGTGAACAATAGCAGGGACTAGTGGTTAATCTGTAGGACAACAGGAATCTTGAAATGCAATGGAGAAAATTCTGAGCATGACTGACCCTATTCTGTTATTCAACTTCTGATAACAAATAGTATCTTTGTTAGTAGTATGTCCTAGAGCCCTCAAGATCCCTATGGGGAATGTGGTGGTGACTGACAGATGGACTCCCATTCTTTATTTTGAAAACTCCAGTCTTAGCTATGTATCCTCAAAGGGCTCCCTCAAACACCCTCTTTTACAGTGTTTTTAAACATATGCAAAAAATGTGATGTGTCATGTCTCATGTGTCATCCTATTTAACATTTTTGAAGGTGATTTTTAATTTTTTTTTTTACTTCTCAGGCATGGATTTTTTCTAGCGTGTTTGCTGAAATCTAAGAGGAAAATACCAGAACACTACACTAAGATAACATGTTTTTATTTTATATAACATTCAGCAATAAAATGTAAACATCAAATAGCTACAATAATTGTGTCATGTGGCTACTTTAAACTAACCGTTGATTGGCTTCACTTTTCATTTTCACTATTCTATCAGAGTAGAAGACCAGGACTTAATTAGGTTTGTGATTTTTTACTTTTATTATGGCTACTTTATGTAGCGCCTCCGTCTTGGTTGGTCCCTGTCTGCTCCACGGCTCTCGCCTGTTGCCTTGGGGCTGCCACTTCAGCATGGTGCCTGGCGGGGTTGCCAGTCTCCTGGGGCTCCTGTCCAGAGTCCCACAGTGCCTGCTCCTGCTGCTGCTTCTTGGACACTGCGCGTGTTCCACAGGTCTCCAGGTGTGCCTCTCAGGGCGCGTGCGCACTCCCGGTCTCTCAAAGAGACAGCGCTCCATTTTCAAAAATAGGTTTCAGCCAATGACTGATTGACTTGTACTATTTCAGGCACCTCTGCCCTTAGGGAGGTGCCTGAGCAACAAGTGTTTCCTGTTGCTAGCTCTCAGGCTCCTGTTCCTGCATGTCAATTGCTCTGCTGCATATTGCTAATACTAGTTTGTCTCCTCAGTGTGCCCTACGTGACTTCCCATGCCTTCTGGGACTACACCAGCACCCCCTGCATCTCTCGGTGCCAGCAGCTGCCCGCTACCCACTTCTGCCGTTCATATCCTGCCTGGCTCTCCACTACTTGCAATACCTGCCTGCCCACCAGTCCAGTCGATTCAGCTTCCATGTACCCAAGGTCTAACTGTAGGTATCACCTAGCGTTTCCTGCACTTTATATTCTGGCCCTGTCTGAGGAATCTTACTATGGAAGTCTGGTACTCGGATAGTCACGTCCCCTTTGGAGCCCCCCGGCCAGTGGTCCCGTGGTTCCACAAAAATTTCAATAAATGAATGTGCACTTCACCATCTGTGCCTCAGTTTCCATTCATTACACTTTAGCTGTTAGAATAACAGGATGTCTGTGGAGATTCTCTACGCTGTAGAATAGAAATGAGACGTAGATCCGGGCATGATGAACTGAAAGAAGGTGGATTATTTCAAATGACCACATCTATACCTGTGTTCATTTCCTGATGAAGAAGTAACCTTATACTTCGAAACACATTGAATAAACCACCATCTTCAGTTCAGCAAACCTGGATCTATGTCTAATCTCTAATCAGCAATGCTGAAAATATCCACAGGCATCCCATTTTGTGCTACTGATATGGTCACTTGGTGACCCATGCATCTGCTGCAGCTGACATTCCTATAAATACATTTGTTTGCCCTAACAAATGATACAATAGGTTAGTATAATCTGAGAAATAACTTAATCTATCATATAAGACCCGTTTGTTTACTTTAGCTGTTAAGAAGATGTTGTACAGTAGACAACCCCTTTAATTTATCTGACCCCCCCAAAAAAAAATCAAAAGGAAAAAGAAAGGCTAAAAAACTCACAATAAGAAAATAGGCAAAATTATCACAAACAAGCAATAATTATGTCATGTTACTACTGAAAACTAATCGCTTCAGTTTTCTCTCTTCTGTCAGAACAGATGACCAGGAGGTAAGTACCGTATATAAGCCGAGTTTTTTTTAACACATTTTTAATGCTGAAGTGGCGGAGCAGAGGATCACAGGAGGCAGGATTCCAGGATAAGAAGGCCGTGCATACCAGGATAGGGATGAGGAGAACATGCAAACCAGGATAGAGATGAGTGGGTCATGCAAACCAGGATAGGGATGAGTGGACCATGCATACCAGGATAGATATTTGGAGCCATGCATACAAGGATGGGGATGAGGAGGCCGTGCATAGCAGGATGGGGATGAGGGGACAATGTATACCAGGCATATACTCAAGTCAATAATTTTTTTTTAGTTTTTAGTGGTAAAATTAAGTGCCCCGGCTTATTTTCAGGTTGGCTTACACTTGAGTATATACGGTAAGTAAACATGTGATTTTTAAAAAATGTTATTATGCCCTCTTCAGCTGTTAAAAATGTTTTGTACAAAAAGAAACTCCAGCTCACAGTTGATATTTCCTATGCTGTCAAGTGCTATAACAGTGCTAATTTAACATGAACGTTTTTTATATGCCCTTTATATTATTTTCATCTGAGAAAAGAAGATTGTTTGCCTGTTGAGCTGGATAGTTTATCCTTCTTTTCAAAAATTTTGCTATACTGTGGCTCAAGTTATCAGATAATGTATTGTTGGTAAAAGCTCATTTACTGTATGTGGAAAAGGGCATAATAGAGCTATTTACTCAGCAAGCCATTGAAAGTGAATCCACTCACGAAGCAATGGAAACAAGTTCTGATTTTGATTATTTCATTTGTATTTTTTTATCAATTTTATGTTTAATATTAGTGTATTTATTTATTATAAAAAACCATGGAGACATCAATTTCTTTTTTTGCAGATTATGGAGCAAAATGCTTTTTTTAAGAACTGTTCATGAATTTCTGGATGGATGGCAACCTTGATGGTATGTTGATAGGTGGCACAAAAAAAGACAATTCTTTAACTTATTAATTGCAAAAATATGTTATTTTTACCAAAAAATATTTTGAATGAATACAAAGAAGCCATTCATACCTTTAACCACATGTGTGGTGACATGGGAGGTCAGCAGGCGTCCAGGTCTGCCAGCCAGAGCTGCATGGACCAGGGATCATACTGCCAAATGCCCGCTCTCCCTTTAACGTGGGCATAACGCTACTCAGACAACACAGGGTGAGGTTAAAACAGTGTGGCAATTCTTTATTAACTACAAAACAGGCAGCTAACACGTAGAACAGTGCCAGCAAAATACCCCAAGATGGTGCACATTACAGAGTCTCACCCTTCTGCTGACTCGCCAGGATAATAGCAGCTGTTACTTTAGAGCTTCCAGAGTCAGCTACCCAATCTGTGGCATGCAGAGAGAAGGTAATGACAAGCATTAGGAGGAGATGACAGTCCATTCAGGTACAAGGCCAGTTGACCAGAGGATCACAAGCTGGCTTCATCTTCCAGTGTCGACTACCCTCCCTGTGGCACACACACAGAGGAGGTAATGACAAGCTTAGGAAGATGGCAGTCCATTGAGGTACAAGGCTAGTTGAGCCAAGGTTCACAACCTGGCTTTTCCAAACATCTCCATGGAGCCAGAGGAATGGCGAGTCCCAATCCTGGCTTTCTACAAACGTATCCATGGTTCAGAGATGGTCAATGGAGCAGATCTGTATTCTTCCAACTGGGACCGAGGTACCCTAGGTTGTTTCCTGTAGAATGATAAATCTGTGTCCCTCGTGATGGGCCATGATATATTGGCAGCAGTCCTGTAGGGTCCCCTGGATGTTTGGATGTCTTGGCAGAATCTCTGGCTGTCTCTCAGCCTCTCTGTCTCTGAGCCTCTGTCATAGAATAATGATATAGAACGGTCAGTGGAGCACTGAGAATACAAAACCACCACACTTGATTCTTGTTTAGCCCACAACGAGTTTCAATGGTAACTCAGTCTTCATCAGGTAACAATTTATTACTACTACAAAACAGGAAGGGGTATATATATGACAAGGAACCAATCAAATGATCCCAGCAACAATCACATGATTGATCTGTCACATGACAAGTATGATTACATAGGAAGGAAAACAGCAATAAAAATAGAGGATAAAAACATAAAACAAGATTAAAATAAAGTTAAGAACATACATATAGCTAAAGAATACATGGAAGACTAAAATATGTATTAAAAATATATAAAAGGAAGAAATAAAATTTCCTCGTCACTTTCTCAATAGGCAAATTCAATCCCTCAGGAGCCAATGTGCCTAGCTTGAATATCCAAAAATTTTCATGATTAATTAGACTGCTAAAGCAATCAGATACAGTATCCGGTTTATAATCAATAATGGTTAATTTTAATAATTTTGGGTCCTTCTGGTGCGTGGTGAGAAAGTGCTTGGACAGGCTATGAAGTGGAAAGCCATTGCAGATATTCTGGCGGTGTTTATCAGGACCGGCATATTCTATCTCCACTATTTTAGGGAAATTGAATTTTCAGCAGATTTGTGAAATGAATGTCCCTTATTATGGATGGGGATTTGAAGAGGCACACAGGTATAATAAATGTAAGATGCAGAGAAAAAAATAACTAGCACTCACCTCACTGCTGCTCACTGTCTGTCGTGGTCAGAAGTCCTGGCATGTCAAAGTCATGGTGCACATCATGATATCATAATGTTGCAAGCTTACAATGTTCATATGAAGAGACAACCTGGGCCTTGTCTTGTCTGGAAGTCGAGGTCTAGCATGAAGAGGCTCAGAGTTTCTTTACATGGCAGGCGTAGGACGAGAGAGAAAGTACCGTACAGAGGCAGCTAGCAGTAGAGATAGCCAGAGAGGTGAACATTTAAGTAAGTATTCATTTTGTTTCTTTATTTTTAACCATTTTCCAGTCTATGTTCCATCAAAATAACAGGGTCCCGTCACACACAGCGATCTCGCTAGCGAGAGCGCTGATTTTGTGACACATCAGCAATCTCGCCAGCGAGATCGCTGTGTGTGACAGGGATCAGCGACCGGCCCCCCTGCTGGTTATCGCAGATTGTGCTCGGGCGGCTTGGGCCGTTTTTCAATTGCTGGTCTCCCGCTGCCCAGCGCACATTGCTGCGTGTGGTAGCAAGAGACCAGCGATCAGCGATGCTGGACGCTGGTTTCTAATGTAAACGTCGGGTATCCAGGAGCCACGGCTCCTGGATACCTGCTGTTTACCTTGGAAACCGGCGTACACGCTGGTTTCCAAGGTAAACAGCGGGTATCCAGGAGTCGCGCGGCTCCTAGATACCCCATGTTTACCTTGGAAACCAGCATGTACGCCAGTTTCCAAGGTAAACAGCGGGTATCCAGGAGCCGCGGCTCCTGGATGCCCGACGTTTACATTAGAAACCATCGTCCAGCGTCGCTGGCCCTGATCGCTGGGGCTGTCTATGTGACAGCTCACCAGCGTTCAGCATAACGATGTCCCAGCGATCCCATCATGTCGGATCGTTGGTGGGATTGCTGGGACATTGTTATGTGTGACGGGGGCTTTAGCTAGCTGCCATTTGTCAACCAGCTTTCCACCAACAGCCATGTTCATAGCAGTACCAGTTTGTCGCATTGTGAAAGCAATACTGCCAGCAGTGTATTTTGTTAGCAAGGACAACCCCAGGTGGGCAGGATGTTGTGTGATGAAACAGATTTTACTGACAATATACAGCGCTGTGTCAGTGTAACTCCTTCATTGGTGCCACATTACTGTGTGGAAGAAAGGCCTGGCAATCTACTTCTCTATTATACTCAACTTGATGGAGGTACAACTAAAAGAATTATAATGCTTAAAGATATGCCCCTAGGTCAGAAGGCACTCAACAAGCCACTGGGGAAGAGCTGATGGGTGACTTGATTATGAGCAATGCTCATGACGCGCCATGAACAAAGCCAAAAAATCTTTAGAGACATCATCAGATTCAGGAAGGTACAAACTGTGAACCAAGGCAAACCCAACCTTGTAAAAGCTGAAATGGAAGGAACAGGACTCAAAGTTGGAGAAGCAAAATGATCTCAATCTGGACATTTTGAGTAAAATGGATATTAGGGTTACTAATCTGGCAATGACAACCAATGACAAAATGGGGTTGCTTTTATTCTCAATCAAAGATTGGCAGGCACTGTCCTGAAGTACCATGCAGTCAGTGATAGAGTCACATCATTTTGAATACAATGAGCCAAGGAGGAGGACATTGAAATTTTCTACAATCAAGTTCAAAAGTAAATTTACAAAATGCCAAAATAAGACTGATTATCATGGGGGACATAAATATCAAAGTGGGCCAAGGCAAACATGGAACTGCTATTGGAAACTTTGTACTTGGTGAACGAAAAAAAGGCTGAAGGAAAATTAATTTACTTTTGTATGAAAAATTAACTGTCCAAAATGAAAACATTCTTCCAAAATCACAGAGACTCTACACATGGACATCATCTAACAGGACCTATGAGAACTAGATTTACTACATATGTGTTCGCCAAAGATGGAGGTTGTCTATCATTACCATGAAAACAAGGCCAGCTAACCATGAAACTTTTACATCAAATATTAGCGTCAAGCTGTACTAACAGACTAGATAACAGTCTGTTTACAACTTTGAAGTTCTGGTTTCAGTTTGCAAAAAGCCATGAAGAGGACAAAGCTAGCATGTGGAAGCAGGTGCACTGGTCTGATGAGACCAAAGCAAAACTTTTTGTCCTAAATATAAAACACTATGTGTGGCAGAAAATAACACAGCAGACGAACCAGTAGTGTTGAGCATTCCGATACCGCAAATATTGGGTATCGGCCGATATTCACGGTATCAGAATTCCGATAATGAGTTCCGATACTTTTAGCATATCGAATACTGGAATCGGAAGTTCCCATAATGCTATGAGCCAGTTTGATTTGATTCAGTCAGTGAGGAATCCTAAGAAGTGTGGACACATCCTGTTAGGCATGTAGGCATGTTAACTAATGGCATGGCTGTGATTGGCTGCTGAAATGATGTCATGATGCACTATAAAAGCCGCCGCCATTTTGGGTTCACTCTGCTGTGAATTCAGTTAGGGACAGGACGCTGCTCTTGTGACTTTGAGGGACAGTTAGAAATATCGATTTGCTAGATTGTGCTTTACCCAGGCTAGTTTAGCAACCCCTGTGAGAAGCTTTCTTTTGCCTTGCAGCGCTGCTCACAGCTGTCTGTAAGGTCTGTGTGAGTGCAGCTCACACTGTAGTGTGTCCTGCAGCCACCTCTGGTTGTAGGCCGCTCAGCGTGCGTCACTGCCTCATACATATTTATTTTTGTTTTATTGCTGATCATTTTTCATTAATTCTCTTATTAGTGTGCATCCATCCGTATCCATCTACATTGGTTGCAAACACTATATAGGAGCAGACAGCGGAGCCTTTCTGCAGCCTTTCAGTGCTAGTGCACAGTTCTCTGCACTGTTCACGGCTGTCTGTGAGGTCTCTGTGTGTGAGTGCAGCTCACGCTGTAGTGTGATCTGCAGCCACCTCTGGTTGTAGTCCGCTCAGCGTGTGTCACTGCCTCATACATTGTTCTTTTTTGCTGTAGTGCTGCTTATTTTTCCTGAATTTCTCCTATTAGTGTGCTTCTATCTGTATCCAGCTAGATTGGTTGCAAACACTATATAGGAGTAGATAGAGGAGCCTTTTTTCTGGCTTGTGCCCTGCAGCCCCAGCTAGATTAGTATTAGCCTATTTTTGGAGCCACATCTATTGCATTGTTGGGTAACTTCCTGCATTGTAATAGCTCCAAAAAGTTTGTGATACTATCGCTTTCACATCTTTGGTCATATCCTTTTTGTTTTTTTCAAAAAAAAAAACACGTAAATAAAGTTCACCAAACACTCAACTTTACAGTTGTGTAGGCCACATTAGCTCATATTAAAGTGTAGTCCACACACTTTATAAAATTAGTGTTTCTTATACCTGTTAGCAGCTGTTTAGGAATAAGCACACTAAGCATTACTACTTTTCTGCCTATCTTTATCAGTCTACCAAGATGAAGAAGGCAGGGACTAAGGCACGTGGTCGTGGGCATGGAGTTTCAGAAGGGAGAGGACATGGGGATTCTGTGCCTGCTGTGGGCACCAGTGACTCAGCATCCCCCAGTTTTACCAGGGAACAGTCCTTTATGCGCAGCTTTGTAGGGCCTCGCCGTACCCCACTGCTGTGGGATGAACAAATTGAAGCCATTGTCAGATGGATGGCAGCTAACGCATCGACTTCAATTACTTCCACTTCCTCTCAGGGACAGAGCACTGAAGAGCAACCATCTGTCTCTTCACCACCTGCCAAATTGCCCAGGCAGTCAGAGAGCCCTGGACAGGAGCCATCTCTACTTCTGTTCTTTGAATCTCTTGGCTTGGAAACAAGGGGTCAGCCAAGCAGCATTCTAGAATGTGAAGAAGAGGGAGTATGCAGTGATGCGCAACTGCTTTGTCCCTCTGAATCTGAAGAGGCGGGTGGGCCAGTGCCTATGATCAGCACACCTCACTACGCATCTGATGATGAGACTCAGGTGCCACTTTCTGGTGCGTACTGTGCTGGCGAGACTACCCAGGAGAAGCAGGTGTTTGAAGAGGGTAGTGTCGATGATGAGGTCCTTGACCCATCATGGCGTGAGGAACAGGAAGGTGGTGGGAGCAGCTCTGAGGAAGAGATTCCCCAAACGACCAAGACAGGAGGGAGGGGGAGGGGGCAGACTTGGTTGCCTGTAGCCTCCACTTCGGCACCCATTGGGAGCATTTCTCTTCCAAAACCCAAAACGAGCGCTCCCAGGATTTGCAATGCATGGTCCTTTTTTGACACAGTTGCAGATGACATTTGGTTTGTAAAATGCAAGCTGTGTAATCAGAAAGTCAAAAGAGGGAAAAGTGTCAGCAACCTCAATACCACAAATATGTGGAAACATGTGCGGACCAAGCACGTGGTGGAGTTACAAAGACACACTGAAGACGTAGGCCAATCTTCAGCACCACCTACCACCTCTTCAGCTCGTGATGTAGCCTCTTCCTCCAGTTCACACACAGCTGGTTCGGATTCCTCACAGGATCGCCATAGAAGAACCTCTGGCACTGTTGTCCAGAGACCCAGTGACATTCCACCCACAGCACCACGTTCCCTGTCATCCTCACACTCCTAGGCCACTCTACAGCCATCGGTAGCACAGGCATGGGAGAAAAGGCAGCCATACTCGGCAAATCATCCCCGAGCACAGGCTCTGAATGCTGGCATTGCAAAACTACTGGCCCTTGAAATGCTCTCATTCAGGCTGGTGGAGACTGACACCTTCCGTAACTTCATGGCATTGGCAGTCCCACAATACACCATGCCCAGCTGCTTTTATTTCAGCAGACAAGCCGTCCCTGCCCTGCAAAAGCATGTGGAGGGAAAAATTAAACATGCGCTACTAAACGCCGTCAATAGCAAGGTCCACCTGACCACCGATGCGTGGACCAGTAACCATGGACAGGGACGATACCTTTCCCTCACTGCCCATTGGTTCAATGTTGTGGAGCCGGGTACAGATCTTGAGAGTGGCACTGTACATGCTCTGCCAACTCCAAGGATTGCAGGAATCCAGTCTGTACACATTGACTCCTCCTCATACTCCAGTTCCTCAGAATCAGCGCTGCAGGAGCCGTCACGATCTACCTCCACATGGACCCATGAACGCTTACCTGTTACAACCGATATGAGCACAGCCGTAGACAAACGTCAACAGACCGTACTGAAATTAATTTCTTTGGGGAATCAAAGCCACACAGTGCAGGAGCTCTGGAATGCCATCAAGCAGGAGAGCGATGTGTGGTTTGTGCCAGCGAATCTCCAGCCAGGCTTGGTAGTGTGTGACAATGGTCGAAATCTGATGGCAGCTCTGGGCCTAGGCAATCTCACTCACATCCCATGTCTGGCACATGTGCTCAACTTGGTCATGCAGAGGTTTCTGAGGGACTATCCGGATCTTGATGCACTGCGGCACAAGGTCCGCATAGAGTGCGCTTACCTTCGGCATTCCAGCATGGCAAGATCGCGCATTGCAGCTCTGCAGCGCCGATTCCACCTTCCGGAACATCGCATCATATGTGACCTACCCGCCAGGTGGAATTAAATGTTACATATGTTGGAACGGTTGTGTGAGCAGCAGGCAGCAGTAATGGAGTACCAGCTGCATCAGGCGCAAACAAGTCGCACTGCGCGCCGGTTACACTTCATCACCACTGAGTGGGCCCCTATGAAGGGCATCTGCCACGGTTTGCGTGCCTTCGATGATTCCACTCGGATGGCGAGTGCAGATGATGCACTAGTCAGCATGACTGTCCCCCTTATCTACCAGCTTCAAAAAACACTGCAAGCACTAAGGGAGGAGGTTTTGGAAGAGGTGGAGGATGAGGAGTCACAAATGCCATCTGCTTCTGGACAGTCTGCGCAGCGTGGTTCCTCACAAAGGCCTAAGCAAGGGACACTTTGTGAGGAGGATGAGAAGTCAATGGAGGAGGAAGACATCTCTCCAGAGGAGGGAGGTACACAATGCTCTAGTAGTCAGTATGTAGAGCGAGGGTGGGGTGATGCAGAGCAGGCAGAGATGACGCCTCAAGCAGGGGACAGCGTTTCTTGGCCAGTTGGGAGTCTGCAGCACATGGTTGATTTCATGCTGCAATGCCTGAGAAACGACCGCCACATCGCCCACATTCTCAACACGGCTGATTATTGGGTGTACAACCTCCTAGATCCTCGCTACCGGGACAACTTGCAAAGCCTCATAACACCGTTGAACCGGGAACGTAAAATGCGGGAGTACCAAGACACACTGGTGCATTCCATCATGTTCTCCTTTCCACCCGAGAGCAGTGGTGCTAGTGCTTTAAAAAACAGCTCTGTGCATCGAGGCAGTGGAGGAAGCTCTGCACAAAGAGGGAGCAGAAGCAGCGCCTCAGCACAAAGCAAGACCAGTATGGCCAAAATGTGGCAGTCTTGTGTGCCCACCACAAATGTCTACACCATCACAGACGGCTCCAGTCAGCAGGAGGCAACGTTTCCGTCAGATGGTGACAGACTACATGCCTTGCCCTCTCAATGTACTCCCAGACGGCTCTTCCCCCTTCAAGTTTTGGGTCTCTAAGCTGGATACCTGGCCAGAGCTTAGCCAGGATGCATTGGAGGTGCTGGCTTGCCCTGCTGCTAGTGTATTATCAGAACGCGTCTTTAGTGCCGCAGGTGGTGTACTAACAGACCGTCGCATGCGACTATCCTCTGATAACGTTGACCGGCTTAATTTTCTGAAAATTAACAAGGCCTGGATCTCACCTGAATTTGCCAGTCCTCTTCAGGATTAAATAATTGGTTGGCAACAGTATCTACACTCACTGGCCACTTTATTAGGTACACCATGCTAGTAACGGGTTGGACCCCCTTTTGCCTTCAGAACTGCCTCAATTCTTCATGGCAGAGATTCAACAAGGTGCTGGAAGCATTCCTCAGAGATGTTGGACCATATTGACATGATGGCATCACACAGTTGGCGCAGATTTGTCGGCTGCACATCCCTGATGCGAATCTCCCGTTCCACCACATCCTAAAGATGCTCTATTGGATTGAGATCTGGTGACTGAGGAGGCCATTTGAGTACAGTGAACTCATTGTCATGTTCAAGAAACCAATCTGAGATGATTCGAGCTTTATGACATGGCGCATTATCCTGCTGAAAGTAGCCATCAGATGTTGGGTACATTGTGGTCATAAAGGGATGGACATGGTCAGCAACAATACTCAGGTAGGCTGTGGCGTTGCAACGATGCTCAATTGGTACCAAGGGGCCCAAAGAGTGCCAAGAAAAAATTCCCCACACCATGACACCACCACCACCAGCCTGAACCGTTGATACAAGGCAGGATGGATCCATGGTTTCATGTTGTTTACGCCAAATTCTGACCCTACCATCCGAATGTCGCAGCAGAAATCGAGACTCATCAGACCAGGCAACGTTTTTCCAATCTTCTACTGTCCAATTTCGATGAGCTTGTGCAAATTGTAGCCTCAGTTTCCTGTTCTTAGCTGAGAGGAGTGGTACCCGGTGTGGTCTTCTGCTGCTGTAGCCCATCTGCCTCAAAGTTCGACGCACTGTGCATTCAGAGATGCTCTTCTGCCTACCTTGGTTGTAACGGGTGGCAATTTGAGTCACTGTTGCCTTTCTATCAGCTCGAACCAGTCTGCCCATTCTCCTCTGACCTCTGGCATCAACAAGGCATTTCCGGCCACAGAACTGCCGCTCACTGGATTTTTTTTCTTTTTCGGACCATTCTCTGTAAACCCTAGAGATGGTTGTGCGTGAAAATCCCAGTAGATCAGCAGTTTCTGAAATACTCAGACCAGCCCTTCTGGCACCAACAATCATGCCACGTTCAAAGGCACTCAAATCACCTTTCTTCCCCATACTGATGCTCGGTTTGAACTGCAGGAGATTGTCTTGACCATGTCTACATGCCTAAATGCACTGAGTTGCCGCCATGTGATTGGCAGATTAGAAATTAAGTCTTAACACACAGTTGGACAGGTGTACCTAATAAAGTGGCCAGTGAGTGTAGATCTCCTGTTGTGTTCATGTTTCTACCACCTGAACCATAATCCCTGGGCTCCAACACGACAAGTTGCTGCTCGGAAGTGCCGTCTGCACAGAGAAAAACACTAGCTCCTGTGTTAATGGGGTTCAGTAACGCCAGCTGCTCCCCTGCTGTGTGTCCGGCAATATCTCCTGCTCCCTCCACATTCACACTACAACATCAGATATTAAACTTGCTTCAATTAGGCCTCAGCCTACACCATGATTGATCCTGGGCTCCAACACTGCCAGTTGTTGCTCGGAAGTGCCGTCTGCACAGAAAAAAACACTAGCTCCTGTATAAGTGGGGTTCAGTAACGCCAGCTGCTCCCCTGCTGTGTGTACGGCAATATCTCCTGCTCCCTCCACATTCACACTACAACATCAGATATTAAACTTGCTTCAATTAGGCCTCAGCCTACACCATGATTGATTCTGGGCTCCAACACCACCAGTTGTTGCTCGGAAGTGCCATCTACACAGAGAAAAACAGTAGCTCCTGTGTTAGTGGGGTTCAGTAACGCCAGCTGCTCCCCTGCTGTGTGTACGGCAATATCTCCTGCTCCCTCCACATTCAAACTACATCAGATTTTTTACTTGGTCCAAGTAGGCCTCAGCCTACACCATGATTGATCCTGGGCTCCAACACTGCCAGTTGCTGCTCAGAAGTGCCGTCTGCACAGTCAACATATGCTCCAGTGTTATTGGGGTTCAGTAATGTCAGCTGATCCCAAGCTGTGTGTACGGCAATGTCTCCTGCTCTGTCCACACTCGCACAACTAAAGATTTTAAACTTGCTGCAATTAGGACTCTTCCTTCACTCTGTTTGAACTGTAATCCCTGGGTTCCAACACCGCCAGTTGCTGCTCAGAAGTGTCTTTGGCACAGGTAGTCCTTCCTGGCCAGCCTGGTTCCAGCACGCCAGCTGTTTCCGAGAAGTGTCAACGTCACTTTGTCACCAATATGTTGTCCTGTCGTGTTGCGGTCGGGTTAGCCGACTCTATGGTGCCTGCAGTTTAGGTGCTTCCTATGTGGGCTGCGGGTTCTGGCAATAAAGGCTGGTTCCATAGTGCCAATAGGACAAGCACCCCTTGTAGGACTGTGGGTTTTGGTAACTGCGGCCGGCTCGCGGCCTTGCAACTTTGTTTTTCATGGTTACCTTCTGCTACCCATCCGGGTTCCAGCACCGTCAGCTGGTTCTCGGCAGTGCCTTTGGCTTAGGTGCCTCCTTCTCGGTATCCGAGTTCCAGCAATGTCTGCTGGTCCTTGGTAGTGCTTTCTAGCACAGGTACCTCCTGCTTAGTAACCATGTTCCAGTACCATCAGCTGGTCCTCGGTAGTTCCATTGGCTCTTGTTCCTTCTGCTACCTATCCGGGTTCCAGTACCATCAGCTGGTTCTCGGCAGTTTCTCAGCCTTCTTGTACCTTCTGCTACATTTCCAAGTTCAAACTTTTTGAAATGGTTTTTGATAATCACTCTGGATCTCCCTGACGACGACCCTGAAGACCACCCCAAAGAAGACCAAAAAGAAGACCCTGAAGAAGATGACCAAGAGCACAAAGAACATGAAGACAACCACCAAGATACAGAACAACAAGAGACAGAAGACCAAGAAGCAGAAGAACAAAAAGCAGAACAAAAAGCAGTAGAACATTAAGCGTAAGACTAAAAATCAGAGCAAAAGATATTATCTAAATTATAAGCAGAAGAAGACTAAGCAGTGTATGGGGGTGAGTAGGTTCCTCCTCATGGTGCCCCTGGAAAATGCCTGCTGCTGCAGGCCAAACTGAACGTGGACAAATCCTGTTGTACATCTTTTGTGACAGGCAGAGCGGCTGGTGTAATCTTCAAACTTTTATAGATAACAACTACAGGAATGCCTGTCACAAATAAGAATATGATGAAGAAGAATAGGAAGAAGATGAAGAAGTAGAATATGAAGAATAATAATAGTTGAATAAGAAGAATATGAAGAATGTAAAAAAAAGAATAATAGGAAGAAGGTGAAGAAGAAGATGAATAAGGTGAAGAAGAAGTTGATGAAAAAGATGCTGCTGAGGATCATCAAGGAGAAAGTGTGGGAGAAGTAAAAAAGTTGAAGAGCATGGAAGTAGTGAAACATACATATATGACAAAATATAAAAAAGGTTAACATCGTCAATATCTTTGTAACTCCGAACGTCTTAAAAAAAAAACTATTCCTGCTATTCCATTTGATTGGGCTAAACCTCTATGTCTTTAATGTATGTAACCAGTGGCGCTGCGTAGAGGATATAACAGCTGCAAATTAACAGACAACACCACCTAATTGTCTGAATAATAAAACAATTAAAATATATAAATAAATAATTGCGCTAATATTGTCCACATAAGTTAAATTCCTCGCTTCCAAAATGCAATTAGAAACCATCTAAAAAGGTGTAATAAGTGACTTTCATCTAGATTTATAAAATGAAGGAAGCAGTAAGCTCCTGAAACGCGTAGGATTGTTTTTTTGGTCCTGTTAGCTTTCCTTAAGCCGATCACGTGACGACCTAACATGTGACTGTGACGTCACGCAAGGACCTGCACCTTGCCGGCTCTAATTACATCTCCCGGCACATGATCCGCTTCTGACGGTGGGTTAGCATCGGAGAGCAGGGCGATTGCTACCGGCCGGAGCATCGCCCGACATTTTGGATTGTAGTAAAGGTGAACATATTTATTTATCTGCCCTCCGTTTGTGACTTCTACCATCACCACTGATATTGGTACCTGGAAGGAACTATCATCTGAGCACGTAGAAGCACAGTAAGGCTACTTTCACACATCAGGTTTTCGCCGTCAGGCGCGTTCCGGCGTCGTGCCGGAGCGCCAGATCCGGCAAATGTTTTGTAAAACCGGATGTGACGGATCCGGTTTTCTGCCGGATCCATCTTGCGCATGACAGCCAAAACCGGATCCGTCTCATCCGGTTCATCCGGTTCATCCGGTTTTCGATCCGTTTTTCGACGGATTACGCCGGATCCGGTTTTTAAAAACGCCCCTTGTGGCCTTCCGAACGGGATTGGCTACTGAAAAACTATATATACCGTGTTCCTACAGCCCTTCTTTGACAGGTTGTAGAGGAGAAAGTGCAGGTTGGAGAGAAGAGCAAGTGACTGACAAAGATGGATGTTGCGATTGGAAATATTTTGAAGAATTTGGCGGATTTTACAGCGGAGGCGAATCGTTTGAGGGTGATTGTTCTGGAGAAGGAGAGAGCGAGACAGCAGTGCATCAGGCATCGTAGACGACGTTTGTGGATCCACCCCATCGCAGCCAAGAGAATGACGCGTGGGGTCTATTCTACACTCTGCATGGACCTTAGACGAAACCCGGAGAAATTTTTTGGATATGTACGGATGAAAATGGAGAATTTTGATTACTTGGTGGAGCGCACTGCACACCTCATAAGAAAATCGGACACCTATTGCCGCTTCTCTGTTTCACCCGCAGAGCGTCTGATGGTGACTTTAAGGTAAGCCACATTTATTGGATATGCTCGCATCAGAGCACACTTTCACTGGAATCTTGTTGGTGGTAGTTTGTATCTCCAAGTGTTATAGCTGAGTTTTGGTATGTAATGCTGTTATTTTAAACTAATTGATTGTTTTTTAATTCCCCACAGATTTCTTGCAACTGAAGAATCCCTTTCGTCACTGCATTTCCAGTACAGACTCGGGATTTCCACCATATCTGGAATAGTGAAGCACACATGCCGTGCACTGTGGGACTCCTTAGCTGAAGAGTTTTTACCAGAGCCCACAATAGAGAGGTGGATTGAAATTTCTGAAAAAATTCAACAGATATGTCAGTTTCCGAACTGCTTGGGCGCTGTGGACGGGAAACATATCCGCATTGTAAAGCCAGCCGGATCGGGATCAGAATATTTCAATTACAAGAAATATTTTTCAATTGTCCTCATGGCCATCGCTGACGTGGAATACAAATTTATTGCTGTTGATATTGGGGCCTATGGTCGCTCAAATGACTCTCAAGTTTTCAAACTGTCTGCCATGGGGCAAAAACTGTATGGAAACACCTTCCAGTTCCCATCCCCTAGACCGCTGCCGCAAACATCTGGTCCACCTATGCCATTTGTCTGTGTAGGGGATAAAGCCTTCCAGCTGTCAGAACACCTTTTGAAACCGTACGGTAGCAGAGGATTGTCAAGAACAAAACGCATTTTTAATTACCGCCTCACAAGAGCAATAAGAATGGTTGAATGTACCTTTGGTATTCTGACAGCCAAATGGCGGGTCCTATTGACTGCGATCAACCTCAAGACAGAAACTGTGGACGAGGTGATCAAAGCTTGCGTGGTACTCCACAATTTTGTTATCTGCAAGGAACCGATTTCCATTGAGGACACCTCTGAAGAAACCACCTTGCAATATTACCAGAACATTACCACTAGAAGTTCTGTGACGGTTTCAGTAATGAGGGACAATTTTGCACTATACTTTATGTCACCTCAAGGCAGAGTACACTGGCAGGATGACAGAGTGTGAAAGATTTGTGCCCTTGACCAAACTTGTGTACCTTCTGTACCAACAGTATATACCTTTGCCAACCAAAGTTGGCTATCTTGTCATGGTCTTACTATTTTTACCTTTAGGCCACAGGTGTGTACCTGGTTGTGTTTTATGCAAAGTATTTCACCTTTTAACAAAAGTTGTGTACATTGTTAGGAAATCACCAACAATAAACACAACTTTTTAGGTGAAATACTTTGCTTCAAATACAACCAGGAACACAACTGTGGCAAAAAGCTAAAATTTACCCACAGTTATATACCTGGTTTTGAATACCTTTTTACCTTTGAAATACCCTGTATTTAACCTTTTTTTTAACATATTTCGCCGCAGAAAGAAATGACAGACAACCAGTGTAAACAATAATTTAACTTTTATTTAAATTTTTTTTTTTAGTAAACTGTTTTTAAAGTTAAAAAAACTTTTTTAATAAAGGTTTGAAACCATAAAACTGGTCATTTTTATTAAAATACACACATTATAAATTAGTGTAGTGTGGGGTGGAAATACTGCTGGAGGGGCTGCGGGACACTTCGACACTGGGAGTGTGGAGAGAGGAATGGGATCGTGGTGGGGAAGGAACAGTTAGAGGTGAAGGTGTGGAAAAAGCTAGAGAATGGGTGGACATGTGGGAGGCAGAACAGGTGGTGGGTGGTGGAGTGGAGGGTTGGGCAGGGACTGTAGGAGCAGATGATGTTGATGGAAAGTTGTATGGGGAAGGAGTTTAGTACGGGGAGGGAGTTTGGTATGGGGCAGGTTGCTGGAAGTGGGGAGATGTCTGGTACTGGGGAGGTTGCTGGTACTGGGGAGGTTGCTGGTACTGGGGAGGTGGCTGGTATGTAATAGGAGGGGGAGGATGGAAAGTGGCTGGAGGGGGTGCAGGTGGAGGAACTACTGGGGTGGGAGGAGGAGGTTGGGAGGTAACGTGCTGGAGAGCACCGTGGCATGAATGCATTACATGCATCTGCTGGCTAGGAGAGAGCGTTTCCATGCGCTCCACAACAGACCTGAAAAAGATGTGGTTTGGCGAAGATCTTGCTTCTGAATGCATGGTTGCAGAAGTGTCTTCACCTCCAGAATGCTGGAGTTGATCTGCTGAAAGCCTGCGGAGATTTGCTCTGACAAGACTTTTAGACAGTTCTGGAAAGATGCATTCAGATGCAAGAACTCTGGCGCATAAGTCTTTTCCTGACCCCTCTGCCGCTGCCGCCCAGTACCCGCAGGTGTACTAGAGGTGGCAGGGGCAGAAGGGTGGGGTAAAGGGAAAGCGATCTCCTCACCAGCAGCTTCATGTAATGTTGTCGGCCACGATGCTCCTGCGCTGGTGAATGGGACAGATGGCTGTAATGTGTGGGAAGGTGCAGATGAACCGGGGCGGTCGAAGTGTCCCTTGGTGCCGGTCTCCTCAGGGATCGCCTCAGAAGGGTCCAATCGTGCAGGCTCCCGAGTGCTGCTCACCGTGCTGTGGAATAAAGAGAAAAAAAAACAATTAAAATAGTGACATGGCATGGCCCTGGCTGAAAAATTTTTTTTTACATCTAAACATTTTTTTTAACATGTGGTGTGTAATATTTACCGGCTCCCTTTCTCTGACGAGATCGATGAGGTGGTCCACATCTATTCCTCCATCCTCACCGTCAGTCGGGAGCATGCTGTGAAGGCTGTTAAAGTAAAAGAGAAAAATAGCAAAATTAGTCACCACTAGAGTTGAGCGATACCGTCCGATACTTCAAAGTATCGGATCGGAATGGATCGGCCGATCTTTAAAAAAAGTATCGGTATCGCCGATTCCGATACCGGAAGTCCCATTCAAGTCTATGGGACTTCCGGTATCGGAATAAGAAAAACCCTGTTTTTGCCTTGTACAGCCTCTCTGGGGTCTGTACGGGCCTTTCGGGGGGCTGTGCCGGCCTGCCAGGGGGTCTGTGCAGGCTCCGGTGGTCTGTGCCGGCCTGCCGGGGGGGGCTGTGCCGGCCTGCCGGTGGTCTGTGCAGGCTCCGGTGGTCTGTGCCGGCCTGCCGGGGGGCTGTGCCGGCCTGCCGGTGGTCTGTGCAGGCTCCGGGGGGCTGTGCCGGCCTGCCGGGGGGCTGTGCCGGCCTGCCGGTGGTCTGTGCAGGCTTCGGGGGTCTGTGCAGGCATCGTCCGATGGGACTACAAGTCCCATCGGGCGATGCCTGCTACCATGACAGTGATTGACACATTAGCCAATGATGGGACAGTAGTAGTCCCATCATCCGGCTAATGTGTTAAATGTTAAAAAAAAAAAAAAAAAAATACTACATACATACATACTACATGCTACATACATACTACATGCTACATACATACTACATGCTACATACATACTACATATATACTACATGCATGCTACATACATACTACATGCTACATACATACTACATGCTACATACATACTACATATATACTACATACATACTACATACATGCTACATACATGCTACATACATACTGCATGCTACATACATACTACATACATACTGCATGCTACATACATACTACATACATACTACATACATACTACATGCATGCTACATGCATGCTACATACATACTGCATGCTACATACATACTACATACATACTACATGCATACTACATGCATGCTACATGCATGCTACATACATGCTACATGCATGCTACATACATACTACATGCTACATACATACCACATACATACTACATACATACTACATACATACTACATGCATGCTACATACATACTACATACATACTACATACATACTACATGCGTGCTACATACATACTACATGCATGCTACATGCATGCTACATACATACTACATGCTACATACATACCACATACATACTACATACATACTACATGCTACATACATACTACATATATACTACATGCATGCTACATACATACTACATGCTACATACATACCACATACATACTACATACATGCTACGTGCTACATACATACTACATATATACTACATGCATGCTACATACATACTGCATGCTACATGCATGCTACATACATACTACATACATACTACATGCTGCATACATACCACATATATACTACATACATACAATACATTCATACAATACATACATAGACATACAGTACATATAACATAGAGTAACATACTTACCAATACTTGTCACATTGTTCCCCGAAGCCATTGTCTTTTCCGGAATAAATATTAACATAACAAACCACAAAAATACTCACCCACGATCCGAAGCAGTCCACGAGTGTGTCCCACGACGATCTTGGGTAGAGAACTGCAGCATCAGATGATGCTGCCGTTCTCTACGGGCTGCAGGAATCCAATGACGGAAGGTAGGTATCCTTCCGCACTGTATTCCTCCACCACTTAAAAAAAAAAAAGTCCCTAGTCTCACTTTATGCCGTTGCTGCGTGGGAAATTCCCACACAGCAATGGCATAAAGTGAGACTAGGGACTTTTTTTTTTTTAAGTGGCGGAGGAATACAGTGCGGAAGGATACCTACCTTCCGTCATTGGATTCCTGCAGCCCGTAGAGAACGGCAGCATCATCTGATGCTGCGGTTCTCTACCCAAGATCGTCGTGGGACACACTCGTGGACTGCTTCGGATCGTGGGTGAGTATTTTTGTGGTTTGTTATGTTAATATTTATTCCGGAAAAGACAATGGCTTCGGGGAACAATGTGACAAGTATTGGTAAGTATGTTACTCTATGTTATATGTACTGTATGTCTATGTATGTATTGTATGAATGTATTGTATGTATGTAGTATATATGTGGTATGTATGTAGCATGTAGTATGTATGTAGTATGTATGTAGCATGCATGTAGCATGCAGTATGT
The DNA here is from genome assembly GCF_039654945.1 of Dendrobates tinctorius. Lineage (NCBI taxonomy): Eukaryota > Metazoa > Chordata > Amphibia > Anura > Dendrobatidae > Dendrobates > Dendrobates tinctorius. The sequence goes on along the minus strand of NW_027361841.1, from coordinate 7,391,913 downwards.
ATGTAGCATGCATGTAGTATATATGTAGTATGTATGTAGCATGCATGTAGTATATATGTAGTATGTATGTAGCATGTAGCATGTATGTAGTATGTATGTAGTATGTATGTGGTATGTATGTAGCATGTAGTATGTATGTAGCATGCAAGTAGCATGCATGTAGTATGTATGTAGCATGCATGTAGTATGTATGTAGCATGCATGTAGTATGTATGTAGTATGTATGTAGTATGTATGTAGCATGCATGTAGTATGTATGTAGTATGTATGTAGTATGTATGTAGCATGTAGCATGTATGTAGTATGTATGTGGTATGTATGTAGCATGTAGTATGTATGTAGCATGCATGTAGTATGTATGTATGTAGTATGTATGTAGCATGCATGTAGTATGTATGTAGTATGTATGTAGTATGTATGTAGCATGCAGTATGTATGTAGCATGTATGTAGCATGTATGTAGTATGTATGTAGTATATATGTAGTATGTATGTAGCATGTAGTATGTATGTAGCATGCATGTAGTATGTATGTAGCATGTAGTATGTATGTAGCATGCATGTAGTATATATGTAGTATGTATGTAGCATGTAGTATGTATGTAGCATGCATGTAGTATATATGTAGTATGTATGTAGCATGTAGTATGTATGTAGCATGCATGTAGTATATATGTAGTATGTATGTAGCATGTAGTATGTATGTAGCATGCATGTAGTATATATGTAGTATGTATGTAGCATGTAGTATGTATGTAGTATGTATGTAGTATTTTTTTTTTTTTTTTTTTTAACATTTAACACATTAGCCGGATGATGGGACTACTACTGTCCCATCATTGGCTAATGTGTCAATCACTGTCATGGTAGCAGGCATCGCCAGATGGGACTTGTAGTCCCATTGGACGATGCTTGCACAGACCCCCGGACATCAGCACAGCCCCCCGGCAGGCCGGCACAGCGCCCCGGCAGGCCGGTACAGACCCCCACAGGGTGCACAGACCACCGGCAGGCCGGCACAGCCCCCCGGCAGGCCGGTACAGACCCCCACAGGGTGCACAGACCACCGGCAGGCCGGCACAGCCCCCCGGCAGGCCGGTACCGACCCCGGGCAGTCCACACAGCCCCCCGGCAGGCCGGCAGAGTCCCCCGGAAGGCCTGAAATGACGGCGCATCATGATGCGCACACACCGCGCATCATGATGACGTCAGGCCGTCAATCAACTTTGAACTTCCGATTCCGATGCCGAATTCCGATGTTGAAAAAATATCGGAAGTCGGTATCGGAATTCCGATACAGCAAGTATCGGCCGATACCCGATACTTGCGGTATCGGAATGCTCAACACTAGTCACCACACTTTAAGATATGAAATAAAAAGTGTACCAAAATTTAACTTAAATATTATACTTACACGCTGGTGACCGTCGCGTTGCTGTCGCCGACGACCCTAGGAGGCACTGCGAGGACCTCTTGGCCGAGCACCAGATTGGGAAGACTAGAGAAGAAAAGAAAAAACATTATGTGTTTGGATGTTGGCATATTTGTTTGCTGTGTGATGTCTGCGGTACATTGTTTTCTATATGTTGTGTGTAGTGTGATGTTGTGTTTCTGCGTTTGATGAAAAAATCTTACCAATTGTGAGCCCACTCCAGGTGTCTGTCCACCCCTTCCTTCTTCTTCTGGGACCTCCTCTTCAGCTTGTGATTCCTGTTTTGAAATAAAAGGCAATGAATAGACATATACTACAGAGATGATGGATTTTGGAAATAAAAACTTACCATCAAACGCTGACGATGCGAGGGAGGGCTCCCATAAGAAGATGTGGTGTCCTCTTGCTGGCCAGACTCCATGGCTGTGGGTGGTGCTGCTGCTGCTGCCAGTGCTGCCAGTGCTGCTGCTGCATCTCTTGGGTGGCTGTTGAATAAAGAGAAACAAAGGGCCAATGAATATCTTGATATTCCATGGCCCTAGTTTTGAGGAATGGGGGATTTGATAATTACCGTCTCTCATCTGCTGGTGGACTCCCCTCCCGTTGTTCAGCATGTTCCCTTTGCTGCTCCATTTGGGGTGGTGGTGGTGCTGATGGTGCTGCAGTGGTCTCCTGCCTTCTCCTGCGCCTGGTTCCTGTCTTGGGTGGCATGCTGGGTGTGGCTGAGGGTCCCACTGTCATGCTTTTATATATGTGTGCTGTGGGCAGAGCTACTGAGCATGCTCAGACCCAAAAAACCGGATCCGGCCACCGGATCCGGTGCATTGCGGCGCTCATAGACTTTCATTGTGTGAAAAAGCCGGAAGCGCCGGATCCGGCGGGTCCGGCTTTTTCGCCGGAGACAAAAAACGTTACAGTTGCCGTTTTTTCCAGATGCCAGATTGCGACACATTGCCGGATCCGGCGAAAACCGGACGAAACGCATGGCCATCTGGCGCGATCCGGCGCAAATGCAAGTCAATGGGGGGGAAACCGGATCCGGCATTGCATTTCGCCGGATCCGGTTTTTGTCGAAAGAGCCGGATCGCGCCTGACGGCAAAACCTGATGTGTGAAAGAGGCCTAAGAGAATCATTTTTCTGGACTGAATCTCAGACCGGTAATACCGCGTTTGGTATGAACAGTGACTTGAACGGTCAGTACTATTGTCTCAGTGCATTTAGGGATTCATCTGTGTAGATATCATTTTATAAATCTGGATGAAAGTCACTTATTACACCTTTTTAGATGGTTACTAATTGCATTTTGGAAGCGAGGAATTTAACTTATGTGCATATTATTAGCGCAATTATTTATTTATATATTTTAAGCATTCTAGATTATTATTAGTTGTTTTTCTTCATGTAGAATTAACCTACAAGGAAAAAAAGGGTTTATTTTAATTCCGATATTTCTGTCCCATTGCCTTGCATTGGTTTCCGGTATCGGAATCGGCGATATCCGATACTTTTTGGGTATCGGTCCGATCCAATCCGATATTTCACGATTTCGGAAGGTATCGCTCAGCACTACCAACCAGTAAACACCATCCCCACCATCATATATGGTGGTGGCAGCATCATGCTATGGGGATGCTTTTCTTCAGCAGGGACAGGGCAGCTTATCAGAGTTGATGGAAAGATCGATGAAGTTAAATACAGGGCAATCTAGAGAAAAAAATCCTTAGAGGTTGCAAAAGACTTAAGACTGAGGTTTCGGTTCACCTTCCAGCAGGACACCAGCCATAAACAAACTGCCAGAGCTACAATGGAATGGTTTAGATCAAATCCAGTCATGTGAATGGCCCAGTCATAATTCAGACCTGAATCCCAGTGATAATCTGTTGCAACACTTGAAAATTGCTGTTCACAGATGCTTTCCATCCAATCTCACTGAGCTACATCTAATTTGCAAGGAAGAATGGTAAAAAATGTCAGCCTCTAAATGTCCAAAGCTGGTAGGGCCATACCCAAAAAGACTTGCAGCAGTAAGACTACGTTCACATTAGTGTTTGAGTCTGCAGTGTATCATCCGCAGGCGCAAACACATTCAAAAATGCATGCAAAATGCATGTTTATGCAGCGTCTTTTATTCGCATCAACTTATGCATGACGGAAAAAAACTGCATGTGCATTTGCATTGTTTCTGCGCATGCATTCGATATTTCCAATGCTTTTACAGTAGAGTTTCCTTGACACCAGACACCCAATGCACATGTCTCATGAAATTTCTATACATAGACATACTGCACAGATGAAATCCTCATCTTTTGCTGCTGTATCCAGCTTCAAGATGGATCTTATCATGGAGAGCTTCCGTCTTCATCTTGATTTGTCATTGAAATTGGCTGTTGCCTTTGCGTTTGCTTGTGAAGAAGAAAGAAGAGAAAGACGGAGAAGATGTCATTATCGCTATTGGCAGCACCCCATAGTTGAAGTCTGAGAGAGCCGTGGAGTCTACCACTCCTTGTACACTGAGCTGCGTGAAAACCCGGATTAGTTTTTCGAGTACACAAGAATGTCGACATAGAGCTTCAATGACTTGATGCTATGTGTCCGAGGATCCATCACCAGGCAGAACTCAAAGGTACGTTGAGCAGTTCCTGCTGAGGAATATCTGATGATGACCCTGAGGTACCTAATTTTGAAAAACAAACACATGTCGTTATTATTATTGTTATAAAAGCCATGTACTTATTTTTTTTTTCCATTTTCTGTTTGGCAGATTCCTGGCTACCGGAAAGACCTTATCATCTCTACATTTTCAATTCCGGATTGGAGTGTCCGCGCTTTATGGGATTGTTGGAGACACCTGCCATGCTTTATGTGATGTTCTGCATGAACAATTCCTCTCCTAACCCACAACTGAACTCTGGCTGGAAAATGCTGCAAAACTCCAGGATATTTGTAATTTTCCAACCTGCTTGGGGGCTGTGGATGGCAAACACATTTGTATTATGAAACCTGCTGGAAGTTGATCTGAGTATTTCAATTACAAAAAAATATTTTCTCATTGTTCTCATGGCAACTGCAGATGCTGACTGTCGATTTGTCGCTGTGGACTTTAGCTCATTTGGACTAGGAAGTGAATCACAGACTTTCAAAAACTCTGACATGGGCCAACGTTTGTACAGTAATGATTTAAATTTTCCACAGCTATGACATCTTCCGAACACTGAAGTACCGCAAATGCCATTTGAAATGGTTGGGGATGAGGCGTTTCAAATGTGTGCCAACCTCAAAAAACCATACTCAGGTCGGGATTTGAATCACACCAATAGGATTTACAACTGCTGACTGTCGAGGGCACAAAGAACTGTGGAGTGTGCCTTTGGATTGCTGGTATCTAAATGGTGCATTTTGGGAACAGCCATCAATCTAAAAATTGAGACAATTGTTGAAGTTGTGAAAGCGTGTGTAGTTCTGCACAATTACATCCTGGTGAAAGAGCGACAGCAATTAGAACTTGACAAACCTGTTGCTACCACATTTCAGGATTACCAAGATTACCCTCTGAGGACTACAGTGGAAGTTGCAAAATGAGGGATAAATTTACTTCCTACTTTGTTTCGGATATTGGACATGTGGCATGGCAAAACGAAATGGTTTAAGTCGCTAAGTAAAATGTACCTGTAATGTTATGTACCTCTAATGTTATGTACATGTAATGTTATGTACCTGTAATGTTTGCTGATTTTAATACTAACACCTTGACTGTAACTTTAATAATAAACACCTTTACTGTAACACCCGTTAATACTTCACTCAACAATGCACACATGTTTAAATAAAGAGATAAAGAAAATACAGGGTAACAGGTATTGTGAACCAAAAGTAATTTTTATTAACAAACACAACACCAAGAGGAAATTTGACAAATAAATAACAAAAAAGAAAAATAGTTTTACTTTTGGGATCTGTGGGCAGGAGTTACATTGTGGACCTGGGGGGTGCTGGGCTGTGAAGGTAGGCTAGGAGTGGATGGTAAAGTTGTAACAGGGGACGTGCCAGTCAATTGGAGGATTGGGTCAGAAACATTGGCAGAGTACACATTGGGGGAATAGGACACATTAGGAGTGGTATACAAGTTTGAAGGGATTGACACATTGGATGGAATAGAACAAAGGGAAGATGGGGAGAGATTTGGAAACGGAGACACATTCAAAGGTGAGGGTGGAGGGGTTGGTTAATGTTTATCGCTAGTTTTCTTTTCCTGGCCTTCGTTTTGCTGATTCCTCTGCATTTTTTCCTGTTCCTGGGGTGATGAACTCGGCTGCGTGGTGGAAGTGGAAGGCTGGGCTGCTGAACTCGGCTGCATGGTGTAGCTGGGCATTGTTGGAACAGTCCTAATGTCCAGCGGTGGTTGTGGTGGTGGATAGGTTACTTGGTGTGCAGACTGGTATCCAAGTCCTTGTGATGTTGAGAAAGGTGCTCGTGGATTCTGCCACTGATGCTGTGCTGTATCTTCTTGGAGGTGTGGCTGAAAACAACTTTTTGGACATGTTCAGTCTGAAGTACAAGTGCTTTTCGAACGCATGCGTATGCATGTCCTTAGCGTTCCAATGCTTTTCCATAGACAGTAATGTGTTGTTTTGGTGCACTCATCCACATATGCATGCCTGCACATATTTGACGGATTTTTAACATCTCAAAAAATGCAACATGTTGCGTTCGCCGCGCACCGCGAAACACATGCGTATGTATTCGCATGCGAACGCATGCAAACGCACGTTCCTGTGTATCCCATGTTAAACATCTGTATGCATGACGCATGCGGATCTATGTGAATAATGCGCTGCACACCGAAATGCAAGTGTGAAACCAGCCTAATTGCAATGAAAAGTGGTCCTACAAAGTATTGACTCAAAGTAGCTGAATACTGTACAAATGCACAATTTTCAGGTGTATAAAATAATTAGAAAACCATGTCTCATTTCCTTTACTTCACATATGCTTGTTACATTTTGTTTGTACTGTATATCATATACAATAAAAATAAAAAACACTTGAGTTTACAGGTTTAACCTGAAAATATGTAGAGAGGTTCTCAGAGTATGAATATGATATAGGAATATTTTCTTGTTTCCAATCTCAAATGTTCAATGATGATCTTCAGTGATGATATACATTATATACTAACATATATTTTAATTATTAAAGGGTGGGTAGATGAACTGCTTGTGACATACAATGGGCTATTTTAGCAGACCACAGCTGTTGATTCTGCTAGTTTGGAGGAATGCATACTACCTTAGAGGTTGGAAAAATAAAACATGATCCCTTTTCTCTGATATCAGTTAATATGTGTTTGTCATGCCCTCGTTGTTAGGGGTAAGGTCCATGAACTTGAGTTTAGAAATGTTACATAGCTAAAAAGATTCTTAAAATGCCTTTAGAAGATGGAATTGTTTATGTATGTCTTTACATTCTCTCAGCATGAATTCTGTTGGGGGTTATAATCAATATGGCCTGTAGGCAGCTCCCAGAAGTAGAACTGAGAACTACTGCAGAGCATTTTTGTGTTTTGTCAGCCACTGAAGACACTCATCTAAAAGGGATCTGTACAATGAATGGCAAGTGGGTGGTAGCAGTGCTGTAGGTCACAAAACACATCTCTTTGTTAACCCTTCATAATTTATAACTCCTATTCTATTTTACTTTAGTGGTTGAGCACGTAGTGCAATGAATTTTCACGTAATTCTTGCATAAAAGATCTTTTGAAAATATTGTAACTTTATAGTGTTTTGATATAGAGCTCTCTCTGAATGAAATAAATGCGAGGAGTCTAGGGAATATGTTTCAAAGGACATGTCTGCTTCCCAATTTATTAGAATCCAGGGTCTTATAAAATGCTTACTTTAAAGGACATAGAATTGTGTCAAATATCTGTGTAGACTTTGAGGGGGATTAAAAAACCTCTTTTTATTAAAGTAAAATTTCAAGACACACACGTACACACACAAAAACTTGGATAATATAAAGAGATTATGGTTTAATTAAATATTCTCAAAACTAAAATTTGTCAAACACTTGTATTATTTTTTTAAGTTTTGTTTTCTGTTCTTTCAAAAATATTTTACAAAAATGTTTGTGTCATTTTATATTTGTATTTGTCAATACAGACAAGCATTACTTACCTTTCAGACGCGGTGATGATGACGTCCTCCACCCGCGTCCACGCATCGCTCGTCGGCGCCAGCAGGAAGCCCAGCAGGAACCGCCCGACGAGAAATGGACCTGCATGATCTCGCATGATCAACGACAGATAGCGGGGGAGCCGGTCGGAGGTAAGTATCGCATGTAGCGATATCGCTAGCAATATCGCTGCTGCGTCACAAAATCGGTGACACTTTAGCGATATCGCTATGTGTAAAGCCCCCTTTACTTATGTTCATTAGTCAGAATTCATCCATTCAATTGGATTTGTGTATGCAAAAATTGACAGTGTACAAATGACATCTGTAGAAGTCGATAAACCTTGATGATATAACAACACATGATGCCATTGTACCCATAGCCTTGACCTGAATTTCGTACCTAACAGATAAAGATTTCCTATTTGCAATGCAGCAGGGTCAGATTGGTTGACCCGTTTCTTGAATACTTCAGCGTAGTGATAAGATTCTTCTTTGACAGCTATTGTTTTAGTTTGTTGGTATTCGTGCTCACAGTATGTCCACTTTTGATCCCCACTGAGCATGTTATATATTTTTCATATGGATAACTGCCAATCTCTTCTTCCCTAGAAAACCCACCTTTTTTGACAGTGAGAAGTTTCCTTCTTTACATGATACTTTATGGCTGAAGTCCATGTATATTTTGAACATTTACAACAAATATATCACTGTTGTAAATATTCCAAAGATAAGCTAGATGTCCGAAGCCACATAATCTGTCCTTTTTTATGTATTTATAAAAATTATATTTAGAATAATAATGTATTCATGTAATAAGATACTTTTTTGAAAAATGTCATGAGAACAGAAAGATTTGGTATGTTTGGAAACCAAAAATAAAACTGAAACTTTCTTTTCTTGAAACAATTATCTGTTTCAAGATACGTTTACATTTTACCAGTAAACTATAATTTTTATTTATAATTTAGGAGTTACAATTTTACCTTTTTAGTTGGCACAAAAAATGTTAAATACAGGTGAATAAAAAGAATCCTATCTGAATAAAAAGAATCCTATCATACTTACCGATCCACATATTTCCCATAAGTAGAGATGTGGCACACTGAAAATCCCATTCAGTCTTGTACACTTTTAAGCACCTGAAGATTTTCTCCCAAGCAGACTCGTACTTTGCCCTTTGAAATTAAAATTAACACATCTCACTAATTTCTAAATTCACATGTGGAGGATCAACAGAACTGAAAAAAAGAAAAAATAAGCGATGAAACAGATGAGCAACTTGATTTGAGGTGAATCAAATTTGCTTAGAATTTTACAAAAATTCAAATTCACCACTAATAAAATTAGTGATTCAGTTTGAGTGAATCAAGCAAAATGGTGGGTCTTTACATTCACTCTTGTGCTTTTGGCATCACTGGGTGATATGAGTCATCTGAGGCGTAATGGGTAAAGATGAAGATAAAAGAGAAGGTCAGAATGTGGAGCCAGGCAGAAGAGGATTATGAAGGGAGCAAGATGGGTAGAAGGTTTTTTTAACCCCTCTGTTTATGTTTTGAAGTTTGGATAGACCATAGAACATAATAAACATCTTTCACCAGCAATTCAATTTGCATCAAATATATTTCATGCAAATTGAATTTTCCAGTCAAAATCAATCAGTTCTTTCATCCTTAAGCAATACAGAAATGTCAAAAATATTCACTTCACAAATCGATGAATGACTTGATAAGATACCGAACATTGACTGATTAAATCTACTCATATTATCACCTGCTCATATTATTACTTCTTTAAAATAAATAAAAATAATCCTTAAATATGACAGTAGCAGCTTCTGTTGTTTTGTAGACAGCAGGCCATAGTCACCTGTGGTCTGCAGAAAGGAGAGCTGTAGTAATGGGAGTTTTTGTCTCCCTGCTGTACAACAGATCTTAACCACATGAGAGCACTGTGCACATCGATATAGTTAAAAGTAGCATAGCACCAGGGCATTAAGTTGTGCCTGGGGCGAGTGGACCCTCTGCCCCCCTGAGCTATGCTATTGCATATAGGGTTTTGAACCTAGTATCCTTTGAAAGTTAAGATGATGGTCTTTGATACTATTTAAGCTCTAATGACTACAGTCTAAGTTCTAATGTTCTAGTCCTGGCAAGTGATTAAAGTCAGACAGGCATGTTAATGATTAACGTAATAGGGACATGATTTTTCAGATGTCAATTTATAGGTGGTTGCTTATTAATAATAACATTGAAGTGATAGGTTTGGCTCCCAACAGTAGGGTGTACACTAATGAAGAAGTGATATGGCATCACATATTGTGATGGAAAAATACTAGAAATTATCCAATTTGTTTTAATTCAATTTCACCAGGTTCAACACATTTTTTCTTTAAAATTTGATTTTAAAGTATTGATTAGATGAGAATCACAATTATGCACTGCCGGTTATTGCCCTGAAATGATGTGTGTAACACTCTGAGGTCGCCTTGGCCATATCCTATCTCTTTGAAACTCTGTAACACAAACTCAGATTTGGTAGAAATCCAAAACGGCGCTCAGAAGCCAATCACTATATTGAAAGAAAAAAAGAATGTTTTTGTCTTAACATAAAAGTTTTCCCAGGGGCCAGCATACAAGAAATACCTTCTCCTTGAGCCACACAGTAAGAAGGTAAAATTAATGTCAACGGAAATGTAAATGAACTACTCCACAAAATATCCTATTATTGAGATAATAAACCTTCAGGTAGTGATATTCCAATAATGTTACCAAGAGTCCAGTATAATATAAATTGTGTGGACACTGTAAGAAGGTGTACTTGCTAAATTCCAGGAGTAAAATATTAGTTTTATGTTTTATTTTATATAAGTAGCTATGTGAAAACCCCTGTAACACCCCAATGAACTTTATCAATGATCCAGTAACATCCGTGCCATTGGTGAAAACAAAATTGTATGAATACTGCCAGACAGTTATACTAAAAGTATTACCTTAGCCGTTGTCAGCGGTTCCTGATGTGGTGCTTTGGTGGTAAAGTGATCAGTAGTGTTGAGCATTCCGATACCGCAAGTATCGGGTATCGGCCGATACTTGCTGTATCGGAATTCCGATACCGACTTCCGATATTTTTTCAATATCGGAATTCGGCATCGGAATCGGAAGTTCAGTTGATTGACGGCCTGACGTCATCATGATGCGCGGTGTGTGCGCATCATGATGCGCCGTCATTTCGGGCCTTCTGGGGGTCTCTGCCGGCCTGCCGGGGGGGCTGTGTGGACTGCCCGGGGTCTGTACCGGCCTGCCGGGGGGCTGTGCCGGCCTGCCGGTGGTCTGTGCACCCTGTGGGGGTCTGTGCCGGCCTGCCGGGGGGCTGTGCCGGCCTGCCGGGGGGCTGTGCAGGCTCCGGGGGGCTGTGCCGGCCTGCCGGTGGTCTGTGCAGGCTCCGGGGGGCTGTGCCGGCCTGCCGGGGGGCTGTGCCGGCCTGCCGGTGGTCTGTGCAGGCTCCGGGGGGCTGTGCCGGCCTGCCGGGGGGCTGTGCCGGCCTGCCGGTGGTCTGTGCAGGCTTCGGGGGTCTGTGCAGGCATCGTCCGATGGGACTACAAGTCCCATCGGGCGATGCCTGCTACCATGACAGTGATTGACACATTAGCCAATGATGGGACAGTAGTAGTCCCATCATCCGGCTAATGTGTTAAATGTTAAAAAAAAAAAAAAAAAAAAATACTACATACATACTACATGCATGCTACATACATACTACATGCTACATACATACTACATGCTACATACATACTACATACATACTACATGCATGCTACATACATACTACATGCTACATACATACTACATGCTACATACATACTACATACATACTACATGCATGCTACATACATACTACATGCTACATACATACTACATATATACTACATACATACTACATACATGCTACATACATACCACATACATACTACATACTACATATATACTACATGCATGCTACATACATACTACATGCTACATACATACCACATACATACTACATACATGCTACATACATACTACATGCTACATACATACTACATGCTACATACATACTACATACATACTACATGCATGCTACATACATACTACATGCTACATACATACTACATATATACTACATACATACTACATACATGCTACATACATACCACATACATACTACATACTACATATATACTACATGCATGCTACATACATACTACATATATACTACATGCATGCTACATACATACTGCATGCTACATACATACTACATACATACTACATACATACTACATACATACAATACATTCATACAATACATACATAGACATACAGTACATATAACATAGAGTAACATACTTACCAATACTTGTCACATTGTTCCCCGAAGCCATTGTCGTCTACGGAATAAATATTAACATAACAAACCACAAAAATACTCACCCACGATCCGAAGCAGTCCACGAGTGTGTCCCACGACGATCTTGGGTAGAGAACGGCAGCATCAGATGATGCTGCCGTTCTCTACGGGCTGCAGGAATCCAATGACGGAAGGTAGGTATCCTTCCGCACTGTATTCCTCCGCCACTTAAAAAAAAAAAGTCCCTAGTCTCACTTTATGCCATTGCTGTGTGGGAATTCCCACACAGCAATGGCATAAAGTGAGACTAGGGACTTTTTTTTTTAAGTGGCGGAGGAATACAGTGCGGAAGGATACCTACCTTCCGTCATTGGATTCCTGCAGCCCGTAGAGAACGGCAGCATCATCTGATGCTGCAGTTCTCTACCCAAGATCGTCGTGGGACACACTCGTGGACTGCTTCGGATCGTGGGTGAGTATTTTTGTGGTTTGTTATGTTAATATTTATTCCGTAGACGACAATGGCTTCGGGGAACAATGTGACAAGTATTGGTAAGTATGTTACTCTATGTTATATGTACTGTATGTCTATGTATGTATTGTATGAATGTATTGTATGTATGTAGTATATATGTGGTATGTATGTAGTATGTATGTAGTATGTATGTAGCATGCATGTAGCATGCAGTATGTATGTAGCATGCATGTAGTATATATGTAGTATGTATGTAGCATGCATGTAGTATATATGTAGTATGTATGTAGCATGTAGTATGTATGTAGTATGTATGTGGTATGTATGTAGCATGTAGTATGTATGTAGCATGCATGTAGTATATATGTGGTATGTATGTAGCATGTAGTATGTATGTAGCATGCATGTAGTATATATGTAGTATGTATGTAGCATGCAGTATGTATGTAGCATGCATGTAGTATATATGTGTTATGTATGTAGCATGCATGTAGCATGCATGTAGTATATATGTAGTATATATGTGGTATGTATGTAGCATGTAGTATATATGTAGTATGTATGTTGCATGTAGTATTTATGTAGTATGAATGTAGCATGTATGTAGTATGTAGTATGAATGTAGCATGTATGTAGTATGCATGTTGTATGTATGTAGCATGTAATTTTTTTTTTTTTTTTTTACATTTAACACATTAGCCGGATGATGGGACTACTACTGTCCCATCATTGGCTAATGTGTCAATCACTGTCATGGTAGCAGGCATCGCCCGATGGGACTTGTAGTCCCATCGGACGATGCCTGCACAGACCCCCGAAGCCTGCACAGACCACCGGCAGGCCGGCACAGCCCCCCGGCAGGCCGGCACAGCCCCCCGGAGCCTGCACAGCCCCCCGGCAGGCCGGCACAGCCCCCCGGCAGGCCGGCACAGCCCACCGGAGCCTGCACAGCCCCCCGGCAGGCCGGCACAGCCCCCCGGCAGGCCGGCACAGCCCACCGGAGCCTGCACAGACCCCCTGGCAGGCCGGCACAGCCCCCCGAAAGGCCCGTACAGACCCCAGAGAGGCTGTACAAGGGCAGGAAAGGGTTTTTCTTATTCCGATACCGGAAGTCCCATAGACTTGAATGGGACTTCCGGTATCGGAATCGGCGATACCGATACTTTTTTTAAAGATCGGCCGATACCATCCGATACGATACTTTGAAGTATCGGACGGTATCGCTCAACTCTAGTGATCAGTACTAGAAAAGATGGGTGCCCCTGGCTGTTAGGAGAGCTGCACCATGATGACATTATTATTGGAACCTGAAGGTTTATTACCTCCATAATAGCATATCTTGTGGAGTAACTCATTTACATTTCCAGTAACATTAATTTTACCTTCTCGCAGTATGGTTGAAGCAGCAGCTATTTCTTGTATGCTAGCCCCAGGGAAAGCTTTTATGTGAAGACAAAAACGTTCAAAACGTTTCTCTCTTGCAATATAGTGATTGGCTTCTGAGCGCCATTTTGGATTTCTACCAAATCTGAGTTTACCTTAATGAATTTTTTGACCATAGGTGGGTATTTTCACGCAAACAGGCAGCTAGAATCCTCATAAAAAAAACCTGATGTTTAGTGCCAGTGGATTTTGTGATTTTCTTTAACACAAACACAGCCTTATTAACCCCTTCACGACATGTGACGTACATGTACTACACATGTTGTGTCCCTCCCTTTGATTTTGGCTTTGGCGCTGAGCCCACATCTTTCCTGGCACGTCAGCTGTTCTGAACAGCTGACATATGCCCCTAACTGCCACAGGTGGAATAAGCAGAAATTAATGCTATCGTGTCAGAATCGTGTCACTAATCACGCCTATCGGTGACCCCGTCACATGATCGCAAGTCACCGATGGGTCGGCAGCATGACAACCAGAGGTCTCCAGCACACCTCTATGGTTTTCACAACCAGATTGCTATGAGCACCGCCTGACCTATGAGCCTGACATTCTGGAGTCTAACTCCAGAAATCATCTTACTGAGCATGTCTGTGTTGTGGCACCTTCTCATTGGTATTTGAACATCAGCTGCTCTGGTGAGGTGGCAGCTCTGGATTGGCCCAAGGGTGAGGTCAGTGTGAGTGTTTGGGGTGGAGCTTTTGGTATAAAAAGCTTTCAACGATGCCCGCGGATGCGCTAGTGTCATATTGTGAGTGGATACGCTATGACTGTTTGCACGTGTGTGTGTCACTCAATATCAGTGGCAGTGTGTCTAGGTAGACAGTGTAGGGTGGGAAACTCCCACTTGGCTTAGCATCTGTTTCTGTCATGTGTGCGGTTAGCATAACTGAGCTACAGAACAAGTCCAACCACTAGCTTAGACTTCCCTAGGAGAGTGATAGGGTCCCACACCCAGCATCATATTTCCTTTATCCCTGTGATGTTTAACAGGGTATTGCTCTAAGTGCTCTTTTGTTCAGTACCGCTCAGTGAAGTAACGGAGCTGGGTACTCAGTGTTCTGTTCACTGTGTGGCATTTTCACAGTGTGTTCAAGCAATCACTCGCTGTTTAGGTTCCGTCATTACTGTCTAGCAGCAGTTATACACCTCTGCACGATGGACCCCGAGTTGCAATTGCTCTTATAACTTATTTTAATTTAGTGCAATCTGCCAACCCTAACAGTACTTTTTTGGTCGCAACAACATTGCATTAAATTGCAATAACAGGAGATCAGAAGACTGTATCCACACTAAAATGTTATCATTAAAAATCAAAGCTCAGCACGAAAAAATAATCCCTCACCCAGCCCCAGATCATGAAAAATGGAGATGCTACAGGTCTCAGAAAATGACGCAATTTGTTTTTAACACATTTTGTATATTTTTTTCACTATTTAAATAAAAAAACAATCTATACATGTTTTGTATCTGCAAACTCATAATAACATTGAGAATCATAACGGCAGGTCAGTTTTAGCAATTGGTGAACATGGTAAAAAAAATTAAAGACCTTGTGGAATTGCACTTTTTTTGCAATTTCACCGCACTTGGAATTTTTTTCCCATTTTCGAGTACACAACATGGTGAAACCAATGGTGTCGTTTAAAAGTACAACTCGTCCTACAAAAAACAAGCTTTCATATGGCCATTTTGATGGAAAAATAAAAAAGTTATGGCTCTGGGAAGAAAAGGAGTGAAAAACATAAACACAAAAATGTAAAATGGCTGCGGCGTGAAGGATTTAAAATCAAAAGTGATCTCATCATAGAAATAGATGGTAACCAATGCCAGCCTATTTTGGAAAACAGATTTCTCTCTTTTTTTTAATGAAATAATTGCCCCCCCAAAATCCTACCTATTTGTATTTTATCAGGGAGACTTTTCTTGGTAGAACAGTGACTCAAACTGATGGTGTAGCTGTTAGTGGGACCATGATTATACTTTGACCGAGATGACTAATGTGCCATACATTACATTACGTTCTCTGCTTCCTCCACTTTAACCCCTTAATGACCATAGGTATTTTTGGTTTTGGATCTCCATTTTTTGCTCCCCTTCTACCCAGAGCCGCTTTTTTATTTTTTGGTCAAAATGGCCATGTAGGGACTTGTTCTTTGCGAGGCGAGTTGTAATTTTGAGCAATTCCATTGGTTTTACCATGTTGTGTACTAGTAAACAGGAACAAAAATTCCAAGTGCGGTGAGATTGAAATTTTGCTTTTCTTTTTTACTTGGTTCACTAAATGCTAAAACTGACATGCCATTATGATTCTTCAGGTCATCATTACGAGTTCATAGACTCCAATCATGTCTAGGTTCTTTTTTTATCTAAGTGGTGAAAAAAATCCAAACTTTGTTAAAAAAATTTAAAAAAATGCACCATTTTCTGATATCCTTAGCTTCTCCATTTTTTGTGATCTCAGGATGGGTGAGGGATTATTTTTTGCACGTCGAGTTGACGTTTTTAATGATACCATTTTGGTGCAGATACGATCTTTTGATCGTCCATTATTGCATTTTAATGCAATGTCATGGTGACCAAAAAAAGTAATTCTGGCGTTTTGACTTTTTCAGGCAATTCTGAATGTGGTTATACCAAATATGTGTATGTTTGATTTTTTTATTGTTTTATTTTGAATGGGGCAAACGAGGGATGATTTGAACTTTTATATTTTTTTGTTTCTTTCATATTTTTAAAATATATTTTTTTAACTTTTAGCATGCTTCGATAGACTCCATGGGAGAGTAGAAACTGCCATAATCTGATCAGCTTTGCTACATACAGACGGTGATCAGTTTATCTGTATGTAGCTGAATTACTCACTTGCTATGAGCGCTGACCACTAATTGGCGAATGAACAAACAATAGAGGGCACCACTGCACAGGATCACCTGTTACATGCTAAAAAGCCATGAAACCATATAGAGAAAAAGAGGCATGTACATAGCAGGGATCACCGAAGAGATAATAACAGATAATTCTTTATTGGAACACATGAACACACAAAAAACATTAAAAACAATTAAAACTGCAAAAATGCAATCATGTTTATACCATAACCCATGAGGGTTAAGCCCCTGCAATGACCCCATATACACAATATTTTGTACAGATCAACAAATAACAAGATTAAAGTGGTGTACAATATACCACAATATAAGTGTACTTAAAGTATACAGCCTAATTACCATAAAACCAAACACTGCAGAGACTAAATATTGGATGCAGCAGGTGCTATTCTGCTGTTGAAATGAAATGAGAGATTACCCTAGAATGGAGGGGGGCAAAACACCACATACAACCTGTGTCACAGAGGCAAATGCCTGCATCGATAAATAAAGACCAAGGATACTCATGCAGTGTGAGTGGAGAGGCATGGGGAGAGAAGGCAGGGGCTAAGGAGAAATGCCCGACGCGCTACGCCAGTCAAGCTGGCTTCATCAGGAGCAATAGGTCTAGGTGGCGCTCACAGCAAGATGGCAGTGACAACAATAGAGGTCTCCAGGAGTCCTCTGGTTGTCATGCCAACCCATTAGTGACCCGCGATCACGTGACGGGGTCACTGATAGGCAGATTTCTGGCACGATTGCCGGAAGCGCATGTTAAATGCTGCATTCACCAGGTTAATAGCCGTGGGTGGATCAAGATGCCACCCGCAGCTGTTCTGGGCACATGTCAGCTGCTCAAAACAGCTGACATGTGCCAGGAAGGATATGAGCTCACCACCGGAGCCCACATCAAAAGGATGAAGTCCGACATCTGCGTACTATTACGCCCGATGTCGGAAGGGGGTTATTAGCTTTGCTGGAGGCTGTTAGGGTTGGTGGATCCCCTCATCAGTGTGGAGTAGGAAACTGGCTAGTAGGAGCAATGCCTAGTAAAAAGACTGCGAAAATGAGGATGAGTGACCTCATGGAGATCAACATCCAACACTGCGGAGACACCATCACATGTTTCTCAATGCAGTGATTCTAGAGCAATGCCCCCATCCCTTATGGGAAATATACAAAAACATGTAAATCAACAGCCGCGGAGACACCATCACATGTTTCTCAACGCAAGCAATGACTAGCCAGGTCTTTCACCGGGAAGGAACAACCACGGGAAGGGCAGTCTCCAATGAAGGAAACCACCTATGCCAAAACATGGTATCCATCCACAGACAGCTGTTTCGGGGTATTGCCCCTCATCAGTGTGGAGTAGGAAACTGGCTAGTAGGAGCAATGCCTAGTAAAAGGACTGCAAAAATGAGGATGAGTGACCTCATGGAGATCAACATCCAACACTGTGGAGACACCATCACATGTTTCTCAACGCAGTGATTCTAGAGCAATGCCCCCATCCCTTATGGGAAATATACAAAAACATGTAAATCAACAGCCGCGGAGACACCATCACATGTTTCTCAACGCAAGCAATGACTAGCCAGGTCTTTCACCGGGAAGGAACAACCTACTCCACACTGATGAGGGGCAATACCCCGAAACAGCTGTCTGTGGATGGATACCATGTTTTGGCATAGGTGGTTTCCTTCATTGGAGACTGCCCTTCCCGTAGTTGTTCCTTCCCGGTGAAAGACCTGGCTAGTCATTGCTTGCGTTGAGAAACATGTGATGGTGTCTCCGCGGCTGTTGATTTACATGTTTTTGTATATTTCCCATAAGGGATGGGGGCATTGCTCTAGAATCACTGCATTGAGAAACATGTGATGGTGTCTCCGCAGTGTTGGATGTTGATCTCCATGAGGTCACACATCCTCATTTTCACAGTCTTTTTACTAGGCATTGCTCCTACTAGCCAGTTTCCTACTCCACACTGATGAGGGGCAATACCCAGAAACAGCTGTCTGTGGATGGATACCATGTTTTGGCATAGGTGGTTTCCTTCATTGGAGACTTCCCTTCCCGTGGTTGTTCCTTCCCGGTGAAAGACCTGGCTAGTCATTGCTTGCGTTGAGAAACATGTGATGGTGTCTCCGCGGCTGTTGATTTAAAGGTTAAGGGTTGGACTTGCTCTGTAACTCAGCTGTGCTAACCGCACACACGAAAGAAACAGATGCTAAGCCATACAGGGGTTTCCCACCCTACACTACCTAACTAGACACACAGTCACTGGTATAAGAGCGGCACACACACACGTAAACAGAGTAGTAGCGTATCCACTCACAATCACAAAATGACGCTAGCACCCCCCACGTGTGGTGCTGGAAGCCTTTTATGCGCTAAGCTCCACCTCAAACACTCACACCCAGTCGGACAGGGCATCACCCTTGCGCCAATCCGGGGCTGCCACATCACCAGAGCAGTCAGTGTCTGAGCACTAATGAGAAGGTGCCACATCACGGACATGCTCAGTTAGATGATTTCTGGACTTAGACGCCAGAGGATAGGGCTGCTTCTGTATACCACTGGTTGCCATAGACTTAGCTGAAGAGCCAGCAGCAACCACATGGACACTACAAAGCTGTGCTGGGACCGAAGTCTGTGTTGAGCAGCACCCGCAGTGGCTGGGCCTGAATGGGAGACAACAGCACCAGACAAGGCTTGGGATCTATCCAACGCAGCGGAAGAATCCCGGTGTCTAACAGAAGCTAATTGTGCCTTGTGAATGGTAGTACTGCTGTGACTGGTGCCAATGGTGGTGGCTTTGCTTCTATTAGCGGCTCCAACATTTTTAGTTATGGTATTTTTTTCCTTTATAATAACCCGTCCATTGTCATTTCCAATTTTTCTTTTACTGTAAATTGTGTAATTAACTTAAAAATGTCACAAACTTAATTATTCAACCCTCATCAAAAAAGACAAAACTAGAAATGCTGTAGCTACGTACAGACACAGAAATAAAACTGTGGCCACAAGCTGCAGCATAGATGTGGTGTGTGCGATAGTTAAATTAGACTAGTAAAACTGGTGTGCAAAAACAGACATGCACAATTAAATGTCTACATTATTTTAAACTTTTCTATTTTTATTAACAAAATTCAACTGTCTTTCCAAAAATTAAGCAATACGTACAATTTAAAAAAGCTAGCATCTGCATTAGGGCATTGAATTGGTATAGGGTATACAAGTATTAATGTAAAATTTGACTAGTAAAACAGATACTGTGCATGCACACTTTACAAGATATATATTCGGTTCAAGGTCTGGATTTAGAAAATAGCCATGTCAGCCTTCTGTGACTGATGCAATATTTTGCAATGTGTAAAAATTATTTTTTTTTTTGCAGTTTTTTCAAATCGAATCATGTATTTTTCAAATTCACCAGGACTTGTGAATTTTTATTGACTCAATTCACTCGTCTATATAAAGAATACCCTTACAATACCTATTCCAAATATTATAGGGCCCTCATAATAATAATAATAATTTTATTTCTATAGTGCCAACTAGAGTTGAGCGATACCGTCCGATACTTCAAAGTATCGTATCGGATGGTATCGGCCGATCTTTAAAAAAAGTATCGGTATCGCCGATTCCGATACCGGAAGTCCCATTCAAGTCTATGGGACTTCCGGTATCGGAATAAGAAAAACCCTTTCCTGCCCTTGTACAGCCTCTCTGGGGTCTGTACGGGCCTTTCGGGGGGCTGTGCCGGCCTGCCAGGGGGTCTGTGCAGGCTCCGGTGGTCTGTGCCGGCCTGCCGGTGGTCTGTGCAGGCTCCGGGGGGCTGTGCCGGCCTGCCGGGGGGCTGTGCCGGCCTGCCGGGGGGCTGTGCAGGCTCCGGGGGGCTGTGCCGGCCTGCCGGGGGGCTGTGCCGGCCTGCCGGGGGGCTGTGCAGGCTCCGGGGGGCTGTGCCGGCCTGCCGGGGGGCTGTGCCGGCCTGCCGGTGGTCTGTGCAGGCTCCGGGGGTCTGTGCAGGCATCGTCCGATGGGACTACAAGTCCCATCGGGCGATGCCTGCTACCATGACAGTGATTGACACATTAGCCAATGATGGGACAGTAGTAGTCCCATCATCCGGCTAATGTGTTAAATGTAAAAAAAAAAAAAAATTACATGCTACATACATACAACATGCATACTACATACATGCTACATTCATACTACATACTACATACATGCTACATTCATACTACATAAATACTACATGCAACATACATACTACATATATACTACATGCATGCTACATACATACTGCATGCTACATACATACCACATATATACTACATACATACTACATGCATGCTACATGCTACATACATAACACATATATACTACATGCATGCTACATACATACTACATACTACATGCATGCTACATACATACTGCATGCTACATGCATGCTACATACATACTACATATATACTACATGCATGCTACATACATACTACATGCTACATACATACTACATATATACTACATGCATGCTACATACATACTACATGCTACATACTACATGCATGCTACATACATACTACATGCTACATACTACATATATACTACATGCATGCTACATACATACTACATACATACTACATATATACTACATGCATGCTACATACTACATGCTACATACATACTACATATATACTACATTCATACTACATACTACATATATACTACATACATACTACATACATACTACATACATACTACATGCATGCTACATACATACTACATGCATGCTACATACATACCACATACATACTACATGCTACATACATACCACATATATACTACATACATACAATACATTCATACAATACATACATAGACATACAGTACATATAACATAGAGTAACATACTTACCAATACTTGTCACATTGTTCCCCGAAGCCATTGTCTATTCCGGGATAAATATTAACATAACAAACCACAAAAATACTCACCCACGATCCGAAGCAGTCCACGAGTGTGTCCCACGACGATCTTGGGTAGAGAACTGCAGCATCAGATGATGCTGCCGTTCTCTACGGGCTGCAGGAATCCAATGACGGAAGGTAGGTATCCTTCCGCACTGTATTCCTCCGCCACTTAAAAAAAAAAAAGTCCCTAGTCTCACTTTATGCCATTGCTGTGTGGGAAATTCCCACACAGCAATGGCATAAAGTGAGACTAGGGACTTTTTTTTTTTAAGTGGCGGAGGAATACAGTGCGGAAGGATACCTACCTTCCGTCATTGGATTCCTACAGCCCGTAGAGAACGGCAGCATCATCTGATGCTGCAGTTCTCTACCCAAGATCGTCGTGGGACACACTCGTGGACTGCTTCGGATCGTGGGTGAGTATTTTTGTGGTTTGTTATGTTAATATTTATTCCGGAAAAGACAATGGCTTCGGGGAACAATGTGACAAGTATTGGTAAGTATGTTACTCTATGTTATATGTACTGTATGTCTATGTATGTATTGTATGAATGTATTGTATGTATGTAGTATATATGTGGTATGTATGTAGCATGTAGTATGTATGTGGTATGTATGTAGCATGCATGTAGTATGTATGTAGCATGCATGTAGCATGCATGTAGCATGCATGTAGTATGTATGTAGTATGTATGTAGTATGTATGTAGCATGTATGTAGCATGCAGTATGTATGTAGTATATATGTAGTATGTATGTAGTATATATGTAGTATGTAGTATGTATGTAGCATGCATGTAGTATATATGTAGTATGTATGTAGCATGCATGTAGTATGTATGTAGCATGTAGTATATATGTAGCATGCAGCATGTATGTAGTATGTATGTAGTATATATGTAGTATGCATGTAGTATGTATGTAGTATGTATGTAGCATGCAGTATGTATGTAGCATGTATGTAGTATGTATGTAGTATATATGTAGTATGTATGTAGCATGCATGTAGTATGTATGTAGTATGTATGTAGCATGCAGTATGTAGCATGTATGTAGTATGTATGTAGTATGTATGTATGTAGTATGTATGTAGCATGCAGTATGTATGTAGCATGTATGTAGCATGTATGTAGTATGTATGTAGTATATATGTAGTATGTATGTAGTATGTATGTAGTATGTATGTAGTATGTATGTAGCATGCAGTATGTATGTAGCATGTATGTAGTATGTATGTAGTATATATGTAGCATGCATGTAGTATGTATGTAGCATGCATGTAGTATTTTTTTTTTTTTTTTTTTTTTTTTTAACATTTAACACATTAGCCGGATGATGGGACTACTACTGTCCCATCATTGGCTAATGTGTCAATCACTGTCATGGTAGCAGGCATCGCCCGATGGGACTTGTAGTCCCATCGGACGATGCTTGCACAGACCCCCGGACATCAGCACAGCCCCCCGGCAGGCCGGCACAGCCCCCCGGCAGGCCGGCACAGCCCCCCGGCAGGCCGGTACAGACCCCCACAGGGTGCACAGACCACCGGCAGGCCGGCACAGCCCCCCGGCAGGCCGGTACAGACCCCGGGCAGTCCACACAGCCCCCCGGCAGGCCGGCACAGCCCCCCGGCAGGCCGGCAGAGACCCCCGGAAGGCCCGAAATGACGGCGCATCATGATGCGCACACACCGCGCATCATGATGACGTCAGGCCGTCAATCAACTGAACTTCCGATTCCGATGCCGAATTCCGATATTGAAAAAATATCGGAAGTCGGTATCGGAATTCCGATACAGCAAGTATCGGCCGATACCCGATACTTGCGGTATCGGAATGCTCAACACTAGTGCCAACATATTCCGCAGCACTTTACATTATAGAGGGGACTTGTACAGACAATAGACATTACAGCATAGCATACCAATAAACACATAGATCAAAACAGATACCAAGAGGAATGAGGGCCCTGCTCGCAAGCTTACAATCTATAAGGGAAAAGGGGAGACACAAAAGGTGGATGGTAACAATTGCTTTTATTGTTTTCATGGTTTGGACCTTCCCTAGTGTAAGAATCGGGTGTTCCTGTTGCTGCATGAACCAGTTAACAGTCTAAACATGTAACAGTACAGACACAGAGGGCTATTAAATGCAAAAAGCATGTGAGAACATGATGCGATGAACCTGGTTATGGTAAAAAATTTAGAAATGAGCCACACAGGGATATTTACGTTAATGCGTTGAGGCGATAGGCCAGTCTGAACAAATGAGTTTTTAAGGCACGCTTAAAACTGTGGGGTTTGGGGATTAATCGTACTAGTCTGGGTAGTGCATTTCAAAGAATTGGTGTGGCTCGTGAAAAGTCTTGGAGACGGGAATGGGAGGTTCTGATTAATGAGGATGTTAACTTTAGGTCATTAGCAGAACAGAGGGCACGGGTAGGGTGGTAGGCTGAGACGAGGGAGGAGATGTAGGTTGGTACAGAGCCATGGAGGGCTTTGTGGGTGAGGGTAATAAGTTTATACTGAATTCTGGAGTGGATGGGTAGCCAGTGTAAGGACTGGCACAAGGTAGAGGCATCAGTATAACGATTGGCGAGGAATATGATCCTATATCCTATATCCTCATATACATTTGAGTAATGTCGACTGAATCTGAAGTGTACTGTATGTGTATGAGGTCTTTCTGACATTTACCCAACAGATAATGTTGTGGAAAATATGGATCCGTCATGTCCAACTTCAAACTGCCTTTCCTTTTTTTCCCGAGACAGGAACAATTATTATGCTCCTGTATATGGAAGAGGTGGGAGACATAGCTGCTGGCTGGATAATCTATCAAATCAGAACATCCATATGTAAGACTGAGTCTAAGGATGCTGAAACATTTAAGTCTGTATTCAAGTAGTACTAAATTAGATACCCTACTAGCTATGTACTCTATTGTTTGGCTTTAAGGGAACTAATTTGTGTTTTTCAATATCATATTAAAATGGTTTTCTGCTGCTTCATGATATATGTTCTAAAATTGTTTTCTTTAACTTTCAGAGTGACAATTTTGATTTCATATTTATAGTAATATTGTAACATTAATAAATACAGGGCTAGACAAAAGTATTATATAAAAACAAAGTACCACGCCAGCAAGACATCGTTTATTTTTACCTCTCAACTTTCACAGTACTGGTCCTGGAACTGTAAGGAAAATATAATTTGCCTAGAAACTATTTCCTCCTGCTGTATTTTCCAGATCCCTTCTGAAACTTGCTGTGCATACCTAAATTAGAAGATTTTTAAAGCTGGCTATAGATTACTTGGTAATATTTCTTATTAATTATGTCATACATAATGTACAAACTGTTTCACCATAATACCTAAAATTAAATTAGAAGTACCATTTTAAACTCTATCTTATACCTAATATTTATTTATTATACTTACATAGTACCATTATATTCCATAGCTCTTTAGAGATATTATCATTGTGGGCAGCACGGTGGCTCAGTAGAGCACTACAACCTTAGCGCTGGGGTCGTGGCTTCAAATCTGACCAACGACAACATCTGCAAGGAGTTTGTATGTTCTCCACGTGTTTGCGTGGAGTTCTTCCAGGTTCTCCAGTTTCCTCCCACACTCCAAAACAGTTATTCATAGGGAATCTAGATTCTAAACCCCATTGGGGACAGTGACAATGTCTGTGAAACACTGGAAAATTAATTGTGCTATACAGTATATTGGAGTAAAATAAATATAAAATAAATCACTGTCCTCATTGTAGTTCACGATCTAAATTCCCTATCCCTTTCTTTTGTCTTTGTTTTATGCTACATGCTTTAAGCAATTTGTATCTTCCCTGAAAAGAATAGGATCTCTATTTTCATTTATAGGATTGCTACTTCTAAGTGCTGCAATAAACCATGTTCTCTTCCTCTTTGTAAAAGCTATTTCAATATTTAATTTCCCATGGAGCATTGTATGACACAAACATACATCGGCTTGGCAATAATCCTTATCCTCATTTTACTTCTTTACATACAAATAGGGCACATATATGATTTTAGAAATCAAATGGGCCTTACACTTGGTTTACATTGCTTATTTAATTGTTAAATGCAAAAGAATGGAAGCCAGGATGAGTTGAGAAGACCTTTTTCAAGTTCTATCATGGGTCAATGATTTTAGTAGTTACTAGTCAAAGTGTGCCCCTTGCACAGTGGAGTATGCAAAAGTAGGTATTTAAGCAATAATTTAACCTAATGATGATATGTGAATAGGAATAACTGATTTCTGTGTGATTTACTGCACTGTTCTAAAGTTGAGACATTTTAATAGTTCATAAATAAATAGAAAAACTAATATTTTAAAGTTTTTTCAATAAGTTAATTGCTAACATTAGCACTTAATGCATTGGTATTATTGTGATAGCCTCTTCAATTAGCAAAACAAACACTATATAAACAATAAAATCCGATGAAATTTGGACAATGTGATGAAACAAACAGGTTGAATTTAATTATTAAAGAGTGTTAAGTGTTATCTCCTTATGACATATTCTATTTTTAGTTAATGGTGTAGTTCATACTGGTTAGAAAAACAAAATGTAAATGGACTGACACAATGTTTATTTCTAAGTGTCTAAATGTCTTGTAACACTTTATACTGAAATATTACACCCTGAGATGTTTACAGTGCTGTGACATTTCTGTAGATAGAGGTGATCCAGGTGTGTACAACTACATATATTTTCCATTATTTAAAACAAACAAGTATAAATGTATTTTTCTTGTCTTGTAAAAAATGGTGGGAATGCCTTTCCAGTACACATACTTACCAAGGTTATCTCAATTTCCCAACAACATAAAAGGTCAGGCTAAAAGACAATACTCTAGAGTAACCTGTTGAATGTTTTTGATTGATTTTGTTATTGTTTCTTTTACTTATTCTGCCATGATTTTTATCTAGGTAATAATTGTATCAAATGCAGTATATAAGACTTAAGATTTGGTATTCTACTAGCTATTTCACTTTTATTTACATTTTTACATACTTAAGTCTCCAATGTTACTGTGGCACACACATGGTAGTAGACACAAGATAAAGGGATCTTACTATGAAAAAAATTGCATAAACCCCACCCAGTTCCTGTACAGACTAAAGTATCTATAACGCTGACTCGAGCAGCTTCAGTGCAAATTGAAATAACCCCTGAATAGGGATGCGCGGACGCATGGAAGTTCGTCGGATTCAGCCAAACTTTAGTCGAAAGTTTGGTTTGGGTGCCAGAACTTGATCCGAACTTGACTTCAGACCCAAACTCCTTATAAGTAAATGGGGACCCGAACTTTGGTGCTGTAAAATTGTCAAAGTAAGGGCTAGGGGGCTGAAAAAGGAAGTCAAATTGGGGTAAGAGCTGGACAAATCCCCTGCAAACAATTGTTGACAGGGAAATTACTTAAAATAACATAGAATAAAAAAAGAAAAAATAACAATCTTGAACGAGGAGGTGAAAGGTCCAAGTGGAGGAGTGGATCAGTGTGTGTTTTACTGTACTTGTTAAAAAAAAATGATGTGTGGTCCCCTGTATTTTAACCACCAGCCAAGGGAAAGCAGACAGCTGTAAGCAAGTGTTGTTATGCTGGGAAGGGCTCAATATCCATGGACCTTCCCAGCCTATTATTATCTTCCCTTATCTGTCTACTTTGCCTTTGCTGGTTGTTCTTAAAGGGAAACCCCCAAAAATTGACATGGGGCCCCTATTTTTAATAACCAGCTTTTAATTACCCCCGAACTAGGCAGATTGCTGGAGAAGTCCATGGACAAGTGTTTTTAGGGCTGAGTTGGCATGTCATTACACAAGAGAAAAGCTGCTGAGGCTTGACAACAGTCTCTGGCCCTGGCACAAACATCTTTACGAGTGTTTTGCCACCAAAGGGGAGCAAATGAATATGTTACTCAAGTAAGAAAATACAATTCTCTCCACTAAAGGGCAAAATATTTAATTTATGAATTTCTGAAAAACTGCCAGGGCATTCCTCAACCTGAACGGCATCACCAAATTATTAACATGACCCTCTTGGGTATTGAAGTCGGTTTTACAATCAACCTGCAGATTGCATATGAGGTTATGTGCTCCCCTCAAATCAAGCTTAGAAAACCATTTAGCTCCCGCTAGTTGACTAAAAAGGTCAGGTATAAGAGGTAAAGGATAAGGATTACAGATCTTGATCTTATTAATCTCCATGCAAGGATGCAAACCTTCATCTTTTCTCTTGTCAAGGAAAGAGCCCACATTGAATGGAGAGGTGGATGGACGTATATGTACATTGGCCAGGCTCTTTTGATTATACTTTTTTAATGGATCTCTTTCAGTAAGAGAGAGAATAAACAAGCAAAACTTAGGCATTTTGGCACCAGGTAAGAATTTGATCATTCAAGCATACCATCTATAAGGAGGAAGGACTTCACACTCAGTCTCAAAAAGACATCTCACAGATGTCAAGGACTTTGATGAACAAGTAGATGAACAAAAACTTCCCCAAGACCTAATTTCACGAGTCTCAGTGTTAGGAATGTGTTTAACCAACCATGGCATACCTAAAACTAGTTTAGCAGATAAGGAACGAAAAACCATTAATGAAATGAATTCTGTGTGTAATCCTTCCACTCTCATGCATAATTTCTCGACCTTAAATGCAACATTACTTTGAGAGAGGGGAGAGTTTCAACTGCTTTCACTTGAATCGGATAACCAAGCATAGAAATTTTGTAACTACATTCAATAGCAAAACAGTTGAGATCTAAGGTAGAACCAGAATCTACAAATGCAAAAGTAACAATCAACCCAGTTTTAGCCTCCAAAGACACATGTAGGAAAAAACAGTTGTATACATGAGAGATAATTTCAGACTCTTAGAACCTGTGTGTGATGACACAGCATTTATTTTAACTATCCAGACATCTACGTTCAGTGAGCCAGAAAGGTTACTTTTGAATTTATGTGTTTGTTCTTTGGTTGGTCAAGGAAACACAGACGTTTGTTTGTATAAGCCTGTAATATTGACTTGTAAGTTGATGTTTGTTGCAACATATTGTACTGTTATCCTGGATGAGAGACACAGGATAATTGAACAACGATGTTTGCTGATATGCTGATTACATATTGTCCAGGTCGGCCAGTTAGTTGACTTGCATAAAAGAGGAGGAAAAACTATGCAAATAGATTCAATAATCAAATATTGCAACTCAATCTTTTCACCCTTTCTCCTTTACCTGTGAATAATGGCTTGAAGAACAGTTTTGAACTATAAAAAGAGGATATGCACCTCTGTGGCAATATACAGATAGCCAAGAGATCCAGAAATCCAAAGAACCAGAGACTCTTCCAAGACAGCAGTTATGATATCATGGCTCTATCACGAGGGACACAGATTTAACATTCTACTGGAGGACCTAGGCACTGGTTGAAAGAATACAGATCTACTCCACTGACCATCACTGAAAACATGTATATGTTTGGGTTAGTCATCTTCCTAAGCTTGTCGTTACCTCCTCTCTGTGCATGTCACAGGTGGAGTAATCAGCCCTAGAAGCTCTGAAGTCCCAGCTGATCTTATCAAGGCTAGTTAGTGGAAGGATGAAACTCTGTGATTTGCACCATATTGAGTATTTTGCTCGGACTGTTCTATGTGTTATTGTGTTATTTGCCTGCTTTGTGGTTCAATAAAGAATTGCCACACTGTTTTACCCTCACACAATCTAGTCAGATTAGAGACATGGTGATTTATAGCCTTTCCCCGATGTTGCTGGAGGAGTTAATGTCACTTGCTGCCGGTTTAGACAGACGTCTGATGGTTAAAGATACATGTAAGGCTGTACAAAAGTTTGATTTTGGCGCGCACGGCGCACCGTCAAAAGTGCGCAGCGCAGGTCAAAGCGCAACTAGCGCACGGCCTGCGCACGATCTGCGCACCCTATGCTAAAGATAGGGTGTGCCGATCGCAGGCGCCGCTGTGCGCTAGGAGGCGGCGCTACAAGGAAGGGGCGGGCACGCCGGGCAGAGAGCCGGCTCGGGGGCGGAGCTACCCCCGGCCGTGCGTGCGCTTAAAAAGCGCGAATGTGAAACCAGCCTTACATCAGGGGCTTATCTACAGCATTATAGAATGCTGTAGATAAGTCCCTGATAGCGGTGGCCACATCTCATAAGACAAAAATGAGCTGATGGATTCCCTTTAACAAATGTTGGATTTTTTTTCATCATTTAAATCAAATCTCTACATGTTTTGTATCTACAGAGTCGTAATGACCTGTAGAATCATAATGGCAGGTCAGTTTTAGTATTTGGTGAACATGGTAAAAAAAAATCCAACAATGAGTTGTGGAATTGCATTTTTTGCATTTTCACTGCATTTGAAATTTTTGTTTCCGTTTTTGAGTTCAAAACAGGGTAAAACCAATGGTGTCGTTCATAAATACAACTTGTTCTGCAAAAAGCAAGCCCTCACATGGCTATAATGATGGAAAAATAAAAAGTTAAGGCTGTGGGAATAAGGGGAGTGAAAAACAGAAACACAAAAACAAAAAAGGGCATCGGCATGAAGGGGTTAAACTACCTTCAGGAGGAAATTTGCTGTTTGGCCCATGTGTTTTTGATTTACAAATTCTCTAACCCTATAAAATCATTCCTATCTGTCTAGAGTCCTTCAATTCATCTGTGATCCTGTGCTGTAATGTCTGTATACTTTCTGGCATACTCCCCAGCCCAGGAGCTGTGGTATGATCAGACCATGTCCCTGTATGGTCAGAAACGACCATTACACAGTATTATTATTATTATTATTATTAATATTTATTTATATAGTGCCATTGATTCCATGGTGCTGTACAAGAGAAAGGGTTACATACAAATTACAGATATCACTTACAGTAAACAAACTAACAATCACAGACTGATATAGAGGGGAGAGAGGACCCTGCCCTTTCGGGCTTACATTCTACAGGATGGTGGGGAAGAAGACAGTAGGTTGGGGGGTTGCAGCAGCTCCAGTGATGGTGAGGCGGTAGCTCCAGTAGTGGTGAGGGGGCAGCGGGGATCATTGCAGGCTGTAGGCTTTCCTGAAGAGATGGATTTTCAGGTTCCGTCTGAAGGATCCGAGTGTGGTTGATAGCCGGACGTGCTGGGGCAAAGAATTCAGTACACTCAGTACACAGCAGGGGCACATGTATAAGATTATTTCAGTACACCATCTTTTTTAAAAAACACATCCAATTGTGAAGTTAATTTTTATTCCAAGATATGTTGATTAGCCCCTCAACCGCCGGAGGAATCTTTGTTTTTGCATTTTCGTTTCTTGCTCCTCTTCTTTCCAGAGCCATAACTTTTTTATTTTTCTATAAACATACTGAACCCATAGTTGTTAGACTACAAGAACAATCAATAGTGTCGAACAAGGGGATGTAAAAATAAATTTTTATTGCAATATAACACAAATACCTACAAAAAATAATTAATCATTGGTGCCTCAAACCAGACAAAAAGAGGAGTCAGACAGAGGAGGACAAATACTAGCAGCCAAAATACTCAGAAGGTAGAGCCTATCACTTAGTGCACATAGTACACTGATCTAAAATATATTGCACAAAAATATGCTAATTGGGTTAAGAAGACCTCAAAACATGAAGTGAGTTATTAAAGTGCTATATTATCAATAAGTAATTGTGCACTTTATTTGAGGTCATGCAATATATTTGAGGTCAGTGTACTATGTGCACTAAGTGATAGGCTCTACCTTCTGAGTATTTTGGCTGCTTGTATTTGTCCTCCTATCTGACTCCTCTTTTTGTCTGGTTTGAGGCACCAATGATTTAATTATTTTTTGTATGTATTTGTGTTATTTTGCAATAAAAATTTATTTTTACATCCTCTTGTTCGACACTATTGATTGTTCTCGTAGTCTAACAACTATGGGTTCAGTATGTTTATTGACTATGTGTAGTGTTACCCATCCTATGTTTTAGGAAATGGGTTGGGTGGTATGTTTATTTTTTATTTTTCTGCAAATATGGCCATCTGAGGGCTTGATTTTTGCGGGACGGTTGTACTTTTGAACAACACCATTGGTTTTATCATATCATGTACTGGAAAATGGGAAAAACATTCCATGTGCGGTGAATCCCACAATTGATTTTTGTTTTTCACCATGTTCACTAAATGCTAAAACTGACCTGCGATTATGATTCTCCAGGTCATTCATTATGAGTTCATACACACCAAACATGTCTAGGTTCTTTTTTTATCTAAATGGTAAAAAAAATTCCAAATGTTTGTTAAAAAAAAAATTGCACCATTTTCTGATGCCAATAGCCTTTCCATCTTTTGTAATCTCGGGTTAGGTGAGGGCTTATTTTTTGCATGCCAAGCTGACATTTTTAGTGATGCCATCTTGGTGTAGATATGATCTTTTTATTGCTCGCTATTGCATTTTAAGGGGGTGAAAGGGGGTGATTTGAACTTTTTATATATATATATATATATATATATATATATATATACGCACATATATATTTTTAAAAACTTATTTCAACTTTTGGCATGGTTTAGTAGTCTCCATGGGAGACTAGAAGTTGCCATAATCTGATCGGCTCTGCTACATACAGGCGATGATCAGATCGCCTGTATGTAGCAGAATTGCTCACTTGCTATGAGCGCTGACGACTAGGTGGCGCTCATAGCAATCCGACAGTGACAACCATAGAGGTCTGCTGGAGACATCTGTTTGTCATGCCAACCCATCAGCAACCCACAGTCACGTGACACGGGCGCCTATGGGTGGGATTTCCTGGTGCACGCCGGAAGCACCAGTTAAATGCTGCTGTCAGAGATTGACAGAGGCATTTAAATAGTTAACAGCTGCGAATGGATCATGATTCCACCCATGGCTGTTAGAGGCACATGTCAGCAGCTCAAAAAAGCTGAGAGTTGCTGGAAAAGGTGAGGGCTCAGCGCCGGAGCCCACATCAAATGGATGGAGTCCGACATCGGCTTACTATTATGTCCGATGTCGGAAAGGGGTTAAAATATACTTTTAAGTCACAGAGGAAAGTGAATAGCAGCACCAGTGTTAAAACATGCAATCCTTTGTGCGGAGGAGTTGAGCCTGATTATAGAGCCTTTATCAGCATAAATGTCCAGTTTGGAGGTGCTCAGGATATATCAACATGTAAATATAATTAATTCAGAAAAAATTATGCGGCACTCACCATGGCAGCTTGAATGAAAAGTACTTTATTTCATGACTTTCCTCTTAGATGGTAAGATACAGAGAATTGCAGGGAGAGAGGACGACAGCCGGTACATATTACCATGTTTCACCTGGACCCGTTGAAGCGTGGTAGCTAGAGTTGAGCGAAACGGGTCGTAAAAATTCAAAAGTCGCCGACTTTTGGCAAAGTCGGGTTTCATGAAACGAAACCCGACCCTAGGATGAGGTCGGCCATGAGGTCGGCGACTTACGCGCCAAAGTCGCGTTTCAAAAGTTTGTTTTGCGCTCTTTTTCAGCCAATCAGGATCCACGGACACTGTGGGCAACGTGATGACATAGGCATGGGTCACCACCATCTTTCAGAAGGGCATGCAAGTGATTGGCTTGCTTTGGTGGGCGTCACAGGGGGTATAAAAGGGCGTGCACGCCGACCGCCATCTTACTTCTGCCGATCTTAGTATAGGGAGAGGTTGCTGCTGATTCTGTAGGCAGAGCGTTAGGCAGGGAAGAAGACAAAAAAACTGCTTCTGCTGCTAGCGATTTGGCCTGCACAACACACCAGTCACTGTGTGTGCAGTGCAAGGGGAGGCTATATAGTGGTGTATCAGTGGTGTTGGTTGTTGGGCTGCCTTCTAAGGCTTCCTGACATTCCTGCATTGCTGTTTACCCACTGCTCCGCAAACTGCTTTTTTAAAAGCAATCCAATCTCCCTTATCCTCCAGTCACTTTTGTCACAGCTGTGCCATCGAGCCTGTCACATAGCGCTCAGATATTCATTGGGCCTCACACAATCCAAAAGTGTCCAGTGTCCAAAAGTGTGTGCAGAGATTCAAAATCTCCCTTATCCTCTAGTCACTTTGGTCACAGCTGTGCCATCGAGCCTGTCACATAGCGCTCAGATATCAGTGGGCCTCACACAATCCAAAAGTGTCCAGTGTCCAAAAGTGTGTGCAGAGATTCAAAATCTCCCTTATCCTCTAGTCACTTTGGTCACAGCTGTGCCATCGAGCCTGTCACATAGCGCTCAGATATCAGTGGGCCTCACACAATCCAAAAGTGTCCAGTGTCCAAAAGTGTGTGCAGAGATTCAAAATCTCCCTTATCCTCTAGTCACTTTGGTCACAGCTGTGCCATCGAGCCTGTCACATAGCGCTCAGATATCAGTGGGCCTCACACAATCCAAAAGTGTCCAGTGTCTCCAGAAGTGTGTGCAGAGATTCAAAATCTCCCTTATCTTCTAGTCACTTTGGTCACAGCTGTGCCATCGAGCCTGTCACATAGCGCTCAGATATCAGTGGGCCTCACACAATCCAAAAGTGTCCAGTGTCTAAAAGTGTGTGCAGAGATTCAAAATCTCCCTTATCCTCTAGTCACTTTGGTCACAGCTGTGCCATCGAGCCTGTCACATAGCGCTCAGATATCAGTGGGCCTCACACAATCCAAAAGTGTCCAGTGTCCAAAAGTGTGTGCAGAGATTCAAAATCTCCCTTATCCTCTAGTCACTTTGGTCACAGCTGTGCCATCGAGCCTGTCACATAGAGCTCAGATATCAGTGGGCCTCACACAATCCAAAAGTGTCCAGTGTCCAAAAGTGTGTGCAGAGATTCAAAATCTCCCTTATCCTCTAGTCACTTTGGTCACAGCTGTGCCATCGAGCCTGTGACATAGCGCTCAGATATCAGTGGGCCTCACACAATCCAAAAGTGTCCAGTGTCCAAAAGTGTGTGCAGAGATTCAAAATCTCCCTTATCCTCTAGTCACTTTGGTCACAGCTGTGCCATCGAGCCTGTCACATAGCACTCAGATATCAGTGGGCCTCACACAATCCAAAAGTGTCCAGTGTCCAAAAGTGTGTGCAGAGATTCAAAATCTCCCTTATCCTCTAGTCACTTTGGTCACAGCTGTGCCATCGAGCCTGTCACATAGCGCTCAGATATCAGTGGGCCTCACACAATCCAAAAGTGTCCAGTGTCCAAAAGTGTGTGCAGAGATTCAAAATCTCCCTTATCCTCTAGTCACTTTGGTCACAGCTGTGCCATCGAGCCTGTCACATAGCGCTCAGATATCAGTGGGCCTCACACAATCCAGAAGTGTCCAGTGTCCACAAGTGTCTGCAGAAATTCAAAATCTCCCCTGTCCTATAGACACCTTGTACCTTGTTTTACATTACTATATAGTTTGTTGGATTTTGTCTACATTTCTACCAAAAATGAGGAAGGCTGGTGGAAGAGGCCGTGGAATTGGGCGGGGGTTGGCAGCTGGTGATGATGGTGTTAGTGGTGGATCTGATGGTAGTGGCAAGAGCAAAATAGGACCGAATGCAGGAGGTGCTGACCCTGCGTCATCGTCTGGCTACATAAGGCCTCGAACGCTTAGTTTTCTAGGAGTTGGCAAACAGGTTTTAAAGCCAGAGCATCAGGAAAAAGTTTTGTCTTACATTGCTGACTCAGCCTCCAGCTCTATCGCCTCCTCTTCTTCAGTTGTAAAAAGTAAAAGCACTGAGTCGTCATTGGAGGCTCATGTTCATGAACCACACCTTTCCTTGTGTCCTTCACCCCAACCAAGATTGAAGGATGACGCAGGCCATACTACTGATTACTCCATGGAGCTGTTTTCACATACCATGCCTGGATTATCAAGTGAAATGGTGAATTACCCAGGCCAAGATGAATCTGACATGGAGTGCACTGATGCACAGCTGCTGATGGATGATTCTGCTGGTACATTCACTCAGAGCACTACATTGTCCTCGCAGTGTACAGAGCCAGATTCTGACCCTGATGAGACTCAGGTGCACATGACATAGAAGAGGAGGTGATGGATGACCCAGTTGTTGACCCAGATTGGCATCCATTGGGGGAAGAGGGTGCTGCTTCCAATAGCTCAGATGAGGAGCATCCACAGCAGACATCGACATCGCAACAGCTGTTATCTGGCAGGCCCGGAGCACTCCAAAGACAGGTTACAAACATCAAAAGAGTTGCTGGACAGCTTGTCCAGAGGGTCAAAAGATCACAGCGTGCTAGGCCGCAAAATGTCTGCCAAAGTAGGAAGAGTGCAGTGTGGCACTTTTTTGACCAAAATCCTCATGATCAGGCCAAGGTAATCTGTAAGAAGTGCGCAAAGACCTTTAGCCGAGGGAAAAATCTGAAAAATTTGAATACCAGTTGCATGCTTAGACATTTAACCAGCATGCACTTGCAAGCGTGGACACAACACCAAACCTCAAGTGCCACATGTGCAACTGATCACAACGAAGGTAGTCAGCAACGCTACATTGTTTCCCCCACTGTAAGCCCACCGGTTAGCACAGCAGCAAATGTTGAGGTGTCGTTGCAAGGCCACAGCAGTCAGGGAATCCCACTGTTATATCAACGAAAGACTGATTCTAGGCCATCAGAAAGAACACCAACTCCATCACCATCATCAACCCTCTCTCAGTCCGCCCTGTCCACCGCTACTTCCACCATATGCAGCTCTCAAGTCCAGCTCACCCTCCCAGACACTATGAGTAGGTCAAGAAAGTACTCAGTCTCTCATCCGCGTACACTGGGTTTGAACGCCCACATTGCCAAACTAATCTCGTTTGAGATGATGCCCTTTCGGTTGGTGGAAAGCACAGCTTTCCGCGAACTCATGGCCTATGCAGTACCACGCTATGACCTACCCAGTCGCCACTTCTCTCGCAAAGCCATCCCAGCCCTCCACCATCATGTGAAAGACCGCATTGTCCATGCACTCAAGCAGTCAGTGAGCGGAAAGGTGCACCTCACAACTGATGCATGGTCCAGTCGGCATGGCCAGGGCCGTTACGTGTCCATCACTGCGCACTGGGTTAATGTGGTGGATGCAGGGTCCACAGGGGACAGCGGTGGTGGGACATTGCTGCCTAGCCCACGGTATAGGAAACAGTTGGCGGTAGGCGTTCGACCCTCCTCCTCCTCCAGAAGCGAAAGCTCGTCCACAGAGCGCAGTCATACGAGCACTCCATCTGCAGCTGCCACTGTTGCACACGATGTGTCCCCCTATCGAGCAGCTAGTGGAAAGCGTCAGCAGGCTGTGTTGCAGATGATGTGTTTGGGCAACAGACACACCGCCGAGGTGCTGGCCGAGTACTTGAAGCGACAAACTGAGTCATGGCTGGGCAGTGTACATCTTGAGGCAGGCAAGGTAGTTAGTGATAACGACCATAATTTTGTGGCAGCCATAGCCCTTTCAAAACTCAGCCACATACCTTGCTTGGCTCACACCTTGAACCTGGTGGTGCAGTGCTTCCTCAAAAATTATCCGGAGTTAACAGCCCTGCTCCAGAAGGTGCGAAGACTGTGCGCGCACATCCGCCGGTCGCCTGTACACTCCGTTCGTATGCAGAAGCTGCAGCAATTGCTCCACTTTCCCAACCACCGCCTCATTATCGACATTGCAACAAGGTGGAACTCCA
This sequence comes from Dendrobates tinctorius, assembly GCF_039654945.1. Lineage (NCBI taxonomy): Eukaryota > Metazoa > Chordata > Amphibia > Anura > Dendrobatidae > Dendrobates > Dendrobates tinctorius. The sequence continues at coordinate 7,354,464 of NW_027361841.1, read as the reverse complement.
CCCTGCACATGGTGGAGCGGCTGTGCGAGCAGAGGCAGGCCATAATGCATTTGTGGGAGGATACACGGCCAGGCACTTTGAGAGCAGACATGGAGTTGACAGGTGTGCAGTGGTCGAAGCTGAAAGACCTCTGTAAAGTCCTTCAGTGTTTTGAGGAATGCACACGGCTGGTAAGCGCAGACGACGCCATCCTAAGCATGAGCATCCAATGTTGATGAGGAGGAACAGGAGGAGGGAATCCTTGATGACATTCAGCCATTGTCTGCTCAGGGACCTCTCCTGGACGAGGTGGAGGAAGAAGAGGAGGAGGAGGATGATGATGGGGATGATTACTTAGGGGAGGAGGATGCATCTCGTGGGGCAAGTGAAAATGTTGGCGTGGCAAGGTCTGGTACAGGGTTTGTGCGTGACTGGAGGGATGTGGATTTGCCAGAAAGTGCTCCTCCACCCAGCACTCGCAGTGCATCATTGACACCGGGAACATTGGCCCACATGTCAGATTATGCCTTGCGGATCCTAAAAAGGGACCCCCGCATTGCCAAAATGATGAACGATGATGACTACTGGTTGGCCAGCATCCTGGATCCACGCTATAAAGGCAAATTACAAAACATCATGCCACAGGAAAACCTTGACCTAATATTGGCTAATAAACAAGCAACTCTGGTAAATCGGTTGCTTGAGGCATTCCCAGCACACAGCAGCGGTGATGGTTCTCACACGAGCCGTACGGGCCGGGGGCAGCTTGGCAGAGGTGTTCGTGGTGCACACAGCAGAAGTGGCGTTGTAGACAGGGGTTTCATGACAATGTTGTGGACTGATTTTTCAAATACCGCTCACACAACTGGTAATACTGCATCGATGGAAAGTGACAGGAGACAGAAGTTGTCAACTATGGTTACAAACTACTTTTCCTCCCATATCGATGTTCTCCCACACAGGTCATTACCCTTTGACTATTGGGCCGCTAAACTGGACACCTGGCCTGAATTGGCCCAATATGCCTTACAGGAGCTCGCTTGCCCAGCTGCAAGTGTGCTATCGGAAAGAGTCTTCAGTGCAGCTGGATCAATCCTGACAGAAAAAAGGACCCGTCTGTCAACCCAAAATGTGGATGATCTAACCTTCATTAAAATGAACCACGCATGGGTTTCCAAGGATTTTGTCCCACCTTCCCCTGATGAGACATAGGGTGACAGAAAAATGGCTTGCTTTGGTCCACCTCTTCCTGGGACTTCACCTATTTCGCCTTTTGCATCAGCTGAATGTCCAACATCAACATATGCCACTTTCTAAAACTCCCTAACTGTGCTGCCTCCCCCCCATGGCTGGGGTCACCACCTAGCGCACGACACCGTGCGAGTGCCGTTGCCCTGGACAGGTGGGTAGGCCGACTCTTGGGAGCGGGCACTGGCACAGGGTCCCTCATAGTGCAATCAAGTGTCTCTGACGGTGGTGGTGCACACCCGCCGTCAGACACACCGCTGTACTATGAGGGGCCCAGTGCCAGTACCGACGCCCACGAGTGGGCCCCCCTTGCTTGGGCAGGGCCCCAGCATTTGCAATCTTTACCTCTCCCTGCTCCACCGCTGTGTAATCTGGGCCGTCAAATCCATACTGTGCCTGACACCGTCTGAGCCTGCCTCCTGATGTATAGACATATATTTTGAATGTGTACGCTATCCATACATGTTATCCGGGGATATGGTACCTTTTCTAACCTTTGTGCAATCACGTGCAATCCATACTGGGCCTAACACTGTCTGAGCCTGCCTCCTGAGACATATATTTTGAATGTGTACGCTATCCATACATGTTATCCGGGGATACGGTACCCTTTCTAACCTTTGTGCAATCACGTGCAATCCATACTGGGCCTAACACCGTCTGAGCCTGCCTCCTGAGACATATATTTTGAATGTGTACGCTATCCATACATGTTATCTGGGGATACGGTACCCTTTCTAACCTTTGTGCAATCACGTGCAATCCATACTGGGCCTAACACCGTCTGAGCCTGCCTCCTGAGACATATATTTTGAATGTGTACGCTATCCATACATGTTATCTGGGGATACGGTACCCTTTCTAACCTTTGTGCAATCACGTGCAATCCATACTGGGCCTAACACCGTCTGAGCCTGCCTCCTGAGACATATATTTTGAATGTGTACGCTATCCATACATGTTATCTGGGGATACGGTACCCTTTCTAACATTTGTGCAATCACGTGCAATCCATACTGGGCCTAACACCGTCTGAGCCTGCCTCCTGAGACATATATTTTGAATGTGTACGCTATCCATACATGCTATCTGGGGATACAGTACCCTTTCTAACCTTTGTGCAATCACGTGCAATCCATACTGGGCCTAACACCGTCTGAGCCTGCCTCCTGAGACATATATTTTGAATGTGTACGCTATCCATACATGTTATCTGGGGATACGGTACCCTTTCTAACCTTTGTGCAATCACGTGCAATCCATACTGGGCCTAACACCGTCTGAGCCTGCCTCCTGAGACATATATTTTGAATGTGTACGCTATCCATACATGTTATCCGGGGATACGGTACCCTTTCTAACCTTTGTGCAATCACGTGTAATCCATACTGGGCGTGAGAACGGCTGGCGAGCTGTTAAGCAAGCTACAGCACCTGTGGTCTGCACACGTAAGTTTTTCATTTTTTCAGGTATGACGGTTAGGCCTAATTCCGGAACTGCGGTTGACCTGCACTTACTGGGAAATCATTGTTCGCGGGTAATAATTGTAATCAGTGATCCCCATCACTAACGTTGTTCAGCGGGTTATCTGCACCTGTAAGCGACAAACGCTGGCCTTTTCAGTGTAGCGCACATGCAGCCACGGACATGTAAGGGCATGACACACCAGTTATTGGCCAATCTCATGTGCCAGAGCCTCACATGTCCCTCTAGTAAGCTGGACTCGGACCGCGGGGCATGACGGAGTCTCGTTCGTTAACGGAATTAAGCTTGCAATGTGTGCATCTGTTCTGTAGCTGGCATGGTTGAGGTTTCCCAGGTGGAGTCGAATTTAACCGTAGGCTCCACTCCTGGTGGTGCCCTTCTGGACATTCCTTTAAGGTTCAGCTTTGCAACCATACTGCCCACGTAAAACAAACACTTTGCCTTCATGAACGCTGTTTGGAGGGTCATGACTCGTGGGAATAACGCCGCCCAATCAGTTAACCTGCTAGAGAGATCCTTCGTTGCTCCTAAGCATGACATCACACTCCCTAGGAAGAAGGTAATGCCACTGTGGCGACCGTACTCCTGGGGGCGACACAAGTGCACTGATGCCCAGCCACTGCTCGATGAATCTGCTGGTACATTGACCCAGACCACTACATTCCCCTCGCACGCTACACGACCTGAATCTGACCCTGATGAAACTCAGGTTACCCTTCCTATATACAGTTCCATCTTACACGGTGACAAAGAGGAAGCTGCAGATGAAATGCAGGTTTGGCCCACCCGCCATCAGACACACCACCGTACTATCAGGGGCCCTGTGCCAGTGCCGTCGCCAACGAGTGGGCCCCCCCTGCTTGCCCAGGATCACAGCACTTGCAAAGTTGAAATACTGTGCAGTGAGATGGAAGATGGGGACGACGAGGAATCCAGACAAGTACAGGGATTCCCTAGCGAGGAGACTTATTTGATTGTTTTCAATGTTGGGACAGCAATTTTTGGGGAGCACTATACTCTGGAGAATGATAGATGGGGCCCACCATACACTGGAACATTCCAAAGGTGGACATCAGACACTGGAGCAGCATTTACAGGGCCCATTATACACTAGAGCATTAGAAATGGGGCCCATTATGTTTGGAGCATTATTTGGGCCCATAAGACAGTGGAGCTTCATCCATGGGGACCAACATATACTGTAGTATTATGTGGAGCTCATCATATACTGTTTCAAACATTATATGGGACCAATGATTCTGTATGGAGAAATAGATGGGCCTCGTCATGAGATGTAAAAAGTGAGGTATTTTTCATTGTACTATACCGCTATTTCTCTGCCGTATCGGAGCATGATGAGTTGTGGCATGTGTTAAAGGGGCGCTCTTTCGCCCAGGGCACATGAAAACCTGCAGCCAGCCCTCCCCCCACAACTTTAGCCAAATAACCCCCATTTTTCAGTGCGTAACTTGTATTATGAAGTTAATTAAGGTTGACAAGCTTAAGTAAGAAGAATTGATGCTTTTGGCATTCAAATGGGCACTGTAGGTGTGTTTCCTGTCCTCCTCTCACTGCCGACTTTTATTCCCCATTGACTTACATTGGGTTTCATGTTTCGGGACGACCCCGACTTTTCCCTATAATCGGACGATCTTGCTCGACCCGACTTTTGGAAAAGTCGGGTTTCACGAAACGAAACGCGACCCTAAAAAACCAAAAGTCGCTCAACTCTAGTGGTAGCATGAAACGGCCGTCGTCCTCTCTCTTCTCTTCTCCCACCCATCTACACCTTACCATTTAAGATGAAAGTCATGAAATAAAGGACATTTCATTCAAGCTGCCACGGTGAGTGCCATATACTTTTTTCTGAATTATTTATAAAATATACTTTTGTTCATGACACAACCCCTTTAAGTACATGTGGTGTATGTTAATTGAAGCTAGCAATAGTAGACTGCTTATTTATGCTCTTTTTTATGAGTCAATAGTATGCAAAATAATTTATTTTAACATGAATGTCAATGAAAACTACAGTACAGGAACATCACTTGGTTAACGGAAATTTAATGTCTTCATGTTTATTTTAAGTTAAATGTTTTGTTTGAGGACAGTAAGATTGTAATTTCTTGCCCTCCCTTCATAGTTTACAGAATGTAAATACAGACATTTCTTCTGGGTCTTAGATTGCTCAAAACACTGAGTGAAACCAAAGCTAACTAACCTACTTAAAATGAATACTAACATTGCCCCTAAGTTTGGTCAGGCTAATCCTCATGTTTGCCATTCCAACAAATAAAGAAAATTTTATATTTGACTTTGAAAGAGGTTTCTGGTCAGACAAATATACTAAAGGTGTCCTTTTATTGGCTAGACATTGCTGTAAAATTCTAAATGACTTGCTGTGCTCCAACAAATGCATAGATAAAACCACTTAAAAGCTCCAGCATTCTTTCAAGGGTTTAAAATGTTTAGACAAACTGTGATTTTAAAAGTAACAGTAATTTCAGAAAAGAATGTTTGCCTACTTTAAAACAGATTGCAGGCTATGGGTTTCAATCCCAATTAGTGAATGACAATTTAAGTCATCTTCATTTTTGATAAACAAAAGTGGAAAAGTAGTCTGAGCACAGGCTAAAATTTAGATGTGCCGAATGCTAACAATGTGTGGGTACAAATTTAATTATAGCCAATACAGACTCATTACTCCCTCTCTTCTGGAAATGTGTGACTGCTGCTAAACTCTTATTACATTGTACAGTGGGTACAGAAAGTATTCAGATTCCTTTAAATTTTTCACTCTTTGTTTCATTGCAGCCATTTGGTAAATTCAAAAATGCTCTTTTCTTCTCATTAATGTACACTCTACTCCCCATCTTGACTGAAAAAACCCAGAAATGTAGAAATTTTTGTAAATTTATTAAATAAGAAAAACTGAAATATCACATGGTCATAAGTATTCAGACCCTTTTCTCAGTATTGAGTAGAAGCACCCTTTTGAGCTAGTACAGCCATGAGTCTTCTTAAGATTGATGCAACAAGTTTTTCACACCTGGATTTGGGGATCCTCTGCCATTCTTCCTTGCAGATCCTCTCCAGTTCCGTCAGGTTGGATAGTGAATGTTGGTGGACAGCCAGTTACAGGTCTCTTCAGAAATGCTCAGTTGGGTTTAGGTCAGGCATTTTGCTGGGCCAGTCAAGAATGGTCACAGAGTTGTTCAGAAGCCACTCCTTTGTTACTTTAGCTGTTTTCTTAGGGTCATTGTCTTGTTGGAAGGTAAACCTTTGGCCAAGTCTGAGGTCCAGAGCACTCTGGTGTTCATCTAGGATACCTCTGTACTTGGCCGCATTCATGTTTCCTTCAATTGCAACCAGTCATCCTGTCCCTGCAGCTGACAAACACCCCCTTAGCATGATGCTACCATCACCATATTTCACTGTTGGGATTATATTGAGCAGGTGATGAGCAGTGCATGGTTTTTGCCACACATGCTGCTTAGAATTATCACCAAAAAGTTCTATCTTTGTATCATCAGACCAGAGAATCTTATTTCTCATAGTCTGGGAGTCATTCATGTGGTTTTTAGCAAACTCTATGTGGGCTTTCATATGTCTGGCACTGAGGAGAGGCTTCCGTCGGGCCACTCTGCCATAACGGCCTGACTGGTGGAGGGCTGCAGTGATAGTTGACTTTGTGGAAATTTCTCCCATCTCCCTACTGCATATGTGGAACTTTAGCCCCAGTGATCTTGGGGTTCTTCTTTACCTCTCTCACCAAGGCTCTTCTCCCACAATTGCTCAGTTTGGCTGGACGGCAACTTCTAGGAAGACTCCATTTAAGGATTATGGAGGCCACTGTGCTTTTAGGAACCTTGACTACTGCAGAAATTCTTTTGTAACCTTGGCCAGATATGTGCCTTGCCACAATTCTGTCTCTGAGCTCCTTGGCCAGTTCCTTTGACCTCATAATTCTCATTTGGTCTGACATGCACTTTGAGCTGTGTGGTCTTATATAGACAGGTGTATGCCTTTACAAATCAAGTTCTATTAGTTTAATTAAACACAGCTGGGCTCCAGTGAAGGAGTAGAATCATCTCAAGGAGGATCACAAGGAAATGGACAGCATGTGACTTAAATATGAGTGTCTGAGCAAAGGGTCTGAATACGTATGACCATGTGATGTTTTTTTTTAATAAATTTGCAAAAATTTCTACATTTCTGTTATTTCAGTCAAGTTGTTGTGCAGAGTGTATATTAATGAGAAAAAAGTGAACTTTTTTGAATTTATCAAATGGCTGCAATAAAACAGGGTCTGAATACTTTCTGTACCCACTGAACCCACTGTATATAATCTAACACAACTCTTACCAATCTATTGTAACTTTTATAAACTGTACCCCAGAGTGACAAATATTCCCTTATAAGTCATGTTTAATGTGTTCTGGAGTACTTTAATGATAAAAGTATTTCCAATCTTAGCAAACAATATTGCTCTACATCTATACATATAGCACTTTATTACTGTATATTGAATTTTTTCATGTAAAAATAACAGGCTAAAGGCCTTTTACATGGGCTGATAACCTGTGAACAAGCACTTTTTCCTGATCATTGGCTAGTATAAAAAAGCCAAACCCATATTCATCAAATGATTTGATCATGTATGTGGGAGATCTATTCAATGTTAGTGGCAGCGCATTTCTCCCTGTAAACAGGGAATGCGCTGCCAATAATATCAATGCAGGGACAGAGCAATCAAATTAAAGGGAACCTAAAAAGTATAGACCTTGAATCACGGACTTCCCGTGAGCCTCATTGCTCTAACTTGACAGCATCATAGGCTTGTATATGGTTGTAAAGATCAGGTCAGGATCCCTGCTATCAGTCCGTACCTTATAATCCTTCTCGAGCCGTGACACATGGATGTGTGAATGTAGAATTATTCTGTAGTATTTCAGGGAGAAAATATTTTGAATAGCCAGCATCATGCATCTTGTCTTGGATAATTAGTTTTAGGCAGGTCGCCAACATCTTATCATCACAGTATTTGGTTAGACTGACATGTTCATCTCTATACAAACTTGTAGGGATAGGCCTGTCAGTCTAGAGAAGCAAGACAATGAGAAGCCATTATGGACCAGCTTCAGATTCATCATTCAATACACTGCAACACTTCTATGCACTGCTGCAATAATGCAGCCACTGTACGATTCATTCTGTCCGTGACACACAGATGTGTAAAATGTATCATTAAACATATATCAATGGAGATGACGCAGTATAGGGGACTCTGTTTGGAGATGAGGCTGTATAGTAGGGTTCTTTAAGGAGTTGGGGCAATATACAGGGGCTCCGTATGGACATAAGATAGTATAAGGGGCTCTGCATGGAGATGCGGCAGTATAAGGGGGCTCAATATGGAATTGGGGCAGTGAGTAAGGACTCTGTATGGTGATGGATAGAGTTGAGCGAAACGGGTCGAAAAATTTCAAAAGTCACCGACTTTTGGCAAAGTCGGGTTTCATGAAACGAAACCCGACCCTAGGATGAGGTCGGCCACGAGGTCGGCGACTTATGCGCCAAAGTCGCGTTTCAAAAGTTTGTTTTGCGCTCTTTTTCAGCCACTGTGGGCAACGTGATGACATAGGCAGGGGTCACCACCATCTTTCAGAAGGGCATGCAAGTGATTCGCTTGCTTTGGTGGGCGTCACAGGGGTTATAAAAGGGCGTGCACGCCGACCGCCATCTTACTTCTGCCGATCTTAGCATAGGGAGAGGTTGCTGATTCTGTAGGGAGAGCGTTAGGCAGGGAAGAAGACAAAAAAATTGCTTCTGCTGCTAGCGATTTTGCCTGTACAACACACCAGACACTGTGTGTGTAGTGCAAGGGGAGGCTATATTGTGGTGGATCAGCGGTGTTGGTTGTTAGGCTGCCTTCTAAGGCTTCCTGACAGCTGCATTGCTGTTTACCCACTGCTCCGCAAACTGCTTTTTTAAAAGCAATCCCAATTTTTTTTTTTGTCCTGCTGAGGTACTGAGCGTGCATTTTTTCACACCATACAGCGTCAGTGGGCCTCACACAATCCAAAAGTGTCCAGTGTCCACTACTGTCTGCAGAAATTCAAAATCTCCCTTATCCTGTAGCCACTGTTTTCACACCTGTGCCATCGAGCCTGTGACATAGCGCTCTGATATTCAGTGGGCCTCACACAATCCAAAAGTGTCCAGTGTCCACTAGTGTCTGCAGAAATTCAAAATCTCCCTTATCCTGTAGTCCCTTTTTTCACACCTGTGCCATCGAGCCTGTGACATAGCGCTCTGATATTCAGTGGGCCTCACACAATCCAAAAGTGTCCAGTGTCCACTAGTGTCTGCAGAAATTCAAAATCTCCCTTATCCTGTAGCCACTGTTTTCACACCTGTGCCATCGAGCCTGTGACATAGCGCTCTGATATTCAGTGGGCCTCACACAATCCAAAAGTGTCCAGTGTCCACTAATGTCTGCAGAAATTCAAAATCTCCCTTATCCTGTAGTCCCTTTTTTCACACCTGTGCCATCGAGCCTGTGACATAGCGCTCTGATATTCAGTGGGCCTCACACAATCCAAAAGTGTCCAGTGTCCACTAGTGTCTGCAGAAATTCAAAATCTCCCTTATCCTGTAGTCACTGTTTTCACACCTGTGCCATCGAGCCTGTGACATAGCGCTCTGATATTCAGTGGGCCTCACACAATCCAAAAGTGTCCAGTGTCCACTAGTGTCTGCAGAAATTCAAAATCTCCCTTATCCTGTAGTCCCTTTTTTCACACCTGTGCCATCGAGCCTGTGACATAGCGCTCTGATATTCAATGGGCCTCACAAAATCCAAAAGTGTCCAGTGTCCACTAGTGTCTGCAGAAATTCAAAATCTCCCTTATCCTGTAGTCCCTTTTTTCACACCTGTGCCATCGAGACTGTGACATAGCGCTCTGATATTCAGTGGGCCTCACACAATCCAAAAGTGTCCAGTGTCCACTAGTGTCTGCAGAAATTCAAGATCTCCCTTATCCTGTAGTCACTGTTTTCACACCTGTGCCATCGAGCCTGTGACATAGCGCTCTGATATTCAGTGGGCCTCACACAATCCAAAAGTGTCCAGTGTCCACTAGTGTCTGCAGAAATTCAAAATCTCCCCTGTGCTATAGACACCTTGTACCTTGTTTTACATTACTATATAGTTTGTTGGATTTTGTCTACATTTCTACAAAAAATGAGGAATGCTGGTGGAAGAGGCCGTGGAATTGGGCGGGGGTTGGCAGCTGGTAATGATGGTGTTGGTGGTGGATCTGATGGTAGTGGCAAGAGCAAAATAGGACCGAATGCAGGAGGTGTTGAGCCTGCGTCATCGTCTGGCTCCATAAGGCTTCGAAGGCTTAGTTTTCTAGGAGTTGGCAAACCGCTTTTAAAGCCAGAGCAACAGGAAAAAGTTTTGTCTTACATTGCTGACTCAGCCTCCAGCTCTATCGCCTCCTCTTCTGAAGTTGTAAAAAGTAAAAGCACTGAGTCATCATTGGAGGCTCATGTTCATGAACCACACCTTTCCTTGTGTCCTTCACCCCAACCAAGATTGAAGGATGACGCAGGCCATACTACTGATTACTCCATGGAGATGTTTTCACATACCATGCCTGGATTATCAAGTCAAATGGTGAATTACCCAGGCCAAGATGAATCTGACATGGAGTGCACTGATGCACAGCCGCTGATAGATGATTCTGCTGGTACATTCACTCAGAGCACTACATTGTCCTCGCAGTGTACAGAGCCAGATTCTGACCCTGATGAGACTCAGGTGCCCCTTCCTGCACACTATACCACCATACATGGTGACACAGAGGAAGGTGCACATGACATTGAAGAGGAGGTGATGGATGACACAGTTGTTGACCCAGATTGGCATCCATTGGGGGAAGAGGGTGCTGCTTCCAATAGCTCAGATGAGGAGGAGCATCCACAGCAGACATCGACATCGCAACAGCTGTTATCTGGCAGGCCCGGAGCACTCCAAAGACAGGTTCCAAAAATCAAAAGAGTTGCTGGACAGCTTGTTCAGAGGGTCAAAAGATCACAGTGTGCTAGGCCGCAAAATGTCTGCCAAAGTAGGAAGAGTGCAGTGTGGCACTTTTTTGAACAAAATCCTCATGATCAGGCCAAGGTAATCTGTAAGAAGTGCGCAAAGACCTTTAGCCGAGGGAAAAATCTGAAAAATTTGAATACCAGTTGCATGCTTAGACATTTAACCAGCATGCACTTGCAAGCGTGGACACAACACCAAACCTCCAGTGCCACATGTGCAACTGATCACAAAGAAGGTAGTCAACAACGCTACATTGTTTCCCCCACTGTAAGCCCACCGGTTAGCACAGCAGCAAATGTTGAGGTGTCGTTGCAAGGCCACAGCAGTCAGGGAATCCCACTGTTATATCAACGAAATACTGAATCTAGGCCATCAGAAAGAACACCAACTCCATCACCATCATCAACCCTCTCTCAGTCCGCCCTGTCCACCGCTACTTCCACCATATGCAGCTCTCAAATCCAGCTCACCCTCCCAGACACTATGAGTAGGTCAAGAAAGTACTCAGTCTCTCATCCGCGTACACTGGGTTTGAACGCCCACATTGCCAAACTAATCTCATTTGAGATGATGTCCTATCGGTTGGTGGAAAGCGCAGCTTTCCGCGAACTCACGGCCTATGCAGTACCACGCTATGACCTACCCAGTCGCCACTTCTTCTCTCGCAAAGCCATCCCAGCCCTCCACCATCATGTAAAAGACCGCATTGTCCATGCACTCAAGCAGTCAGTAAGTGGAAAGGTGCACCTCACAACTGATGCATGGTCCAGTCGGCATGGCCAGGGCCGTTACGTGTCCATCACTGCGCACTGGGTTAATGTGGTGGATGCAGGGTCCACAGGGGACAGCGGTGGTGGGACATTGCTGCCTAGCCCACGGTATAGGAAACAGTTGGCGGTAGGCGTTCGACCCTCCTCCTCCTCCAGAAGCGAAAGCTCGTCCACAGAGCGCAGTCGTACGAGCACTCCATCTGCAGCTGCCACTGTTGCACACGATGTGTCCCCCTATCGAGCAGCTAGTGGAAAGTGTCAGCAGGCTGTGTTGCAGATGATGTGTTTGGGCAACAGACACACCGCCGAGGTGCTGGCCGAGTACTTGAAGCGACAAACTGAGTCATGGCTGGGCAGTGTACATCTTGAGGCAGGCAAGGTAGTTAGTGATAACGGCCGTAATTTTGTGGCAGCCATAGCCCTTTCAAAACTCAGCCACATACCTTGCTTGGCTCACACCTTGAACCTGGTGGTGCAGTGCTTCCTCAAAAATTATCCGGAGTTAACAGCCCTGCTCCAGAAGGTGCGAAGACTGTGCGCGCACATCCGCCGGTCGCCTGTACACTCCGTTCGTATGCAGAAGCTGCAGCGATTGCTCCACCTTCCCAACCACCGCCTCATTATCGACATTGCAACAAGGTGGAACTCCACCCTGCACATGGTGGAGCGGCTGTGCGAGCAGAGGCAGGCCATAATGCATTTGTGGGAGGATACACGGCCAGGCACTTTGAGAGCAGACATGGAGTTGACAGGTGTGCAGTGGTCGAAGCTGAAAGACCTCTGTAAAGTCCTTCAGTGTTTTGAGGAATGCACACGGCTGGTAAGCGCAGACGACGCCATCCTAAGCATGAGCATCCCACTTATGCGTCTGCTCATGCAAACTTTGACGCACCTTAAGGAGCAGGCGTCTGCAGCCAATGTTGATGAGGAGGAAGAGGAGGAGGGAATCCTTGATGACATTCAGCCATTGTCTGCTCAGGGACCTCTCCTGGACGAGGTGGAGGAAGAAGAGGAGGAGGAGGATGATGATGGGGATGATTACTTAGGGGAGGAGGATGCATCTCGTGGGGCAAGTTAAAATGTTGGCGTGGCAAGGTCTGGTACAGGGTTTGTGCGTGACTGGAGGGATGTGGATTTGCCAGAAAGTGCTCCTCCACCCAGCACTCGCAGTGCATCATTGACACCGGGAACATTGGCCCACATGTCAGATTATGCCTTGCAGATCCTAAAAAGGGACCCCCGCATTGCCAAAATGATGAACGATGACGACTACTGGTTGGCCAGCATCCTGGATCCACGCTATAAAGGCAAATTACAAAACATCATGCCACAGGAGAACCTTGACCTAATATTTGCTAATAAACAAGCAACTCTGGTAAATCGGTTGCTTGAGGCATTCCCAGCACACAGCAGCGGTGATGGTTCTCACACGAGCCGTACAGGCCGGGGGCAGCTTGGCAGAGGTGTTCATGGTGCACACAGCAGAAGTGGCGATGGAGACAGGGGTTTCATGACAATGTTGTGGACTGATTTTTCAAATACCGCTCACACAACTGGTAATACTGCATCGATGGAAAGTGACAGGAGACAGCAGTTGTCAACTATGGTTACAAACTACTTTTCCTCCCATATCGATGTTCTCCCACACAGATCATTCCCCTTTGACTATTGGGCTGCTAAACTGGACACCTGGCCTGAATTGGCACAATATGCCTTATAGGAGCTCGCTTGCCCAGCTGCAAGTGTGCTATTGGAAAGAGTCTTCAGTGCAGCTGGATCAATCCTGACAGAAAAAAGGACCCGTCTGTCAACCCAAAATGTGGATGATCTAACCTTCATTAAAATGAACCATGCATGGGTTTCCAAGGATTTTGTCCCACCTTCCCCTGTTGACACATAGGGTGACAGAAAAATGGCTTGCTTTGGTCCACCTCTTCCTGGGACTTGACCTATTTCGCCTTTTGCATCAGCTGAATGTCCAACATCAACATATGCCACTTTCTAAAACTCCCTAACTGTGCTGCCTCCCCCCCTCATGGCCGGGGTCACCACCTAGCGCACGACACCGTGCGAGTGCCGTTGCCCTGGACAGGTGGGTAGGCCGACTCTTGGGCGCGGGCACTGGCACAGGGTCCCTCATAGTGCAATCAAGTGTCTCTGACGGTGGTGGTGCACACCCGCCGTCAGACACACCGCCGTACTATGAGGGGCCCAGTTCCAGTACCGACGCCCACGAGTGGGCCCCCCTTGCTTGGGCAGGGCTCCAGCATTTGCAATCTTTACCTCTCCCTGCTCCTCCGCTGTGTAGTCTGGGCCGTCAAATCCATACTGGGCCTGACACCATCTGAGCCTGCCTCCTGATGTATAGACATATATTTTGAATGTGAACGCTATCCATACATGTTATCCGGGGATACGGTACCCTTTCTCACCTTTGTGCAATCACGTGCAAGCCATACTGGGCCTAACACCGTCTGAGCCTGCCTCCTGATGTATATAGACATATATTTTGAATGTGTACGCTATCCATACATGTTATCCGGGGATACAGTACCCTTTCTCACCTTTGTGCAATCATGTGCAAGCCATACTGGGCCTAACACCATCTGAGCCTGCCTCCTGATGTATATAGACATATATTTTGAATGTGTACGCTATCCATACATGTTATCCGCGGATACGGTACCCCTTCTCACCTTTGTGCAATCACGTGCAAGCCATACTGGGTCTAACACCGTTTGAGCCTGCCTCCTGATGTATAGACATATATTTTGAATGTGTACGCTATCCATACATGTTATCCGGGGATACGGTACCCTTTCTCACCTTTGTGCAATCACGTGCAAGCCATACTGGGCCTAACACCGTCTGAGCCTGCCTCCTGATGTATAGACATATATTTTGAATGTGTACGCTATCCATACATGTTATCCGGGGATACGGTACCCTTTCTCACCTTTGTGCAATCACGTGCAAGCCATACTGGGCGTAACACCGTCTGAGCCTGCCTCCTGATGTATATAGACATATATTTTGAATGTGTACGCTATCCATACATGTTATCCGCGGATACGGTTCCCTTTCTCACCTTTGTGCAATCACGTGCAAGCCATACTGGGCCTAACACCGTCTGAGCCTGCCTCCTGATGTATAGACATATATTTTGAATGTGTACGCTATCCATACATGTTATCCGGGGATACGGTACCCTGTCTCACCTTTGTGCAATAACGTGCAAGCCATACTGGGCCTAACACCGTCTGAGCCTGCCTCCTGATGTATAGACATATATTTTGAATGTGTACGCTATCCATACATGTTATCCGGGGATACGGTACCCTTTCTCACCTTTGTGCAATCACGTGAAAGCCATACTGGGCCTAACACCATCTGAGCCTGCCTCCTGATGTATATAGACATATATTTTGAATGTGTACGCTATCCATACATGTTATCCGGGGATACGGTACCCTGTCTCACCTTTGTGCAATCACGTGCAAGCCATACTGGGCCTAACACCGTCTGAGCCTGCCTCCTGATGTATAGACATATATTTTGAATGTGTACGCTATCCATACATGTTATCCGGGGATACGGTACCCTTTCTCACCTTTGTGCAATCACGTGAAAGCCATACTGGGCCTAACACCATCTGAGCCTGCCTCCTGATGTATATAGACATATATTTTGAATGTGTACGCTATCCATACATGTTATCCGGGGATACGGTACCCTTTCTCACCTTTGTGCAATCACGTGTAATCCATACTGGGCGTGAGAACGGCTGGCGAGCTGTTAAGCAAGCTACAGCACCTGTGGTTTGCACACGTAAGTTTTTCATTTTTTCAGGAATGACGGTTAGGCCTAATTCCGGAACTGTGGTTGACCTGCACTTACTGGGAAATCATCGTTCGCGGGTAATAATTGTAATAATCAGTGATCCCCATCACTAACGTTGTTCAGCGGGTTATCTGCACCTGTAAGCGACAAACGCTGGCCTTTTCATTGTAGCGCACATGCAGCCACGGACATGTAAGGGCATGACACACCAGTTATTGGCCAATCTCATGTGCCAGAGCCTCACGTGTCCCTCTAGTAAGCCGGACTCGGTCCGCGGGGCATGACGGAGTCTCGTTCGTCAACGGAATTAAGCTTGCAATGTGTGCATCTGTTCTGTAGCTGGCATGGTTGAGGTTTCCCAGGTGGAGTCAAATTTAACCGTAGGCTCCACTCCTGGTGGTGCCCTTCTGGACATTCCTTTAAGGTTCAGCTTTGCAACCATACTGCCCACGTAAAACAAACACTTTGCCTTCATGAACGCTGTTTGGAGGGTCATGACTCGTGGGAATAACGCCGCCCAATCAGTTAACCTGCTAGAGAGATCCTTCGCTGCTCCCAAGAATGACATCACACTCCCTAGGAGGAAGGTAATGCCACTGTGGCGACCGTACTCCTGGGGGCGACACAAGTGCACTGATGCCCAGCCACTGCTCGATGAATCTGCTGGTACATTGACCCAGACCACTACATTCCCCTCGCACGCTACACGGCCTGAATCTGACCCTGATGAAACTCAGGTTACCCTTCCCATATACAGTTCCATCTTACACGGTGACAAAGAGGAAGCTGCAGATGAAAGTGCAGGTTCGGCCCACCCGCCATCAGACACACCACCGTACTATCAGGGGCCCTGTGCCAGTGCCGTCGCCAACGAGTGGGCCCCCCCTGCTTGCTCAGGATCACAGCACTTGCAAGGTTGAAATACTGTGCAGTGAGATGGAAGATGGGGACGACGAGGAGTCCAGACTAGTACAGGGATTCCCTAGCGAGGAGACTTATTTGATTGTTTTCAATGTTGGGACAGCAATTTTTGGGGAGCACTATACTCTGGAGAATGATAGATGGGGCCCAGCATACACTGGAACATTCCAAAGGTGGACATCAGACACTGGAGCAGCATTTACAGGGCCCATTATTCACTAGAGCATTAGAAATGGGGCCCATTATGTTTGGAACATTATTTGGGCCCATAAGACAGTGGAGCTTCATCCATGGGGACCAACATATACTGTAGCATTATGTGGAGCTCATCATATACTGTTTCAAACATTATATGGGACCAATGATTCTGTATGGAGAAATAGATGGGCCTCGTCATGAGATGTAAAAAGTGAAATATTTTTCATTGTACTATACCGCTATTTCTCTGCCGTATCGGAGCATGATGAGTTGTGGTATGTGTTAAAGGGGAGCTCTTTCGCCCAGGGCACATGAAAACCTGGAGCCAGCCCTACCCCCACACAACTTTAGCCAAATAACCCCCATTTTTCAGTGAGTAACTTGTATTATGAAGTTAATTAAGGTTGACAAGATTAAGTAAGAAGAATTGATGCTTTTGGCATTCAAATGGGCACTGTAGGTATATTTCCTGTCCTCCTCTCACTGCCGACTTTTATTCCCCATTGACTTACATTGGGTTTCGTGTTTCGGGACAACCCCGACTTTTCCCTTTAATCGGCCGATCTTGCTCGACTCGACATTTGGAAAAGTCGGGTTTCACGAAACGAAACTCGACCCTAAAAAACCAAAAGTCGCTCAACTCTAGTGATGGAGTAGTAAGGGGGACTCTGTATGGAGAGGGGCAAGGATGGGGGGGCTCATTATGGAGATTAGGCATGTGAGGTAGCGCTGTCATCTAGTAGGGGATCACTCGCTTGGCAGCGAACAAAACACATCCGGCACCAGGTTTTCCATAAAAACATAACAGTCCATGCGGTTTATTCACCCTCATAAACCACAGCAGCAATGTACAACAGCTTCATATCACCAGCATAGCGTCCATTAAACAGGCTGTTCAGCCCCAGTGTTATCTCACCCGTCATGGTTCCTTATGTGGCTTATCAGGACGTTTTGTGTTAGTTCCCTCCAGGGAGCTCTCAGGCACACATCGCCCTTGCACACGCCCAGCCACTCCACAGGCTGTTAGTGGGGAGATCCTTCTCCTCACAGGACCTTCCAAACTGGACCAACTTGGTCCCAGCATTCACTCCTTGTGACCTATCCTGGCTACGTTATATGGTCGGTAGCCACGCCCACTGGGTCACATGGCTATGACCTCATCACAGGTCCTTCACCTACTCACATAGCCTTTTACTATAGGTGTTATCAGACACACCCCTGGGTGGGTTTGTGGGCAGCTAGAACCCGCCCATCTCTCCAGCCGCCTGAAGGCTTCTCCCTAACACATAGGCACGAAAGATCAGCTCTGCTGATCAGCACATCACCAAGCCTTCATCTCAAAGCCACCCACTTTGAGACACACCAGTGACACTCCGTATTCTGCCACTCATCCTCTCGCTTGGAACATCCAGACAGCGCCCCCTAGTGGACACAGTGGTCATTACACCACATACCCCGCCCCTCTGTTCAAACTTGTGGGGTTGAACACACAATCTTACACCAGGATCTCGAGAATGGGCACACATTACACCTTGCCCCACAGGTCGAGAGAACCATCTCCATCTGTCATACGGCCTCATCTCTACATTAGGCCTCCCCCGCCCCAAGCGGTCAGAATATCGGTCATTGTCTTTGACCCTCCATTTGCAGTCTGTCTGCGTCATCAGACACTGTTTAGTCACCACCCTCCTAGAGTGGGCTTCGTCACCTGACCGTTCTCCCACTGACCGGCTCTCCCGGTTGGTACGGTCATCAGTCCTAATCGGTCCTACTGTCTGGCCTGAGTCTGACTCATTCAGCATCTCACAGGAACTACGGTCTCTCACCGTCATCCTGCCAGTCGAACTACCACTTGCTGACATTCTTCGGCCATCTGCCCTGTCACTTCTTGGCGGAACTCTTCGGGTCCTTACATCTTGCTGAGTTGCAGGCAGCTGCCACCTGGTATTCCGTACTTCTTTATTAATTCACCGGCGGTCCTGCCTCAACTGCTCAATCTCTTGCAGGTACCCCACTCGATACTCTTCGAGCATCCGAAAGTCTCTCAGGCTCTCCATGGAGCCAACCACCATGATGGGAATCCTACCCACTTCACTGGATATCTGGTCTTCATCATCATGAGGGATCCTCACCCTCACCACACCGGAGATATTCACAAGGTCTTGCATTACCTTCCCGGATCTTCCAATGATTCTCCCAATCAGAGCTTTGGGTACTGGAACCACATCTTTCCGCAAACCCCTCCGATCCATAGCCTCCCTGGCTAACTCCAGGCGTCGAGCAGCTTTCACATTGCTCTGCCTGACCAACTGTTTGACATGGAGACACTGCAAATGCATCTCTTTCAGGACAGCTACCCGGTTTACTGTATCTTCTCTGGCGGATATTATCACTAACTGCTGAGTCTCAGGTGCCCAGTGCACCACACACGCCTTGACCGCCTCTTTGAAAGCCTCATGTACACCTTCCTCTGCACAGGCGTCTTGCATGTCTTCTGGAACGTCAATCACAGTCTTGAAGGACGTGGTCTTGCTCTCTTCCAGGCCAGGAGGCTCTGGCCTTACCACGGCCACTTCCCTCACTACAGTTGACCCGACCGGGTGACTGTCTTCTTCAGTTCTTAATTCATCAAATTCACATGATTGGATCACTTCATGACCCTTGGCCACTATGGCCATTGGCAGTTCTGTCTTATTATCACTCACGCTCACCCGCGGTAAGTCTTCGTCCAATTTCTCCCGCAGAAGACTTTTTACTACTCCTCTGAGTTCCTCCATCTCTTCCTTGAGGTTCTTGTTCACACTTTGCCAGGTGGACAGGTGACCTCTGAGCTCCAAGATCTCTTCCTTGAGCTCCTCGACTCTGTGCTCGGCCGTTTGTCTCAGGAATCAGGATTCTTTCTCATTTAACATGTTCATCCACCTCTTCTCTGAGGGCCTTATTCAGTCCTTGCCACGTTACCATGTGGCCTTTGAGCTCAGAAACTTCTTTCTCTAGCCCTTCTATTCTGTGCTCCCTTTCTTTCTCAGAGCCATAGTCACTCCCCGAGATTGAGTCCTCCCTCCAGTTACTCACTAACCGTGTGACTATTTCAGCCGTCTTACCCACCAGGTTAGCGTCAGTTTTGTCATGAGTTTCAGTCAGCACAACACTAGTTTCTGTCCCAGTGGTGGCTACTGGCAACAACACGTCACAGTCACCCCACATCTTACAGTGAACCCCCAAGACACTCTCTATCTGTGTGCCAGCTCCGCTCTTGTTGTTGACCACACCATTCTCATTCACACTGTGGTACCCTTCAGGTGACGTCAGGTCAGTAAATTGATTTAACACAATTCTTTCTCCGGTCGCCCCTACGTCTGGCCTGTCCACGTTAGGAGGCGTCAGCGTCTTCGTACTGGTTAGTCCAACAGTAGGAATGTCTCCACCCTCCTGGCATACATCATCAAACCTGACAAAGTCCCGGCCTCACTCCAAGGCATACACTAATTCTGATGGTATACTGCCCCCTTGGCACTCACTGCCTTTGAGTCCCTCAAACATTATTCTGTCTACCACATAGTTCACTGTGACCCCATGTGTACAGCGAACCTGGACCATTTTTTCAGTCAGACAGAAAGTGAGAGGAGTTCCTACCAGAGCCACCTGACTCTTTGAGTCCTTCCCGGTGCAGCATCACAGTGCACACTTGCGGCCAGTCATCACTCGGAAAGAATAGCCCACATTCTGGAAATGACATACATGAACACTGCAGTTTCCCAGACATACCCACTGAGCCAACCAGTGCTGCCATTTCTTCACACTTGGACCCTTTCTGGACCACCACTTCTTTTTTGGTTACCACCCCAATTTGGGACTCCACCCCCTTTTGGGCTACCACCCCGATTTGGGTCGCCGCCCCCTTTCGGGATCTCCCCATGTCCGTTATACCAGTCTTCTCAGACCACAGTTCATACCACACAGTTTGTCTTTTAACGATACCACACAAGTCTTTGCTGGCACCAGCACTGCTCCTGCTGTCACCGATCACCGACACCACCGGCTGCTGTTCACACACACACAGCGGCTGGAGTCACTGCAGCTCCTGCTGTGCCGTCTTCGTGGACCTGCCGGTCCACCGGAAGCTGCTTGTCCCCTTCGTAACCCCGCCGGGTTACCGGAAGCCGCTTGTCACCCTCAAAGATAAAAAAAACCCACAAAAGTGCGCCCATAGGGCCTTACCAGTGCAGGTATAACGGGTACAAGGAAATAATACAGGGTACTCACCCTAAATAGTTGTGTAAAGCCACAACTACTGTATACGCTTAGTCATCTGCAATACAGCTGCAGCAGGATGGTGTAGACAGACAGCGTCTGCTACCAATGCTCAAGGAGGAGATCCCAAAAAGAAAAACCACTAGGTCCCCGCGCTGCGAGTCCTTTGTGACCGCACTGAGCCACAGCAAGCACTTTTGAGGTTTTGCAGAGGAAAAAGGAAAAAAAAAACACATGCACAGTCTCTCACTGATTCTGGTCAGTGCAACACGGACTCCTGTCTGTTACCTGTGTCGGCCACACAGGTTCCTGGATGCCTCTTCTCCTCAGAGGTATCCCACAAATTTTAATACAGTCATTTTCTCTGACCTCAGTCAGTATTACTCACGGTTGTCAGACCGTCTGCTCTCCTGGCTCAGAATCGCCAGCACTGCCACACGTGCTTCTGGGAATCGCTGCCCGCATTCACCGCCAATTGTGAGGTAGTGCTGTCATCTAGTAGGGGATCACTCTCTTGGCAGCGAACAAAACACATCTGGCACCAGGTTTTCCATAAAAACATAGCAGTCCATGCGGTTTATTCACCCTCATAAACCACAGCAGCAATGTACAACAGCTTCATATCACCAGCATAGCGTCCATTAAACAGGCTGTTCAGCCCCAGTGTTATCTCACCCGTCATGGTTCCTTATGTGGCTTATCAGGACGTTTTATGTTAGTTCCCTCCAGGGAGCTCTCAGGCACACATCGCCCTTGCACATGCCCAGCCGCTCCACAGGCTGTTAGTGGGGAGATCCTTCTCCTCACGGGACCTTCCAAACTGGACCAACCTGGTCCCAGCATTCACTCCTTGTGACCTATCCTGGCTACGTTATATGGTCGGTAGCCACGCCCACTGGGTCACATGGCTATGACCTCATCACAGGTCCTTCACCTACTCACATAGCCTTTTACTATAGGTGTTATCAGACACACCCCTGGGTGGGTTGGTTGGCAGCTAGAACCCGCCCATCTCTCCAGCCGCCTGAAGGCTTCTCCCCAACACATAGGCACGAAAGATCAGCTCTGCTGATCAGCACATCACCAAGCCTTCATCTCAAAGCCACCCACTTTGAAACACACCAGTGCCACTCCGTATTCTGCCACTCATCCTCTCTCTTGGGACATCCACACAGCGCCCCCTAGTGGACACAGTGGTCATTACACCACAGGCAGTATAGGGAGCACTGTATGAGGCAGTCTAAGAGGGTCCCTATGGAAATGGGGCAGCATAGAGCTGCTCAATATGGAGATGGGGCAGTACTGGAGAGCTCAGTATGTAGATGGGGCAGTATCTTGGTCTCTGTTTGGAGATATAGCAGTATGGAAGGGCTCTCTACACTGTGTTCCAAATTATTATGCAAAAATATTTCCTCATATTCTCTCTAAATTACCTCTATGAATTGCAGTCGTTATTTTCCAGTCATCTAATATTCTAGAATAATTGCAATGTTTTTGAACAAACTGCCTATGAAAACAGCATATTTTTAAAAATAAGAAACACTCAAAATGCATGTTCCAAATTATTATGCACAGGAGAGTTTTCAACCTTTTTATTTTGAACAAAAAAATGGTCAATTGTGACATGATAAGCATTATCAGCTTATTACAAAATGAAATCAAACAGTTTTCAAGTCAAAACTTTATTCTAGGTGATGTTACATTTGCACATAGGACCCCTTGTTCGAAAGAAGCTTCTGAACTCTCTCGTCCATTGAATTTGTCAGTTTTTGGATGGCTTTTGCTTCAATTGTTTTGCATGTGGACAGAATACCTCCCAGAGCTGTTGCATAGATGTGAACTGCCTCCCGCCATCATAGACACTCCTTTTGATGATGCTCCAGAGGTTCTCAATGGGTTTGAGGTCAGGGGAAGATGGTGGCCACGCCATAAGTTTGTCCTCTTTTATGCCCATAGCAGCCAGAGATGCAGATGTGTTATTTGCAGCATGAGACGGTGCATTATCACGCATGAAAATGATCTTGCTGCGGAAAGCACGGTTCTTCCTCTAGAACCATGGCAGCAAGTGCTGTTTTAGAATCTCCACATAGATTTACCCCTTCAGGGATCCTAAAGGGGTCGACAATCTCTCTCCCCATGATTCCTGCCCAAAACATTACTCCACCTCCTCCTTGTTGGCGCCTTAGCCGTGTTTTCATGGGGTGTCCATCAACCAGCCATCCTCCACTCCATCCATCTGGACCATCGAGCGTTGCACGGCACTCATCGGTGAACAAAACAGTTTGGAAGTCAGTCTTCATGTATCGTTTGGCCCACTGGAGCCGTTTCTGCTTGTGTGCAGTGAATAGAGGTGGTCGACAGGATGGCTTACGCACAGCTGCAAACCTCTGAAGGACCCTGCATCTTGTTGTTCGGGGACATTGGAGGCACCAGCAGCTTCAAAAACTTGTCTGCTGCTATGACAAGGCATTTTTGCAGCTGCTCTTTTAACCTGATGCAATTGCCTGTTGGAAAGAGTCCTCAATTTTTCCTTATCAGCATGCACACGTGTGTGCTGGGAATTAGCTACATACTTCTTGATTGTGCGATGATCACGATGAAGTGTCTTGGCAATGTTGATTGTAGTCATGCCTTGACCTAAATACTCCACAATTTGTTGCTTCTCAGCAGCCGACATATCCTTTTTCATTCCCATTTTGGCAAAAAATGTAGGCTGCTTAATAATGTGGAACAGCCTTCTTAAGTAGTCTTGCCTTTATTTGTACACACCTGCCAAACTAATTTGCACACGTATCTGCAATTGCTTTCAGTGATATAAAGAGCCCTGACACACATCACCATCAATGAGTTTAAATGACAAGCAACAAAATTCTTACCTTATCACTCCTAAACTCTTTTCGCATAATAATTTGGAACACAGTTTATGGCGATAGGTTAGTATGGGAGTATATGAATATAAGGGGCTGTATGGAGGGCTGTCTATGGAGGAGGAGCAGTATAGGGGTTATGTATAGATGATGGACAGCAATGGAAAAACAGTGGGAAGAGGAGGCTCAGTATCAACAGGGGGGACAGTGTGAAAAGTGTTCAATATGGAGTAGGGACAAAGTTTGAAGAAAGTGCTCTCCATATAGTGTATACAAACAGTAGTGGGGCATCAGTATGGAGAGAACAATGCAGAGGTCATAGTTCATAAACGAGAAAGATGTGGTGTGTATAACTCATAAAAGAGGACAGTGTGGTGGTTGTATTTCTCCCGGGTGTACAGTATTGTGTTGGTCATAGTGTAGAAAGGGGTAATGGTATTTTGGTATTATTTTATAGGAGGGGGCAGTGTGGACACTATATAACAGATGAGAGACAATTTTGTGCAGAGAACATAATGATGAAAATGTATTTTGGGGTACAGCATATAAGGCACAGCACAGGTGGTTATTTTTATTAGCATGGCATTATAATGTCACTGTTATTTTTAAGAAATCGTGTGCTGTATAAAACCAGAAAAGAAGGAGGTCTGCACAGACAAGCTCTTACTGTAAAAAATCATCCTTATGTCAGGCCTAGAAGAAGAAGAATAAATGAGTGTTATTACAATCAAATAAGATGTCACCTATAATAATAAATAATAATAATTTTTATTTATATAGCGCCAACATATTCCGCAGCACTTTATAATTAAGCAGGGACATGTACAGACAATAAATTCAATACAAGTTAAGACAATTTAAACATTGACATTAGGAGTGAGGTCCCTGCTCGCAAGCTTACAATCTACAAGGAAATGGGGGGGACACAGTATGTGAAAAGTGCTTGTTAATTCAGGTCTGACAATTATAATAAATAGGGATTTTCATATAAAGCTGCATGATTCGGTCATCAGCCCATGTGTTTAAGTGCAATAGTCAAGTATAAAGTGCAGTTATCGTGTGCTTGGAGGGTGTGGAGACAGATGAATAAGGTATACCTATAAGGTAAGTAAATGTAAGGCTGCATTTACATTGGCCAATTTCCACCCTTAATCATCAATCCACTATATGACGCTGACCTATATATCTTTAATAGCCAGTTTAAACAGGCTGTGACTGCACTTTCATGTGCGCATAACTATCGGAAACATAATCATCCTGTGCGCATAAGAATAGCATTGTTCTTGGCAGGATGTCCTGTGGACAGATGAAGTTAAAATAAAACTATTTAGCCCCAATGATCAAAGGTATGTGTGGAGAAAAAAGGACATCAAATTTCATGATAAGAACATCTTGCCAACCATTAAGCATGAGGGTGGATCAATGATGCTTTATGGTTGTTCTGCAGCCAATGGTACAGTGAACATTTCATGGGTAGAGGGAAGAATGGATTCAAAGAAATTTCAACAAATTCTTGATGCAAACATAACACCATCTGTAAAAAAAAGCTGAAGTTGAAAATAGGATGGCTTCTACAAATGAATAATTTTCCTAAACACAGATCAATATCCACAATAGACTATCTCAAAAGGTACAGGCTGAAGATTTAACAATGGCCCTCACAGTCCTCTGATGAGAACATCATTGAAAATCTGTGGCTAAACCTCAAAATAGCAGAGGATGTACATGAAGCAGGAGTCTTACATAACAGGAAGAATATTTCAAGAAAGAATGGATGAAAATCCCTCAAACAAAAATTGAAAGATTGGCTTGCAACAAAAAGTATTTGTTGCTAGACACTAATGATGCAGGGTGTCCAAACTTTTTCATCTATCCATTTTCCTCTATGTAATTTTTAAAATATAAAAGCTGTAACTATACAATTTTTGCCTAAATTACAAAGGAAATGTGTAATTTTTAACTTTAGGCCTTTTAGAAATAATTTCATCTTTAACTTGCTTAACTGTTAACCATAACAGTAATTTTAACCAAGGGTGCCCAAACTTACACATGCCACTGTAGTAATATTTATTTTATTAGATTTTATACAAAAAGAACTGAAAATACAGTTGTCAGAATGCGGCTATACTGTATATGTCAGCTGATCAAGTGCTTGACTAAAGCCTCCATACATTTTTGTTAGCTGTCTGATCTCACCTGACTGTCTCATATGCAGGAGTGCTTTCTCTGCTGAGGGTCTGCTGAACACCCCTATGATTACGATACATCTGTGAAAAACGTCTTGTGGCAGGCGTGCAAAGGAGATCGGCATTTTTGCTATTCATAGAGGGTTGAAGACGATTCCAGCTTCAAGTCTCCTAAGGAGACTATTAAATAAAGTTAAAACAAAGTTTTTAAAAATGTTAAAAAATTAAAAAAGTTAAAACACCCCCCATTTGCTCCATTGAAAATAAAGCAATTAAAAAAATAAACAATTTTTGGTATTGCTGCATTTAGAAATGTCCAATATATCAAAATATAAAATAAATTAATCCGATCGGTAAACAGCATAATGAGAAAAAATTCAAAAGCAAAAACTTTTTCGCACAAATTTGGGATTTTTTTTCACGGCTTAAATAAAAAATATACTATACATGTTTGGTATCTGTGTACTCATACTGACTTGGGAAAACATATTGCCAGGTTGGTTTTACCATATAATAAACCGCACTTTGACTTATTTTTCCTATTTTCCAGTATATGGTGAAATCAATGGTGCCATTCATGTCCAACTCATCCCACAAAAAACAAGCCCTCATACGGCTGTATTGATAGAAATATAACAATCTTATGGCTTTTGGAAGAAATGGAGGAAAAAAAAGGAAAAAGAGAAAGTGTGTGAAGCAGTTAAAGTGCCTAGGGAAGCATGAGTGCCAAATGCGATGTCAGTCTGGCACACAACCACTTCCAGCTCTTCCTGGGTCCATTATTCACTTCAGTCCAGCACCTGTATGAAATAATGAAAACAGAAGCTATGCAACATACTGGAAAAAAGCTCAAAGAACAGCGGTAATAATATTGTAATATGACTGACCTGTTTTTGCATTCCAACTTCTTTTGGGGTTACATATATGGACTTACAATGTTACATATGAACTGCATTAAAAATCTTCTATGTTCTATATCTGAAAACCCATGAGGTGGAAAAGACATTTCACAGCTTAAAATGCATAAAATCAGTAAAATCTACAGCAGTTCTGTAATGTGTCCAATCGGTTTTGCCTTTCAGGCATCAAAGGGAGTCACATTAGTGGAGTTACAACATTTCATGCAAACTCTTTTTGTGAAATATCTTGAAATTGCATAAATAATATGTTGTTGAAGAATTGAAATCACAAGATTGATAGACATGTTAATGAATGTGCAAATTTCGATGTTGAGTTCTGCTTCGGGTCTTTTCTGGAAACCAATTGGGCAATGCCACGAAGAGGCCTTATCGAGGGATTATGTTGTAGGGTGGGATATTGTACGATAACCTGAGCCCTCTAGTCATCATGCCTGGCTCCCTAGCAGCTCAGCGTTACATTGATTTGGAACACTGACATGGACATTTCACCAAGTGTCTCAGGCTGGGGCGGATGCAGTCGCATAAGGGTCCTAGAGGTCAGGAGGCCCATTTCCAATTTCAAAGCAGATGGAATCATGCATTATGATGAGCTATTAGACTGCAAAGGGTCCATTCACTGTCTCAGCAAAAGGGCTCGTTCCTGCCTATTTGCCAGTGGTCTCAGAAGTCATTTTTAAATACCAGAATACTAGGCTGCTTCTTGTTTGTGCTACTAGTAGCCTGTGTGGCTTAACATTTTCCAGTGAACTGCGGTGTTTCTAGTCTGGTCTCCCATTGAACACATATGTGAAGTAATTGGCTGTGGATCCAACTGTGGATCTTTACAGTTTGCATTCTCAAATACATTCAGCGTGGCATAAACTTTCTGAGACAACCACTTGTAACGGCATAAATATCATGCAAAAATGCATGTACGAGTGTGTACTTCCACGCATGGCATACTCAATACTAAATAAATCAAGATGATTTTAACATTGTTGTTCTAATTTTCATCATTTACATATCACTAACATGTCTATTGATCCTTTAATTTCCATAATTTCATAACTTTTCCAATTTGCTGTTGCAATTTCAATGTTGAGTAGAGTATGTACAGAGTCCAGTGCTGGCATCTTGTATTTTTAGATACTATTTTATAATTAAAAATACTTCATACATTTGCTTGTCATCTTTGCATCTTCTCTGCTTAGTTTAAATTTTTAATATATGTGCTGTTAAAAAACCAGGACTAAATTTTAATTTTTAACGACAAAATTGTATCTCCTCAATGTTCTTTACCCAACAATAAATAATAATAAATGTTGAATATATCTGATATTAATTTTTGATATAATGATATTAAGTGTCAAAATTTCTAACGTTATTTTTTTTATGAATTGCCATTCAAGAACAACACATTGTATCAATCTCCTGTTTTGAGAAACATGTAAAAATTGAAATGACACAATTGTGAAAGGCATATTATTTTCAATGATTAGCAGTTGATGAAATGATTGATAAGATGTTATATGACTCAGATGGAAGATTGTCCATGGAACATCCTTGCCGATATGGCAGCGTAGCAACATCTGCAATAATAAATTATTCCTATTCAATTGTACAACAAACTCCAAGAAATGTATAAACCCTGGGGAACAATGCATTACATAGTGATTCTGATATATGGTGGAAATTGTGCATCAGTTATATTAGTTGATATTCCTTATTCAAGTTCATACATATTAAGGGAAGGAAAGCTGAGAGCAAATCTTTGCTAAACTCATAAATCAGAATCTTTTATGATTTATGAATATTTTAAACAGAAACAAAGTCGACACATTTATTGAAACCCTAATCTTTCATTATGTTGAAGTACTATTTGTTCCTATGGGTTTTGTCTATTGTCAAAATTTGGTATAATATATGGGAACAGGTTTGTGTTTGTGGAAGATAGTCAGATAAGTAGAGGAAATAATTAGTGATTCATTTATTTTGGCACAATGTTTAAACAAAATAATAATAATTTACCAGATTTTAGGTGGATTAGATTGGAAAAGACTGCAATGATGACAGATCATCTAAATGGAAGATTTCAAGGTTCCAAAGTTTACAGCACATTGCAATTGATGACATTTTCGTTATTTTAGGAAAATTAGAAGATGTTTAGCAAAATAAAGGTAGTGTTAACTATTTTATGACTAAATTCCCTTTAATGGAAGAACAGTACTTAGTCTTCAGTTTTACTCAAATTAGTTGTTGCAAAAATGAATAGTCCCCACACCAATTCGCCTCGATCTAGTATTTTGTATGACCTCCATGTTTATTAAGGACATCACCAAGTCTTCTAGGCACGGAATGAACAAGTTGGAGGCATATTGCAGTGTTTGGATTTTTATATCCTCCAAGAAAGACCTCTTGTATAGACTGAATGCTGGATAGAGAATGATGCTTTACTTGTCTCTTCAGAATTCCCCATGGGTATTCAATTGAATTCACATCAGGAGCCATACAGGGTCACTGAACTTTTCACCTTGCAGTTCTTCAGAAATACAATAGTGGATTTAGATATATGTTTTGGATCATTTTCATGTTGGAAAAGGGCATGTCTACCATGGGCATGGAGGGATGGTAGCATCTTTTTGTTCAATATCGAGCAGTACTACTACTGTAAATTCATGACACCATTAATGACATGCAGATGCCTGACACAAGCAGCACTCATGCACCAACACACAAGGAAACTGACACTACTTTTTGCAATGTATGTACAAATGCATTTTTCTTTCTGCTTCAGTTCTCACCTTTGCAATGCCATACATTTTTGAAGCCATCAGTTCCAAAAACATCCATTCTTGTCTCATCACTCCCGAATGTAGAGTCCCAGTTGTCTACATATTTTTTAAGCGCAGTTACTGAAAAATTGTAGGAAGATTTCTTTATTCCTGGGCTTTAGGAGAAGCTTCCATCATGGGTGACACCCATGCATGCAATGCCACTGCCACTGCAGCGTACGTCATATTGTGTAATGGGAAATTACACTGTCATTGGCTTTCAACTACTTTAGCTAACTGCAGTGAACTTGCATGTCAATTTTTCGTCAACGCTTCTTATCAGTAGGTTCTAATGTTTAAGTGTTAGCTTTCGTGGTTGGTCTGGAAGTCTGTGTGAGATGATTACAGTTCGATTATTGTTAAATATCTAACACTTTTTGGGGAGACACGAGGGTCAGTAGCTGACATTTCAAAGACTGCACAGTCAAGGGTTCAATCTACTGAATGCCTGTACTCATTCCCCGTGGGCAGAATACTACTCAGACAACATAGGGTGATGGTAACACACTGCAGTGAAACTTTATTGGAACAACAACAATCAACAACATATAGTATAGTCTCAGCAAGTACATAAGAAAATGACAGAGTCTCACCCTTCTGCTGGTTATCCAGGGAATAGAACCTCTGTGGCTTCATGGCAGCCAGGGCCAACTACCCCAACTACCCAAAATCAAATTTTAGGAAATTACCTGGATGAAGCATATTTGAACAGTTTGTAATCTGATTTATGGAAATTATCAAAAAAGTGCAGAAACTTTACCCAAAGCATAAGATTGAATCAGGCAAAGAAGACTCGCTTGACCTCAGGGTGTGGCCATTTTGGGCTTTCTTATAATGTCTTGCAGCTCTGCTAATCAAAAGGAACAATCAGAGCCTAAAAAAAGCAAAAGTGGGGAATGCAGCTGTCATTATAGGGTGATTGTGAATAGCAAGAGCATGTCAGAGCTCATATCTCAACAATATAGGTAGAGATAGAAAGCCTACTGGTAATAACAATATAGGGTTAAAAATGAACTTTTAATGGGTATTTTAAAAAGAAATAGAACACACAACAAACCAAAAGTGCAATATGCATGAACAAACAAACAAGTAAATGGTATGGTATATCAATAATGCCAAATCACCCTTTGCTAATAGCTGGTAGTAATCTAGAAAGCAAGCCTGTTGTGGTAATAATATGGTGTGTTTAGTCTGATTACTTTTCATTTCTCTATATGCAGAAGTCTAGAAATGTCAATCGACATGGGTCCGCCTCATAGGTGAAGTGTAGCCCAATATCATTACCGTTGAGCCCTTCAACAAAACTGCTGAACTCAGTCTTGGTTAATTTCCAGATAGCAAAAATGTCATCAGTGTAATGAAGCAACATCACAACCTTGTTGCTGGTGCACCTGATTGGATCGCTAAAGACAATTGTTTCCTCCTATTAGCCCAGAAGCAAGTTTGCATATGAGGGTGCACAGGGGCTCCCCATAGCCATGCCCCTGAGCTGGTGGAAATACTTATTGTCAAAAATGAACACATGTCTTGTTAAACAGAACTTGCGAATAAACATATTGTGTCTACCGTACTGGCAGCCTCTGGCCTATACAGGAATGGTCCACAACCATTATCTCCTTGTTGTGGGGGATTAAAGAGTACAATGCCTCTACATCAATGAATGCCAGTATCATGTCAGGTTCCAGACATGTACCATCTATTTTGCTCAGAAGGTCAGTCGTGTTGTGTACATGGGAATTGAAGGTCATAACAAAAGGCCTCAGGACCTTATCATTACAGATCCCTATATTTTGTGCAATGCTGTTCACCCCCAAAATGATAGGTCTGCCTTTAAAGGCCCCATCTCACATAGCAAGATCTCTGATATGTCACAGATTTTGTGAAGCAACAGCAACCTCGCCTGCGATTTCGCTACATGTGACACATAGCGGCGACCGGGCCCCCGCTGCAATCTTGCTGATTGTGCTGGAATGTCCTGGGCCATTTATTGATCGCTAGTGTCCTGCTGGCCAGCATGCATTTTTGTGCTTGACGCCGACGAGCGACCTCATTGGCGACTCACAACTCATGGACGCAAACGTGAGTCGTCAGAAAAGCTGCTGTGTAACAAGGGCCCAATGACTGCCGAGGTTGTTATACGGATCGCCGGATCGTTGCTGCATCGTTGGGTAAATCTGACTGTTTGACACTTACTAGCGACCATTTATCGATGCACCAGCGATCCTTACCAGGTCATATCATTGTCAGGATCGCTGGTGCGTCGCGGAATCCTAAGAGGATTCCTTCTTTTGTGTACTTTTGGCAAACAATAGAATGTTGCCATAATAATGTTTATCAAACCTTCTACTATTCATACTAGGGATAGAAAGCCAATAAATAATGAACAAATACCACAGACTGTGTGTGTTATGCAACTGCAGCATTGAATAGAATAAGTGTAGTAGTCTGTCACTGCCAATAGACAAAAGTGGTTTGGTACCGTGTATTAGCCAGTAGAAAAAAATATATATAAAGTGCTCCCAGTGAGAGAAGCAAAATAGGAATCTTGTGGGTATGATGCCTTTTAATGGCTAACAAATAGTAGTAAATGATGATACAAGGCAAGCTTTCAGGACTGCTTACGTCCCTTCATCAGGCTTATATAACAAAATATTTGAAGAAACCTTATTTATATACAGTTTAAAGCACATGCTGGTGTGATACATGGACATTTCAATAGACAATACAATTTCAATAAACAAATACTGAGCTTGAAGAGGGAATACTTAATTAGGAAAGATTACATCAGAGGTGTGAAAGTTCCATGAGATCAAAGGGCTGTTTGGAGGAAATGGCTCAGATATGGTAATGGGCCATAAAACCTTCTGACAAATTGAACTCCTGGAGTTCTTCTCTGTCAAAGAGGACTTGGAGCTTCTGGGCAGCCAAAGTCAAGTCAGACTAGAGAATAAAGGGCATGTCACACTAAGAGATATCGCTAGCAATATCGCTATGACTAGTGACGTTATAGCGATATTGCTAGCGATATCTCTGTGTGTGATACTTACCTACGACCGGCTCCCCCGCTGGTTATCGCTGATCGCGCGAGAACTTTCAGGACTGTTTCTCGTCGTCTGCTTCCTGCGGCGCTTCCTGCTGTGAGGACGAGCAACGCGTGGAGCCGGGCGGGAGGACGCAGGATCGCCTAGTGTGACAGGTAAGTAGCGATCCCCGTCCCCAGCGATGTCGCTAGTGAGATCTACCTATGTGGCAGCTCACTAGCGACCACTTAGCGATGTACCAGTGATCCTGACCGCGTCATATCGCTGGTTGGGATCGCTGGTACATCGCTAAGTGTGACAGTACCTTTAGAAAAACTCTGACTGGACACCTCCCTCTGGCCGCAACACCATTTTGGACCAATATATTGATTCATTTAGACATTCGATGCAGTCCACGATATTAGATAAAAAAAAGCAAAGGAAACATCTAATATCAGTTTGCAAGAGAAAAAGGCGATTCACGACCTTAAGTACAACAGGGAGATCACTATTAAGCCTGCGGATAAAGGTGATGCCATAGTTCTCCTTAATACAATCGACTACATCAAAGAGGCACACAGACAACTGATGGATATACAGTACTACACCAAACTGGATGATGACTCAACTCCAAAATATCTGAGGGAGTTGAAAAGAGTCATTAAATGTCTATGTACAGACCCCATAAACCTTCTGGACTAAATACCCAAGAATCTAACGATGGGAGCTTTCTATATGCTTCCCAAGATTCATAAGCCAGGCAACCCAGGGAGGCCAATCATCTCAGGGGTGGGAACACTCACTGAAAAAAATCTCAGGGTGGGTTGAAAACATCCTCAAGCCACTTGTAAGGAAGACAGCCAGCTATATACAGGACACACCAGCATGTGCTTTAAACTGTATATAAATAAGGTTTCTAAAAATATTTTGTTATATCAGCCTGATGAAGGGCCGTAAGCAGTCCCGAAAGCTTGCCTTTTAACATCATTTACTACTATTTGTTAGCCATTAAAAGGTATCATACCCACAAGATTCCTATTTTGTTTCTCTCACTGAGAGCACTTTATATATATTTTTTTGCCAATAGACAGTCACACATCTGTGTGTTCATTGTGCTTAAAGGTTTATTATACTGCTGCTAATGGGGCTGCCAGTGCTAGCATACACTGCCAGATACGCCCATGCCTTTCCATTCACATTTTTCCAAAACAATATTTTTGATGGTCTGTTAAGAATCTACAGCTTCTTCATTTAAGAAGAAACAAACCTGTTCATAAACACTAGCAAGGAAGTCATCAGTCCCCCAAAAAGGGATCATTTTTAAATAATTTTAAGATTTTAAACAGCATAAAAAATCTGTCAGTCCAGTGTATTGTTAATCAGGTTAAACATTACTAATGCTGTTTTTGTATTAAATCATTTGAAAGGAGTTCAATACCATGCAAAGAGTGTTATACATGTCTTGTCTTTTCCACGCAATTGAAGTCTTTGTAGTATTTGTGATGTGTAATGCGTCAATTCATTACATTTCAAATATTTATTTTTTCACTTGATATCACTGGCTAATTCAAGTAAAAAGATTTACTCATATCTAGTGTAAACAAATATTGGATGTAAAAAAATGCCAATCATTTAAATAAAAGCATTATTTATATGGATTCACAGCTCTGAAGAAATTCTAGAAGGCACAAACATTTATTACAGATTGAAGGAAATGTTCTTAGAAGCTTTGCAACTAAATGGAATGTTTGCAAGAGAGTACTGCCCTTAAAGGCCTACTAATTATATTGCAAGGAACAGACATAAGAGGATGCTGTGGCTAACCAAACTGTACAGCTTCTTAACCTTATACTAAACTTAAACGACATTAGCACCGAGAGGGAATTGCTTTTACTGTAATTTCATTTTGATGATGCAATATGTTAAACAAAGGAGTAGCCAAGTCAAATTACATTTTTTGCTTAAATAGCAAAGTTTTACATCAATGCTGATCATACCCATAAGAAAAACAGATTACAAATTATACAAATGTTGTATATGTCAATGTGGCTCATATATTTTTCTACATAGACTACACATAGTAGAAAACATTTCATAGTTTTACCGTCTCAGTGAAATTTTGCTCTTGAAATCTCTAAGTTATTTAGTGACATGAGGCATATACAGATGTTACAAGCTCTAAGGAACATTTTGTATCACTTTTATCGATAGATTAATAGATAGATGGATAGTTCGATAGATAAATCAATATGGGACATATAGATAGATAGATAGATAGATAGATAGATGTGTTTTAGGTAAGCCACTTGCCTGTGTGGTTTTAACCACAAGTGTTGAATGTGAAATCTGAAGCAAACATAAACAGCAATCATGGTGGTGCTACTCAGCTGACTTTAACAAAATAATCTCAACCAACACTAAAGGAAAGTAATGTGATCCTGAACATACAGATCAATGGAAAGTAACAGTCAATGGAAAGGAAAAACTCGTCTAAACTTTCGGACTGTCAATAAAACTTGAAAACCAAACACATTTTCGTGTTTTCCTTTTTGCAGTCATGCTATTCGCATGATTTGCCATTTCGATGGTTCATTGCAATCTTGATGTTATCATTATTTTATGCTTTTGAATGTTTAATGTGTCAATACTAAATGTTCAAAATCCAACTAACCATAACAAAACATCAATCGAAGAGGTACAAATGTATTTAACCTGATTGTTAAAAGCTAATTTTGTGCTAAGGGCTTTCTTGGCAACACTTAAGTAGAACTATGTAGACCTTTATGGGACCATGACCACAACAGAAGTGAAAACATTATCATTTTACAATAACACAAGTATTATAATAAGCCCTATTCAGAAGGGCAAATTAGCTTTAGCTCAAATTTCCATCACTATGCAAATGTCCTGACCCAAATGTTAGCTTATTAATAGCTGCCTTCTGCATAAATCTAAATACTGAGATACAAATCTATCACAAAAAGATGTAATTGCACTACATCCAAAACTAATAAAATATTACGTTTGATAAGTTCTGTTCTAAAGTCAAGCAACAAAATATATGACTGCTGTGTGCAGTATAGCATTGCACTGAAGGTTGGAACTAGAAACGAGCGTTTCATTCCTCAGATGCATGCTTTTTAGTTAAATTTCCTAAAATTTTCAGTTTCATGTAAATTTAAAGTTTTTGAAATTCAATTTGCAGATGAGAAAAAAACCTTGCCATGCACAATTTCCCTTAATGCTGAAGCATCACAAAATGGGCTAATGTCATTTTGTGTGGCTGCGCAGGTTTCCTCATATGGATTTACAGCTATGACATATCATGGATTATTATACCTTGTACATTGATGGTCAGTATCTGGGCCAGCACAGATAAGTAGTTCCCAGTTGAGCATAGCTTGTACAGCAGAGTCGATTTCCATCTCCAGAGTCGTTAGATAAGTCAACTCCTGTAGAGTGTTAGTGTTAGGCATCAGGTTTCTGCGTCTGCTCTGCAGGAATCCAGAGCCTCACATTCCGCGGTCTCCTGCTGTCTATCTACTGCAGAGAAGATTACTTTGCAGCAGACCGCTTCAAAGACTAAGTCCCTCTGTGCTCCTACTGGGCATGCTCACGAGACGATCTCCCATTGGAGATCGGGAGTCATGTGCCCAGGTCCTGCTCCAGATCTCATTGGTCCATCTCGGAGATCTGGAAGGTCCCGCACGGCTATAAAAAGTGCGCATGACCATTCGGCCATGCGCTAGTATAGACTATACTTGCTATGTGTGAATGGTGACGGATGTATGATTCTGGTGACTGACTCATTATAAAACCCCTTCCCTCTGATATTATGCATGTGGATAGGGAATTAGTTTAGCAGTCAGCGCCAGTCAGTGGCAAGCCTGAAGCCACTGTGCACACTGCACCGCTATACTAGCGCCAGGGTCTGGCTAGTAATGGCAGATCAGCAACTCCTTCAGTGCATTCGCCAGCTAGAGGGCCGGTTGGCTACTCTTGAGAGTGTTATCGCAGCGGCGAAGTCTTCGGAGGCTGCTGTACAGGCGATCGCAGAGGCGGTTTCATGTATGCCCACGTCCTCCCACGCGCCGACAGTTACCCGCCTCCCGTTGCCCGATAAATTTTCTGGCGATGGCGCCTCCTGTAGGGGTTTCGTCAGCCAGTGCTCTATCCAGCTGGAGTTACTGGCTGCGCGATTTCCTATGGAATGGGCCAAGGTGGGGTTTATTGTTTCCCTTCTGTCGGGCAAGGCATTGGAGTGGGCTACTCCACTATGGGAGCGTGGTGACCCAGAGGTTCGGACCGCTGCTCAGTTTCTAACAGCTATTAAGCAGGTCTTCCTGGGACCACGGGTCACGCACGAGAGCTCTCTTCAGCTACTCGCTTTGACTCAGGGATCCCTCTCGGTTAGTCAGTATGCCGTTCGTTTTCGGACACTGGCTTCCAAGCTGGAGTGGTCTGATAAAGCCCTCATCCCTGTGTTTTGGAGAGGTTTGGCGGAGCTTGTTAAGGATGCTCTCTCTACCAGAGAGGTTCCTGCAAGCTTGGAAGAGCTGATTGCCATTTCCACCCGCATTGATCTCCGTTTTTCGGAGCGCAGTCTGGAGCATGCTCAATCCAAATGGAAGGTTACCTCGGCTCCCAACTTTATTGAGCCTCTGGAACCACCTGAGCCAGAGACTCCACACCCAGAGTCCATGGAGGTGTCTCACGCTGTTCTCGAGGCGCGTCCGGCGCAAAACTCCATTTGCGGTTACCATTGTCAACGTGCTGTTTCCCAGGACAACAGTGTCCCGCAATGGCCAAACTCTGTGCCACCGGGCAAGACCTTTGTCCCTCCCCACCTTCGGCCGAAGGTCCTCACGTGGGCATACGCGTCCAGGGCGGGTGGTCACTGTGGCTACATGCAGACCAGCAAACACCTGGCGGGGTCGTATTGGTGGCCGCACAGGACTCGGGACATTAAAAAATATGTTCAGGCATGCGCCTCATGTGCTCGGGTTAGCCTCCTTAAGCAGAGAGTGGAGATGTCCGCCGTCACACCGCGGTGTTCCATTTCAACTTATGCTCCGGGCGGTTTTGCCGCGCCCGTTGTCTCCCACATGTCCCTTCTTAAACCTGGTGATCTTGCCGCCTCTGATACCTTCCACGTGTCCCGATTTTCCGTGTCACCTACCGGGACATCAGACTTGCCTCCGGACGAGTCTGAGGCCTATGCCTCTGATGGGCACAGAGTGGTGGATTGGAAGGCTCAGAGAGGAGGGGGCCCTAGGAGGGGGGGTAATGTTAGGCATCAGGTTTCTGCGTCTGCTCTGCAGGAATCCAGAGCCTCACGTTCCGCGGTCTCCTGCTGTCTATCTACTGCAGAAAAGATTACTTTGCAGCAGACCGCTCCAGAGACTAAGTTCCTCTGTGCTCCTACTGGGCATGCTCATGAGACAATCTGCCATTGGAGATCTGGAGTCATGTGCCCAGGTCCTGCTCCAGATCTCATTGGTCCATCTTGGAGATCTGGAAGGTCCCGCACGGCTATAAAAAGCACGCATGACCATTCGGCCATGCACTAGTATAGACTATACTTGCTATGTGTGAATGGTGACGGATGTATGATTCAGGTGACTGACTCATAAAACCCCTTCCCTCTGATATTACGCATGTGGATAGGGAATTAGTTTAGCAGTCAGCGCCAGTCAGTGGCAAGCCTGAAGCCACTGTGCACACCACACCGCTACGCTAGCGTCCGACATTGCGCTTGCTTTCTGGCTTTGTCGTCGAGCGGCAGTGTTCTATGCCGTGCTGCAGTTGCAGCCTTCCTTGGCACTCGCAGAAGCGACGCCGCACACATGGTAGGTCAAGAGGGACGCAGCTTCTCTGTCTTGGGTCCTGCTCCTGTGACCAGATGCCATGTGTGCATTTACCTGAGGCCTGTGTCACTAACAGGTTCAGCATTTTGTATGTTTTTGTTGCGGCACCTCTGTGTGTGAACAGAGCCCGCCCTGCGCACTCCGGGTGAAGTTGAACCCATGCGCATCATACTGCCATATTGCTCCTCTGTCATTACCTAGCAGTGGTGTAACACCTACTGCACGGTGGACCTCGAGCGGCGAACGCACTTTATTAGTTATTTTTATTTAGTGCGTTCCGCCGTTCCTAACAGTTAGCTTTTATGGTCAGCAGTTTAATCCCCTGCATTCTGTGATTGATATCAGTTGCAGCTTTTAGAAGTCAGGCAGAGAGAGGATGCTCCCTCTACCCTCAGAACAGCACCTCTGAAACATCAAAGGTGTAACATTCGGTAACCAAATTAATGTCATGGTTACCCAATGTCATCAAGGCGACATCCCAGTCACGAGACTCTAGCAAATTAGTTAGATCATGTGCAGTGCATGTTCTAACTAATTTTTGTCAGTGCATCACTGACAATTATAAACCATTGCAATGCTCATGCATTGCAATGGTTTATAAGTGTGATGAGACTGCAGAAAGTGAAAATCCCATAGTGGGACTTAAGTTAAAGAAGTAAAAAAAAAAAATATTTAAAAAAAAATCACAAAATAATAATGAAAACATAAATACAGTTTTGTATAGATACATTTGCATTTTCTTGTAAAAAAAAGCCCAAAAGAAGCCAACATTTGGTGTCATCGCGTCTGCAAAAACCTGCCCCAGTTTGTTGATGCCGGGTCCGGCTGCACGTGCGTCGTCAGGTGGGGACGTATTAACTGATTATTGGATGCTTGGTTCAGACATCACCCTTATTGGCCTCACTATTGGACGGGTTCCCTTTATATAGTCACTAGCTGAAGAGCCCGGCGCTGCCTGGGCATAGTAACTAACTGTGGTTAGTTATAGCAAATTATAATTATCCTCCATCCCATAGTCCCGTGCCCATATACCCATCATACATATCCACCATCCCATAGGCCAGTGCCCATATACCCATCATTCATATCCTGCATCTCATAGACCCATGCCCATATAACCAACATACATATTCTCCATTCCATAGTACCATGCCCATATACCCATCATACATATTCGCCATCCCATAGTCGAGTGCCCATATACCCATCACGCATCCTTCATTTCATAGTCCCATGCCCATATACCCATCATACATATCCTCCATCCCATAGTCCCATGCCCATATAACCATCATACTTATCCGCCATCCCATAGTCCCGTGCCCATATACCCATCATACATATCCTCCATCCCATAGTCCAGTGCCCATATACCCATCACACATCCTCCATCCCATAGTCCCGTGCCCATATACCCATTATGACATCATCATCATCATGGCAACCGTTATGACATAAATGTGACCATTGCAACCTATGATGAATCAGTGTCGCCATGGCAACCATTGTGACATCATAATGAGGGGCGGGGCTTGATACACACATTTTTTTCCCCCATTATGTAGATAGGGGCAAAATTGCTTGGTGAATTGGAATGCGCAGGGTTAAAATTTCACCTCACCAAATAGACTAGGACACTCTCGGGGTCCAGACGTGTGACTGTGCCAAATTTTGTGGCTGTAGCTGCGACGGTGCGGATGCCAATCCCGGACATACACACACATACATACACACACTTGAGCTTTACACATTAGATAAAATCCTTCCCCCAACACACCTCTCCTGAAGAAGATCAAAATGAAACATGCGTTGCGGCAGCAGGGACCCGCCAGGTCACCACTTTAATTGCAGTAAGTTGTCCATTTGTGCTATGTCTTATATAGTTAGGTCTATTTTGACCATCGGTTAATTTATCCAGCGGTTTGCCATTTTGGCTTAGTTATGCAAGCACTAGGCACTTTTTTGATATGCTTTACTCTCTGACCACTACAAATTTTGCAATCTATCCAAGTTTATTACACTTGTGGTTATGTGCCTGTGTACATGTTATATGTAATGATTTTGATACCATTGTTTTTGCACTTTTCTATGCTAGTTTACTATTTATATGGTGTAATTTGTATTCCTTGCGATTAGGTGCTTGTCTATCACCGCTATAAGCAATATTCTTCCAGTATGTTTGCACATTTGCACGTTTTTATGATCACTGCCTATTTATATGAGTTCCTTTGAATTTTTGCCCATTTTTTGGTGACCTGTCCCCTGTATGTTGGTGTACAGCAGCTTTGTACTATTTTATTTGTACTTTTTGACATGTAATAAAATTATTTTGGATTATACTCTATGGTGGTGGTTCATTAACCTCCTCTGTTTCCGGGTGTTTGAATCTTTGCATGAGTTTTTGTCCTATCTAATTTAATTTTGGATTTTTGTGTTAAATAAATGCCTCATTATGGTCAATGGATACTGTGGGAGCTTCATCTGAATTGTGTCACTCAGAGATTTAGATGCTAAGTGCTCAACGTATAGGGCAGGATAAATGTGATAAAATGTTATGTAAAATGATACAAATAAAAACTTCAAATTAATCCACAAGAAAACAAATCCCCACTCAGGTCTGTCATCTGTAAATGGAAATATTGGGGGCTTCCATATTACTGGAAGTACAAAGGCTCTGGAAAAGTGAAATGGCTTCCTGTCCCCCAAAAGAAATTCAGCATATTTTACACTTAAATGCCCACCACCTTTAATCTGAGCCACTGTATGCCTGAACTGCATTTATCATCCATATTTGGCATTTATTTAGCGAAGACAGCCTGCCTAATGTTACGGGTGCGTGTCTCCAGGAGCATGACCTGGGCACTACAACATACTGGGGACTACAGTGACCTGGTCACTACAATGTACTAATCAGATTATATTGAGCCTAAAGAAAAAGAGGCAACTTCTTAACTACAACAACATCAGAAGAGATATCAGAAGCTATATGCCATAAAAAGATTACATTTTATTGTAACACATATAATAAAAATCTTAAAAGGAGATACATATCCAAAGACTGCCTACCAGGTCTATACACCAAAGTTAGCACCTGATGTGAAATATTAATGAAACAATGAAAAGAGTTATGGAGTGAACTACAATGCCTACTATTCTAGGAAGAGTAACATACAAAAATGATATGCCATATGGTGTTATCTGGGCACCTGTGCTGCCCTCATCAGGTCAAATGCCTTTTTCTATTTTTATCTATGGTCATTGCAGAGCTATGGTTGCTTTTTGCTATCTGTGTTTGGTGCTCCAGAGGTGAATCTATGGCGATTGGTATTATTATTGATACACTTTATCTACACAATCTCCTTGCAGCCAGCACTATTGCACCTAATAGGTGTCTATGTAGTATCTACTTATCTGTATCTCAGATTTCTGGATTATTAGCATTGTAAGGTAGCGCTTGTCATTCAGGTAGGGGATACTCGCTAGGCAGCCGATAAATCAGGTCTGGCACAGGTTTCTAACATAAACTCAGTCCATTCGGTTTATTATGCAGCATAAACCATCAAACAGCAACAGAAGGTTCATATCAACAGCATAGCATCCATGACAGAGCTCCCCTCTGTTAATCCCGTGGACACACAGGCTTTGCTATGTCCGGTACACAGGCTCTCTAGCCTCACAGTTACATCCCTTGTTCGGGTTACCTTCTCATAGCTGCTTCTCAGTGCAGACGTTCATTCCCTCCAGGAAACTATCAGACATATGCAGCCATTATACACAGCCTCTCCACGTGCTGTCAGGAAGGCAGCCACATCAGCCCAGACGAGACCTTCCATACTGACCAACCGGGTCCAAGCATTCACTCATGTGACCTACCCTGGCCACCTTATATGGTCCATAGCCACGCCTCTGGATCACATGGCTATGATCTCATCACAGGTCCTTCAATCATTCACACACATATACTTTACTATGGCATTCTAGACACCCGCCCCTAGGTGGGTTTGTAGGTGATTGATCCCACCCATCTCACCAATCACCTGAAGGCTTCTCCCTAATACATTGGCATGAAAGATCAGCTCTGCTGATCAGCACATAATCAAGCCTTCATCCTAAGGCCACCCACCTTGGGATGCATAACGATCCTTTAGCACTCTGCTTCTGTTACCACTCTGGACATGGCTATCTGTCCGTCCTGGGACACCCACACAGCACCCCCTAGCGGACACAGTGGTCACTACACCACAGCATGTTTTGATGCACTTTTGGACATTGCTGTATCACTATTTACACTCTACTTACACATGGGCATATATTCTCAAGCAATTGTTCCAAGGTAATGTGTGGATTTAGGCCACATATTTTATATCTAGGACTTTATTCAGATAACTCCATATGGCATATCATTTTTCTATGTTACTCTTCCTAGAATAGTAGGCATTATAGTTCACTCCATAACTCTTTTCAATCATTGTTTCATTAATATTGTAGATCAGGTGCTAACTTTGGTGTACAGACC
This sequence comes from Dendrobates tinctorius, assembly GCF_039654945.1. Classification (NCBI taxonomy): domain Eukaryota; kingdom Metazoa; phylum Chordata; class Amphibia; order Anura; family Dendrobatidae; genus Dendrobates; species Dendrobates tinctorius. The sequence continues at coordinate 7,311,470 of NW_027361841.1, read as the reverse complement.
TGGCAGGCAGTCTTTGTATATGTATCTCCTTTTAAGATTTTTATTATATGTGTGTTACAATAAAATGTAATCTTTTTATAACATATAGCTTTTGATGTCTCTGCTGATGTTGGTCACTACAGTGGCAGTTTGCAATTTTCACTCAGTATCATCCACTACTGCTTGTTTCTGGAAAACACCCATGGAGTCAAATTGTCACTACACCTTGTTAGGACTGGCGAAACGCACCAAATGTAAATTAAAATAAGGTGCGGGATCCTCCATGCAGTGATGACGAAACCGCCGCTAGAGTACAATGGCGGAGTGTAGCCACGGGTAGAAAAGAAGAGACAAAAAACTGACTGGCACTTCCAGACTAGTGTGAATAGGTGCATACCAGGAGGAACTACCTCCATATACAATACACAAAATAAGGTTTCACTCTATCATGCTAAAGCATGTCAATGTAGAATATATGAAATTTGAATAGCAATACAGCTATGGAGTATTAGGAAAAAATATGAGACGCTTAGCATATAACTTAGACATCAGCCTTAGAGAGGTATTCACACAGTGTAGGTATCCATCAGACTTTGAGGCCACCTTGACGTTGGTTGATGGGCAGATATAATTTGGCCAAGTTATATGCTAAGCGTCTCATATTTTTTCCTAATACTCCATAGCTGTATTGCTATTCAAATTTCATATATTCTACATTGACATGCTTTAGCATGATAGAGTGAAACCTTATTTTGTATATGGAGGTAGCTCCTCCTGGTATGCACCTATTCACACTAGTCTGGATGTGCCAGTCAGTTTTTCGTCTTTTGTATATTAGCTTACTGACCGAGCACTCCGCCCTCCACCAGGTGGTGATTTTAACTACAGCAGGTCCCTAATTACCTATAAATGCAGGCATTGCTGACAGAGGTGTCCACATTCACCCAGGAATTCAGACATCAGCCTTAGGGAGGTGTTCACACAGTGTTGGTACCCATCAGACTTTGAGGCCACCTTGACGTTGGTTGATGGGCAGATATAATTTGGCCAAGCTATTTTCTAAGCGTCTCATATTTTTTCCTAATACTCCATAGCTGTTTTGCTATTCAAATTTCATATATTCTACATTGACATGCTTTAGCATGATGGAGTGCAACCTTATTTTGTATATTGTAGCCACGGGTAAGCACCATTAACACACCATTAACCAAGTTAAATGTCACTTGGTGTGAACGAAGTGCAAAGTGCCTGATTCTGTTACTCCACAGAACAGTGTGGAAACTGAGAGCACTCTAAGATATGCCCTGTTAGACATCACAGGAGCATAGAGGAAAAGACGCTAGTGGGGTCCCTATAACTCACCCCCCACTATGCTGGTGATTGAACCTGCACTGACATGGGGCTTTTGAGCCTGCGTGTGAGGACACCCGGTGCAGCCGCAAAGTTCAAGTGGGAGATCTTACCCTACACTGCCTGTCTGTAAACACACTCGCAGTACTATTAGCGGCACACGTACGCACAGGGTGGTAGCTGTCCCACCTACACACACAGTAAATAAGCATGATACTAGCACACAGGCATGCACCATTGAGAGACTTTTATACCTTTAGCTCAAGTACAGACAGACAGGACCTTGACTGTGACCAATCAGAAACTGCCATCTCACCAGAGCACCTGACATCCAAGCACCAATGAGAATGTGCCACATCATGTACATGACCAGTAGGTATAAATCAGGACTTAGTCTCCAGAGCGCAAGGCTGCACATGTATACCAGTAGTCACCGTAGGCTTAGCTGGATAGCTAGCTGCAACTACACATGCAGCATGAGCTTGGGCAAGGCGCTGGGACCGGAGTCAGTGCTGAGCTGTCATCCCACTGGCCAAACCTGAATGGGAGACCGCTGAACCAGACATGGCTTGGGATCTATCTTGTGCAGTGGGAGAATCCGGTGCCTAACATTACCCCCTCTATAACACCCCCTCCCTGGTGATGTTTGCAATGCTTAGAAGCTGCATTACACTGGGAGGCATGGATGTATTTTTGCTGATTGGCTAAAGCTCTAGATGGTACCATAGAACTTGCCCGGGGTACCTGGGCCTTCAGACACAGAATCTCACATTTGCTGCCCATTTTTGTATGCTCCCCATTGTCCAATCAATCTGGGGTGAATGGAGGCGCAGCCATGGTATCCAAGCGAGCTCCATGTTCCATTCTTGGGATAACGCGTTGACTCCTATTGGGCTGTCTGCCGGGTTGAGAGAAAAGAACCTATTTGTTTTTGAGTTCTTTCTTGTGGCGAAAAAGTCGACCTCTGGTGTCTCCCAATGTTGGCATAGCTGTGTGAAGACCTCTTCGTTTAGTGACCACTCTGACGACTGAATCTTTTCTCTGCTCAGGAAGTCGGCAACCTGATTTCTGGATCCTTTCAGATGGACTGCTGTAACTGAGGCTATTGTTTGTTCTGCCCAACAAAAGATCTCGTGCGCTAGGTCCTGAAGGTGACGGTATCTGGGCCCTCCCTGATGTTGAAGGAAGGCAACTGTAGTCGAGTTGTCTGAGAAGATCTTGACATTCTGACCCCTCAGTTCTTCCTGACATGATTTTAGCGACTCCCAGACTGCCCTGAGCTCTCTGTAATTCGAGGACCAGTTGCGTACTGATGGTCCCCATGTCCCCTGGAGGTATTGACCTTCCATGTGAGCCCCCAGCCTCTGAGGCTGGCGTCGGTAGTGATGCTTGTGCATGGCAACAGTCTCCAGGGTCTCCCTTTCCCGAGATTTTGTGTGTCTGTCCACCAGGAAAGGGACTGTCTTCCTTCCTCGGAAAGTGATATGTTCTTGTCTAGCGATGTTTCCCTGCCGTCCCAGGTAGCTAAGACGTCTCTCTGCAGTATTCTTGAGTGGAACTGGCATCACTGTACACTGGAGATACATGAAGTCATGAGACCCAGGATTCTCATGACTTTCCTTATGGAGATGTAATTGCGTCTCTGGACCCACTGGACCTCCTGCGAGATTGCTTGCTGTTTGTGCGGAGGAAGGAAGGACCATTCTTCCCCTGAGTTTAGTATGACTCCAAGAAACATCTTCTCTCTTTCTGGTCTTAGGCTGGACTTCTTCCAATTTATTACCCACCCTAGGCTCTGTAGGACCGATATGGTGGATGTAAGGTCTTGCTCCATCTGTTGTGGAGAGTCTGCCACTAGCAGCAGGTCGTCCAAGTATGGCATGATACGGGTATTTCTTTCCCTTAGATGGGCCATGATTTCTGCCATGAGCTTTGTAAAGATCCGGGGTGCTGAAGCGAGTCCGAATGGCAAGCAACGGAACTGGTAATGTTGTATTCTCCCGTGCTCTTTTATGGCGAACCTGAGGAATTTTTGGTGGGACCTGTGGATGGGCACGTGATAGTAGGCACTTTTTAAATCTAGGGTGCACATGACCGAGTCCTTTTTTATTAATGGTATAGCTGCTTTTAGAGATTCCAACTTGAATCTTTTGTAGGTCACCCACCGATTTAACGGCTTTAGATTTATTATGGTCCGGTATTCTCCGCCTGGTTTCTTTATGGAGAATAAAGTTGAGTAGTGACCTTGAAACCTCTGGGTCTGGGGAACTCGGGTTATGGCCTCTATCTCTATCAGGTCCCGTATGTCTTTTAATAGTCTCTGATGGGTCACCTGAGACTGGGTCTGGGTTACACAGTATCTTCTGGGCGGTCGCTCGGTGAACTCTATTCTGTAACCCTTTGTGACAGTATTCCAAACCCATTGGTTTTGGGTAATATCCTTCCAGATGTCTTGGAAGTAACGGAGTCTCCCTCCTATTGTCCTGGCGTCATTCTCTGGTAGGTCTTGCCTTCTGCTCTTGAGGAGAACTTCTCCCTCTTCCTCCTTTCGAGTAGTTCCACCTAATGGACTTCCCTTTTCCCCTATATTCCTGCCTGGGATGGGAGCGGGTCCTCCGAAAAAAAGGCATTCGTTTAGGTCTCTCCTCCGGAAAGCCCTTCTTTTTGTCGGAAGCTTTCTCGAGCAGCTCATCTAGAACGGGCCAGAAAACATAGAGCCCAGAAAAGGGTATGGAACAAAGCTTGTTCTTTGACTGAGTGTCTCCTGACCAGGATCTCAGCCACAACGCCTGCCTTGCTGAATTAGATAAGGCATTATTTCTTGCGGCAAACCGGACTGATTCTGCCGATGCGTCCGCCATGAAGTCAGTAGCCATTCTCAGGAGAGGTAGTGACTTTAAGATCTTCTCTCTGGGGGTTCTGTCTCTAATTTGATCCTCTAGCTATGTTAGCCTTCATAATGGCTGCCGATGCTTCCCAGGCTTTCTTGAGGAGGACCTCTGATCTCTTGTCCATTGGATCTTTTAGGCCGGAGAAATCCTCGAAGGGAATAGCCGTCTTCTTTGACACTCTGGCTACCGGTATGTCGATCTTCAGAACTGTCTCCCACACCTTTGTCTCTTCTGGATCAAAGGGAAGACGGTACCTAAAGTCCTTTGGGACTATTTGTTTCTTTCCCGACTCTTCCCACTCTTCTAATATCATCGCCGTTATGTGCTTATTGACCGGGAATACCGTATTTCTATGGGCTCTCATCCCTCCGAACATCTTATCTTGGGTTGTCTGTGGTTCCGTAGAATCCTCTAAATTCATTGTCTCTCGGACTGCTTGTAGGAGCGTGTCCGTATCTTCCACAGAAAAAAGGTATCTCTTCCTTTCTTCCGGGCGCGCTGCCGAGGAACCTTCACTGGAGTCAGGATCAGAGTAGTCTGATACCTCTCCTTCCTCCGAGCTCTGTTCTAGCTCCCATCTGGGCCTATTATGGCACGGGGATTGTGTCGGTACCAGTGCTGCTACCGTGGACTGCACCTCCTCTCGTATTATGGACCTCATATTATCCAAGAGAGAGGACTGTTCCTATCTTAGGAGTCCTGAAATACAGTCCTGACATAAGCTCTTTGTATGTCCTTACGGAAGCTTGGCCGAGCATAGGGGGCACTTGCTAGGCTTTTTTCTGGTGGTCGAGGTAGACTGTTTAGGTGCCTCCTTGACAAGAAAAATATATAGGGAAGCGGGTCCTGTATGTCTGTGTATGGAAACCCTTAAGGGACCCTGGTACCCCTCTACTCACATGATCCGGGTCTGGCTGTAGGGACTGGACGTCTGGACGGCTACCACCTTCCATCTCTACTGAGTCAGTGTGCTGTCCGTCAGAGTGTCTTTTAAGTAGTCGCCTTACCCGGCTTCAAGACATCTGATTCGTCCTCCTTCCGAGCCCAGCTGCTGCTGATGATGGTGCCTGCTGCGTGTGCGAGGATCCCCCGCTTCAACCGATGCCCTGCCCTCTGCAGGATGCCCCGATCTCCGTGATGCCGGCCCTATGGGATACCCTACTGCTCGGGCCGTGTCTTGCTGGGCGCCACCACGTTTCTTCTTGGCTCCGCCCCCAGAAGTAATCACCGGCGCACCCCCCGATGATGCGGCGTGCTGGAACCCGGGACCCAAGGCGCCGGTGTCCTGCAGCCAGGACCAGCAGCTGCTGAGGCGCAGAGCCCTCCAAAGGGATGCGCCTGACGGGGAGCAGCCAGCTCGACCCCAGCGCTGAGGGACCTCCAGCGGTCTCAGCGCTGCTGCGGCAGGGATCGCCACCCGAAACCCTCTGAGAGGGCACCGCTCCCAGCAGCTCCTGCGACCGGGACTGACGTCTTCATGCTTCCAGGTACACGCACCACTGCGCTCCTCTGCGTCTTGTCCCTGATAGCGACAGGAAAAACACTGGAGGGGAGGGGCTATTTAACCTCTTCTATGTTCCTGTCCCTATCAAGGATAAGAAGGACAACCTCCTGGTGGTGCTGTCAGGAGGGACGTCCTGGAAATACATAGTTTCCAAAATGGGGTATCTGGAGGGAGGATTCTGTTCTTCTAGCACTTAAGGGCTCTGTATATGTAGTCCATAAAATTTTCTTCACTGTTCAATGGTAAAAAATTATGTGACACATTTGTTGTGTCAATACAATCCATACACCCATAGATGAAAACACTGAGAGGTGTAATTTTTAAAATGGTGTCAATTACGGGGAGTTATGTTGTTCTTGTACCTCAGGGGCTCTCCCAGTGGGTTATGGCACCTGCAAGCCATAACAGTAAAATCTGCACTATGATATGATGCTACTTTCCATTTGATCTTTGCACTGTGCCTGCATAATATTTTCTGATTACACGTAGGGTATTGGTGTACTCAGGAGAAATTTTTACAATTATCTCCAATATGGCGCTTTTCCCTTTTGAAGTTTGCTCTGTGCTTCAAAAGTAGCTTTCCCTCACATTTGGGGTATCAGTGTACTCAGCAGAAATTGCAAAACAAATTATGGGGTCCATTGAATGAAGAAATTTGGGGCTGAAACAACATTTTTGTGGGAAAAATATATATTTTTTCATTTTCACTGGTCAATGTTGCAAAATTCTGTGAAAAATGGGACTTGACATCCGCTATCCATTCCAAAAACCAAACTGTGCTCTTCCCTTCTGTGCACTACTGTGCTTCCAAATATTAGTTTTCCTCCATATAATGGGGTACCGACATAATGAAGAAAGAAAATATTCCCAGATGCAGCAGATGATGAACAGGCTCTGTGCCGGTGCCTGTTAAAAAATGTTAAACTGATAAATAAAGGAATACACCGCTCTATACTGGGAAAAAAAGGAAGAATCCAGTTGCCAGATACTCAGTGGTGTGGGAAGAATCTTGCAGTCAAAGATGTTTTCTCAGAATCAGAGATGTTTCACACTGCCATAATGACCATGAATCCGTATATAAAAAAAACTGCTGGATAAAGAGTAAAGAGTCAAATTAAATTAACCTGTTTTGCATAATTGTGAGCAATTCAACTGGGCCTGTAGCACTCACTTGAGTTTGTCTGTCCAGTCCAGAAAAAAAATATATTCTATTATTATGATTCAAATAAAAGTTATATTTTATAGGCACACAAAAACTCCTGGATAAAGAAGGGTTAATTTGTGTGTTCAATCATGTTCCGTAGCAATGGCCAACTGCAGAGTCCTATATTCATCCAGCTCACTAAGATTTACTACTGCTATAAAACACACGCAATTGTGGAATCCAATTATTCATTGGGGTCAGGTGATCACTAAATGGAACAAACGCTGCTTTAAATGGACGGCATGCTGAACATTGGGCACTACCCTGATGGAGGGAAGCTTTCCCTTAAAACGTGTTGGTTTTGTGCCCCTTCCATGCACCCGTCCTAGTGTTAGTGTGACGTCACAAGCTCTGCCCCCATACCACGCCACCTCCCTCAGCGTTGCTTCTGGGTGGAGCGCGCGAGACCGGCGTCCTCCTCGTGCAGACCCAGCAGCCCCTTGCTGAGGACCAGCACCTAGCCTACCTCACCGAGCACTAGTCATCACAAATAAGTGCACCAGGTCCAGCACCTTGTTTAACCGCGAGCACCCCCTGCTACTCACATTCATTTAATCCACAGTGCCTGAGCCTAAGTTGCTCCCTATCTGAAAACAACAACCTTGATCCAGTGTTTTTTCTATTCATTCTGCAGTAAGTGTGGCTTATATCTGCCATCAAAGCAGCCCTTATTTATCTTCTCTTGTCATTGTTTTAACATTTACTATTACCATTTTCCTCTACCAGAAATCTTTATTGTAAACACCCCTAATCCTGTTGCTTCAGCATTGTTTGCATAGACCACAGCACCTTTTTTTTTTCTTCTGGACAGGACAGACAAACTCAAGTGAGTGCTACAGGCCCAGTTGAATTGCTCACAATTATGCAAAACAGGTTAATTTAATTTGACTCTTTACTCTTTATCCAGCAGTTTTTTATATACGGATTCATGGTCATTATGGCAGTGTGAAACTTCTCTGATTCTGAGAAAACATCTTTGACTGCGAGATTCTTCCCACACCACTAAGTGAGTATCCTGCAACCGGATTCTTCCTTTTTTTTCCCAGTATAGTGCGGTGTATTCCTTTATTCATAATATTTTGTGATCCATTTTCTCCTGTTACCCTTGTGAAAATAAAACAGTTGGGGCTAAAGAACATTTTTGTGAGAAAAATGTGTTTTTTTTTTTCACTGCTCTACGTTACAATCTCCTATGAGGCACTTGGCTTGTGCTCAACACAAATTGAGATAAATTCCTTGAGGGTTCTAGCTTCCAGCAAGAGGTCAATTTTGTGGGGTTTACACTATTTAGGCACATCAATGGCTCTCAAAAAGCGACATGGCGTGGGGGGCGTGGCCTAGGCACGAGCGGGAGAAGACGTACTGTGTCTGAGCTCCCGACCCTAGACTTGAAAAAGGACTAAAACGCACGAATGTGCCTCATCATTTGATCCAGAGGTGTACCTGGAGACCCCTCTGATACAGTTTTCAGGTCGCAGGACCCATGCATCAGCTCCTGATCTCATTCAGACAGGTGTGCCCTGGGCTGAGGGGAGACGTGACGGAGGCCACAGCCGACACGCGTCTGACCAAGCCTCACCTGATAGAGACCAATGGGAGAGAAAGATTCTCCTAGAAGAGACCAGATCACCGAGGCATAAAGGAGAGGAAGCAGGCAGCGGTGATGGATGGAGAAGACGGTGTCTGGTGGAGTCAGGTGCCGTATGCCAGATGCCGCCGCTGCAGAGAGCCTGATCAAGTGGCGGGAAGGGCGCGGTGAGTCAGACATTCCCTGCTCCCCTAGCTGCCAGCGGCTGGTTGCTGTGAGGCCGAGCGCCCAGTAGAAGGTGAGGCACACAGGTGGGAGGCCGCCCTGATGCGGCCGACAGAGGCCGACCTTCCAATTAATAGCCGACCGCAGTGTGAGGAGTAGTCTTGGAGGAGCTTGTGGGGTGGAGGCCGCAGGTTTGGAGAGCCCCAGGAGCGGTTCATTCAGCCGCCTGTTTGCGTGGTCACGGCCCCCTGTTGTGAAGTCGGGCACCATTCTTCCACCTCTGCCTCTAAAGCACCTAGAGAGGAGAGCAGGCTCGTGAGCTGAGGAGTAGAAACCCTAAGCTGCCTATAACCTTATAAACTCGGCTATTTATATAATTTGGAGGACTGTTTATTCCCCCATTTCACTCCAGGCCATAATAGGCACTACTTTTTGGAATAGTTAAGAATAATTTAGGGCACAGATCGCCCAGACATCAGGAGTAAATCGGCGCCAAATTTCCCACCTTCCATGACAGGGAAGACGCCACCTTTGTCTCTCTCCCTGCTTCACAGTGCCAAACTTAATCTGCCTCCTGCTCAGCAGCATCACAACAAATTCTTTCTTCTTTGTACAATCTTTGAGGGAGACTGTTTATTTCCCTATATCTTCAGATGCGTGGATCCTCCGCCACCTACTGACAATTCAAAGTTACTGCGCTTGTTTTTCTTTTTCTTTCATATCCGCCATCTTCTTTTGATGAGGCATAAACATCTTTCATGATTACTCTGCTAAAAATGCAGTAAACTCTCTGATGACCCAGTGGTGATTTTGTGCTGATATGCTCATAATCTTCGACATGGTTAAAACAAGTAGGGAGCGTGATAAGTTCCTAAAGAAAAAAACACTGAATCAACAGCATCCACCGAAGAAGTCCTCAAACCAAACAATAGATAAGCCGCGTTCTGACATGTCAGATTCAACTGAAGACAGTTCGGATGAAGAAATGCAGACACTGGATAGCGCCCCCATCTCCAGGTCGTTTTTGAAGAAATCACTGGCCCAGGTGATGAAACCCCTTCTCCAAGAGATAACAGGAATCAGATCGGACCTGAAGCACATAGGAGATAGAGTGGAGTCTCTTGAGTCTGCCCAAACTGAACTGTCTGAATACTCTGAAACCCTGCAAAACCAAGTTTCCTACCACCAGAAGCAACTAAATACTACCCTGCTGGCGATTGAAGATCAGGAAAATAGAAGCAGGAGAAAAAATGTAAGAATAAAAGGAATTCCTGAAACCTTTGTAGCTGAAGCCCTTGAAAAAGTCACAATGGAAATTTTCTCATCTTTGGTAGGTCAGGACAGAGCCGACAAAATAGTCATAGAAAGAGTTCACAGAGCACTAAAACTTAAACCCAAACCCCCGGACCCTCCAAGAGATATCATCTCCGGCCTACTCAGCTTTGTGGACACAAATGCTATCGTAACCAAAGCAAGAGAAATGGCCCCTCTCACATACAATAATTCTCCTTTCCAAATATATCAAGACATAGCACCCTCAACTTTAGCCAAGAGACGGCTGATGAAACCATTACTCGACACTCTGAAATCACACAGAATCCCCTACAGATGGCTGTTTCCGTTCGGGATCGCAATCATCAAAGATAGAAGACAAGTTGCCATATGTTCGCCTGATGACCTGTATAAAGCATGGGATATTCTGCAAATTTCATCTGTGGATGTACCTTCCTGGATGCCTCTGGAGTCAACCCATAACTACCCACAACTCCAACGGACCGAAGATTGGTCTGTTCAGAAAAAGATGGGCTCTCCTAAACTCAAGAAACAAAACCAGAGACGCCCTTCTACTTGATTCAAGCTCTACTCTAATAGAAACTGCCGACCTGTGTTAAAGGGGGGAGATATATAACGAAGGAAAGACACTTCAATTCCTGGATGCAATAGTGTCACCTCCCCCCTCCGCCGATTCATAGGCTTTGGTTCTAATGTTGATGTTCTTTCTTAGTTTGCTTTTTGCTCTTTGGTTACAGCACAACCAATGATATTTTGTGTCTAATTTTCTTTTATCCCAAAATCTCTTAAGGTTTATAGGAGATCACCACTGGACGTTCTACCATTTTTCCTATGGACTGTCTTATCTGCTCTCGGTTCGAGGATGGGACCCCACCCTGCTGCAGATAAGATCTCATTTGTTAATATGTGTTACTATGTTGTTGAAAATGTTCTCTGACTTTATTGCATTGGTACAAATTATGTCATCCAAGTCAGAAAATGCACATTCATTCCCTCCATGACAAATCCACACACGTTAGATAGCTTGACAATAGCCTCTTTTAATGTGAAGGGCTTAAACTCCCCGGCTAAACGTAGCCAAATCATGCTTCTCCTAAAAAAAAAAAGTAAAACTAAAATTGCTTTCCTGCAGGAAACCCATTTTAAAAAAGGTCGCTCCCCTGACACTTCCCGTTCCCTATTCCCAATCTGGCTTAATAGCAACAGCTGCTCTGCATCCAAGGGAGTCAGCATAGCTCTAGCTAAAAATCTCCCCTTCCAGTGGAAGGATACTCTCTCAGACCCAGAGGGTCGTTACATTATGATTAAGGGCCACCTGGCTAACACCATGGTGACCCTATGCAACCTTTATGTTTCCAATAAGCAGCAGGACCTGTGGTTATCTAAAACCTTGGGCATTCTGGACCTGTTTAAAGAGGGTCTGTTGGTTGTGGGGGGAGATTTGAATGTTACCCTTAATTCCTCCCTGGACTCATCCTCGGGTTGCAAATATGTCTCCCAAAGGGAAGATCCATATTTCCCTGAACTCCCTGAATCTAATCGACCCATGGAGAACAAATAACCCTGAGACCAAAGATTGTACCTTCTTCTCTCCCCCTCACAACTCTTACCAAAGACTAGACTACCTTTTTGTCCATGACCGGTCTCTCCCTCTAAGACAAAAAACGCACATAGGCCCTATTACACTGTCAGACCCATGCACCCATATATCTAGAAATCACAATCACTTCTCTTCCAAGACCTATGGGAGCATGGAGGTTAAATGAAACCCTACTAGACAATGTTGAAAATCTAGAGAAAATTAAAAAAACATTAAATTTGTTCTTTAAAGAAAATATACACCCGGACTCCCCTCTTCCCATAATCTGGGAAACCCATAAGGCGGTGATTAGGGGAGAACTTATAGCTTTGGGCTCCTATATAAAGAAAAAAAGGGATAAAGAGATCTCGTCTATTATCCACCTAATTAACACTCTAGAAACTCTTCACAAAAATCTCTAGCCGCCCAAGCACAAGAATCCCTATAAACTCTACGAAACAAACTGAAAGATGTACTGAATGTGCGTTCCACCAAAACTTACCTGAGGAGCAAACAAACATTCTACATGCATGGTATCAAGGGAAGCAAACTTACTGTACCTCCTCGCTTTTAAAAAATAAATGGACCGAGCTTTTATTAGGAAAATCAAAAATGATCAATCCCAAATAGTTTCTAATACAACGGATATAGCACATGCATTCATGTGGTTCTATGAAGGGCTTTATAATTTACCTAGACCCACCTCTTTGCTTGACCCTGTGGCAGCAGTGAACAAAATTCTCTCCTTTCTTTCCACTATGGAACTACCCAAATTGAGCCCCGCAGACAAAGACATGCTACTGATGCCAATCACAACACAAGACATTTTGGAGACCTTAAAATCAATACCCAAGGGTAAATCACCAGGCCCTGATGGTTTCCAGATTATATACTACAAAAAATTTGCCGATATCCTAGCTCCACACTTATCTAATCTATTTAATGATCTCTTAAAAGGCTCCCCCTTACCCAAACAAGCATTAGAAGCAAAGGATCCTGAGCTGTGTAGTAGCTACCATCCCATATCCTTGTTAAACACAGACGTTAAGCTCTGGGCAAAAATCTTAGCCACCAGAGTAAGCAATCTTTTACCCAAACTTGTACACTCCGACCAGGCGGGATTTGTAAAAGGAAGGGAGGGGAAAGACAGCGCAGCTAGGATTCTTCATGCCATTAATCATGCCATTAAAACAAAATCCCCTCTAACTCTTTTATCGACCGACGCTGAAAAAGCCTTCGATCGTGTCAATTGACATTTAATGGAAAAACACTTGAAAAGTTTGAGTTCCCCAGTAGCTTTGTTACAGCTATTTTCTCTCTGTATTCAGCCCCATCCACAAAAATAAAGCTCAATGGAACATTTTCACAATCTTTCAGTATCCAGAATGGCACACGACAGGGCTGCCCCCCATCACCCACCCTCTTTATACTAGTAATAGAAACATTAATGCAAGCGATACGTTAAAACCCTGACATTAAGGGACTAAAAATTAAACATACGGAACAAAAATGTGCCGCCTTTGCGGACGATTTACTCATCCTAATATCCAATCCTAAAGTAGCAGCTCATAGTGTAGTAGACCTTTTCCGAAGATTCAGTGAAGTTTCGGACTTTAAAATCAATTGGGATAAATCAGAAGCTCTAAATATCTCTGCTTCAGACGAAGATGTCTCTTTCCTAAAAAGTTAGGCTCCGTTCAAATGGCCAACAAACCATATCAAGTACCTGGGGATTATTATAACCAAGAACCCCCTAGATCTATATAGAGAAAACTACATAAAATTAACTAAGACAATCGAGGAACTATTAAAGACGCATGACCATCCATATCTTTCGTGGTTAGGAAGGATAAACCTAATTAAAACCTACATATCACCTAAAATACTTTATATAATGTCCATGGTACCAATATCTCTCCCCAAAATCTTTTTTACCTCCATTAGGAGAACAATCTCGCAATACGTTTGGAAGTTTAAAAAGCCAATACTCTCTCATAGACTCCTTACTCTCCCTAGATTATCAGGAGGCTTAGGTCTCCCAGACTTCGCCTCTTATCATAAAGCGATACATATGAGTAGATGGTTAAAACTCGCTTCAGCTTACCAGTCCCCGCAACATAATAACTTAGAGCTTCTTCTCCTCGAAAATAACATGCACCAATATATTTGGAATGATATAACACCCCCTTTTCACCTGAAGCTGGACCCAATCACCCTAACTACCTTTAAAATAAAAAATGACTTATCTAAAACCCGCACGTGAGGGACCTTCCGCAGCTACTCCCATTAGTATCATTCCATATCTTCTTAATCCCAACTATACTGATACATTTAATCTTTGACACCGTTTACCTTATCGGGCAATCTCCCAACTAGACTTAGGCAATGTTTCTCTTCTAGATATCTGGCCTGCAAACTCCCACACTCACCCCAAGAACTTCCTGCAGGAAGCACACGCCCTGGAAATCCTAAAACAGTTTAATGCCAAATTTACTAGGACAAGAGGCTGGTCTTGGAGTGAATTACTGTTGAAACTCAGTATGCCTGTTCCCAAATTGCTTTCCAGGACATACAAAAACATTATTTCTCCTCCCACCACATCGAAACTAGTATATCTTATCTCTTGGGAAAGAGAACTTAGCATTTCACTAACTGATCTAGAAGTGCCTAAAATTCTAACTAACTCAAAAGGTTTCTCTAGATGCACATTGCTACAAGAAAACGCATATAAAATTTTCACGAGATGGTATAGAACGCCCAAGTTCCTCCATCATCTCGGATTAACTAAATCAAATCTATGTTGGAGGTGCGGTTTGGGAACGGGCAATATGTTACATATTTTCTGGATTTGCCCTCTTTTAGAATTTTGGTCAGGGGTCAAGAAAACATTGGAAGACCTTAAACTAACCACCAAAACCCTCTCCCCTAAGAAGGTACTGCTTTCCTGTCCCACACCTGTATGTATGCTTAAGAAACACGAGCCCTTGGCCCTGCTATTGAGCGCTGCTAAGCACCTAATCTCAACCCATTGGAAGGACCCTCATCCTCCATCTTTATCCAAATGGATCGAAAAAGTAAAGCTTCTATATAGGTTGGGGGAGCTCTCTAGCTGGGAAGCTCCTTCACACCCACTCTTCCTAAATGCTTGGTCCTCATGGAGGCAAAAATACGCCCAATAGATCCATTTGATGTTCCCTGACTCCGATGTACTTTCCAATTATCCTCTTTACTTGCATATGTCCGCCCCAGATATCCTTCACAGCTGAACGACTCCTGCCCCATGAACCACTATATCCCCTATTTGAGCCCACTCTACAACCATATCCTTAATCACCTTTAATCTCTGACTACCTATCACGGATGACGTATTACACCTATCTCATATATTCTTATTGAACTTGTACCATTGTACTGTTTTGTTCTTAATGTTACTTGTGCTATACTGTCAGTCTTGACTCTGTTAGTCAAACCTCATATTCCTTGCAACATACAGTCTGTCTAAAGCTTGTATCCGATACTGTAAAGTATTTAATAACTGTATTGTTGTCCTATTTGTTTAATAAAAATATATATTATAAAAAAGCGACATGGCGTCTGCTATGAATTCCAGAGAATTTTGCTTCAAAAAGTCAAACAATGCTGTCTAAAGCTGTCTATATACTGTTTGCAAGGCTAAGTGAGGGGCATTATACTGTTTGCAGGACTATGTGTCAGGAACCCCGCACTGCACTTGCTCACTGAGCCAGTGCGTGTGTCCTGAGTACAAAAAACAGTGCTCAAAGATACCTGTGGAGCAGGGCAGCAGCGGTGACGATGCGTGCTTCAGAGTATCAGGACCTGAAGCACGTGATGGCTGGGGGCGTGGCCTAAGCTCCACAGAGCTAGGAGCTGCAGGGAAACTCCTAGAAAGGTAACTACAGGACAATGTTACCAAGGGGCATAGACAGAGACAGAAACCAGATGAAGCCGGGGTCAAAGCACAAGATAGCAATACAGTATCAAAGGGTTAGACAGAATGGATAGTCAGGACATAACAATAGATCAGAAAACCAGAACGGGCAATAGACATTACAATAGGGACAAACTGTAACGGAGTAACAATAGCCAAGCCAGGAGGTCAGAACCAGAAAAGACAATAGTACCAAAATGAGAAACGGAGTTCAGAGTGAGGGAATAGACCGGGTCATACACAGGAAGCAAACAAGCAATGCAGAATACATGCACACCAGGGGTCAGACACACCAGAACAACAGTATAGCTGACAAAGAACCCTGGTAAAGAGTGAGTATAAATACCCCTCCCAGATCCAGAAAGAGGCCACGAAATGCCCCAATTCTTCAAAAGCCAACTTTACCGCCAACAACTCTCTATTGCCGACATCGTATTTTCTCTCGGCAGAGGAAAATTTTTTAGAGAAGAAGGTACAAGGCCTCAGATTAGTAAGGGTAGGAGGGCCCTGAGACAAAACTGCCCCCACCCCTACTTCCGAGGTGTCAACCTCCACGACAAAAGGTCTTGATGGGTCGGGTTGTACCAATACAGGGGCTGAAGAAAAGCACTTTTTTAATGTCATGAAAGAATTTTTTGCAGCTACAGACCAATTTTTCACATCAGCTCCCTTGAGAGTGAGGTCCGTTATAGGCTTTACCACCTGCGAGAAGCCCTTAATAAATTTCCTATAAAAGTTGGCAAAGCCCAAAAATCGCTGCAACCCTTTCAAGTCATGAGGCTGCACCCAATCCGTAACAGCCTGGACTTTCTTAGAATCCATGCGGAACCCCTCCCCTTACACAATCAACCCCAGAAAGGATACTTCCTGTATGAAAAATGAGCATTTTTCCAACTTGGCATACAAATGATTCTCGCTCAGTCTCATGAGAACCATCCGCAAATGGTGCAAGTGAGACTGACTGTCCACCGAGTACACCAGAATGTCATCCAAATAGATAACCACAAAATGACCAATTAAATCAGAGAAAATTACATTATTAAAATTCTGAAAAACAGCAGGAGCATTGGTGAGACGAAAGGGCATAACCAAGTTTTCGAACAGCCCTTCAGTCGTCAGGAATGCTGTTTTCCATTCGTCCCCTTCCCGGACTATTATAAGGTTATATGCCCCACGTAAATCCAGTTTAGAGAACCACTTGGCCCCGGTGAGTTGGTTACATAGATCAGGAATTAGGGGGAGAGGGTATGTATTCACAGTAATTTTGTTTAATTCCCGAAAGTCGAGGCATGGCCGCAAACCACCAACTTTTTTCTTACCAAAAAAGAAGCCCGCCACAACAGGTGAAACAGAAGGCCTAATATGCCCTTTGCGGAGACTCTCGGTAATGTACTCCTTCATGGCTAGACGTTCGGGCCCGGACAAATTGAACAGGCGAGCCTTGGGTAACTTAGCGCCAGGGACTAGATTAATGGCACAATCAAAGGGTCTATGTGGTGGTAGCGCCTCACCCTCACTTTCAGAAAATACGTCTTCAAAATCTTTCAGGTACTCCGGAATACCTTCCTGATCGACAGACGACACTGACACAGATTTTACTGGGGTGACAAGAGTTGTCAAGTTACAACATAGACCGTTAGCCATACAACCCCACTGAATGATCTCCCCCATGACCCATTCAATAGTAGGATTGTGACGTTGAAGCCAAGGCATACCCAGTACCAGTCCAGACGGCAGATTATTTAGAACAAAACATCTTAATTTTTCCACATGAGTGGAACCCACTTTCAGAGAAAAGGTATCAGTCATGAAGCAAATTCCCTCCTGGGTGATAGGAGAAGAATCAATTGCCACAATTTTAACATGATCTTTTAACCTGACTGTCCCTATCTTATGAAAAGTCACAACTTTGGCATCTATCAGATTAATAGAAGAACCACAGTCAACAAAGGCGGTAGTCACACCGGACCGCCTGTAAGTTCTAGTTCCACCGTAAGCAGAATTTTAGTAAGTGAGGAAAAGGGTACCTGAGAGTCTGGGCAACCTCCTCGATTGTTACCCAGACTCAGTCGTTTTCCTGACGGCTTCACTGAAGAAGGGCAAGAAGGACAGTTCCTTCTCCAATGTCCAGCGGATCCACAGTAAAAGCACAATTGGTTGTTTCTACGGTGTCTCCTCTCTTTTTCCTTCAATGACATGGCACCAACCTCCATGGGCTCAGGACTAGATGCAGAGTCTCTCAGATTGGAGACTAAAGGGGTCTCCTGCAGCATGACCCCTCTTGCCCGCAGCCTACGGTCCATGCGGACAGCCTGGATCATAGCGTCTTCCAAAGAATCCGGTGGAGGATGAAGGGCTAGGGCATCTTTCAAACGTTCAGACAGGCCTCTACAGAACAAACCCTGGAGGGTAGCATGATCCCAGGAGACCTCCACTGCCCAGCGTCTGAACGCAGAGCAGAACCATTCAGCAGAGTGCCTCCCCCGTGTCACACTCATCACCATATCCTCTGCGAGATGCACTCTATCAGGCTCATCATAAATGTGCCCCAGAGCCTCAAAGAACAAATTCACAGACCTACATTCAGGAGCAGAGGAAGAGAGAGAGAAAGCCCATGCCTGTGGAGCCCCCCAAAGTAGGGAAATGACGACCCCCACCCTCTGGAACTCATCCCCGGAGGAGCGGGGCCTCAGAGAAAAAAAAAGCTTGCATCCTTCTCTGAACGACCTGAACTCACTTTTATCCCCTGAAAAAAGGTCTGGCAATTTGACCGGAGATTCGGGGGATGCCAATGACACATCTCTATCCCCAGCACTAGGAGCCCCTGCAGCGACAGCCCCCTGCACAGTATCCACCAACTGTTGCTGGGTATTGGCCATCATGCGCTGTTCCACATTAAGTTTGTGGAACATTTGGGTCAGGTGCTTGACCTGATCAGCCAAAGCTTGTATGGGATCCATCCAAAAAAAACCCTGAAATAGTCAGCTATAATGTCAGGAACCCCGCACTGCACTTGCTCACTGAGCCAGTGCGTGTGTCCTGAGTACAAAAACAGTGCTCAAAGATACCTGTGGAGCAGGGCAGCAGCGGTGACGATGCGTGCTTCAGAGTATCAGGACCTGAAGCACGTTACTGCTGGGGGTGTGGCCTAAGCTCCACAGAGCTAGGAGCTGCAGGGAAACTCCTAGAAAGGTAACTACAGGACAATGTTACCAAGGGACATAGACAGAAACAGAAACCAGATGAAGCCGGGGTCAAAGCACAAGATAGCAATACAGTATCAAAGGGTTAGACAGAATGGATAGTCAGAACGTAGCAATAGATCAGAAAACCAGAACAGGCAATAGACGGTACAATAGGGACAAACTGTAACGGAGTAACAATAGCCAAGCCAGGAGGTCAGACCCAGAAAAGACAATAGTACCAAAATGAGAGACGGAGTTCAGAGTGAGGGAACAGACCGGGTCATACACGGGAAGCAAACAAGCAACGCAGAATACACGCACACCAGGGGTCAGACACACCAGAACAACAGTATAGCTGACAGAGAACCCTAGTAAAGAGTGAGTATAAATACCCCTCCCAGATCAAGAAAGAGGCCACAAACACTTAACCCTGTGAGTGCAGGGCAAGAACCCTGTTCAAACCATGACACTATGTGTGTGGGGAAGGGGTTCTATTCAGGTGTTTTTTGCCAAACTCTTAACTAGATACCTTTAGAAAAGTCACAAAATTTGTCTCACATAAAGTGATGTTCTTTGTGCCAGATATTTTTGCTCAATTTGTCAACAGTTTCGAAACATATGACTTTTTGCACTTAAGGTCACAAAAGTGATTAACCCCTTTTCGACCTTGGGCGGAATAATACTCCCATATTGGAATCCCTCCCTTTGATGTGGGCTCCGGTGCTGAGCCCACATCTTTCCCAGCACATCAGCTGTTTTGAACAGCTGACATGTGCTTCTAACAGCCACCAGTAGAATCACGATCCACCCATGGCTGTTAATCTGTTAAATACCACTGTCAATCTCTGACAGCGGCATTTAACTTGCTCTTATCGGCAGCACACCGGACGTCCTGCACATCGGTGAACCCATCAGATGATTGTGGGTCACCGATGGGTTGGCATGACAAACAGAGGTTTTCAGCAGGTCTCCAGGTAGTCAGCGCTCATAGCAAGTTAGCAGTTCTGCTACACACAGGCAATCTAACCATCATCTGTGTGTAGGAGAAGCGGTTAGACAACTGCAGGTTCTAGTCTCCCATGGAGACTATTGAAGCAAGCAAAAAGTAAAAAAAAAAATGTTTTTAAAAATATAACAAAAATATGTAAAATTTCAAATCGCCTCTCTTTCACCCCATTCAAAATAAAACAATAACAAAAAAATCAACTATGCCAATATTTGGTATCACTGCATTCCGAATCGCCTGATCTATCAATATAAAAAAGAATTAACTTAATCGCTAAACGGCGTAACTAGTAAAAAATTCAAAACATTAGACAAGGTTTTTTGGCCATCACTACATTACATTAAAATGCAATAATGGGCAATTAAAAGATCATAGTATCTACACCAAAATTGTATCAATCAAAACTTTAGCCTGGCGCACAAAAAATAAGCCCTCACCCAGCTACAAATCACGAAAAATGGAAACGTTACAGGTCTCAGAAAATGAGTCATTTTTTTCCAAAGTTTGGACTTTTTTTTCACCACTTGAATGAAATAGTAGCTAAACATGTTTGGTGTCTATGAACTCATAATGACCTGGAGAATGATAATGGCAGGTCCATTTTAGCATATAGTGAATATGGTAAAAAAACCCTGTGGAATTGCACTTTTTTTTGCAATTTTGCCGCACTTGGAATTTTTTTCACGTTTTCCAGTACATGATATGTTAAAAACATTGGAGTCATTCAAAAGTACAATGTGTCCCGCAAAAAAGAAGCCCTGACATGATCATTTTGATGGAAAAATAAAAAAGTTATGGCTCTGTGAAGTAGGGGAGCAAAAAATGAAAACGAAAAAGCGAAAATACCTCTGGTCATGAAGGGCTTAAAAATAAAAAAAACAATTTTTGCTAATGTGCAAAATTAATGAACCGCATCCACTATTTGGTGTATTTGGAACAAAAAAATTCAGCGAATACAAGAAAAAAGAAGAAAATAGTCTTCAAACAGTCCTCAAGTGATGGATTGGGCCTTAAATCTCCCTTTTTACTGCTATTATATAGAATTTTTTACTGTTATAAAAAATGTGTGCGTTGTATTTTATTTTCCTGTAGTCAATTTAAGTTAAGAAAGCATGTGATGGTTCACTGTGGATAGTGTTTTATTTATTTCCAAGTAAGGAGATTTTTGTATATTTGAAGTCTTGGCAAGTCATAACATTCAATTATGAATTGGTATTTATGTGGTTTTCTTGATTGCAATTTATTCTTTTACTCTTTAGATGTTTACTGTGAACATGATGTGTCTTTGAAATGCTCTCATGTTTCTGCTTAGAATGTTGTTCATATCTGCTTCTTATTTGTACCTATTTTTTGTTTCAGTATTTTATTTAGATAATTCAGGCCTTCTGAATGTGTATTGTCGATAGTAAAAAGAGATTTGATTCTGGTAGGGCTTTTCTATTTTAAGATCCAGTACTTGCAATTCTACACATGACAGAATCTTACAAAATTCACTTGATTCAAATAAATTTGTTCTGAATCAAAGTTCTATTTACCAAAAATAAATTAGGCTCTAAGGTTTCTCTAGACCCAAAAGCATAATAAATATATTATGCGGAGAGAACAGGGTTATTTTTGCTATTAGGCACTGACAGTTCAGTGCTTAGGAGGCATGATGCATGGGGAGTAGATAGCTGTGAATGAACATCACATATATGAATTTATTAGTTTTTATTCATTCATCTCAGTTTGTAGAAAGAGTATGCATTATTGAACGTGCAATAAATAAAATGTCGGACTGCTCAAAACACAAGATAATTCAGATTTCTGTATCCACTCAGGCCAGAGTCATGTGTTCTTTTAGTCTGTTCATGGTTCTCGTAAGATAGATGTCACCATTTATACCACCATTTATTGACGCCAATGAAATTGAACCCGAAAACTTAATTTTCAAATTACCTTTTGTATCCTGTTTTGTGATTCCTTTCTGACCATTATTCGAGTTTGTTTCCATTGGTATCACTATAGCTATCATGAATGGTCTGCCATTCCACTTTGTGCAAGTGTGTATCATTATTGCCACTAATGTAATTGATATAGAAGTATATGTTGATATACTGTATATGTACTTCCCTGGTTCAGTATATTTTGATATACACCATTTATTGACTTATGCTCTTCTATAAAACAAGCTATTAAGTGAAATAACCCTCTGAGGATACTTCTTCAGGACCAGCAGAAAAAAACAGTAAGTACTGATAAATTTAGCTCAATGTATTCCACCCGACCCAGAGATTCTCCCCTTTCTGGTCTGCACAGGGCATCCTGGACAAACCGAAACACTGGGTTGGGCAAGTTACATGAGGCTTGCTGTTTTATGGGCTTTTCAATTATTTTAAAGAGCTGTTTATCTATCTATTTGAGTAAAATACTCGTACATTACAATTCAAAAAATCAATCTATATATTTTAGACTTGTCCATAGGGCATTTTGAGTTTAAATTAAGCCCTGGGAGTGAAAGGTTAAAGATTATACACACCTGTTTAAACCCATCTCATCTATTCTGCCACAACAGCTCCCCATCTTTTACTTGGGTCACTCCATCTGGTCCTTGAAACTTTGCTACTTTAACTCCTTCAATCCCAGTGCAACTTGCTGATCGAGGAATGAGCACCCATTAAAGGTCAATTTCCATTCACCATACACAGTATAACGAATCACTTTTTTATGTTGATTCATTTTTCTGATCTCTGATTAAAACCTTTTTTAAAAAAAACAAACTGTAAATTAGTAATATCAGTTGTAATAAAAAGAAATAAGAATTCAACATACAGTAAGTTATTTATTAAAAAGGAAAATGGCGGTAGGAAGAAATCAAACAAGTTACATGGGTAAGAAAGCTGGCACTGTTATTAGGACATTGTGGCATGTATTACGGTTGATACTATTATGGCTAATATTTATCCTGGAAAAAATAATCACGAGCATGCAAGAGGGGATAGAGGAAGAACACCAATTTGCAACTGTTCATCATCATCATCCTGTGTCTGTTGGAGACGCTGAAGGTGCCTGTCATGTGCTGCATGATTTGGAGAAAGAAGAGGAGGAGCAGGTGGAAGTAGAGGAGGATATAGACTTGACACAGGCAGGGGATGAGGTAGATAGAGTGAAAATAAGGTTGGCTATGAAGCTGGCTATGTCACCCAACTGATGCAGTTAGGATAAGTCAATGAAACTACAGGGCCCTCGATTATGCTGGCAGATATGCCAAGCTGTATGCTGCATTGCTTGTGGGAGGACATTGGTATTGTTAACATGAAGCAAAGTGATGATTATGGGATAGCCATGTTTAGACCCTATAAAAGCAAAATGTGGGAATTTTTCCAGCTTGTGAAAGGAAGTCTTAGTTTGCTTACTACCAGAATAAACTCTGCTACCTTACCTGCTTTTGCCAAGCTGATGCCTGCCATCTGCACACCTAACCAGAAGACCCCTAGGTGATTCATGCACCTATGTATTACCTCATGTTACCTATGTATTACCTCATGGAACCTATGTATTACCTCATGGTACCTATGTATTACCTCATTGTACCTATGTATTACCTCATGGAACCGATGTATTACCTCATGGTACCTATGTATTACCTCATGTTACTGTGTATTGCAGACTATCTGTATTTTATGCTCTGTGCAGTTATATATTCTGAAATGCTCCTGTTATTGCATCCTATAGTTTCACCCTTTCCTGTCACATCTGCAATCAATAAAAGAAGGTTACAATTTTACAGCTTCTTTTTCTTAAAGAAGACAGGGGGTTTAGCTACATGTCTCATTGCACACCCTGCTAATGTGTACGAGGACAGTATAGTGAAACAACTTCTGAGGACAAGCTCAGAAGATCTGATGTTACAGAGCCCGCCATTATCCAAGCATACGGTTATTGCATACGGATATTGCAGCAACCTCCTAACGGTCGGACCGAATATTCGGACCATACGGAGCCCGCCATTATCCACGCAGAGCCGACAAAGGGATATCACAGCGGTCACCTAACTGTTGAATCATGTCTCAAGGACGAGCATCCTCTTTCAAGACGAGATCATGAGTTGGTTCCTCCAAGACATCATCCGTCAGCAATGCCGCCGCTATGCCCGCGCAAAAGCTGAAGCGACAAAAGCAAGAAGCACCTTTGCTGAGCAAGAGATAGAATTGAAACTACAACAAGCATCCCTGGATGCAGAAAAAGCACACCAACAAGCATGCCTGGATGTGGAAAAAGCGTCACTGGATGCAGAAAAAGCACGCCAACAAGCATGCCTGGATTAAGAGAAAGCGCGCCTTGAAGCAACATTACAGAAACTTGCTTTTGAAAAAGAAACAGCAGCTGCCATAGCAGAAGCAGAAGCTTTAGTAGCTGCCGTATATTCTGACGACGAACACAGCAGACGAAGCAGTGTGCTAATCCTACAGCAAGTTACTCATGATCCATTGCAGCGTACTGCAGAGTACGTCCATCAGCATTCCAAATCAAATGACGATCCAGACCCACAGGCGAAGACAGAGCATTTTGTCAACAAGTCAAGCCAACCAGATAATTTGGACCCCCAGAAAGCCAACTATCAGTCTCCCTACCAAAAGCCAGGAAATACACATTGAGATGATACTGACTACAATAATCTTTCTCCAGAACAGAAGATCCAGAATCTGTCCCGGCTTAAAGAGAATCCCTTCGCTTCAGAAAGGTACTACAGCAGTTGGACCAAACCAGAGACATCTAACAGGTATGATCGCACAGCACACATGTACTCTGACAACACTCCATCAGCTGGCATCAGTGCCAATCAAGCCACGATGGGCTTTGCCAAGTTCCTTGCTCGACGTGAGTTGGTCACTAAGGGACTTGTAAAGTTCAGCGATCGTGCTGAAAACTACAGGGCTTGGCGAGCCTCCTTCAAAAATACCATAAGAGACATAGGTCTATCATGTAGTGAAGAAGTGGATCTCTTGGTAAAATGGCTAGGAAGTGAGTCTGCCGAACACGCAAAGAGAATCAGAGATATTAATGTAAATTAACCAGATGTCGGCCTCAAAAGAATTTGGAATTGACTTGATGTGATGAATGCTATGGCTCAGTAGAGGTTATAGAAAGTGCCTTGTTTAAAAGAATAGAGGAATTTCCTAGAATAGCTAACAAGGATTAGTCAAAGCTCAGAGAATTAACTGACTTGTTAATGGAGTTGTGTGTAGCAAAAGCAGAAGAAGATCTTGTGGGGTTGACATATCTCGACACTGCTAGAGGTGTGAACCCCATAGTTCAAAAACTCCCATATAAACTGCAAGACAAATGGGTTACATATGGTTCTAGGTATAAACAGACTTACAATGTACCATTTCCTCCATTCAATGTGTTTGTAGATTTTGTCTCAGAACAAGCAAAAATTAGAAATGATCCTAGCTTTGATTTCATGCTGTCATGTGCCAATAACTCTGTTAGTAAACCTCGTAGAACAACAGTAGAGGTCCACAAAACTAACATTTCTTCCACAAGTTCAGTTCGCAAAGAGTTCAGCTCTGGTCAAGGAGAAGAAAAATCCAAGGACCCAAGCAGGCAGTGTTCCTTACACAAGAAGCCACATTCCTTACTTAAATGCAGAGCTTTCAGAGAAAAGTAATTGGAAGAAAGGAAGGCCTTCCTTAAGGAGAACTGCATCTGCTACAAATGCTGCTCTTCAACATCCCACTTCGCCAGGGACTGTGAGGTTAGTGCAAGGTGTACCGAATGTGACAGCACCGAACATAACTCAGTTCTACACCCTGGACCACCATCGGATGCTTTGCCCCAAGAGCATAGCAGGGAGCTGAAGGACTCAAATACTGACACTCCAGCCATTACTTCTAAGTGTACAGAAGTTTGTGGAAATCTCATAGGAGGCAAGTCCTGCTCTAAAATTTCCCTAGTGAGTGTTTACCCAGCAGACGAAAAGGACAAGGCCATCAAAGTATATGCGATTTTAGATGATCAGAGTAACAGGTCATTAGCCAAGTCTGCCTTCTTTGATAGCTTTAACATCAGAGGTCCCAGTGCCCCCTACTCTTTGAAAACTTGTGCCGTATAGTAGAGACAGCTGTGTTATGATTGAGTCACCGTAGGAGGCAAAAACAGAAATGCTAGCTAAGTCCTGAAAACCAGAGAAGTTGGCAACTATCAGATTGCAGACCCCTGAACCTATCAACACAACTAGCAGTAGCCGTGGGGGGTTCCTACGATGACCTAGACCCCTCGATCACAGCCGGAGAGATACATAGGCCTAAAGAAGGAAAGGGGAAATCTAACTGCCCCAGAGCAGACCCCAAAGCAATAGGCAGTCCCCCACATATAATGACGGTGAAGCAAGATGAAAACACTTACACAAACAGAAAGAATAGGCTGAGCAAAGACGGGGCCCAAAAACTACCTAGATAGGAATGGATAGGAAGGCTGCTGTCTGCAATCTGCCAAAACCCTATCAGAGACAAAAGCCAACAAGCTGATATAAAAATGGCCCTGAAGCAACTAAGCTTCAAAAACTAAATCAGCACTCAGGTACTTTCAGAAGAAAGAGCTCACAGAACACTGCACACTCCAGCAGGGAGTGGCAGAATCCAAAAAGCAAGTAAAACAAAAACAAATCTTAGATGCAAAAAGGCAAAACAGAAAACTTAGCTTTAGGAGAGCAGGAATCAGACTGGTGTCCAAGAGTCCACAGAGAAATCACCCGCAGGGCAGAAAGGGTGTAGGCTGCCTTAAATCCAGTCAGTGACTCCACTCAGCCAATCGTCTTCATTAGTCCCAGGTGCCTGATAATCAGACTCACTACCTTCCTTCACTAGAATAGGGAGTTCACCAGGCCTCAGTGACGGAGGGGAAAATGAACTCACAACAGTACCCCCCCTTGAGGAGGGGTCACCGAACCCTCAACAACGCTACCAGGGCAATCAGGGTGAGCCCGATGAAAGACACGCACCAATCTTTTGGCATGAATATCAGAGGCAGAGACCCAGGAATTATCCTCCTGACCATAACCCTTCCACTTAACCAAATACTGGAGTCTCTGTCTAGCCAGACGGGAATCCAAAATTTTCTCTACCTCATATTCCAAGTTACCTTCAACCAATACAGGGTCCGGAGGTGCCACCTCAGGCACAACTGGCTCAACAAACCTCTTCAACAAGGACTTATGGAACACATTATGGATCTTAAATGTGACAGGAAGAGCCAAACGAAAAGAGACCGGATTAATAATCTCCAAAATCTTGTAAGGTCCAATAAATCTAGGCTTAAACTTAGGAGAAGCCACCTTCATAGCAATATTTTTTGATGATAACCACACCATATCACCAATCTTAAACTGGGGACCAATGGTCCTATGTCGATTGGAAAACTGCTGGGCCTTTTCCTGGGAGAGAGATAACTTATCCACCACTTGGTCCCAGATCGGGTGCATTCTCTCCACCACAGTGTCAACACCTGGGCAGGCAGAAGGCTCCACCTGCCCTGAAGAAAATTGAGGGTGAAAACCAAAGTTACAAAAAAAAGGTGACATCAAAGTGGCAGAACTAGCTCTATTATTTAAAGCAAATTCGGCCAAGGGCAAAAATGAAACCCAATCATCCTGATCAGCGGAAATAAAACATCTCAAATACGACTCCAAGGTCTGGTTTGTTCTCTCTGTCTGCCCATTGGTCTGAGGGTGAAAAGCAGAGGAGAAGGACAACTGAATTCCCAGCTTGGAACAGAACGTCCTCCAAAATTTAGACACAAATTGAACTCCTCTGTCAGATACAATGTTCTCAGGAATCCCGTGCAAGCGAACCACCTGTTGCAAAAACAGAGGCACCAACTCAGAGGAAGATGGCAACTTAGGGAGTGGTACAAGATGAACCATCTTAGAGAACCTATCACAAATCACCCAAATAACAGTCATTCTTTGAGAGACCGGCATATCAGAGATGAAATCCATTGAAATATGGGTCCATGGCCTCCTGGGGACCGGCAAAGGCATCAACAACCCACTAGAGCGAGAACAAGATTTAGACCGGGAGCAAGTCCCACAGGACTGCACAAAATTCCTGACATCATAAGACAAGGTGGGCCACCAAAAAGAGCGACTCACCAGATCTCTAGTACCAAAAATACCTGGATGACCAGCCAATGCAGAGCAATGAACTTCAGACATCACTCTCTTCTTCCACTGGTCAGGAACATACAACTTTCCACTGGGGCAACGCTCAGGTTTGTCCTCCTGGAACTCTTGCAGAGCAAGTCTCAAATCGGGCGAGATGGCAGAAAGAACTACCCCTTCGCCTAAGATGGTGGCAGGCTTGGTCACAACAGGAGAATCAGCAAAGAAACTCCTAGAGAGGGCGTCTGCCTTGACATTCTTAGTTCCAGGAAGGAAAGAGACCACAAAATCAAAACATGTAAAAAACAAGGCCCACCTAGCCTGTCTAGGGTTCAAGCGTTTAGCCGACTCTAGGTAAATCAAATTTTTGTGGTCAGTGAGGACCACAACTTGATGTTTGGCTCCCTCCAACCAATGTCTCCACTCCTCAAATGCCCATTTCATGGCCAACAGTTCCCAATTCCCCACATCATAGTTACGTTCAGATGAAGAGAACTTACGGGAAAAGAAAGCACAGGGATTCATTTTAGATGTTACCGGATCCTTTTGGGACAACACCGCTCCTGCACCAATCTCAGAAGCATGCACCTCTACCTGGAACGGGAGTGAGACATCAGGTTGCCGCAGAACCGGGGCGGAGGTAAATCTACGCTTCAGCTCCTGAAAGGAAGCAACCGCCTCCGGAGACCAATTCAACACATCCGCACCCTTCCTGGTCAGGTCAGTCAATGGTTTGGCAATACTAGAAAATTTTGCTATAAATTTCCGATAAAAATTAGCAAAACCCAAAAACTTCTGGAGGGCCTTCAAAGAAGTGGGCTGAACCCAATCATAAATGGCCTGTACCTTGGCCGGGTCCATTTCAATAGTTGACGGAGACAAAATAAATCCCAAAAAAGAAATTCTCTGTACTCCAAAAAGGCATTTTGATCCTTTGACATACAGAGAATTCTCTCTCAAAGATCCGGAACACAGTCTGAATATGTTCCACATGAGAATCCCAATCCTTGGAGAAGATCAAAATATCATCCAGATAGATAATCAAAAATTTATCGACAAAGTCTCGGAAAATATCGTTCATGAAGCACTGGAAGACAGAAGGGGCATTAGTGAGCCCAAAAGGCATCACCAGGTACTCAAAATGTCCCTCCGGAGTATTAAACGCCATCTTCCATTCATCCCCCTGCTTAATGCGGATAAGATTATACGCCCCCCTGAGGTCAAGCTTGGTAAACCAGCAAGCACCTCTGACTCTAGAGAATAGATCCGAAATCAGGGGTAACGGATACTGATATTTAATAGTAATTTTATTGAGGGCACGATAATCAATACAAGGCCTTAAAGAACCATCCTTCTTGGCCACAAAAAAAAACCTGGCACCTAAGGGTGAAGAGGATGGTCTAATATGACCCTTCTCCAACGCCTCCTTAATATAGGACCGCATAGCCTCGTGCTCGGGTACAGATAAATTGAAGAGCCGACCCTTAGGAAATTTACACCCCGGGTTTAGTTCAATTGCACAGTCATAACTCCTATGAGGAGGCAAGGACGCAGACTCATTCTCACTAAATACATCATAGTAGTCCGCCAAATATTCAGGAAACTCATGCGACTGAGGAGAGGTGGAAAAAACCGGAGCCTCACTAAAGGTACACCGGCAACCCCAACTCACCACAGACACAGACTTCCAATCCAAAACTGGATTATGAATCTGCAACCAGGGAAACCCCAGAACAACGGCATCATGCAGACCATGCAACACCAAAAATCTGCAATTTTCTTGGTGGTCTGGGGCGACGCGCATGACCAACTGGGTCCAAAACTGAGGTTTATTTTTAGCCAGAGGGGTAGCATCAATCCCCCTCAAAGGGATAGGCGTCTGCAGAGGTGTCAACGGAAATCCACAACGTTTAGCAAAATCCAAGTCCATTAGATTTAGCGCTGCTCCTGAATCCACAAAAGCCTTGGCGGAAAATGTGGACAGGGAACAGATCAGAGTAATCGCCAAAAGAAACTTACGCTGAACCCCACCAACAGAAAACGTGTGTGCAAAGCGTTTCTCACGTTTAGGACAAACAGAAATAACATGTGAGGCATCTCCACAGAAAAAACACAGCTTATTACGCCTTCTGAATTCCTGATGTTGCGCCCTAGACAAAACTCTATCACATTGCATAGGTTCAGACGTCTGTTCAACCAGTGGCAACACCTCTCGTGTAATCCTGCGTTCACGTAAACGCCGATCAACCTGAATGGCTAAAGACATAGAATCGTCCAGACCAGAGGGAACAAGAAATCCCACCATAGTATCTTTTACGGCTTCTGACAAACCCTTCCGAAAGAGAGCAGCCAAGGCACTATCATTCCAGGTAGTAAGGACCGCCCACTTTCGGAACTTTTAACAGTACAACTCTGCAGATTCTCGACCCTGGTTCAATGCTAACAGGGTCTTTTCAGCCTGATCAATAGCATTAGGTTCGTCGTACAGCAACCCCAAGGCTTGAAAAAATGCGTTCACATTAGTCAGAATAGGGTCATCTGGTTTCAAAGAAAACGCCCAATCCTGGGAATCACCGCGCAGCAAAGAGATGACAATTTTAACCTGCTGCGCGGGGCTCCCTGACGAGTTAGGCTTCAAAGCAAAAAATAATATACAATTATTTTTGAAACTCAAAAATTTAGATCGATCCCCAAAAAATACATCAGGTGTGGGGATCTTTGGTTCAACAGCATGTGAACGAGCAAGATAGGTGGAAATTCCTCGCACTTCAGCAGCGAGCTGCTCCACACGATCAGACACTTGCTTTATCTCCATTGAGAGAAAAAAAAAAAAATTCCCCCTACGGCCTCAGAGATAAAGAGGAAAGAATATACACACACCTTTTTTTTTTTTTTTCTTTTAAACACAATTCTTTCCTGCTATTGAGTACCCCAGGTTCTGCGGTTAGGCGGGTGATTCTGTTATGATTGAGTCACCGTAGGAGGCAAAAACAGAAATGCTAGCTAAGTCCTGAAAACCAGAGAAGTTGGCAACTATCAGATTTCAGACCCCTGAACCTATCAACACAACTAGCAGTAGCCGTGGGGGGTTCCTACGATGACCTAGACCCCTCGATCACAGCCGGAGAGATACATAGGCCTAAAGAAGGAAAGGGGAAATCTAACTGCCCCAGAGCAGACCCCAAAGCAATAGGCAGCCCCCCACATATAATGACGGTGAAGCAAGATGAAAACACTTACACAGACAGAAAGACAGGCTGAGCAAAGACGGGGCCCAAAAACTACCTAGATAGGAACGGATAGGAAGGCTGCTGTCTGCAATCTGCCAAAACCCTATCAGAGACAAAAGCCAACAAGCTGATATAAAAATGGCCCTGAAGCAACTAAGCTTCAAAAACTAAATCAGCACTCAGGTACTTTCAGAAGAAAGAGCTCACGGAACACTGCACACTCCAGCAGGGAGTGGCAGAATCCAAAAAGCAAGAAAAACAAAAACAAATCTTAGATGCAAAAAGGCAAAACAGAAAACTTAGCTTTAGGAGAGCAGGAATCAGACTGGTGTCCAAGAGTCCACAGAGAAATCACCCGCAGGGCAGAAAGGGCGTAGGCTGCCTTAAATCCAGTCAGTGACTCCACTCAGCCAATCGTCTTCATTAGTCCCAGGTGCCTGATAATCAGGCTCACTACCTTCCTTCACTAGAATAGGGAGTTCACCAGTCCTCAGTGACGGAGGGGAAAATGAACTCACAACACAGCTGGTAGAAGAGCAACAGGCTACGTAATCGAGTCTATAGATGGCCAAATGTGTCTGCCCTTACCAACCATATTGGAATGTAACCAGATTCCTGACAACAGGTCAGAGATACCAACGCCTGAAGTGGCATCGTATCATTCTCATCTGAAGCGTATAGAACGCCTGATTTCCAACTTTGACCCAGAGGCTCAAATAATCTTGCTCCTAGGGAGAGATATTCTACAAGTTCACAAGGTTAGACAACAGATCAATGGCTCACACAGTGCTCCATATGCTCAGAGACTCGACCTTGGGTGGGTCATTGTAGGAGAGGTCTGTTTAGGAGGTGCACACAAACCGACAGTGGTTAACAACATGTTTACCAGTACTCTAGAGAATGGACGTCCATCTCTCCTTCAACCATGTGAAAATCGCTACTTCATAAAGGAGTTGCTACACAGCACTTCAGCACTAGAGTTGAGCAACTTTGGCTGGATCGGGTTTCATGAAACAAAATTTGAGTCGGATGAAACTAGTCCGACTAGGGCAAAAAAAGTCGGAGTTTCGTCTGAAACCCGACCCCAATGCAAGTCAATGGGAAATAAAAGTCGGCATTGAGCGGATGACATTCATCCACTCAATGCCTACTTTTATTCCCCATTGACTTGCACTGGGGTCGGGTTTCGGACGAAACTCCGACTTTTTTTTGCCCTAGTCGGACAAGTTTCATCTGAAACAAATTTTGTTTCATGAAACCCGATCCGACCAAAGTTGCTCAACTCCATTCAGCACCAAGTATCTTAGCAAGTCGTGCCAATGATTATTGCATTCAGAATTGCGACCAAAATCACCTTGGGTGTACGGTCTGTCACAAGACCAAAGAAGATAATCGCATAGCAATGTCATTTGAAGATAGACTGTTCCTAGAGATGATGGAGCAAGGAATGGTGCAGGACAAAACGAAGAGCTGGATTGCACCTCTACCCTTCAAGTCTCAAAGACAACGCTTGCCTAACAACAGAGAACAAGATTACAAATGATTTGTCTCCCTCAGGCACAGCTTCCATAATAAACCAGAGATGAAAGATCATTTCTTTACCTTCATGGAGAAAATATTTAAAAACGGTCATGCAGAGTTAGCACCTACACTTCAAGACTCTGAAGAACGCTGGTACCTGCCTCTGTTTGGAGTGTATCACCCGAAAAAGCCAGGTCAAATCAGAGTAGTATTTGATTCGAGTGCTAAGTATGAAGGTGTTTCATTGAATTATGTCTTGTTATCAGGCCCGGATCTGAACAACAAACTTTTAGGAGTGCTTATCCGTTTTCGTGGAGACTCTATTGCATTCACAGCAGACATCCAACAGATGTTCCATTGCTTCTTTGTTAAGAGGAACACAGAAATTTCTTGAGATTCTTATGGTTCAAAGATAACGATCCTTACAAAGAGATTACAGAGTATCGTATGAAGGTACATATTTTTGGTAATAGTCCTTCTCCTGCAGTAGCCATCTAAGGGCTGAGATGCGCGGCTCAAGAGGTTGAAGCAGAGTACAGAACAGATGCCAGACTGTTTACAGAGAAAGATTTCTATGTGGATGACTGTTTGAAATCGATGCCAACAAATGAGACCACGATTAGTCTTCTGAAAAGAGCCAAAGACATGCTCGCTGTATCTAACCTGAGGTTGCACAAGATCGCTTCTAACAGCAAGGAAGTGATGGAAGCCTTCCCTCCTGAGGATTATTCAAATGACTTGAAGAATTTAGATCTAGGCATAGACTCCCCACCGATGCAGCAGAGCCTCGGCCTACTATGGGACATAAAAGCTGATACCTTCACCTTCCAGGTCAACAGAGAAGATAAACCCTTTACTTGCAGAGGAGTACTGTCTACCATAAGCAGTTTGCATGACTCACTGGGGTTTGTAGATCCTGTAGTCATCGAGGGCAAGGCTATGTTAAGAGAGTTCACCAGAGAGGTGACGAACTGGGATACTCCTCTTCCCACAAAAGAGAAAACCAAGTGAATGGCCTGGAGAAATTCCCTCACAGCCTTATCAAGTCTTCATATAACACGCTCGTATGTGTCTGTACCTAGTACCGAAACACAAACCCTTTGTGTGTTCTCCGATGCTTCAATCAAAGCGATTGCTGCGGTAGCTTATTTGAAGATGATAGACACTAGTCAACAATGCCATGTAGGGTTTGTAATGAGCAGAGCAAAACTAACACCGCTCCGTGAACTCACCCTACCATGCCTGGAACTTTGTGCCGCTTTGTTAGCAGTCGAGTTGGCAAAACTCGTTGCTATGGAAATGAATCTAGAAATTAAAGACTTTGAGTTCTACACTGACAGCAGGATAGTATTTGGGTACATCCATAATGAAGTGAGATGCTTCTATGTCTATGTTAGCAACAGAGTGCTCAGAATACGAAGGTCTACCTCACCTGAACAATGGAAATATGTGCCTACACATCTCAACCCTGCGGACCAGGCTAAGAGACTTGTTGCTGCCAATCGCCTCAAAGACACGATTTGGTTTACAGGCCGAGTTTTTGTATAGACCATTGACATGACAGAAACTGCCTTGTTTGAACTAGTAAATCCACACTCTGACGTTGAAATTCGCCCTCAAGTGTCTGCGTTACATACGGAAACTTTGAAACGCCACCTGGGATACCAGCGATTCAGTAGTTTCTCTACTTGTAATTCGCTTGTTCATGCCATTCCCTGCCTAACCCACATAGCTCAGTCGTACAAGACAACCTCACCAACAAAAAAGGAAAGCTGCACAGGTTGGCATCATTATAAACATGTCCACACAGCTCTCAATCTAGAGCAGTCAACGAATATAATTATCCGAGCTGTACAACGGGAAAACTACGCCAAAGAAATCGACTGTGTAACCAATCAAAGACCAAAATCTAGTAAATCCACACGCTGACGTTGAAATTCGCCCTCAAGTGTCTGCGTTACATACGGAAACTTTGAAACGCCACCTGGGATACCAGCGATTCAGTAGTTTCTCTACTTGTAATTCGCTTGTTCATGCCATTCCCTGCCTGACCCACATAGCTCAGTCGTACAAGACAACCTCACCAACAAAAAAGGAAAGCTGCACAGGTTGGCATCATTATAAACATGTCCACACAGCTCTCAATCTAGAGCAGTCAACGAATATAATTATCCGAGCTGTACAACGGGAAAACTACACCAAAGAAATCGACTGTGTAACCAATCAAAGACCAAAATCAAAAGATAGTGTTCTGAGGAAACTCGACCCAGTCATGGATGGAGACGGTCTCTTAAGAATAGGAGGACGCCTTAAAGAGGCAAAAATAGGTTCTGCAGAGAAACATCCCATGATACTTCCTGGACAATATCACATAGCTACTCTGCTTGTTCAACATTATCACGAGCGGACAAAACACCAAGGTCGTATGTTCACAGAGGGAGCCTTAAGAAAATCTGGTCTGTGGATAGTTGGAGCTAAGAGATGTGTGTGCAGATTCATCTTTAACTTACAAGATGCTTGCAAGAAACTTTGTGGTATATCACAGATTCCGAAGATGGCAGATCTTCCATATGACAGATTTAGCACAGATTCACCTTTCACCAACATCGGTCTAGATGTTTTTGGTCCTTGGTCTGTGGTTGTCCGACAAACCAGAGAAGGCCACGCAAATGGGAAACGATGGGCGATTATGTTCACTTGTCTATCCATTAGAGCTGTCCACATAGAGGTAATTGAATCTATGGACACTTCATGCTTCATAAATGCTCTCCGGCATTTCATTACCATCAGAGGACCCGTCAAACATATTCGTTCAGACCGAGGCATGAACTTTGTCGGAGCAGCAAGAGAACTGCAACTGTCTTCCAACTTGGATATGAAGTACGTAGAAAAATACCTAAGTGTACATGGGTGTACTTGGACTTTTAACCCACCACATTCTTCACACATGGGAGGTGTATGGGAGAGAATGATAAGTGTCGCAAGGAGAATTCTCGATTCAATCTTCTTACAGGAAGGATCTGCAAGACTGACACATGAAAGCTTGACAACATTCATGGCCGAAATGTCAGCCATCATAAACGCCAGACCATTGGCTCCAATTTCCAGTGATCCTGATGACCCAACTGTTCTCACCCCAGCCCTGCTGCTTACGCAGAAGACCGACCCTAAATGCTCTCCGGCATTTCATTACCATCAGAGGACCCGTCAAACATATTCGTTCAGACCGAGGCATGAACTTTGTCGGAGCAGCAAGAGAACTGCAACTGTCTTCCAACTTGGATATGAAGGACGTAGAAAAATACCTAAGTGTACATGGGTGTACTTGGACTTTTAACCCACCACATTCTTCACACATGGGAGGTGTATGGGAGAGAATGATAAGTGTCGCAAGGAGAATTCTCGATTCAATCTTCTTACAGGAAGGATCTGCAAGACTGACACACGAAAGCTTGACAACATTCATGGCCGAAATGTCAGCCATCATAAACGCCAGACCGTTGGCTCCAATTTCCAGTGATCCTGATGACCCAACTGTTCTCACCCCAGCCCTGCTGCTTACGCAGAAGACCGACCCTAATTGCTCTCCACCTGGAGAATTTAATGTTAAAGACCGTTACAGGAGTTGATGAAGACAATTACAGAGTCTCTCCAATGCCTTTTGGGACCAGTGGAAAAAACAGTACCTGCCTACTCTGCAGCAGAGGAGAAAGTGGAAAACCAACAAGCCTAACCTCAAGCCTGGCGATATAGTACTAATGAAAGACTGTCAGTCTCGGAGAAATGAATGGCCATTAGGTCTCATTATCCAGATATTCCCAAGTAAGGATGGAATCGTACGTAAGGTGGAAGTAAAAATAGGAAAACAAGGCGAGACCAAATTGTTCCTCAGGCCAGTAGGGGAACTCGTCCTGCTGTTCTCGTCCAATAAACACAATAGTGACATCAGCTGACATCAAGCGGGGAGTGTTCTGTCCAGCCATATAATTGCTGTCTAGAAAGTCATTTTTGTGTGTATTAATCCTTCATATATTTCATACTGTAAGGAAACAGCACCACCTGCTGGCCGTTTAATGCATAGATTCTAGTTTAATTTGCAATATATTGTGGGATTGTTCCTGTTACATCATAGTCTTGTTTATGACACTGTGAGGGGAACAGCAGCCATTATTCCTCCATGTGTCTTAGGAGAAACTACACCATTCATGTTCTTCATGCTTCTTAAACAGCCTGCTCTAAGCATAGTTGGTAAGCACTATCTAGGTGTTATAATCCTGTGTTTATAACGTTTGTTGTATTAAATAGGTAAACATCAGCTATGTATTACCTCATGGTACCTATGTACTACCTCGTGGTACCTATTTATTACCTCATGGTACCTATGTATTACCTCATGGTACCTATGTTTTACCTCATGGTACCTATGTGTTACCTCATGGAACCTATGTATTACCTCATGTTACTGTGTAGTGCAGACTATCTGTATTTTATGCTCTGTGCAATTATATATTCTGAAATGCTCCTGTTATTGCATCCTATAGTTTCACCCTTTCCTGTCACATCTGCAATCAATAAAAGAAGGTTACAATTTTAGAGCCTCTTTTTCTTAAAGAAGACAGGGGGTTTAGCTACATGTCTCATTGCACACCCTGCTAACATGTATGAGGACAGTATACTAGAACTGCCTGAGGTGACAAAATATTTAATGTGCAGCTATGAATATTGGGGTTTGCATAGATCACATATTGATGGGACATACAGAATAGGGGAAGAATATGCATATTTTTTTCATAACTGTGACACATGCCTATAAGCACCAAATCAATAGTGGCCAGATCGCAGAAAACAGCCATGCCATATCTCCTATTTATGAAAAGGTGAAATCCCTGTTAAAAATATGACAGCGATATTGAATGCCTGTGATCATCAGTAGTGAAGATATTGTGAATGTTGGGAATATCAAAATTTTCTGAAACTAAAGCCACATCCTATCACCAGCCCTGTTATGAGTCATCAATGGGAGGTGTGTGGTTGTAATGTAGGTGCTGATAAAAGGACAAGTCAAGATATGATCTGTGTTTCATGCAGAGTAATATATATCAGTGTATGTATGATCCAAGTTCACTGGACGTTTCCAAAGTGCTCTACTTTGCTAAGCTGAACCATTTCTGTGAGCAGAGTAGTAAGTTTCTCTGTTAATCCATTTTATTTTATGTAACTGTATATATTTTTTATATACACTACCTATTGTTCTATATTAAATATAAAATTTAATAATTCTGTTTCTTTTGTTCTGTAAACTTCAATCATGAAAGCCATAAGCTACCAGAACCCAGGCAGCCTGTATGACAATTTTAAATATTTTTAAATATTAGACAAATTAGCCCTGAGTGAAAAAGTGATTCCTCTTCCCACTTAAAACCTAAATTGTCTGTGGTTTATCACATCTTTTGGAAGCTGAGTTCAAATTCCCTTTCCACACCAAGGCCTGATTACTGCCACACCTGTTCTTAATCAAGAAATCACTTAAACAGGACCTGCCAATTTAAAGTGGACCAAAAGATTGTCAAAACCTGGACCTTGAAAGAAACTCTGAAACAAATGAGAAACAAATTAATTGAGATCAGAATGGAAAAGGTATAAAGACATTTTTACAGCTTTGGAACTCCAGTGAACCTTCCCAGGAGTTGCCGGCTGACCAAAAAAAAGACTCATCCAAGAGGTCACAAAAGACACCACTACAACTTCCAAAGCACTGCAGGCCTCACTTGCCACACTTAAAGTGTTCATGACTCCACCACAAAAAAAGAGAAAGGAGAAAAATGGCCTGAATGGCAGAGTTCCAACACCAAAACCACTGCTGAGCAATTAGAACATAAAGGCTCATATTATTTTTCCACAAAACATCTTGATGAACCCCAAAACTTTTGGGAGAATACTCTGTAGACTGACGAGACAAAAGTTGAACTTCCCATTACATCTGGCGTGGAGGTAGCACAGCATTTCAGAAAAGAGTGAAAGGTCTGAAAGGTAGAGTGAAGGTCTGGAACTGTTTTGCTGCTTCAGGACCTGGAAGACTTGCTGTGGCAAATAGAAACATAAATTCTTCTGTCTACCAAACAATCCAGAAGGAGAATGTCCACCCATCTGTTCGTGACCTCATGCCAGGTAATGCAACAGGACAATGATCCAAAACACAACAGCAAGTCCACCTCTGAATGGCTTAAGAAAAACAAAATTAAGACTTTAGAGTGGCCTAGTCAAAGTCCTGACCTTAATCCAATTGAGATGCTGTGACATTACCTAAAAAGGCGGTTCATGCTTGCCCTCCAATATGGCTGAACTACAACAATTTGGCAAAGATGAGTGGGTCAAATTCCTCTAGAGTATTATAAAAGACTTTTTGCCAGTTATTGCAAATTATTGATCACAGTTTTTGCTGTTAAGGGTGACCCAACCACTTTTTAGGTTTAGGGGACAATCACTTTTTCACACAGGGCAATTTAAGTTTGGATTTCTTTTTCTCTTAATAATAAAGAACTTCATTTAGAAACTGAAATTTGTGTTTACTTAAAGAGTAGGAAATCAGGAAAGGGAAAGCACTTTTCCACACAGCTCTATCTTCCAAGCAATTAGAGACTTTTTATTTACGTGATTCTGGCAAATTTATTCACCACAAATCAAAATTTGGGGGGAAATTTGACAAAGTCAACTATTTCGAATTTCAAAAGATCAGCTCATCTTTATTAACTAAATTAGAGTGGAATTAAATCAAATTTTTTAAAAATCTGCATTTAACAAAATATGTTTTTTGTATCTTATTTCTGCATGGATTCAGCAAGAAGACTGCCATTTTTTTGAATTGTAAGGGACCACTCACCACTCTGCTTCCTCTGCTCCTCATCGTCACTTGTTGCATCTCCTGATATTCATTGCACGCACTGAGATCCTTGAACTTTGTCATATTGAACCAGGACTTTGGGCTCTAATGATGCCCTTGACATTTCTGCACATGTGTGAGAAGGTCACGGCACACGTCATGACATAAGGACATCGTTATGCACTTGCACAGAACTCTCCCAAAGTGAAGGGGCTGGAGAGGTAAGTGAATAGAAGAGTATAAAGATTATTTTTTTTTTTTACATCTTATGTTCATATGCTCTGGGGTCTGAAGAAACACTAGAGCATAATAAAGGACTTAATCCCTTCATGACCGATGACCAGCGGTGGATGCCGCATCATTGGAGGATACGCTCTGAAACAACTCTATGATACCCTATAGTACTTGCAACACTAATCAGACTGTACAACCTGTACAAACTTAACACTCATTCTTAAGCGGATACCTACGTGTCATGGTACAACTTACCATTTCCTCTACTTACCACACAATTTTTGCAGTCGGTAACTGATGAAGGTCAACTACACCCAAACGTTTTCGATAATTTTAATGCAGTCCAGAAAGTAGTTATCTTCTTCAACATAAGTTGAGTACCAATTCAGTGACCAAAGTACCAATTATTCTATATCTGCACAGTGTGGGAACCTACTTTGGCACCTTTTAATGTAGTGCTTATGGAGTTTTCTCTTTTTCATGATATATGACATACATTTAAATGATATGTCATGTCCCCACCTATGATGTGGGGTTGCACAACGAGCCTGCATATTTCCCATCAAATAATGGCTGATATAATCGGTATTCATGTGCCATCAACAGCCATCATTGGAGCGGAGCTCCGCCCATGTCTGTTAATATCGCTGTCAATCTCTAAAATGATCAAGAGGTGTCGATAGGTTGCCATGACAGCATTTAGCTGGGATTTATTATTAGAGAACATGATTTTAGCTATACATAGCAGTGCTGATGCAGTCAGATGATTGCAGATTCAACTCCCATAAGGGGGCTATTAAATACATTAAAAAGTAAAAGAAAAAAGTTTTAAAAATGTAAAAACCACCAGAAACGTTCAAATAACCCCTTTTTTAAAAAAAAAAAAAAAATACTATAAAAATTACAAATATTTGGTATCTCTGTGTTTGTAAAAATTCCAGTCTATCAAAGTATATAAAGTAAATTAATCAAATCAGTAAATGGAAAGTATGAGGAAAAAAAATCTAAATTACAAATGACTTTTTTTGGCTAGTGCAACATTGCAATAAAATGCAATAAGAGGAGATTAAAATATTGTATCTTCCCCAAAATGCTATCAGTAGCAACATCCACTCAGGGTGCAAAAAATAATCCCTCACATCGCCCCATATCCTGGAAAATGAAAATGTTACAGGTCTTTGAAAATGTTGATAAAAGCATTTTTTTTTGTTTTTTTTACCAATTTGCGAATTTGTTTTCACCACTTAAATGTAAAAAAAAAAGACTACACATGTTTGGTATCTTCATAATCGCACTGACCTGGAGGATCATATTGCCAGGTCAGTTTTACCATATAGTGAACATGGCAAATAGCCCCCAAACAAAACAAATTGCATTTTTGCATTTTGAACACACTTTGATTTTTTTTTCCTACTTCCTACATTCCTACTTTCCAGTACATCACATGACAAAATTTATGATGTAATTCAAAAATACAACACGGGTCACAAAAGACAAGCCCTCATATGACTTTGTGGATTAAAAAATAGAAAAGTTATGGCTTTTGAAGTAGGGGAGGAAAAAACAAAAACAGAAAAAATGGAAAATCGCGAGGAAGTGAAGGGGATAATAATACCAAAATATTAGTGAAATATGAATTTTGCTTGATCTGCTCATTTTTACTGACATGGTACAGTTTATTGTCTGGATACCATATTGCAATGCTATGAGTAATCTGCATAGATTTTTAATTTCAGCACTATTTAAGTGCATTATGTGCAATGCATGGTAATGGTAACTAGTGATGAGCGATTATATTCGGCACTCTTTGTTACTCGTACGAAAAGTACGGTATTCATGATATTCGTTACTCGGTGTGTAATTCGCTTCAATATATTGAAGAGACCCACTCAGCATGTTTGGTGCTTTATTTGCAGCTTATGAACATGCTGGGTTTGCTTGCCAATCACAGTAATGCTGGCACCATCTTTAGTGTGGCATTACTGTGATTGGCTGCCCGAACACCAGGTGTTAGTCGCACTGTCATGTGCATGACAGGACGGCAAACGCTGCTTCTGATCATCGGTAAAATCATCACCGCCGGTCAGAGAGCCGCGGTTCCCACGATGTCAAATCAACCCTTTCGTCCTTCTTGCTTTGATAACTTGGTCAGTAACCCATTAGAGGATATTCTAATTGGTGTTATATTATCCTGGGTCCTCAAGGCATGCCGCAATTGTAAATACTTATAGAATTCTGAATTTTTTATCTAAGTTTATTTTATATGGTCAAAGGAACAAATATTCCCCCTACATACCCCTGATGCAAATATCTCAACCATTGCTTTTTCCACCCCCCAAATCCCTCCAAATGGTATAATTCTCTCAAGTGTATGTTATTCCATAGAGAGATGTATTGAGAATAAGTTCCCATTTACCATAATTTTATGGAAGTCCACCATATCTTATGAAGAAGGAACAGCGTTGGGACACTACAGAACCTGTCCCTAAGGCCATCTGATTCCAAAAGGTCTAAAATATTATTGCCACCCCCCATAACTAGTGTACATTTCACCACTGACACCTGGACGAACAAGCATTGTCAGGGGCATTACATCCCAGTGAGTGGGCACTGAGTGATTCTGCTGGAGGTAGGGAAGGGTCTGCTCTAGAATTCTTGGAATACCAAAGGCTTGCATGGTGCTTGGGGATGGAGAAAAAGCAATACACACCAGAAGATGGAGAGCTAAACTACTAGACAACAGGGGTTGGAGAACTAATCTACTAAACATCTACGGTTGGATAACTTAACCACTACACACCAAGGGATTGTGAACTAAACCGCTACACACCAAGGGATTGTGAACTAAATCACTAGACACCAAGGTGTCAAAAGAGACCAAGTCTTGGAAACCCCAAAGTTTGCGGGACAAACCTCTGTAAATAACACTTCCTCCACTGCTTTTG
This sequence comes from Dendrobates tinctorius, assembly GCF_039654945.1. NCBI lineage: Eukaryota > Metazoa > Chordata > Amphibia > Anura > Dendrobatidae > Dendrobates > Dendrobates tinctorius. Next base: position 7,268,824 of record NW_027361841.1, on the reverse strand, counting down.
CTTCCTCCTCTAAAGTCTCCACCTACTCCCCCAACCCTTACCTTAATGAGACGCGCATTCCAACAGTACAGAAAGAATCCCAGCCACATCTGTAATGCACAGTCAGGTCTCACCGCAATCAGGCAGTGTTCAAATTAATATGCCTTGGAGATCGCAGTCACACAGCTCAAGAGTTGTGGACAGCTATGCAGGCCGAGTTTGAGTAATGGCTGTCTCCACTGAACCTGGAGGCAGGGAAGGCCATGTGCAATAATGGGTCGAACCTACTGGTGGCCTTACACTGAGGCTTTCTCACACACATGCTTTACATGGTTCATATCCTCAACCTGGGGGAACAGCGATTTCTCTATCATTATCCCGGCATGGATGCACTGCTGAAAGAAGCACGGTAGCTGCATGCAGTAGTCAGTTACGCAACGTGGGAAGGTCAATTCATAGATGCAAAAATATTAGCAGCAGCAGTGTAAGCGGCAGAAGCAAATTCTGTAAGTCGTTTCACAGATATATTTGATGAGCCCGTTCACCAGCAGAACAAAGTACAGATCTGAAACGTTGTGAACGACTGTAGAGGATGCTGCAGGAGTATCTCTATCTCAATATCATTGCCATCAGGAGGGGTTTGGACCCTTTTGCATTTTGGTCTTCAAAAATGGAAGAGTGGCCTGAGCTCCCCTGTCACGTCTTGGAGGTTTTGTCATGCCTGACAGGCAGCATTCTCTCAGAATGTGTATTCAGCACTGCTGGTGGTGTCCTGATTGATAAGCTCACTCAGCTGTCCCCTGAAAGTGTAGACTGCCTAACTTTCAGCAAGATGAAGTCATGGATCTTCAATGAATTTTGCACCCCAGTCACAGACTGGGAAGACTACGCGATGGTGTCGTTTTTAGTGTGCTGCATGGATCTTGCATTATTGCAGTCTGTGACACCTTTGTTGTGGCTTCTGAACCTGCTGTTGCTACTGCTGCTGATGTTTGTAACAATTTTTTGAAATGTAGAGGCTCCAAATTGTGTCTCCATCTGGTGGTCTTCCTGTAGTGGAAGGTATATCAGAGCCCCATTATACTATTTCTACTCTGGGGAATTAAAAACACTTTAATGGTGTCTGCACCTAACTTTTTTTAAATGTCTTGACTCCAAATTGGGTCTCCTTCATGTGTGTTGCATGGATTTGGCAGTGCTCTCAAAGCACCAGGCCTACAGCTGTCAGTCATTCACTTTTTCCTGACTAATGTTTAAGCTAGAAATGCTGGTTCAAGCACGGTCCCAGGCCCTGCCACATACATCCATGCTGCACAATTATATTATTTGTACAATGGGTCATTTGGACGGTTGGAGAGTTGTGACATGGGGGAAACAAAGGTAATTTTGGTGCCACCTCTGAGGACTGTACTCTGTGTGATATTAAGGTGGAGGAAAAGGAGGAGAGGCTACTTTATGCAGTGTTTGCTATCCTCTGGAGCACATGCTCTTTCTGGCCCTCATTTACAAGGCATACAGCTGTGCAGCTGCCAAAAGAAAGGGACAACAGAAGTTGCCAGTTGTCTTTTGATAGGACAAGCTGGTGTTTGGCCAATAGAACTTTTAGTAACATTACCACCTACCCCATATACACCTCGAACATCAAGCCTATTCCCCTCCCACCACAACTTTGACTTATCCCACTCATGTTGGATGCACCCTTCACCTCTTTTAACCAGTTGTTTAACAATCCTAGGCCGAGACCTGTCAGTCACCTGTCACTAAATTAATAATCAGTATTTATTGGCTGAGATAGTGTGATTGGATGACAGAATTAGCACAAAAGATTTATATGCTGAAACATGGCCTGGTGCCTGCACCAGAGTATTAGCCCAAGCAATTTTGATTAGGAAATGAAGCCTGGTGCCAGCACCAGTGTTATGAGCGAGTCACCGTAGGAGGCAAAAAACAGAAATACTAGCTAAGTCCAGAAAACCAGAGAAGTTGGCAGCTATCGGATTGCAAACCCCTGAACCTATCAACAACAATTAGCAGTAGCCGTGGGGGGTTCCTACGGTGCCCTAGACTCCTCGATCACAGCCGGAGAGCTAAATAGCCTAAAGACAGAAAGGGAAATCTTAACTGCCCCAGAGCAGACCCCAAAGCAATAGGCAGCCCCCAACATATAATGATGGTGAAGCAAGATGAAAAAACACTAACACAGATAGAAAGATAGGCTGAGCAAATGATGGGGCCCAAGCTAACTATATAGGACAGGATAGAAAAGCTGCTGTCTGCAATCCGCACAAAAACCCTATCAAAACAAGAGCCAACAGACTGACAGGGAAAAAAAGCCCTGAAGACGCTAGGCTTCAGAAAGACTATATCAGTACTCAGGTATTTTCTGAAGACAGAGCAAAAAGGTAAAAAGGAATTCAGCTCACCCCAGCAGGGAATGGCAGAAATCCAGAAAATCAATGCAAAACAAAGCCAAAACACAAATGCAAAAAGCAGAGCAGAAAAGTTAGCTTTTGAGGAGCAGGAATCAGACTGGTCTCCTAGAATCCCTCAGAGAAATCACCTGCCAGGCAGAAGGGCGTCGGCTGCCTTATATCCAGTCAGCAATTCCCGTCACCCAGTCATCATCCAGCCCAGGTGCTTGGTAATCAGCCTCACTACCTTCCTTCACCAGAAGAGGGAGTTCATCAGACCTCAATGGTGAAGGGGAAAATGAACTCACAACAGTACCTCCCCCTTGAGGAGGGGTCACCGAACCCTCATCCACGCCACCAGGGCAATCAGGGTGAGCCCGATGAAAGGCACGCACCAATCTTTTGGCATGAATATCAGAGGCAGAGACCCAGGAATTATCCTCCTGACCATAACCCTTCCACTTAACCAAATACTGGAGTCTCCGTCTAGCCCGATGGGAATCCAGTATCTTCTCTACCTCATATTCCATGTTACCTTCAACCAATATAGGGTCCGGAGGTGCCACCCCAGGAACTACTGGTTCAACAAACCTCTTCAACAAGGACTTATGAAACACATTATGGATTTTAAATGTGACAGGAAGAGCCAACCGAAAAGAGACCGGATTAATAATCTCCAAAATATTGTAAGGTCCAATAAATCTAGGCTTAAACTTAGGAGAAGCCACCTTCATAGCGATACTTTTTGATGATAACCAAACCATATCACCCACCTTAAACTGGGGACCAATGGTCCTATGTTGGTTGGAAAACCACTGGGCCTTTTCCTGGGAGAGAGATAACTTATCCACCACTTGGTCCCAGATCTGGTGCATTCTCTCCACCACAGTGTCAACACCTGGGCAGGCAGAAGGCTCCACCTGCCCTGAAGAAAATCGAGGATGAAACCCAAAGTTACAAAAAAAAGGTGACATCAAAGTGACAGAACTAGCTCTATTATTTAAAGCAAATTCGGCCAAGGGCAAAAATGAAACCCAATCATCCTGATCAGCAAAAATAAAACATCTCAAATATGACTCCAAGGTCTGGTTTGTTCTCTCTGTCTGCCCATTGGTCTGAGGGTGAAAAGCAGAGGAGAAGGACAACTGAATTCCCAGCTTGGAACAGAAAGTCCTCCAAAATCTAGACACAAACTGAACTCCTCTGTCAGATACAATGTTCTCAGGAATCCCGTGCAAGCGAACCACCTGTTGCAAAAACAGGGGCATCAACTCAGAGGAAGATGGCAACTTAGGGAGTGGTACAAGATGAACCATCTTAGAGAACCTATCACAAATCACCCAAATAACAGTCATTCTCTGAGAGACAGGCATATCAGAGATGAAATCCATTGAAATATGGGTCCATGGCCTCCTGGGGACCGGCGAAGGCATCAACAACCCACTAGAGCGAGAACAAGGTTTATACCGGGAGCAAGTCCCACAGGACTGCACAAAATTCCTGACATCACGAGACAAGGCGGGCCACCAAAAAGACCGATTCACCAGATCTCTAGTATCAAAAATACCTGGATGACCAGCCAATGCAGAGCAATGAACTTCAGACATCACTCTCTTCTTCCACTGGTCAGGAACATACAACTTTCCACTGGTACAACGCTCAGGTTTGTCCTCCTGGAACTCTTCCAGAGCACGTCTCAAATCGGGCGAGATGGCGGAAAGAACTACCCCTTCGCCTAAGATGGTAGCAGGCTTGGTCACCACAGGAGAATCAGCAAAGAAGCTCCTAGAGAGAGCGTCAGCCTTGACATTGTTAGTGCCAGGAAGAAAAGAGACCACAAAATCAAAACGTGTAAAAAACAAGGCCTACCTAGCCTGTCTAGGGTTCAAGCGTTTGGCCGACTCCAGGTAAATCAAATTCTTGTGGTCAGTGAGGACCACAACTTGATGTTTAGCTCCCTCCAACCAATGTCTCCACTCCTCAAATGCCCACTTCATGGCTAACAGTTCCCGATTCCCCACATCATAGTTATGTTCAGATGGGGAGAACTTTCGGGAAAAGAAAGCACAGGGATTGATTTTAGATGTTACAGGATCCTTTTGGGACAAAACAGCTCCTGCACTAATGTCAGAAGCGTCCACCTCTGCCAGGGAATGGCAGAAATCCAGAAAAACAATGCAAAACAAAACCAAAACACAAATGCAAAAAGCAGAGCAGAAAACTTAGCTTTTGAGGAGCAGGAATCAGACTGGTCTCCTAGAATCCCTCAGAGAAATCACCTGCCAGGCAGAAGGGCGTCGGCTGCCTTATATCCAGTCAGCAATTCCCGTCACCCAGTCATCATCATTCAGCCCAGGTGCTTGGTAATCAGCCTCACTACCTTCCTTCACCAGAAGAGGGAGTTCATCAGACCTCAATGGTGAAGGGGAAAATGAACTCACAACACACCAGAGTATTAGCCAAAACTATTTTGATTATGAAGTGAGCCCTGGTGCCTGCAAAAGTGTATTAGCCAAAAAACTTTTGACTATGATATAAACCCTGGTGCCTGCATTAGAGTATTAGCCCAATCTATTTTGATTATGAAATGAGACCTGGTGCCTGCACCAGAGTATTAGCCCCAATTATTTTGATTAGGAAATGAGGCCTGGTGCCTGCACCAGAGTATGAGCCCAAATGATTTTTATTATAAAATGAGGCATGGTACCTGCACCATAGTATTAGTCCAAACAGTTTTGATTAGGAAATGTGAACTCCTGACTGCAACATAGTATTAGCCCAAACAATTTAGATTAGGATATGTGCCTGGTGTCTGCACACCAATATTGGACCAAATGATTTTGATTAGGAAATGTTACCTCCTGACTGCAGCACAGTATTAGACCACAGGATTTAGATTAAAAAATGTGGACTCCTGCCTGCATCCCTTTGTTAGCCAAATGATTTTGATTAGGAAATCTGGACTGGTGCCTGCACAACAATATTAGCCCAAACAATTTTGATTAGGAAATGGGGACTCCGGCATTCACCCTAATATTAGCCCAAATGATTTTGATTAGAAAATAGGGCCTGGTGCCTGCACCCCAATATTAACCAAAGCTATTTTGATTAGGAAATAGGGCCTGGTGCCTGCACTCAACATTAGCCTAAATGATTTTGATTAGGAAATGTGACATTGTGCCTGCATCACAATATTAGTCCAGATTTTGATTAGGAAATGTTGACTCCTGCTTGCACAACAATATTAGCACAAACTAGTTAGATACTGGAAAAGTCGATTTCACACAGGATCCTTTCAAACTATATGACAACTTGCAGCAGCATGAGGAGCAGCTTCTCTGCACTGTTAGGCCATGTGCACACGATGCAGATTTCCAGCGGATCCGCAGCGGATTTTAACGCGCAGAAACGCTGCATATCCGCATTGTGATGTACAGTAGCATGTTAATCAACTGAAAAAAAAAAACGCTGTGCAGACGCTGCAGATTTTTCCACTCGGTTTTCTTGTGGTTCAAAATATGCAGCATGTCATTTCTTTTGTGTGGTTTTCCACCTGCTCCATTCTCCAAATCCGCAGGGGAAAACCGCAAGAAAAAAGGAAGAAATCCGCAGGAAAAATGCAGGTCATTTGACCTGCGGATTTCTTCAATTCTGCGCGGAAAAATCCGCAGGGCAAAAAAGTACGTCTGCACTTAGCCTAACACAAAATGAGGAAAAAAACAACATGCTTGCTTTTAATATGGAGAGAGACATGTGACTTTAGCAGCCAGTGATGGAAGCCCTTGTGTCTGGACGTTGTGGATGGTTTCTGCTCCCTGAACAGCTGCAGGAATGTACACACATAAAGTTAATTAAAAAATAAGTAAATAACAGTCTACCACTCCTCTTACCCTTACCCACCCCCACCTCTCATAAAACACATCCCCCCACTCATCATACACCACCACTATCCTCATCAAAGTCCTAACAAAAGCATTAAAGAATGCGCGATCATTTACCGAACTGTGCCCGAATTTAGCCAATTTTGTGGAAAACTGCTCGGGAATCCATAGACGAATCCGAATGAGCTATGTTCGTATTGAATTTGAGATTGGCAAATGTTTTCCAAACAAGATCGCTCATATAAAATAAACATAATTATGATCAACAAACAATTCTGCTTGTATAACTATAGCAATATGTTGAAGTCTTGATTATTTTGCAGAATATAGCAATCCAGATTTATAAAAGTTGGAAAGGCTTCTTTGTTGCCAATATTTTTAAATATTGATGATAGTACCTCAGAATCAATGATGAAAAACATACCTTAGAACGAAAAGGTATAATAAACCTGAGAACATAACAGATGTTTATTTACTTGCAGGATTGTTTGTGCTAGAAATTATCTTTTAGTGATGAATTGAGGGTCTATCTAATGCATTTGTTCCTTGCTTGGTGCATGACACAAAATGTGAACAGAGAGAAACCTGACACAAGTGAGAACTATTGCTGCTATATACCTTATTTTTCGGACTATAAGACGCACCGGACCATAAGACGCACCCCAAATTTTCAGAAGGAAAATAGGGAAAAAAATAATAATGTGTCAAATGGGGGGTCCATCTTAGAGTCCGAATTCAGCTTACCTGGGAAGGGATCCGGCACATGTGGAGGAGTGGTCACAGGGGTCATTCAGTGGTCCAGACTGGTGCGGTGGTGGCAGTTTTGTGCTGGGGCAGGTGGGCTGTGCTGGGGCAGGTTGGTTGTGCTGGGGCAGCTGGGCTGTGCTGGTGCAGTTGGGCTTGGCTGTGCTGGGGCAGCTGGGCTAGGTGGGTTGGGGCAGCTGGGCTGTGCTGGGGCAGTTGGGCTTGGCTGTGCTGGGGCAGCTGGGCTAGGTGGGCTGGGGCAGCTGGGCTGGGCTGGGGCCGGCGGCCATCTTCCCGGCGTTCATGTTCCCGGAGGCCACCGCAACATGGCGGCAGCCAGCAACGGATGTGCGGGGGCCTCCGGTCTTCGAGGAAATGCCGGCTGAGCCCCCAACAGAGCACAGAGAGCCACTACCCCTGCAACAGAGCACAGCCCACTGCCACCACCGTACCACAGAGCCCCGCGGCACCCGCACCAGCCACCAGCCATGGTCGCAAGTAAGTATATTGAGACCATAAGACGCACCCCCCACTTTCCCCAAAAATTTTTTGGGGAAAAAGTGCGTCTTGTGGTCCGAAAAATACAGTAATTCAGAACATGTTCTGTGTTCCTTAGAAACTTTGATCAATTCTTGTTAGATATTACAGTTGTACTTAATATTTGGCTTGTCCAGGGTAAAATCTGCCAGTTCTTTTGGAATTTACCATCTAGACAATTTGTCACAGAAATAATCCATGATGCACGTTCCATAAAGTCTCTGGATCCTTATTTTGAAACCTGAGAAGGATTTGAAAATGACTGTTATAAATCATTCTGTGCTACCTCTTGTGGTGCAAATAATGTACATCTGTCTCAATGTTTGAACTACAAATGTATCATGCAATTCGTTGTCAGACCATTGTGGAGAGGATTCATTCCATGTTTTTCTGAATTATCTAATTTAAAACAGTTGTATTTCTAAAATCCTGATTTCTGGGCATATTCCATCTATATAGTCTATACAGAGGAGGGTGAATCAATAGCAGATACTCATAAAATGTTTATAGCTTGAAATCTTCCAGTTTCTCATATTTGCCTGTTTCACATTATAAACGTGGTCGCACATACCTTGTTTAATGGGTGCTAAGTTAGTCATGCTCTGTCCATCCTAATAAAATACTCAAGTCATTGCTGGGTCACAGTATAAATATGCTGGGCAGGTTTTAATTAATAATGAGGCAAAATTATCTATAGTTACGTATTTGTTGAAGTAATGTGCAAACATTTGTTTTATATACTATACAAGTGTTTTTCTTATAGTATAGCAATAGTATAACTTATGTAATGTTTGTAAGAGAATTATTTAATACTAGATGGAGACTTGATGCTATTGCATCGGGAGAGTGGTAATGTCATGATGGGGGCAGGCTTTGCAGCGTTGAGAATCCCCCCCATGTGCTCACCCACCTATCCACTCTCTTTCTCCATGTGCTGACTTCTCACATCAGTGCTCTCTTCTTTGACCTGTCTACCCCATGTACTATCCCCCTTGTCTGCTGTCTCTCTCCTTCCTGTACTGTGTTCTTTTTAAAAATTGTCTGTGTCTGACCTTGTACAGAACATTCCATAGCTCCTGGGCAGGGGAGGAAGCAAAAGACAATACTGACAATACAGCAGAAGATCGCAGAGGATACATTTTGTGAGGTAAAATATTGTTGAAAAACAGTCAGCGAAATATTTTACCTCATAAAATGAATCCTCTGTGATCCCCTGCTGTAATGTCAGTATTGTCTTTTGCTTCCTCCCCTGCCCAGGAGATGTGGTATGCTCCATACACGGTCAGACACAGACAATTTTTAAAATGATCTTTCGTTCGTGGGAAAACCCCTTTAATGTGACCAGCTTCCTCTGCCTGTAGACACGTCGCGCATCTGCTGCCGGGATCAGCCGAATTATTCACTGTGCATGCTCAGAATTCGCGCAGGTGCAGTAAATCAGACTGCCGCCATCTTTGTGCAGACAGATAGCGGTGGTCACAATAAAAATGTGCATGCACTCCTCCTGTACAAAGATGGTGACAGTCAGTAAATCATTCGGCTGATCCCGGCGGTGGCCTGTTCGCGACGGCGTTCCGCTGGTGGTACCACACAAGAGGTGGTGGTGCGTATGGCATATACAGTGTGTGGTGCACACAGCGTACACAGTGTGTGTGTGCTGTGTACAGCAAATACAGTGTCTGTGTACGGAGTATATAGTGTGTGTGTGTATGGTGCGCTCAGCATATACAGTGTGTGTGTGGTGCATATGAGGTATACAGTGTGTGTGTATGGTGCATACAGTGTGTGTGGCGCATGCGACATATACAGTGTGTGTGTGTGTGTGTGTGTGGTGCGTATGGCGTATACAGTGTGTGTGTGGGTGGGTGGGTGGTGTGATGGTGTTCCACTGGTGGCACCATGCAAGAGGCTGCTACCACCAGCAGTTTCTATATTGAAACACCCATCACTTGGGTGTCCCAATGTGACGGTCGGTGAACTTCCGCCGCTTGGAATTCTGGTGATCCAGAGACATCTGGAAGGAACAGGATGTGAAGACATTACAAGGTAAGTATATATTAGATAGCTGTATATTATGATTGGAGATAAGCAAATCAGGTAAAATTCAATTCGCCTGAGTACTTTGTTTTGCAAAGTAGTAATTTTCTCCCAAATGAATGACCCTTATTGTGCACTGGGGTCTCTCCAGACCCTAGAGCATAAAAAGCGTAACATGTAACAAATAGTGATGAGCAAATACATTCGCCATTATTCGTTACTCGCATGGATAGTACTGTATTTGGGCTATTTGTTACTTGGCGAGTAGTTTGCTATTCAACTCGGTATATTCGAGTGGCCTGCCCAGCATGTTTGCTGCTTTATTTGCAGCCAATGAACATGCTGGGCTTACTTGCCATCTTTGGTGTGGCATTACTGTGATTGACTGGCCTTACAGCGTCATTGGGGATAATAAATCCCTGCCAACGCCATCTTGTGCACATTACAACCAGAAATAGAGCAGTGTGAGTGTAGGAAGAACAAAAGCAGTGTATAGGGAGAGTCTTTCATTCCAAAAAACCCTTTGAAGAGCTACTGAGAGTGAAGATTAGTTAACTGTTAGGTGGAGATAGTGTAGGAAGAGAATTACAGTGGGGAAAAAAGTATTTAGTCAGCCACCAATTAATTGTGCAAGTTCTCCCACTTAAAAAGATGAGAGAGGCCTGTAATTGACATCATAGGTAGACCACAACTATGAGAGTCAAGATGAGAAAACAAATCCAGAAAATCACCTTACCTGATTTGGCAAGATTTATTTTGAAAATTATGTTGGAAAAAAAGTATTTGGTCATTAACAAAAGCTCATCTCAATATTTTGTTGGCAATGACAGAGGTTAGACATTTTCTGTAAGTCTTCACAAGGTTGGCACACACTGTTGGTGGTATATTGGCCCATTCCTCCAGGCAGATCTCCTCTAGAGCAGTGATGCTTTGGGCCTGTCGCTGGGCAACATGGACTTGCAAATCCTTCCAAAGGTTTTCAATGGGGTTGAGATCTGGAGACTGGCTAGGCTACTCCTGGACCTTAATATGCTTCTTACGAGGACACTCCTTTGTTGCCCTGGTGGTGTGCTTGGGATCATTATCATGCTGAAAGACCCATCCATGTTTCATGTTCAATGCCTTTGCTGATGGAAGGAGGTTTGCACTCAAAATCTTACAATACATGGCCCCATTCATTCTTTCATGTTCACAGATCAGTCATCCTGGTTCCTTGGCAGAGAAACAGCCCTAAAGCATGATATTGCCACCCCCATGCTTCACAGTAGGTATGGTGTTCTTTGGATGCAACTCAGCATTCTGTCTCATCCAAACACAAGTTTTGTTTCTACCAAACAGGTCTACTTTGCTTTCATCAGACCATATGACATTCTCCCAATACTCTTCTGGATAATCCAAATTATCTCTAGTAAACTTCAGATGGGCCTGGACATGTACTGTTTTAGGCTGAGTTCACATGTCGCGGTTTTTTCACACTTTCGCGGCGGTTTTAAGCGCGCGATTTTGCCGCGAAAACGCGAAAAATAAGCATCCCATGCATTCCTATTGGATTCCGCATTGCTGTGTTAATGCTGCGGTTTTTACCACAGCGGAATCGCTTCGCAGTAAAAACACAGCATGCACATTAATTTAGCGGAATCGCGGCGATCCCGCACCCATAGGAATGCATTGTTCTGCTTAGTTTCCGCATGTGGCTGTGCACACCATGCGAAAAGTAAGCAGAACATTTGTGGATGGTACCCATGGCCCGGAGGAGAGAAGACTGTCCCCCGGGCTGTGGGTACCATATCCCTGTAAAAAATAGAATTTAAAATAAAAAATATTGTTATTCTCACCTTCCGGCATCCCGCGCAGCCTTCCCGCCTCTCTCCACACTCCCGGTCCCAGTAATCCTTTGCAAGAATAACCACGATGACGTCCGTTCTCACGGGATCGCGAAGTCTTGCGGTCATTCACGCGATGTCATCGCGAATGACCGCGAGACGTCGCGATCCCGCGAGAACGGATGTCATCGCGGTCATTCTCCAAAGGATTACTGGGACCGGGAGAAGGTGAGAATAACAATATTTTTTATTTTTTTATTATTTTTTACACCCTATCTTTTACTATTGATGCCGCATAGGCAGCCTCAATAGTAAAAAGTTGTTCACACTCATCAAACACTATGTTTGACGAGTGTGACCAACCTGTCAATCAGTTCTCCAAGCGATGCTACAGATCGCTTGGAAAACGCTAGCATTCTGCTAGCTAATTATGCTTGCAAAATGCTAGTTTTTCCGTGGGAAAATCGCGGGAAATTTAAATGCGATTTTCCCGCGGAATGGAATTAGGAATTCTCGCTGTAATTTCCGCAAGAGTTCCGCTATGTGTGAACGTAGCCTTAAGCAGGGGGATACATCTGGCACTGCAGGATCTGAGTCCCTGGCGGTGTAGTGGGTTATTGATGGTAACCTTTGTCACCAGCTCTATGCAGATCATTCACTAGGTCCCTCCATTTGTTTCTGGGATTTTTGCTCACCTTTCTTGTGATCATTTTGACCCCACAGGGTGAGATCTTGCGTGGAGCCCCAGATCGAGGAAGATTATCAGTGGTCTTGTATGTCTTCCATTTTCTTATTATTGTTCCCATGGTTGATTTCATCACACCAAGCTGCTTGTCTATTGCAGATTCAGTCTTCCCAGCCTGGTGCAGGGCTACAATTTTGATTCTGGTGTCCTTTGGCAGCTCTTTGATGTTCACCATAGTGGAGTTTGGAGTGTGACTGTTTGAGGTTGTGGACAGGTGTCTTTTATACTGACAACAAATTCAAACAGCTGTCATTATTACAGGTAATGAGTAGTGATGAGTAGTGTTGAGCGATACCATCCGATACCGTGAAGTATCGGATCGGATTGGATCGGACCGATACCCAAAAAGTATCGGGTATCGCCGATTCCGATAAAAAACCCTTTCTTTACTTGTACATCCAGTTGGGGAGGGAGGAAGAGTGTGGGCGGTGGGTGGGCAGACACTGTATGTGTCTGTGTGTGCGGGCGGGGTCTGTATGGGCCTCTCGGGAGGTCTATGCAGGCCTGCCAGGGGTCTGTGCGGGCCTGCCAGGGGTCTGTGCGGGCTGCCGGGGGTCTGTGCGGGCCTGCCGGGGGTTGTGTGTGTGTGCAGGCATCGTCTGATGGGACTACAAGTCCCATCGGGCTATGCCTGCTACAATGACAGTGATTGACACATTAGCCAATGATGGGACAGTAGTAGTCCCATCTTCCGGCTAATGTGTTGAATGTAAAAAAAAAACCATGCATACTACATACATACTACATATATACTACATTCATACAACATACATACATACTACATACATACTTCATATATACTACATTCATACAACATACATACATACTACATACATACTACATATATACTACATATATACTACATTCATACAACATACATTCATACTACATACATACTACATATATACTACATTCATACAACATACATACATACTACATACTACATACATACTTCATATATACTATATTCATACAACATACATACATACTGCATACATACTACATATATACTACATTCATACAACATACATACACATACATACTACATTCATACAACATACATGCATACTACATGCTACATACATACTACATACATACTACATTCATACAACATACATACAACATACATACTACATATATACTACATTCATACAACATACATACATAATACATACTACATACATACTACAGACATACAACATACATAAAACTTGCTACAGACATACAACATACATACTACATACAATACATTCATACAATACATACATATAGACATACAGTACATATTACATAGAGTACATACTCACCATCACTTGTCACTTTTATCCCCAAAGCCAGTATCATCTTTAAAAAATATTAAAATAACAAACAACCGATATACTCCCTGATCCGCAGAAATCCACGAGTGTCCCACGACGATCTCCCATGGAGAACAGCAGCATCAGCTGATGCCACCGCTCTCTAGGGGCCCCAGAAATACAATGACGGGAGGTAGGTATCCTTCCGCACTGTATTCCTCCGCCACTGTAAAAAAATAGTCCCTAGTCTCACTTTTGGCATTGCTGTGTGAGAAAGTTCCCACGCAGCTTTTGCCATAAAGTGAGACCAGTGAACTATAGTAACCTCTCAGTGATGCAGTGCAGGAGATCGTCGTGAGACACTCATGGATTTCTGTGGATCAGGGAGTATATCACTTGTTTGCTATCTTAATATTTTTTAAAGATGACACTGGCTTCGGGGATCAAAGTGACAAGTGATGTTGAGTATGTACTCTATGTTATATGTACTGTATGTCTATATGTATGTATTGTATGAATGTATTGTATGTAGCATGTATGTTTTATGTATGTTGTATGTATGTAGTATGTATGTTGTATGAATGTAGTATATATGTAGTATGTATGTAGTATGTAGTATGTATGTATGTTGTATGAATGTAGTATATATGTAGTATGTATGTATGTATGTAAGTTGTATGAATGTAGTATATATGTAGTATGTATGTTGTATGAATGTAGTATATATGTAGTATGTATGTAGTATGTATGTATGTTGTATGAATGTAGTATATATGTAGTATGTATGTAGTATGTATGTTGTATATATGATGTATGTAGTATGTATTTATGTATGTTGTATGAATGTAGTATGTATGTAGTATGTATGTAGTATGTATTTTTTTTTTTTTATATTCAACACATTAGCCAGATGATGGGACTACTACTGTCCCATCATTGGCTAATGTGTCAATCACTGTCATTGTAGCAGGCATAGCCCGATGGGACTTGTAGTCCCATCGGACAATGCCTGCACACACACAACCCCCGGCAGGCCCGTACAGATCCCCAGCAGCCCGTACAGACCCCCGGCAGGCCCGTACAGACCCCTGGCAGGCCCGCACAGACCCCCGGCAGGCCCGCACAGACCCCTGGCAGCCCACACAGACCCCCAGCAGCCCGCACAGACCCCCGGCAGGCCCGCACAGACCCCCGGCAGGCCCGCACAGATCCCCGGCAGGCACGCACAGACCTCGCATCATGATGCGCACAGACCGCACATCATGATGACATCATTTCAGCAGCCAATCACAGCCACAACACTGGCTCATTGCATTATGGGAACTTCTGATTCCGGTATCCGATATTGTAAAAATATCGGTACTCAGTATCGGAATTCCGATACAGCAAATATCGGCCGATACACGATATTTGCAGTATCGGAATGCTGAACACTAGTGATGAGCGATCACTAAAATGCTCGGGTGCTCTTTGCACGGGTTGAGCAAATTGGAATATTGGGGTACCCGACCCAAGCAACAAGCCCAATGTTAGTATATGGGAAATCCCAGCTTTCTTGCCGTGAACCCCCCGAAAGGTCTTTCTAGGGTATCAAAATGTCAGGAATGTATGGGAACAGTGCACAAACGACATGGAAACATCATGGGGAGGGCCCCTGGAAACATTTCTGACTCCTACTGTAGGTCACTGCTGTGACCAATGTTGTCAGAGTGTGATGCCACTTTTGCCGGCGCACAGTAAAACAGACACAAAGGAAACTAAACTGGATTTTACAGGGAAATATGTTATGGGACATCCTTTCCAGGGTAATAATTTGTATGTAAGGAAAAACAAATAAACTAAAAAAAAACTTCCTCCACCACTTTGGATACGTTCATGCGTAGCGTTTTTGATGCGTTTTTCATCGTTACCATTGCTTTCAACCAAAACAAATGCATTTACTGGGAAATGTCATTGCAGTATTTAGCAACCTTAGCTAGCCATGTGGTGTGTGACATATCATCAGGCACATCTTGTTTCATTTATGAAGGAGTGACTCTTAAAGTCACAAAGTCTATTTTTATAGAGGCACCAGTCAGCATTACTATTCTTAAAGGGCCATTATTAACAGTGGGTCTCCTATACTGTTATTGCCTATGCATTGAGTGGCTGGGCTGCCAAAAATTGGGATGCACCCCATTACCCCTTTCACGAGATGTACAGGAGGGCATCCTGAAAAAATGCTCTGCTCCTATTATAAGAAAGTGGGTCTCCCATAGTATTTGCCTATGCATTGATGCAAGGTCTGCCCTGCACCAAATTCACACGCACCCAAATAAACCTTTAAACCCATGTACTGGATGGCCACAGGAAAACCAAGTTCACATTATTCTTTTGGTACTGCCACACTGTTAGCCTACGCACTGAATGAAAGGCCTGCCCTGCACCAAATTCACACACACCAAAATAAGCCTTTGAACCTACGTACTGC
This sequence comes from Dendrobates tinctorius, assembly GCF_039654945.1. Taxonomy (NCBI): domain Eukaryota; kingdom Metazoa; phylum Chordata; class Amphibia; order Anura; family Dendrobatidae; genus Dendrobates; species Dendrobates tinctorius. Next base: position 7,252,899 of record NW_027361841.1, on the reverse strand, counting down.
ATGGCCACAGGAAAACCAAGTTCACATTATTCCTTTTGTTCTTTCATACTGTTAGCTTATGTATTGAATGCAAGGCCTGCTTTGCCACAAAGTTACACGCACCCCAATAACTCTTTGAAACAGCGTACTGGATGGCCATAGGAAAACCAAGTTCACATTATTCGTTTGGTTCTTCCATACTGTTAGTCTAAGCATTGAATGCAAGGCCCGCCTTGCCACAAAGTTACATGCACCACAATAACCCTTTGAAACGATGTACTGGATGGTTACAGGAAAACCAAGTTCACATTATTGTTTTGGTACTGTCATACTGTTAGCCTATGCATTGAATGCAAGGTCTGCATTGCACCAAAGTTACATGCACCCCAATAAGCCTTGGAACTCAAGTATAGGATGGCCACAGGAAAACAAAGTTCACATTATTCATTTTGTTCTGCCATACTGTTAGCCTATGCATTGAATGCAAGGCCTGCCCTGCAACAAAGTAACACGGACCACAATAAGACTTTCAACAGATGTTCTTGAGAGCCTCATGACACAAATGTTCCCATTAGAGGGAAGGGTGTCTCCTATAGTGTTTGCCTATACATTGAATGCAAGGCCTGCCCAGCCACAAAGTTACATGCACCCCAATAAGCCTTTGAAACAACATACTGGATGGCCACAGGAAAACCAGTTCACATTATTCTTTTGGTACTGCCATACTGTTACCTATGCATTGAATGCAAGGCCTGCCCTGCCACAAAGTTACATGCACCCCAATAAGCCTTGGAACTCAAGTATAGGATGGCCACAGGAAAACAAAGTTCACATTATTCATTTTGTTCTGCCATACTATTAGCCTATGCATTGAATGCAAGGCCTGCCCTGCACTAAAGTAACACTCACCACAATAAGACTTTCAACAGATGTTCTTGAGAGCCTCATGACACAGATGTTCCCATTAGAGGGAAGGGTGTCTCCTATAGTGTTTGCCTATACATTGAATGCAAGGCCTGCCCTGCCACAAAGTCACATGCACCCCAATAAGCCTTTGAAACAACGTACTGGATGGCCACAGGAAAACCAGTTCACATTATTCTTTTGGTACTGACCTACTGTTAGCACGACAATAAGCCTTTCAACAGACATACTTTAGGGCCTCATGACACAAATGTTCCAGTTAGAAGAAAGTGTGTCTCCCATAGTGTTTGCCTATGTATTGAATGCAGGGCCTGCCCTGCACCATAGTTACATGCATCGCAATAACCCTTGGAACAGAAAGTAGTGGTGGTCTTCCTGAAAACAATGTTCCCATTATTATGAAGTGGGTCTCCCATAGTGTTTGCCTATGCATTGAATGCAAGGCTTGCCAAAAAAATAGGAGGCACTCCAATGCCTCTTGAAAGAGACGTGGGGGAAGGAATCATAAAAAAATTCCCATTATAAAGGAGCGGGTGTCCTTTATTTGGAATGCCCATACACTAAGTGTATGAACTAACAAACATTTACACCTGTGGGGAACATGTTTTTTAAATTTTTGGGTGGGCATCATAAACACCCTTTCAACAAACTAGAGTGGTTGTAACAGCACAGAACACAGTCACCCTCTTGTTCTAGTGGTGGTGGTCTGGTGGATGATAAGGGTGAGGAGAAGGAGGAGGATGACACCAAATAGCCAAAACCAGGAAGTGTATACTCATGTGTGGGTGTTAACAGGTGCATGGGAATACACCTCCCAAAAAAAGACACTGTATTGGAAGTTGTTTCGCTGTTATCATTCGGTGGTGTAGAGAAGTTTGGCCCAATCCAGCCCTTGTTAATTTTTATAAGAGTCAGCCTGTCTACATTTTCAGTTGACAGGCATATGCGCTTATCAGTTATAATTACACTAGCGGCACTAAAAACCCACTCTGACAAATGCTAGCGGCAGAGCAGGCCAGGACCTCCAAGGAGAAGAGAGCCAGATCATGCCATGTGTCCAGCTTGGATACCCTTTGATTAAAAGGCACAGAGGAATCACGGAGGACGTTGGTACAGTCAGCAAGGAACTCCCTCAGCATCTTCCCAAACGTTGCACTCCTTGTGAGAATGCCCCACGCCTCTGGGCCAGTGCGATGAAAGGGTCTGAGAAAACTCTCACAGAACTTTGCCAGTGTTCCCCTGCCTCTGCTGGATCAGAGTTGTGTCTCTCTCACCTCTACTCCTTGGTTTTCCAACTAACTGTGACCTCTGCCACCAGCGTTTTCAGATGGGAATTTTTTTAATAATTCTGCAAGAATGGCCCTCTGGTACTGCAACATTTTAGTACACCTATGTGCCTCTGGAAAAAGAGATCGAAAGTTCTCCTTGTAGTGTGGGTCTAGAAGTGTCACCAATCAGTTTTGACTGCCACCCAAAATTTTTATAATAAGAGGGTCAAGGGAAAGGTAGCACAACATAAAGTCTACCATGCGTGCCAGACTGCTAACAGGCAAGACTTCTGTGTCCTCACCAACAAGACGACTGACCATGCTGTCCTCTTCCTCCTCCCTGTCCTCAGGCCATCCACACTGAACATACGGTATGATAGTTGTGCTTGTAGTACTGTCTATAGCACATGAAAGTAGCTCCTGTTCTTCCTCCTCCTCTTCTTCCTCATTGTCAACCAATCCACATTGGGATGACATGAGGTTGGGCTGTGTGTAATCCCCCTGCATGGTTCCTTGCTCCATCTCATCATGCTCTGCCTGCAATGCATCCTCTTTTATAGTGAGCAGAGAGCTTTTCAGAATGATGGTGATGCTAATTGTGGTGTTATTGCCATTCACCATCTTGGTGGAGTACTCAAAGTTTTGTAGGATGATATATATGTCTGACACCCATGTCCACTCCTGAGGTCTTATGTGTGGAATCTGAACTGAATACCAACAACCTTGTTGATGCTGGTAGTCAACAACTGCTGTCTTCTGCATCCCATATCCTTTCTAATATGTGCAGTGTAGAGTTCCAAAGCGTGGGGACATCATACGCCAGTCATTAAGCAAGAAGCTGCAAACGCTGCTGAAGCACGGCAAGGGCGGCTGAAGCTGTTGCTGACTTTCTAAAATGGGTACACAGGCGGCGCACTTTGACAAGCAGGTCTGGCAGCTCTGGGTTGGTTTTGGGAAACTGCTGAACCACGAGGTTAAGCACATGGGCCAGGCATGGTACGTGTGTGAGCTCGCATCACCTCAAAGCCACCACCAGGTTCCAGCTATTGTCACACATGACCATGTCTGGCTGTAGGTTTAGCAGGGTCAGCCACAGATCTGCCTGCTCTTTCAGAGCTGTCCATAATTCTTCAGCATTGTGCGGTTTCTCACCTAAGCATATTAGCTTCAGCACAGCTTGCAGCCGCTTGGCTGAGGTAGTGCTGCAGTGTTCCAGCTTGTGACTGATGTGCTCATTTCAGAGATGGAGGCTGAAGAGATGGATGAGTAGGAGGTGCAGGAGCTGTACACTGCTGGGGCACCCTGATTGATGTAGGGCCCGCAATCCTCAATGTCGGGAGGACGTGTTCAAGGTCTGACTTGGTCCTGGCCTTCACTATGTTAACCCAGTGTGCTGTCAGCGAGATATACCATCCCTTCCCACAGACACTTGTCTTGTCCACATGTCCGTGGTTAGATGGACTTTCAAGGTAACAGCATTGTTGAGGGCATGTGTAATGTTGTGGGACACGTGCTTGTGTAGCGCCAGGTCGACATGCCAGGAGAAATAGTGGCAGCTGGGGAACAAGTATCTTGGCATGGCCGCCTCCATCAAGTTGTTGGAAAGCTTCCATCTCCACGAGCCTAAAAGGGAACATTTTGAGCACAAGCAGATGAGAAATGTGTGAATTTAGTACTGTAGCCTGTGGGGCTTTGACTGTGTATATCCGCTTATGTTCCAATGACTGGGGTATGGACAACTGAAGGCTGCGCTGGGACAAAGTAGTGGACGAGCCTGATGATGGTGCTAGTTGAGTGTGGACAACAAAAGGTGCAGGGCAAGAGACACCTTCGCAGGCACCATGGACAGTGGATTTGCTTCCATGCACAACAGAATAAGAAGCAGTGGTGTCAACCGCAGACAGTGTTTGTGGACCCTAGGGTTCGGCCCACAAAGTTGGGTGCTTTGCTGCCATGTGCCTGATCATGCTGGTGGTGGTCAGGCTGGTAGTTTTGGTACCCCTGCTGATGCGGGCATGGCAAGTGGAGCAAATGACTTGTTAGGGGTTATAGATAGAGTCTTTAAAAAATAACCAGTCTCGGGACGACCTAACAGTTGTATTGCCACCTTCTGTCGTGTTGGTGTTACGGGGAACGGTTGTCCACCTTTTGTCTGTGGCCACCACACTGCCTCTTCCTGCCTTTTGGGGTGCTACGCCTCCCTCCCCCTGTGTGCTGTTGTCCTCATTCTGCATGTTTTCCTGCCAGGTTGGGTCAGTTACTATATCATCCACCACCTCGTCTTCCACTTCCGCACACTGGTCCTCCTCCTGACTTTCTGGTGATTGTGCCTCATCATTGTCCACCTCTTGTGGCACATTCCCACTGTCGCCTTCGTGAGAACGTGGCTGCTCAAATATTTGGGTATCGCTACATGTGATCTCATCTTGCCCTGCTTCATGTGGGCAAGAGGCCTGAATCTATAAATGGAAAAGTGAACAGCTATTCGGAGTGCCCAAGTGTGGGATCAGTTGTCTCCATGCACTCGGCATGGTGGGACGAAGGAGGATCAGGGTGAGGAATATGCAGTCCAGACTCATGACTACTGAGACTTGACTGTGTGGAAGATAGGCTGCTGGTGGTGGTGGCTAAGTGACTGGAAGCATTATCCGCTATCCAACCAACAACCTTTTGACACTGCTTTGGGTTCAATAGTGGTGTTCTGCAGTCCCCGAGTAAGTTAGACAGGAAGGTCAGGCGAGAACATGAGGGTGTTTGTTGTGGCCCAATTTCAGCTTCCCATGGCCTCGGCCTCGGCATGCACCATCACCATCAGGTCCACTTCCCCATCCCTTGCCAGGCGCCTTGCCCATTTCAAATGGACTACAGTATTTTCCACATTCACTATTAATGAATGAAATGGAAGCGAACTTATATGTGATCCATGTGCGGGAAAACCACAGTTTAAAATATCTGGACTGTAGGTAAAAAAATTTTTTAGCAAACTGGTGTCAATTATTAGGGTAAATCACAGCTAAAACAGTTGAATGGAGGCCAGAAATGATGAGGCGTCTTGCGGAGATACCACACTGTTAAATATGTGGCCTGTATTTTCTGTTTTATAATGTAAAATAGTTTCAAGAACTAGGGTAACAGACAGCCAAAACAAATGCCACAAATTGTTGTCCACTGATAGACAGGGAGTCAGACAGAGATACCACACTGTTCAATATGTGGCCTGTATTTTTATTATTTTATGGGAAAATAGTTTCAAGAACTAGCGTAACAGACAGCCAAAACAGTTGAATGGAGGTCTCAAATGCCACAATTTGTAGCCCACAGATACATGAGGAGTCAGACGGAGATACCACACTGTTCAATTTGTGACCTGTATTTTTATTATATTATTTTACTGGAAAATTGTTTCAAGAACTAGGGTAACAGACAGCCAAAACAGTTGAAGGAAGGTCTCAAATGCCACAATTTGTAGCCCACAGATACATAAGGAGTCAGACGGAGATACCACACTTTCAATTTGTGACCTGTATTTTTATTATTTTACTGGAAAATTGTTTCAAGAATTAGGGTAACAGACAGCCAAAACAGTTGAATGGAGGTCTTAAATGTCACAATTTGTAGCCCACAGGTACATGATGAGTCAGATGGAGATACCACACTGTTCAATTTGTAGCCTGTATTTTTATTATTTTGCAGGAAAATAGTTTCAAGAACTAGGGTAACAGGCAGCCAAAACAGTTGAAGGAAGGTCTCAAATGCCATAATTTGTAGCCCACAGATAGATAAGGAGTCAGACAGAAATAGCCCACTTTCAAATATGTGGTCTGTATTTTTTTTGCCCAGCTAAATTGTGTCAATAAGTAGGCTAAGACACAACAAAAAAATTCTATGGATGCCTGAAATGGCACAATTTGTAGCCCATATATAGATGAGGCGTCTGATGGAGATAGCCCACTTTCAAATATCTGGCCAGTATTTTTTTTGTTTTTTGGCCCAGCTATATTGTGTCAATAAGTAGGCTAAGGCACAACAAAAAAATTTTATGGAGGCCTGAAATGGAACAATTTTGAGTGCAATGATATGCGCAATGATATGTCAGTGTAAAATATCTTCCCTGTAGCTAAATATTTTTTGGGAAGCTAAATATTTTTTGGGCAGTAAAATGGTGTCAAGAAATTGTATAAGACATTCCAAAAAATTTTTACAGTACCATAAAAAATGGCAGAATTTTCTGCGCACTCAGATGTGATCACTGGGACAGGCAAACCTGTTTAAAATAGCTGGATTTTCATGCTGTACTATGAAAAGGATCTGGCTATATTCTGCTATGTCAACAGGCAAATGGAGGGAAAAAAGGGGCTCTGGATTGCTTTGGAATACAATGATCAGGATTGGGATGCAAAAAATTTTTTCCTGGCCACTGATACCTGGGGCTGGGTATATACGGTCAATATATGTAATATACAGTAGCAGCAGACAGTAATGGAATTGACCCTCTTGATGTATGCAACGATATCTATATACCCACATACAGTGCATGCATTCCTTGCACTGATTTGTATATAGCCACATATACTCCCCTGCCTACCTAGCACTGCAATCTATATAGCATGTAATTAGTCCTTAGAAGGAATGAAACTGAGGCCATAGATGAGGACGATGGTGCTACAATAATGTAGCACAAAGCAGGTTAACTGTATGTATGACTAATTAAATTAAAAAAAAAATTTTGACTGTTTTTTTAATTTTATATACCACTGTAATTTAACACTAGCTACATTACATTCTATAGATGACTAATTCAGTCCAGAAAAAGTTGTGAATTTTTTTACGTTTTATATATCTCCGTAATATAACACTAACCATGTTAAACTATATGGATGACTAATAGAATCCAGAATTTTTTTAAACATTGTTTTTGGAGTTATATACCACAGTAATTTAACGCTAAGCACGTTAAACTGTATGAATGACAAAATAGTCAATTTGGAATGTAATCAAGAGGATGATGGATAGTCACAAGCCATCAAACAAAGAAGAACTGCTTACATTTTTGCACCAGAAGCAGTGTGAAAGACTGATGGCAAGCATGCCAAAATGTATGAAAGTTGTTTTTGAAAATCATGGTTATTTCACAAAATATTGGTTTCTGAACTCTTCCTGAGTTAAAACATTAGTATTGTTGTTTCTACATGATTATGAGCTTGTATTCTTTGCATTATTTGAGGTCTGAAAGCACTGTTTTTTTTTTTTAATTCTGACCATTTCTCCTTTTCAGAAAAAAAACCTCTAAATTTATTGCTTGGAAATTCCGAGACATATTGTCAGAAGTTTGTAGACTAAAAGAACAATTTACATTTTACTCAAAAATATACCTATAAAGAGGAAAATCAGACAAACTGAATATTTGAAGTGGTCTCACAATTTTTGCCAGAGCTGTATATTTAGCAAATGACTGCAAAGCCCTAAGCCCACCCAAGAGGCTGTGTGCTTCCACTCTCCCTGCTCCTGCAACTGTTCCTAGGCTAAATGCATAATGTATGTGATACAAAAAGCAAAGCACAGGATTAGCTCTTAGAAGGACTGTTAGTATGATGGTTCTACATCAGCACCAGTATCAACACTAGAGGACTCTGATTAGTTAAACAGTGCACACACAGGCCTGGAGACCTGCTCACTCCCTCCAATCAGAACTGTCCCTGTGCTGTGCAATGGCACCAGTGAGCTGAGTGCGGCAGCGCCTGTCCTTTCACAACCAGTGATGAGGCTACCAAGATGGCTATGGTATTATAGTGACTGCCAGTCAATTACCGCACCCAGTGTTCATCAAGTGCCGTGCACATCCAAGCACTAAGATACTCGAGTGATATCCGATTATCATCTAACACATTTGATCATCCCTTTTGTAAAATTAATTGGCTGTTTTGAGCACCCAGATAAATTTAACAATAGAACAAAATAACAGGTGTTTAAAATTGCTAACACTCAATTTAAGAATTGTTGAAATATAGGATCTCTAATAGGAAACTCAAAAGCTGGAATACTTAAACTAGCTAAATTAATGTAAAAGGTATGCAGAAAGGAAGAGGCATGTGTAATAATTACTTAAGAGATTGTTACTGTTTGTTATCGTCAAGCATGTTCAAATAAAGTTCCCTTCTTGTATACTGTAGGAATATCTCAATTCAGTGTTTATTGAAATGAGCAGGAGATTTTTCGCAGCAAGGACACAGTATAGTAATTCCTGACCTTTGTAGACCCACCATGGTGATAGAAGCCTTTGGAATTCAAGTACACAGGCAATGACACTCTGAAGACAGTTCATTTATCGATTCTAACCTATAGTGACCAAATGTCCATTTAATTCTAATATTCATTGTTTTAGAAATCCACTGTGAATTATTTAGGAACGCTTAGATGAAATAATATCTACAGGTGCATCTCACAAGTTTAGAATATCATCAAAAAGTTAATTTATTTCAGTTCTTCAGTACAAAAAGTGAAACTCATATATTTTATAGAGTCATTACAAAAAGAGTGATCTATTTCAAGTGTTTATTTCTATTAATGTTGATGATTATGGCTTACAGCCAATGGAAACTCAAATCTCATTATCTCAGTAAATTAGAATACTTTATAACACCAGCTTGAAAAAATGATTTTAAAATCCAAAATGTTGGCCTACTGAAATGTATATTCAGTAAATACACTCAATACTTGTTCGGGGCTTTTTTGGCATCAATTCCTGCATCAGTGCGGTGTGGCATGGAGGCGATCAGCCTGAGATACTGCTGAAGTGTTATGGATAAAAACAAAACAAAGAACGTCAAAGTGCATTTTTATTCATGCTGTGCAAGTGCACAAAAATGCCCCAAATACAAGTAGAGACATAGAAGTGACTCACAAAGACTGGAAGAAAAGGAGGAACTGAGTCCAAAGCTACATTCAAAAAATGACAACTTTATTGTTAAAGACAATGGAAGAGCAAGACAAATAAAGACATTAATAAATCAGATGAAGAAACACTGTCATTATCACCGGACACAAAAAGCACCCTGAACAGTGGGGTCAATGGTAAGTAGGGGTAAATGGAATAAATTCCCTCATAATGGGCAAGCAAAATTAATATAAAAAGACATAAAAACCCTTTAAACCCCCATTAGATAGCCGTAACATGGGGACATAGTCCTTATGCATAGTAAAGTGGGGTGAACAGAGGGAACAATATCTATTTGTCTATTGCACTTAACCCAATGAAGTCATAATATGTTAGAACATACCCATCATAGTAACCACCGACAGCACCGCTGTCGGCAGAGGGAAGCATGAAGTGCTCTAAAATTTCCTGGTAGACGGCTGCATTGACTTTGGTCTTGCTAAAATACAGTGTACTGTACCTATATCAGCAGATGACATATCTCCCCAAACCATCACTGATTATGGAAATTTCACACTAGACCTCAAGCAGCATGGATTCTCTGTCTCTCCACTCTTCCTCCAAACTCTGGGACCTTTTTGATGATATTCTAATTTTGTGAGATGCACCTGTATATTATACATATACTTTATATAAAGAGAGAAGGAAAGAAAGAAAGAAAAATGTCTAGATGATTGCCTATTGTCTATATGTAAATCTACATTTGGTGGCACTCCATGTCGAGAGTTTTAACTGCCTCACCCCCAAGTCTGTTTTCACCTTCGTGTCCAGGCTTAATTTTACATTTCTGACCAGTGTCACTTTATGTGGTAATAACGTTGGAATGCTTCAACATATGCCAGTGGTTCTAATACTGGTTTTTTATGACACATTGTACTTCCTGGTAGTGGTAAATTTAGGCCAATATTTTTGTATTTATTTATGAAAATATTGTCATTTTGGCAAAAAATTGGGAAAATGTTGCAATTTTCAAAACTTTAAATTTGTATGTCTTAAAAGCAGATAATTATATCACACGAAATAGTTAATAAACAACATTTATCACATGTAGGGCAGTGTGGTGGCTAAGTGGATAGCACTGCAGCCTTGCAGCACTGGAGTCCTAGGTTCAAATTTCACCAGGGACAACATTTGCAAGGAGTTTGTGTGTTCTCCTTGTGTTTGTGTGGGTATTCTCTGGGTACTCTGGTTTCCTCCCACAATCCAAAGACATACTGATAGGGAATTTAGATTGTGAGCCCCATTGGGGACAGTGATGATAATGTATGTAAAGCGCCGAGGAATATGATAGATGTCTAGTTTACAAAGGCATCATTTTTAAAACTTATTTTTTTTGCTAGGAAGTTAGAAGGGTTAAAAATTGATCAGTTTTTCAATTTTCCTACAAAATTTATAAAACAAATATTTTGTAGGGATCACATCACCTTTGAAGTGACTTTGAGGGAGCTACATTATAGAAAATACCGAAAAGTGAAACCATTTTAAATATTGCATCCTTCGTATTTCTAAAAAAAACACATTCATGAAGTTTAATAACCTTTTTCTTCTCAGGAATTAAAACAATGTGCAAGGAAAAATAAATACATTTACATTTTTCCCACGAAAATTATGCTTTTGCCCCATATTTTTCATTTTCACAAGAATAACAAGAGAAAATGGACCATACAATTTAGTGTACGATTTCTCCTGAGTACAGCAATACCTCATTTGTGGTGGAAAACTACCGTTCGGGCACATAGCAGGGCTCAGAATGTAAGGAGCACCATTTGATATTTGGAGTGCAAAATTGGTCTGGAATAGATAGCGAATGCTATGTCACGCTTCAAGAGCCCTTGATGTGCCTAAACAGTTGAAACCCCCCATAAGTTTCCCCATTTTGGAAACTGCACCCCTCATGGAACTTACAGTTAGGTCCATATATATTTGGACAGAGACAATATTTTTCTAATTTTGGTTCTAGACATTACCACAATGAATTTTAAACAAAACAATTCAGATGCAGTTGAAGTTCAGACTTTCAGCTTTCATTTGAGGGTATTCACATTAAAATTGGATGAAGGGTTTAGGAGTTTCAGCTCCTTAACATGTGCCACCCTGTTTTTAAAGGGACCAAAAGTAATTGGACCTTTGTCTCCAAGGCTATTTCATGGACAGGTGTTGGCAATCCCTTCGTTATGTCATTCTCAATTTAACAGATAAAAGGCCTGGAGTTGATTTGAGGTGTGGTGCTTGCATTTGGAAGGTTTTGCTGTGAAGGAAACATGCGGTCAAAGGAGCTCTCCATACAGGTGAAACAAGCCATCCGTAAGCTGCAAAAACAGAAAAAACCCATCCGAGAAATTGCTACAACATTAGGAGTGGCAAAATCTACAGTTTGGTGCATCCTGAGAAAGAAAGCACTGGTGAACTCATCAATGCAAAAAGACCTGGGCGCCCACGGAAGACAACAGTGGTGGATGATCGCAGAATAATTTCATGGTGAAGAGAAACCCCTTCACAACAGCCAACCAAGTGAACAACACTCTCCAGGAGGTAGGCGTATCAATATCCAAATCTACCATAAAGAGAAGACTGCATGAAAGTAAATACAGAGGGTTCACTGCACGGTGCAAACCAACTCATAAGCATCAAGAATAAAAAGGCTAGACTGAACTTTGCTAAAAAACATCTAAAAAAGCCAGCACAGTTCTGGAAGAACATTCTTTGGACAGATTAAACCAAGATCAATCTCTACCAGAATGATGGAAAGAGAAAAATATGGCAAAGGCATGGTACAGCTCATGATGCAAAGCATACCACATCATCTGTAAATCACGGCGGAGGCAGTGTGATGGCTTGGGCATGCATGCATGGCTGCCAGTGGCACTGGGTCACTAGTGTTTATTGAAGATGTGACACAGGACAGAAGCAGCCGAATGAATTCTGAGGTATTCAAAGCCATACTGTGTGCTCAAATCCAGCCAAATGCAGCCAAACTGATTGGTCGTCGTTTCATACTGCAGATGGACAAAGACCCAAAACATAAAGCCAAAGCAACCCAGGAGTTTATTAAAGCAAAGAAGTGGAATATTCTTGAATGGCCAAGTCAGTCACCTGATCTCAACCCAATTGAGCATGCATTTCACCTGTTAACCCCTTAACCCACAAGGGTGGTTTGCATGTTCATGACCGGGCCAATTTTTACAATTCTGACCACTGTCCCTTTATGAGGTAATAACTCTGAAACGCTTCCATGGATCCCAGTGATTCTGACATTGTTTTCTCGTGACATATTGTACTTCATGGTAGTGGTAAAATTTCATTCAAATAACTTGCGTTTATTTGGAAAAAAAATGGAAATTTGGCGAAAATTTTGAATATTTTGCACTTTTCCAACTTTGAATTTTTAAGCCCTAGGTCAGTTTTAGTATTTAGTGAACCTAGCAAAAAATCCAAGCAAAAAGCAAGTGTGGAATTGCACTTTTTTTGCAATTTCACTGCACTTGGAATTTTTTTCCCATTTTTGAGTACACGACATGCTAAAACCAATGATGTCATTCAAAAGTACAACTTGTCTCGCAAAAAAATAAGCCCTCACATGGCCATATTGATGGAAAAATAAAAAAAAGTTATGGCTCTGGAAAGAAGGGGAGCGAAAAACGAAAACGAAAAATCGAAAAAAGCTCCGGTCATGAAGGTGTTAAAGCAATGCCGTGGCAACCAAAAAACTCAATTCTGATGTTTTGACTTTTTCTCACTACGCCGTTCAGTGATCAGGCTAATCCTTTTTTTTATTGATAGATCGGGTGATTCTGAACGTGGCGATACCAAATATGTGTATGTTTGATTTTATTTTTATTGTTTTATTTTGAATGGGGCAAAAGGGGAGTGATTTGAACTTTTATATTATTTTATTTTTTTTTATATTTGTTTAAACACTTTTTTTACTTTTGGCATGCTTCAATAAACTCCATGAGAAACTAGAAGCTGCCACAACCCGATCAACTCTGCTACATTGAGGTGATGATCAGATCGCCTCTATGTAGCAGATTTACTCACATGCTATGAGCGCCGAACACTGGGTGTCTCTTACAGCAAACCACACTGACAACAACAGAGGTATCCAGGAGACCTCTGGTTTTCATGTCAACACACCAGCGACCCGCAATCACGTGGCGCGGATCACCGGTGGGCGTATTTCCGGCGCAATTGCCAGAAGCGCTTGCTAATTGCCTCTGTCAGAGTTTGACAGCGGCATTTAATGGGTTAGCCGCTGGTGGATCGCAACTCCACCCGCAGCTATTTCGGGCACATGTCAGCTGTTCAAAACAGCTGACATGTCCTGAGAAACTTGTGGACTCATTCCTGGAGCCCACATCAAAGGGAAGGAGTCTGATATGGGCGTAATATTACGCCCGATGTCGGAAAGAGCTTAAAAAAGAAAAACTGAAATATCACGTGGTCATAAGTGTTCAGATCATTTGCTCAGACACTCATATTTAAATCACATGCTGTCCATTTCATTGTGATCCTCCTTGAAATGGTTCTACTCCTTCATTAGGGTCTAGCTATGCTAAATTAAACTGATAGGACTTGATTAGTAAAGGCACACACCAGTCTATACAAGACCTCACAGCTCACAGTGCATGTCAGGCCAAATGAGAATCATGAGGTCAAGGGAACTGGCCAAAGAGTTCAGAGACAGAATTTTGGCAAATCACAGATCTGGCCAAGGTTGCAAAAGGATTTCTGCAGCATTTGAGGTTCCTAAGAGCACACTGGCCTCCATAATCCATAAATAAGATTCTCTGGTCTGATGAGATGAAGATAGAACTTTTTTGGTGATAATTCTAAGTGGTATGTGTGGGGAAAACCAAGCACTGCTCATCACTTGCTCAATACAATTACAACAGTGAAACATGGTGGTGGCAGCATCATGCTATGGGGGTGTTTTTCAGCTTCAGGGACATGACGACTAGTTTCAACTGAAGGAAACATGAATGTGGTCAAGTACAGAAATATCCTGGATGAAAATATTTTCCAGAGTGCTCTGGACTTCAGATTTGGCCAAAGGTTCATCTTCAAACAAGACAATGACCCTAAACACACAGCTAAAATAACAAAGAAGTGGCTTCTGAACAACTCTGTGACCATTCTTGACTGGCCCAGCCAGAGCCCTGACCTAAACCCAATTAAGCATCTCTGGAGAGACCTGTAAATGGCTGTCCACCAACGTTCACCATCCTACCTGATAGAACTGGAGAGGATCTACAAGGAAGAATGGCAGAGGATCCAAAAAATCCAGGTGTGAAAAATTTGATGCATCATTCCCAGGAAGACCCATGGCTGTACTAGCTCAAAGAGTGCTTCTACTCAATACTGAGCAAAGGGTCTGAATAATTTAGATGCTGGAAGGACACAGGATCCTATCTAGCTGAACTAGGTGACAAAAAATGCCTAGTTAACTATCTGACTACTTGCAGCCTCAGCAGGAGCAGCCTCTCTGCGCTGTTACACTGACAAAATGGCACAAAAATTACATGTTTGCTTTTTATATGGAGGGGGAAATGTGACAGTGATAAAAGTCCTTGTGTCTGAATGTTGTGGATGATTTCTGCGGCTTGATTGGCTGCCGGAATCTCCACACATTAAGTTAATTGCAAAAAAATTTAAAAATACAGTCCGTCATTACTCTTACCTCTCCCCAACCCCTCCCCTCATCAAACACATCTCTCCCTCTCATCATAAAGCACCACTATCCTAGCCAAAGCCCTAACAATAGCATTAGTGGAAGCTTGATGATTTACTGATCTTTGGATGAATTTGATCAATTTTGATTAAAAATGCTCAGAAATCCGAACACAAGTCCGAATGTGCAATGTTCATGCATTTGAGATTGGAGAAAGTTTTACGTATAATTTTGCTCATCTCTAGTCCTGGGTTCAAATCTCACCAAGAACAACATCTGCAAGGAATTAGCCTTTTCTTGACATGTTTATGTGGATTTCCCCTGGGTACTCAGGTGTCTTCCTACACTCCAAAAACATACTGATAGTAAATCTAGATCATGAGCCCCAATAACTATAGTGATAATAACATATGTAAAGCACTACGTAAGCATTGTGCAATATGTTGGCGCTATATAACAGTAAAAATAAATAATAGGGAGAATTTAGGGCATTTTAAAGTAAAGCAAGTGCTTAGGGATTAAAAATAGATATTCATCAAAGACACTTTATGTATCAGAAAACTTCTTTAACATGTCTATCAGTCCTGTGATTTCCATAATTCCATGACTATTCCTTCTTGGAGTTGCAAAACTATGATGAGAAGTATAATACCTTCTAGCATTGTGTCTGGAATCCAAGACTAGTCATATGGGAGAACAACTAAAGTGAATGGAACAAACTTCAGCATTGTTCAATCAGAATGTGTGTCCTCACTGCAGATTTATACTTTGATGCAACTTGATATAACGTTTACATGAACTCATGCTACCATTATACATCATATGTAAGTGCCAATATAAAGACACATATGAAAGAAAGCACATGTTCATTGAGTTTAGTTTGGAAACATTTGCTTGTTCGCACCAAAATGATCACCACTTCACAGAGGAAAATTAACAGATTTTTATTTTATTTTATGGCATGTAAGGGGAAGCTTGAAGAGTGAAAATCAATATTTTAGTCCTCTGGAATTTTAACCCCTTCACCCCAAGGGTGGTTTGCACGTTCATGACCGGGCCAATTTTTACAATTCTGACCACTGTACCTTTATGAGGTCATAACTCTGGAACGCTTCCATGGATCCCGGTGATTCTGACATTGTTTTCTCGTGACATATTGTACTTCATGACAGTGGTAAAATTTCATTCAAATAACTTGCGTTTATTTGTGAGAAAAACGGAAATTTGGCGAAAATTTTGAAAATTTCGCAATTTTCCAAATTTGAATTTTTATGCCCTTAAATCACAGAGATACGGCACACAAAAAACTTGATAACTAACATTTCCCACATGTTTACTTTACATCAGCACAATTTTGGAACCAAAATTTCTTTTTTTGTTAGGAAGTTATAAGGGTTAAAAGTTGACCAGCGATTTCTCATTTTTACAACACCATTTTATTTTTAGGACCACATCACATTTGAGGTCACTTTGAGGGGTCTATGTGATAGAAAATACCCAAAAGTGACACCATTCTAAAAACTGCACCCCTTAAGGTGCTCAAAACCACATTCAAGAAGTTTATTAACCCTTTAGGTGCGTCACAGGAATTTTTTTTGAATATTTAAAAAAAAATGAATATCTAACTTTGTTTCACAAAAAAAATACTTCAGGTTCAATTTTTTTTATTTTACCAAGGGTAACAGGAGAAATTGGACTGCAAAAGTTATTGTGCAATTTGTCCTGAGTACGCTGATACCTGATATGTGGGGGGGAACGACTGTTTCGGCGCATGGCAGAGCTCAGAATGGAAGGAGCGTTGTTTGACTTTTTCAATGCAAAATTGGCTGGAATTCAGATCGGATGCCATGTCACGTTTGGAGAGTCCCTGATGTACCTAAACAGTGGAAACCCCCTACAAGTGACCCCATTTTGGAAACTAGACCCCCCAAGGAACTTATCTAGATATGTGGTGAGAACTTTGAACCCACAAGGGCTTTACAGAAGTTTATAACGTACAGCGGTACAATTAAAAAACCATATTTTTTCCACAAAAATGATCTTTACACCCCAATTTTTATTTTCCCAAGGGTAGCAGGACCCAAAAAGTTATTGTGCAATTTGTCCTGAGTACGCTGATACCCCACATGTGGGGGTAAACCACTATTTGGGCACATGGCAGAGCTCGGAAGGGAAGCAGCGCCATTTGACGTTTTTGGCTGGAATTGAGATCGGACATCATGTCGCGATTGGAAAACCCCTGATGTACCAAAACAGTGGAAACCCCCCACAAATGACATCATTTTGGAAATTAGACCCCCTAAGGAACTTATCTAGATGTGTGGTGAGAACTTTGAACCCCCAAGGGCTTCACAGAAGTTTATAACATAAAGCCATACAATTAAAAAAAATCATATTTTTTCCACAAAAATGATCTTTTCACCCTCAATTCTTATTTTTCCAAGGGTAACAGGACCTAAAAGTTATTGTGCTATTTGTCCTGAGTACACTGATACCCCAAATGTGGGGGTAAACCACTATTTGGGCGCATGGCAGAGCTCGGAAGGGAAGCAGCGCCATTTGACGTTTTTGGCTGGAATTGAGATCGGACACCATGTCGCGATTGGAAAACCCCTGATGTACCTAAACAGTGGAAACCCCCCACAAATGACACCATTTTGTAAACTAGACCCCCCAAGGAACTTATCTAGATGTGTGGTGAGCACTTTTAACCCCCCAGTGCTTCACAGAAGTTTATAACGCCCGGGCGTGAAAATAAAAAATTCGTATTTTTTCCACAAACATGATCTTTTAGTCACCATTTTTTTATTTTCCCAAGGGTACCAGGAGAAATTAGACCTCAAAAGTTGTTGTCCAATTTGTCCTGAGTATGCTGATACCCCATATGTGGGAGAAAACTACTGTATGGGCACACGTCGGGGCTCGGAAGGGAAGTAGTGACGTTTTGGAATGCAGACTTTGATGGAATGGTCTGCGGGTGTCATGTTGCCTTTGGAGAGCCCCTAATGTACCTAAACAGTGGAAACCCCCCACAAGTGACCCCATTTTGGAAACGAGACCCTAAGGAACTTATCTAGATGTGTGGTGAGCACTTTGAACCCCTAAGGGCTTCACAGAAGTTTATAATGCCCGGGCATGAAAATAAAAAAATCGTATTTTTTCCACAAACATGATCAATTAGTCCCCAATTTTTTCATTTTCCCAAGGGTACCAGGATAAATTGGACCCCAAATGTTGTTGTCCAATTTGTCATGAGTACGCTGACACCCCATATGTGGGAGAAAACTACTGTATGGACACACGTCAGGGCTCGGAAGGGAAGTAGTGATGTTTTGGAATGCAGACTTTGATGGAATGGTCTGCGGGTGTCATGTTGCCTTTGGAGAGCCCCGATGTACCTAAACTATTGAAACTCCCCACAAGTGACCCCATTTTGGACACTAGGCCCCCCACAGAACTTATTTAGATGTGTGGTGAGCACTTTGAACCCCCAAGTGCTTCACAGAAGTTTATAACGCTCGGACGTGAAAATAAAAAAATCATTTTTTTCCACAAAAATGATATTTTTGCCCCCAATTTTTTATTTTCCTAAGGGTAACAGGAGAAATTGGACCCCAAAAATTGTTTTGCAATTTGACCTGAGTAGGCTGATACCCTACATGTGGGGGTAAAACACTTGGGCGCATGGCAGAGCTTGGAAGGGAAGGAGCACCATTTGACTTTTTCAACTCAGAATTGGCTGGAATTGAGATCAGACGCCATGTTGCATTTGGAGAGCCCCTGATGTGCCCAAACAGTGGAAACCCCCAATTCTAAGTCCAACCCGAACCCCAACACACCCCTAACCCTAATCTCAGCCCTAACCCTAACCCTAGCCCTAACCCTAACCCGCTTTTTATTCCGATTTTTGGGACGCAGAATGAACAAAAACCAGCGTTTCATGAATTTCTATTGGGGGGGTGCTTTTACACCGTTCCGCGTGCGATAAAATTGATAAAGCGGTTTTATTCTTCGGGTCAGTACGCTTTCAGAGATACTTTATTTAGGTCTTTTTTTATGTTTTGTCGGTTTTATGCAATGAAAACTATTTTATATAAAAAATAATTATTTTTGCATCGCTTTATTCTGCGAGCTATAACTTTTTTATTTTTTCGCTAATAATGCTGTGTGGCAGCTCGTTTTTTGTGGGACAAGATGACATTTTCAGCGGTACCATGGATATTTATATGCGTCTTTTTGATCGCGCGTTATTACACTTTTTGTTTGGCGGTGTGATAATAAATCATTATTTTTTGCTTCGTTTTATATTTTTATTTTTTAAGGGGTTCGCTAAAGGGGTTAACTAATGGGACAGTTTTATAGGGCGGGTCGTTACGAACGCGGTGATACCTAATATGTGTACTTTTATTGTTTTTTTTTTTATTTCTAAAAAATGGATTTATTTGGGGGAATATTTTTTTTTTTCTAATTTATTTGGCGATTTTTTAAAATTTATTTTAACACATTTTTTTTTTTTTTTTACTTTATTAAATAGTCCCAGGTGGGACATCACTGTCCTGTGACAGATCAGCGATCTGTCACAGCGATCTGTCACATCACAGATCACTGTGACAGATCAGCGATCTGTCACAGGCACTGCAGAAGGCTTCCTCATGCCTGCGCTTTGCAGGCACTGAGGAAGCCAGCTTCCTGCAGGCCCCCGAAGGCCCCCGTCGCCATCTTGGATTCGGGGGCCTGCAGGAAAGGAGCCCCCCGCAGCAGCGCTGCACATTGCGCTGCCGTGGGGGGGCTCAGGGAAGCACGGAGGGAGCCCCCTCCCTGCCGATGCTTCCCTTTAACCCCTGGTAGACCGCGATCATGTTTGATCACGGTGTGCAAGGGGTTAACATGTCGGGGGCGGTCCGTGACCGCCCCTGACACATTGTGCCGGGTGTCAGCTGTGATAATCAGCTGACAGCCGGCCGCGATCAGCGGCGCTCACCACGTGGGCGCCGCTGATTGCGGTAGACGTACTACCCCGTCCATGGGCATAGGGGCCCGGGTCCCATGGACAGGATAGTACGTCTGATGTCAGGAAGGGGTTAGAAAAGAGCACTCAGCGCCTAAAAAGTGTACATGTACACATTTGTCTATTACCACAATTCAGATTCCAGCTTTAATATACTTTGCTGAAATAAGCAGAGTGAACATATGGTAATCTAAATAGTTAATTATGATTTTTTGCTTTAGAAAGCTTAGACACATTTTTATTAGATTTAATATATAAAGGCCCCGTCACAATAAGCGATATCGCTAGCAATATCGCTATAACGTCACTGGTTTTGTGACGCAACAGCGATATTGCTAGCGATATCGCTATGTGTGATACTTACCTCCGACCGGCTCCCCCGCTGATTATCGCTGATCGCGCGAGAACGGCCTGGGCCGTTTATCGTCGTCAGCTTCCTGCTGGGCATGATGTACATTGTAGGGTAACTTGTACTGTAAGCTGTATCACCTGCTATGAATGCTTTGCAGCCTACGCTGTGTCACAATGCAGCGTATGTTTGGATTTAACCATTCAGTGTGAAAAAATTCGGGCCAATCAGGGATGAGTTTCTTCTCCACAGTGGGCAGTACCATTGTTTTGTAGCAATTACTCTACCAAGATTCAAGACATATGTGATGTATAACGTAACTCAGAATAGCTTTACAGTCATCAACCATTATTATGTAAGCCCATTGCTAGTCTCTGAACAAGCTTCTTTTACCAACCATCAATAATGAGCTAATGTGATCAGATAAGGTGCTATCCGCGCATGCTCGTGTGCTGATCGAGTGTCTTTGGCGTGCTTGAAAAATATGTTCAAGTCCCTGTGGCTGTATGTCTCGCGACTGTTCGACAGCAGGGATTGCCTAACAAACAGGCAAATTTGCTAATCATTAACCACATCTATTCCTCATTAAAATTGATATAATTGGTATACATAAATCTACAATATATCACATGACATAAATATTAATTTTATTTTGTTTTATTTTGAATGTAATTGATTGTAAACAGCAGAATTATAAAAAAAATCCATGAAATAATTTAAGAATTAAAGATGTCCTGCTGTCCATGAAGGCTAGAAAGAATGAATCTGTTTCACAAATTACATGTCTGTGTTTAAGCCAACCGCAACACAGACATATTCCTTTGCTTTGAAATAATGTATCATTATATCATAAAATATAACCTACATGAGCAATGTGATACATTTGAACTATCCTGTCCGCTAAATATTTAGGTACTAAAGCCACAAGGTTCATTTACTGGCTGCACTATAACTAATATAAAAATAACCCTGACACAGCATGACTCCTTTGTTGGGAAGTTATAACGTTCATTAATATCTGTTGGGTCTTTTAAGAATGCCTGAAACATTTCAGATGTTTCATGGCAATTATATTCAGTGATTGACCTAGGCTTCATGGCAAGTAGAATCACTTTTTATGTGACAATGTTACAGATTGCCTTTGAATACTTTAAATACCAACTTTAATTCTTTCTCACGTTGATGAAGCACACATTCACAAGTTGTGAGGCATCCTGAGATTCATCTGCTGCTTCTTGTTCACCTGCACATTTTTCAATTGAAGTTAATGTTCATCTGGCAGTCCTAATGAGTAATTCTTTCTGCTTTCATCTAGTCAGTTGGGTTACATTTTAACATAGATAAGATCGGTTTGAAATATTATGCATAAAAATGTCATACTGCTGGCTGGATTTATCATGCAGGTTTCCTTAAATTTTTGTTGAATTTACTCAATTTTCATAACTTTTGAAAATCAGTGGCACTGGGTTGAATACCATTTGCAGATTTTTTAATGATTTACTTCTGTTCTACAAGCAACTACTATTTTATTACCTTTTCTATAAAAGAAAACTCATATGTTTTATATTTTTTTACAATTTTTTTTCATTTGTAAAATTGCTATAATTGCCATTTGTTTTGTAGAAGTGTTTCTTACATGACATTTTTAATTCAGACACTTTTCCATTTGTTGCGTGCATTCTTTAAGGATACACCAAGAGTTTCACTTAAAAAATGCCACTAACCCAGTTCAAACACCAACACCCCACCCCCCAAAAAAACTTTTAATTTTTATGTGGTTTCCATGTCCCTATTGACATAAAGCTAATATACTGTATGTCTTTATGGTGTAAATATAAAAAAAAGAAAAAAAAAAAACCTCGAGAGCACAATGAAAAATTTCGTATTTTTGCAAAAAATACTTTGTGTGATAATGGCATGAAAAGGATTTCTAGCTATATTTTAAAATTTGCCAGAATAATAATTTTTTTTGCTTTGATTAGATGACGCTGCATTTGAAAAAAGGAAAAAGGTTAGAGTAAATTCATATCAATTGTTACCTTTAGGGTATGTGCACATGCGGATTCGTGTGCGGATCCGCAGCGGATTTGGTCCTGCAGATCCGCCCGAGAATACAGTACAATGTTATCCTATGGGGAAAAAAAACACTGTGCACATGCTGTGGAAAATTCCATGCGGAAACGCAGCGTTTTATTTTCTGCAGCATATCAATTCTTTGTGCGGATTCCACAGTGTTTTTACACCCATTCCATTAAAGGAATCTGCAGGTGTAAAAACGCAGGGCAAATCCACACAAAATCCGCTATAAATCTACAGGAAATCTGCAGTAAATCCGCAGGTAAAACGCAGGTCTTTTTACCTGCGGATTCTGCAGATTCCGCGCGGAAAAATCCGCACACGAATCCACAGTGTGTGCACATAACATTAATGTTTTCCTTGCCAAAGTTGAATCTTATATGTTCATATGTGGGACTTCAATAACCAAAATCGTCTGTGATATATCTTGCTTACTATTGAGCATATCTCAGCCTGGACTGCAGCAACAGAAGTATTCCGAGAGCTAATTTTGAAGCTAGCATTCTTAATTTGAAAAAAAGAGACCAGTATTGTCATGCAAGTTGCAATATAGCCTCAGATATCAGGGGTTAAAATGAAGGATGCAACTTTGTGCAGCTCACATTTCTGACTCTCAGTTTAAGGGGAAAGTCATATATATATATATATATATATATATATATATATATATACTAGCTGAAGAGCCCGGCGTTGCCTGGGCAGAGTAACCAACTGTGGTTAGTTATAACAAATTATAATGATTATATTGCACATAAAACCATTTCACATCATATATTCAACACTACAGATTTGCAATACAGATTAACTAAACGATTATCCAAGTATCCTCTCCTGTGTGATACTGACTTCTGAGCTGTGTATCTAATCCTATCATGTGTGTTGCTGACTGCTGAGCTGTGTATCTAATCCTATCCTGTGTGATGCTGACTGCTCAGCAGTGTATCTAATCCTCTCCTGTGTGATACTGACTGCTGAGCTGTGTATCTAATCCTCTCCTGTGTGATACTGACTGCTGAGCTGTGTATCTAATCCTAGCCTGTGTGATACTGGGTTCCCCCTGCAGTCTGTGTCAGAGGGTGGTCTGTGTTGGCACGATAATAAATTGTGTTATTTCATTATTTCCAGCTTTACAGAAGGATGATAACACCATAGAAATGATAAGCATAATAGGCCTCAGTTACCACAACTGTCTACAAAGAAAACTGTTGCTGATAGCAACCAATCACAGCTCATTTTTCATCTTTTAAACAGTTCTGGGACAGTGTGGTGAGTTTTGAGTGGCGACTTTTATGTGGCGAGGTTGGTGTATGTGTGGTGAAATGTGTGCTGAGGGTGGTATATGTGTTGAAGCACGTGTTAGTGTGTGGCGCACTTTGTGTGTGTGTTCATATCCCCGTGTGTGGTGAGTATCCCATGTCAGGGCCCCACCTTAGCAACTGTATGGTTTATACTCTTTGGCACCATCGCTCTCATTCTTTAAGTCCCCCTTGCCTTGTTCACATCTGGCAGCTGTCAATTTGCCTCCAACACTTTTCCTTTCACTTTTTCCCCATTATGTAGATAGGGGCAAAATTGTTTTGTGAATTGGAGAGCGCGGGGTTAAAATTTCACCTCACAACATAGCCTTTGACGCTCTTGGGGTCCAGATGTGTGACTGTGCAAAATTTTGTGGCTGTAGCTACGACGGTGCAGATGCCAATACATACACTTTGTCCCCATTATGTAGATAGGGGTAAAATTGTTTAGTGAATTGGAATGCGCGTAGTTAAAATTTCACCTCACAACATAGCCTATGACACTCTTGGGGTCCAGACATGTGACTGTGCAAAATTTTGTGGCTGTAGCTACGACGGTGCAGATGCCAATATTTACACTTTTTCCCCATTTTGTAGATATCGGCAAAATTGTTTGTTGAATTGGAATGCGCAGGGTTAAAATTTTGCCTCACAACATAGCCTATGACGCTCTCGGGGTCCAGACGTGTGACTGTGCCAAATTTTGTGGCTGTAGCTGCGACGGTGCGGATGCCAATCCTGGACATACACACATACACACACACACACATACACACATACATACACACCCACATTGAGCTTTATATATTATATATATATATATACATACACACATACACATATGCATGACACTCGTCCGACTTTTCAGTAGCAACATTATATTGATTTTTTTTAACGGTGATGAGTATGAGCCCTCAAAATAAGCTCTAAATTGTCTATTCCACAAGTCAGGCTGAAATACAGAGTTCTAAATCACTCAACACAATCTCTCTTTAGTTACTGTGTAGTAGGAGAGACACTGCAGGGCAGCTAGTCAGCTGCACCAGCAGAGACAGGAGGGAGATTATGTGTGATCTCATTCCATGAGGTCCAAGTCCATGGTTTGTTGGTGGCAGGGTAACACACAAGTTTGCTTCCTCTGTCCCCTACCGCTAACCACGGACAACAGAGAGAGGATCATTATACTTTTCATCTCCTGTCTTCTGCACGTCCATCACCTCTTCCTCTTTGTCATACTCAATTTGTTCCTCGGCTCCTGCACCTTCATTAACAGTTTGGTACAATGAGTCCAACTCGATCGATGTAATCCACCCTCCCGTGGCAACCAACTGTAAGTCGACAGTCCAGAACTTAGAGATAGTGTTATCCATTCTGCAACCTCCTCTTCTTCCTCCTCTTCCTCTGGGACCACCATCTTTTCAAGCAGACTATTCAAAGTGTGCAGATAACCGGACTAGTGATTCTGACGATATCATCTTCAGGACTAACCATCTTAGCAGCAATTTTGAAATTGTGCAAAAAGGTGCAGAAGTCCTTCGTCTGTGCCCACTTCACAAACGTGGTTTCCACCATGTCCATACTGTGTTGGCCCAGGCAAGGAAAAAGGACATTTTGCATCATGGCTCATTGTTGCTGTCAGAGTCGCTGCAACATGTGCAGAGTGGAACTTTGCAAATCAAACAGTTAATCGGTAGGCTAAAGGCCCAGTCACACACAGCGAGATCGTTAGCAAGATCGCTGATTTTGTGACGCCACAGCGATATCGCTGTGTGTGGCATGCATCAGCGACCGGTCTCCCCGCCGGGTATCGTTGATCGTGCAGGATCGTCCTGGGCTGTTTTTTGATCGTTGGTCTCCCGCTGGCCAGCATGCATCGTTGTGTGTGGCAGCGGGAGAGCATCGATCAGCGACGCTGGGAACTGGTATCCAATGTAAACAGCGGGTAACTAAGAGCCGTGCGGCTCTTAGTTACCCGCTGTTCACCTTGGAAACCAGCTTGCTCACTGGTCCTGATCGCTGGTGGGTCTGTCTATGTGACAGCTCACCAGCGATCACCTAACTATGTCCCAGCGATCCCATCCACGTAAGATCGTTGGTGGGACCGCTGGGACATTGATGTATGTAACGGGGCCTTTAAAGACCTCTGTAGCAATCCAGATCGATGACTAGCGGGATGCGATTGTCAGAAGTGAGCATACAGGGAACATGCTTTCTGCAGCAGCGCATCCAGGCCAGGATAGTGGCAGACAAATAGCTGTACCACCAGGTTGATGGCGTGATCCATACAAGGCATGTGTGTGAGGTTGCCCTGGCATTGGACCACCATCAGGTTCCCACTGTTATGGCCTACAGCTTTCCCTTGCTCCAGGTTCAGTGGAAACAGCCTTTACTCTAACTAGGCTCTTATAGACGCCTCTCCATTACTAACTTCTGGGCTTGATTTCACCTGGCAAAACAAAGGTAACATCAACCCCTCCAACTATCACTTCACTTGCCACCACAACAGGGCAATTGGCAAAAGCAAGGCTAAGAGCCAGAATTGACACATATTATAGATGCACCTTTTCTGGGTCAGCTGAGAGCTTATGTTTTTATTCTGGGATGGGGCCAATATCCATGGCCACTTCCTAGCCTTTAAATATCAGCTGCAGCTGTCTGCATAGCCTTCGCTGGTTATTAATTATAGGGGGACCCTAAGTCATTTCTTGGGGGTCTCCCATTTCAATAAACAGTAAAGGCTAAGTATAAGGCTGTGAGCAGATATTACTAGCCTGGAAACCTTCATGAGTATTACCTCTTCCCATGCTATAAACATCAGGCCCCAGTTATCAGTTTTCCCTCTGCTTGTTATGAAAATTATGCCAAAGCCCACGCCATTTTTTCCGAAAAATAATCATGTGTTAATTAATTACATATACAGAAAGCTGTACACGCGCTGCACTAAACTAATTAACATCTATTCTTTCTATCCTATTCTAACCTGTCACGCTGTGATTTTACTGTATGCGGCGGCAGATGAATTGCCGGCTTTTCATCAATCGACATATTATTGATATACTGTATATAGATTGGTGAAAAGTCGGCAATTCATCTGCCGCATACAGTAAAATCACCACGTGACAGGTTAGAATAGTTTAGTGCAGCATGTGTACAGCTTTCTGTATATGTAATTAATTAATACATGATTATTTTTCTATAAATACTGGCATGGCCTCCAGCATAATTTTCATAACAAGCAGAGGGAAAGGCTGGGGCCTGATGTTTATATATAGTTGTGTATATTGGAGAATATTTCCTTAGAAAAATTTGTGTAAATGACATAGAGAATTTCTCTATGTAAAAACTCATGTTAAAATCACATTGCAATCATATAGCAATCACATGGCATTCACATGTCAATTAGATGCTAGGTGTGAAAAATCGGATTGTACTCTCATGAAAATTGCACGGCACTTGAATGACAGTGGTCTTATTTTTCTGGACTGAAATCAGAACGTTTTTTCACTGAGATGGGTATGAGCCCTGAAATATGGAGTCATGGCTGGACCACACTAGTACGGTAGTACAAGCTATTTAGATTCTGAAATGTGGCCTGGTGTACAGCCCACGCTATTAACACAAATAATGTATATTCTGAGATGTGGCCTGGTCTCTGGCCCATAATGTGAGCACAAAGAATTTATATTCTTAAATGTGGCCTGGTCTCTGGCCCACAATATTAGCACAAGCAATTTAGGAAGGTCAATTTCACACAAGATTGTATGTCCCCAAACTAGCTCACTGCATGCAAGAGCAGCCTCCCTGCGCTGTTAGGGTGTGTGCACACTAGGGTGACCGCAAAAAAATCGATGTCGGAATTTTGTCCGTCTGGACCCCACAAAACGATTCCCCTTTCCAGATATTGAGATAGCCAAAATTTGAGCTCGATCAAACGACGTTAACCCGTGCCGCTCGTCGCTCAAAGTTTGAAAAAATCCAAATTGAGGTATTTTAAGATTTAGGTATTTTGCATAGTCTGTTAGACTATAAAGAATGTGACAACAACATTGCAGAAATAGCCCTGACCAAATTTTCGAACCATTTGTGGTATTTGAATGCAGAGTTGGTGGGATTATCGTTTTTTGATCCCACCATTACAGACAATGAAAAGTTGTTATTGGCTAATAAATTGCTCAGTAGCACAGATGAACCATCAGAGCACGCTAGGGTTGTAAATCCAAAAGTTAGGAAAGAAAAATTAAAAGAGGTAGGAAGTAACCGACTTTAACGACCTTCTGACAAAAGATGAAGAACAAAAGCAATATGTCCTGCAAGTTGTAAGCAAATGCCGAGCATTATATTCTGACGTTTCAAAAACTACTTTAACAAAAGCTCTAGAATAGATTAGATAACTATGTAAAATTATCAACTCATGTAGGTTAGCGTGCTCTGATGGTTCATCTGTGCTACTGAGCAATTTATTAGCCATTAACAACTTTTCATTGTCTGTAATGGTGGGATCAAAAAACGATAATCCCACCAACTCTGCATTCAAATACCACAAATGGTTCAAAAATTTGGTCAGGGCTATTTCTGCAATGTTGTTGTCACATTCTTTATAGTCTAATAGACTATGCAAAATACCTAAATCTTAAAATACCTCAATTTGGATTTTTTCAAACTTTGAGCGACGAGCGGCACGGGTTAACGTCGTTTGATCGAGCTCAAATTTTGGCTCTCTCAATATCTGGAAAGGGGAATCGTTTTGTGGGGTCCAGATGAACAAGATTCTGACATTTTTTCCCCCCCATATGAGATCCGGTCACCCTAGTGCACACGCTGCGGATTCTCCTGCAGATCCGCAGCGGTTTTGGTCCTGCGGATCCGCAGCAGTTTTTGCTGCGGTGTACAGTACCAGTATATCCTATGGATATCAAAAACTGCAGTGCAGACGGTGCAAATTTTTCCGTGCGGATTTGCTGCGGTTTCTAAACCGCAGAAAGAATTGACATGTTAATTCTTCCTGCGGATTCCGCTGCGGTTTGCCATCTCCTCCATTGTAGAGATGATAAACCGCAGGGCAAAACCGCAGGCTAATCCGCAGGTAAAACCGCAGGTCTTTTGACCTGCGGATTTTACAAAATCCGCGCAGCCAAATCCGCAGAGCATTCCACAGCGTGTGCACGTACCCTTACACTGACAAAATTGTGCAAAAACAACATGTCCATTTTTATATTAAGAGGGAAATGTGACTTTGGAAACCAATGACAGAAGCCCTTGTGTCTGGACATTGTGGATGGTTTCTGGACCGTGATTGGCTGCCGGAATCTCCACACATTACGTAAATAAAAAAAATACAGTCCACAGCTACTCTGACCTCCCCTCCCCTCATCAAACATGTCCCACCAGCTCATCATACAGCACCACTATCCTAGCCAAAGTCCTAACAAAAGCATTAGAAGAAACTCGATCATTTATTGAACTTGAGATTGGTGGACATTTTCCAAGCAAGTTCGCTCATCTCTAGATATCTCTCTGAATAAATGACAAAATAATTACTAGTCCTTAATTATGGCTATAACTTCTGTTTTTTCCATGTATAAAAACTTCTTATTGTCAAAATATAGTAAATTGGCTTTTACATAGTATTTTCAACTTAACAATTATGCCCAATTCTCATGTCACCTATTAGTTTATAAGGCATGACACGTCAAGAATCCACAGCCAGTGTATACAGATACAATGTATCACTATGCAGAAGTACAATTGCCATTGAATGCTTTTGCACTTTCCCCTTCTTAGTCTCAGTGTTTTCTTTTCTAAACCTTGGACACTCTTGTTTTTTTCCTCGCTACTATTGTCAAGGCACTCTATTTATTTTACTCATTTATATAGCGCCATTAATTCCACAACACCTTACATACACTACTGGCACTGTCCCTGATGGGGCTCACAATCTAAATTCCCTAGCAGTATGTCTTTGTAATGTGGGAGGAAACCAGAGTACCCGGAGGAAACCCACGCAAATGTGGCGCCCCTGAGGCTCAGTCACCACAGAGTTACTGCACCTTCTCCTAAGGTGTAGTGCCCCACCATCCAGGTAAGTTGGAGGCTCCTGACCATGCTACAACACTCGCACCCCACACAATAAAGTAGTTCAGCAAAACCACATTGCGGCTCCTTGCTTAGAGAGAAGCGGAGCAACTTTGGTGGTTCCTTGCTTGGAACACTAAACATGCTGGGAGGTGGGTGGAGTTGAGAATACACATAAAAGAGCGGGAAGGTTTAAGGATTAGGGGTCAGTCAGTCAGACGGGGAGTCTGAGAGAGGAAGTCACTCGGAGAGGAGTGGGGATCCCTGGAAGAGGGATAGAGGAAGGAGTGCTGCTGCTGCCTCAGTGATCTGAGCCAGCTGACACGGGAAAGGAAAGAAGGAGAAAGACATTGAACCGAAGCCTGAGCTTCCATAGGGAAAGACAAGTACGGAACGTAGGAGTGAAAGGGAACACAGAGGACGTGGGTTAGAGGAAGAACCCTGCCTAGAAGTTCTAAGCGCAAGGCCGGGGCCCGGTCCACGAGGCTGTATGGACACTAAAGGTTCTGCAGCAGACAACGGTGGAGTAGTGGGCTGTAAATGCACTACTCCTATCTAAGGCTTGGGGGCACAACAGCAATTTGGATAGAGAGCCGGGACTCAGGAGTAGAGAGTCCCCGAAGCAGGCTACAGCTGCCTGTCGTACAAGTAGACTTCTTGGGGACATCTGTCAGGATGAACTCCAGTGTAACTCAGTACTAGGAGATCTTCACACTTAACGGCGCTATAGAGGAGACGTTCAGAAAAGGCACATAAGTTGGCGGAGTGTTGGAAGGGAGCATTCCATCTTGCCTGGAGGTTGACTGAGTCCCTGACCCGGAGAACACGGCACAGAAGTGGGCACTACAGACTGTGAGTAAAGCTTTGGAGCTACATGCCCTGGTATCCTCCATTCCTTCCTGCGTCCATCCGCCCAGCACTGCTACATCCTCTGCGCCAAACACTACACTATCTAAGTGTCTCTTCACCTATCCTGCCCTGGGACAACAGCCCTGCCTGGGGAGGGCTATAACATCATTGCTGCACCACACATCTGTCCCGGAGGATCTGTCTGCAGCGTCGGCTTAACACCTCCCTTGCCGAACACCACAGGTGGTGTCATGAACTATTCCATTAACTACATTCCACCATTTCCGTTCCCCGCCATTGCTTGGGTGCCCAGGGCCATGGACGTGGTCACTGCTGCTGTGACACATCCCACTGACACCGGCCTGGTACCGAGTACCCCATGGCCCTGGGAGTGTGACCCACAAACACGGGGAGAACATACAAACTCCTTGCAGATGTTGTCCTTGATGGGAATTGAACCCAGGACCCAAGCGCTGCAATGCTAACCACTGAGCCACCATGCTTCTCATGTTTAGGAACACCAGTATGAATCCATCAACCCTAGAATGCGGATCAGGGGCCTTTTAGGCCCCGATGCTTACTTTTTTCTATTATCTGCAAAATTACTTTAGTCAGAATTTTGAAACTCTAGGCCTCAAGTATGTCATTGGTAATATCCAGTTGTTCATATAATTTTTTTGATAGGCATTTTGGAATAACAATGCTTTTTGGGGGAAAACCACGTCTGTATGGAATGGGGGCCTTTTAGGCCCCTGCTATTTTTATAGTGTACTAAGCAGTGTTTGTCTCAAGTTACTTTATTTGGGGTCAGGGTTGCTGGTGAAGGGGCCATGTGAGGATTTCACATGATTTTGGGAGGGAGTGAGAAGGCCATGACATCATCTCAGGTTCTTTTGAACACAGTAATGAGCTGAGTAGAGAGTAATGAGGACAGTATACACTGTGAGCTAATGGCTGAAGGATCTGTGATTATATGATGTTGGGAGACAATCTGACTCATTTTCAGTCTCTTTGTTTCTATAAGAAGCTTGCAAAGGGTAGAGCTTGTGAGCCACAAAAATCCAGAGAATTGTACACCACCTAATAGAAAGTATAAAAGATAAGAGCTGCTCCAGGGCCAGGAGAAAGAAAACGAAAGCGTTGTTTCATTTGTCCAAGAAATTTAGATAGGAAAACTGAGCGATATTGTACCACTTGTGGGGAAAATGTCTGCAAAGAACAATCTTCAGAAAAGATAACATGTGAAAATAGTTTGGAAGAACAATAAAATTGAAAAGAAAAAGTTAGAAAAGAAATGTAGCTGCAGCTACAGTAGTTTACTCTAGATTTATATACCTTTTTGTGTTTTTGGTATCTTTGTTTGAAATTTGGAAAAAAAAAAGGATAGGGGATAAGGAGCCATTCATACAAGAATAGGGGATAAGGAGCCATGCATACCTGGATGGGAGGGGTTGAGCCATGCATACAAGGAAAGCAATGGGGGAGCCATGCAGACAAGAACGGACAGGGAACCATGCATTCCAGCAAAGGGATGACGGGACAATGCATGCCCAGCTTATACTCGTGTCAATAAGTTTACCCAGTTTTTCGTGGCAAAATTTGGTGCCTCGGCTTATACTTGGGTCAACTTATACTCGAGTATATTTGGTAGATGACATTTTGATTGCTTCTTACAGCATTTGTTACTGCATTGCGGCACCCAAAGAAAATTAAATTTAGATGGTTTGATATTTTTTTTTCTATTTATGGTGTTTATCAAACGGGCTAATTATATTTATACACACATGGTCAAAATTGTTGGTACCCCTCGTTTAATGACAGAAAAACCTACTGTACAATGGTCATATAAAAAACTTGAATCTGACAAAAGTAATAATAAATCAAAGATCTATGAAAATGAGCAAATAAAAGTCAGACATTGTTTTTCAACCATGCTTCCACAGAATTTAAAAAAAAACTCATGAAATAGGCCTGGAGAGAAATAATTGTACCCTGAAAATTATGTGACAAAAGGGACATGCTAAATCGTGGTGTGTCCACTAATTAGCATCACAGGTGTCTACAATCTTGGAATCAGTGAGTGTGCCTGTATAGAGGGCTACAGATACTCACTGTGCTGTTTGGTGACATGGTGTGTATCACACTCAACATGGACCAGAGGACGCGAAGGAAAGAGTTGTCTCAGGAGATTAGAATGAAAATTATAGACAAACAAATGATAAAGGTAAAAGTTATAAGACTATCTCCAAGCAGCTTGTCACTATTATGGGTTTTCCTGTCATTAAACGACTGGTACCTACAATTTTGACCACGTGTGTATGTTGATAGATCAAACTTTTCTGGATGTGATGATAGCAGATACATGTACTTTATCATCTTTTTGTCGATAAAAGGGTTAATTTGAACTTTTATGTTGTTTTTTCTATTCATAGTTTTAAAAACCTCTTTTTTTACTTTTAATGTATTTATTAGTTCACATAGGGGACTTGACCTACTTGTCCTATATACAGCAATACCACAGTATTGTTGCATGTAGTAAAACTCACAGGCTCAATCAGAGGTCTTCAATAGACCCCTGGATGTCATAGCAACCCATCGGCGCTCAGCAATCATGTAATAGTGACCTGACCTCATGTTGGTGGTACAGAGCTTGACAGTGACATTTAACATTTTAACAGTTGTGGGTGCCGCTCTGTTCCACTCATGGTTGTTAGAGGCAGGTCCTGGATGTAGCCATTTTCTGCTGAGTATGAGGCGAACTCATCCCATGACCCCCACTTCATACACCCACTACCGACTTGTATCTTAAGGCTCATTCACACGTCAGTGTTTGGTCAGTATTTTGGATCAGTGTTTTTATGCCAAAGCCAGGAATGGAACGTACCGAGAAAAAAATATTATTGAAAGACTGATGTCTGTTCTATGTTTTGGAGACACTCCTGGTTTTGGCATACAAATACTGATGAAATACTGATCAAAAATACTGATGTGTGAATGAGGACTTACATGTATAGTGGATGTCGGTAAGTGGTTTCACCCCTTTACAATGCTGTTTGCAATTTCATAACCAGGTCAAATTTTACAATTCTTACCACTGTCATTTTATGACGTAAGGACTCTGGCATGCTTGAACGGATCCCATTGATTCTGAGAAGAGCTTTTCATGACATATTGCAACTTATGATAATGGTAACATTATTTGATATGAGTTGTTATTTGTAAAAAAAACTGAAATTTGGCAAAAATTTTGAATACTTTGCAATTTTAAAATTTTATTTTTTATGCCCTTAAATCAGAGTTATGTGACACAAAATAGTTAATAAATAATATTTTCCACATTTTGACTTTACATCAGCATAATTTTGGAAACAGGTTTTTTTTGTCAGGAAGTTATAAGGGTTAAAAGTTGACCAACGATTTCTCATTTTTTTAACAAAACCATTTTTTTAGGGAACATATCACATTTGAAGTGACAAATAGGGGCCTATATGACAGAAAATATCAAAAAAATTACATCATCCTAAAAACTGCACCCCTCACAACTATGTTCAAGAAGTTTGTTAAACATTCAGGTGCTTCATAGGAATTTTTGGAATGTGGCAGAAAAAAAAGAAAAAATGAACATTTAACTTTTTGTCACAAAATTTTACGTTAGACCTAATTTTTAAAAATTTTTTCATGTAAAATGAACAGGAAGGAATGCCCGACAAAATTTATTGTAAAATTTCTCCTGAGCATGTGGATACCCATTATGTGGGGAAAAACAACTGTTTGGGCACACAACAGGGATAAAAAGAGAAGGAGCGCCATTTGACTTTTTGAATGTAAAATTTGCTGGAATAATTAGCTAACACCATGTTGCATTTGGAGAGCCCCTGATTGGTATAAACAGTGGAAACTCCCACAAGTGACACCATTTTAGAAACTAGATTCCCAGGGAACTTATTTGGATGTGTGGTGAACACCTTGCACCCCAAGTTGCATCACAGAAGTTTATAACATTGAGCTGTGAAAATTAAAAAAATATCATTTTCCCCACAAAAAAATTTTTGACCCAAATTTTGCATTTTCACAAGGCTACCAGTAGAAATCACACCATATAATTTGTTGTGTAATTTCTTGTGAGTATGCCAATACTCCATATGTGGAGAAAAACACTGGGCACACATGAGGGCTTGGAAGGGAAGGAGCGCCATTTGACTCTTTGAATGCAAAATTTGCTGGAATAATTAGCGGATGTCATGTCGTGGTTGGAGAGCCCCTGAAATCCCTAAACAGGGTAAACACCCCACAAGTGACACAATTTTGGAAACTAGATCACTCATGGAATTTATCAAGATTTGCTATGAGCACATTGAGCCCCTAGATGCTTCACAGAAGTTTTAACATTAAGACTAGCGATGAGCGAGTATACTCATTGCTCAGGTGGTTTTCCCGAGCATGCTCGGGTGTCCTCTGACTATTTTGGTCTGCTCAAAGATTTAGTTTTCGTCATCTCAGCTGCATGATTTGCGGCTGCTGGACAGCCTGAATACATGTGAGGAATACGTGTTTGTTAGGAAATTCCCACATGTTTTCAGGCTGTCCAGCAGCAGCAAATCATGCAGCTGAAATGACGAAAGCTAAATCTTCAAGTACGCCAAAATACTCGGAGGACACCCGAGCATGCTCAGGAAAACCCAAACAATGAGTATATTCGTTCATCACTAATTATTATGACGTGAAAATAAAAAACACTTTTTCTTACAAAAATAGTTTTTTAAAGGAGGTGTTTTCAATGGTGCTTAGAGTGTATAGTGCAGCGAAAATAGACAAAAAAACACGAATTTGTCAAAATAAGGTAATAAATAGAATAAAAACGATTTTGCGCACAAAATTCCTGATGAAGGAAAGCGTTCTTTCCGAAACGTGTTGGATGTTTCTTGGTCCTTTCTGCAACCCGTATTCTCTTTCAGCCAGCAGTAAGTTCCAGTCACGTGACACCACGTGATTACCCGCGTCACGCCAGGTCCTGCTCCTACCATCGCACACAAGCAAACACGCAGGTACCAACATAGGCATTTTCACAAGGGTGACAGAAGAAACTGCACCATACAATTTGTTGTGTAATTTCTGAGTACACCGATAACCCATACAGTATCTGGGAGATAACTACTGGGCTTGGAAGGGAAGGAGGATTATTTGACTAATAATTAGCGGACTCCATGTCGCATGTGGAGAGCCCCTGATGTGCTTATGTAGTAGAAACCCCCCAGAAATGACACCATTTTGGAAACTAGACTCCTCAGGGAACTTATCTAGATGTTTTGTGGCCACTTTGAACCCCCTAGGTGCTTCACACATAACGTAGAGCTATGATAATAAAAAAGTTAACACAAAAATGTTATTTCATCCACATTTTTATATTTTCACAAAGATAGAAGAAGAAAATGGACCCCAAGATTTGTTGTGAAATTTATCAGTACACAGATTCCCCATATGTGGGGATAAACTACTGTTTGGGCTCACTGCATGGCTCAGAAAAAAATGTTATTTTAGCCCCATTTTTTTATTTTCACAAGGCTAGCATGAGAAAATGGAAAGCAAAATGTGTTGTGAAATTTGTCTTGAGTACGCCGATACCCCATATACCCCATATATAGTCGAAAACTATTTTGAAGCACAGTGCAAAGATCAGAATGGAAGAAGTGCCATATTGGAGTCTTTGCTTGATTGTTTGAGGGTGCCATGTCACCTTGGCTGTTCCCCGAGGTGACAGAATAGCAGAACCCCCATAAGGGACCCCATTTTACAAGCTACACTTCTCAATAAATTCATCTAAGGTGCAGTGATTATATTGACATCACAGGTTTGTCAAAAAATGTTATACCATTGGGCAATGAAGAAAAAATAATTACCTTTTTGCCAACAAAAATTTGTTTTTGCCCCAGATTTTACATTTTCACACTGGGAAATGGGTAAAAATGGCACCAAAATTTGTCCCACAATTTCTGCTGATTGTAGAAACACCCCATATGTGACTGTACAGTACCACTTAGCCATATGGCGAGATTCAAGAGGAATGGAGTGCTATTGACAAAAAGTGCTCTGTTCCTCCCAAGTCTCACTATTTGGCTAAACAGTTTTGATATACAGGAGGCATCTTGGAGAGCAGAGTTTTCTATAATAGTTTGCGAACTCCATATACAGGGTCCCTAAGTGCTAGAAGAGCAGAATCCCCTCTCAAATGACCCCATTTTGGAAATTAAACCACTTTGGGAATTTATATACAGGTGCTGTGAAGAATTTGACTCCATGGATGTTTTTCAGAAAAAAGCAGCAGTGGATGTTGCAGTGTGAAAATTTCAAACTGTCGGTTGTAGTGACCAGTATGTTGAAGTGATCAGTACGCTATAGTGCCCGTATATTGTGCCGAGCTCATGCACCCGTAAATTAGGCAGGCTCTCCTCACTACAGAAATGCCAAACAAATGGACACTAAATATGGTTTAGGCACACAGGGACCGAAAGGGGAGGGGGCATTTGGATTTGGGAGCAGAGAATTTACTGAATTTCTTTTGGGAGGCGAGGGTCATTTAGCTTTACCAGAGGTTTTGAGCTATCAGTCACATGGAAGCCCTGTATTTTTCAGTACAGATGACACACGTGAGTGGGGGCTTTCTTTTTTTGGATTGAGCTGATCCTTTTATTTTCAATAACATTTTGGTTCACATTTGTCTGGCGCTCTACAATGAGCACTGTAACAATTATATGGGTACTACGGAATCTGATTGCATGTGAAAATATGACACTGAGACCAAAGTTGATGCAAATAAGTATATTTAACAAGTGTAACAAAACTAGCAGGCCACTTCCTGCAATAGTAATGAAAACACAGCACAATATGGAATGATGGAAGGAAAGCAAAACTAAAACTTCCTGCAATTGTAACGAAAGCACAGCTCAATATAGAAATGTACAGAGTAACTGAAGAGCGTGGTGTGAACGCTAATATAACCCGTCCAACAGTAATATACTGCAGGTGTGTACAAGACACTAAATGTAGGAGTCCAGCAGAAAGTATTTGAGTAAGCACACTGCATTTAATAAGGCAGTACAGCAATAAATAGAATAAGCACACACACAGCACTGAAGTGTAGAAGTCCAGCAATCATGAAGGTGGGAATGCACTCAGCTCTTAAACATGGAAGTCCAGCTTTAACAAGGCTTTAACAAGAGAAGGCCACTATGTGTACCTTTTGAGCTGTAAGTCCCGCTCAAGTCCCACACAGCAGCCCACACAAACACAGATCTAGAGGAGAAGATGATGTCAGGATTCCTTACAGGTCACAGCAGTTCCAGGAGGTGAATAACTCCAACTAGAAGTCCAGACAGTAATTAAGCACAGCTAGAATCAGGGAGACGCCCAGAGGACTGTGGGCAGCAGAACGAGGAGAGGCAGAGAACCGAGTAACGAGCATCAGCATCAGGGAGTCCACCAGCAGAACAGCAGGAGCTCAGGAGCAAACAGCAGCAAAATACTTGGGCAAAGAGGAGCACACGAC
Organism: Dendrobates tinctorius; assembly: GCF_039654945.1. Taxonomy (NCBI): domain Eukaryota; kingdom Metazoa; phylum Chordata; class Amphibia; order Anura; family Dendrobatidae; genus Dendrobates; species Dendrobates tinctorius. Next base: position 7,214,934 of record NW_027361841.1, on the reverse strand, counting down.
CTGGACTTAAGTAATCAGGATAGAAAGGATATTCCATGGCAGGACGAAATACAAGACTCCATCTTGGATCAGGGCAAACAGGCACAAAGGAAAGTACAGAATCCTTACATTACTCCCACCTCAGAAGCAGCCTCAGGATGATCCAGGACCAGACTTTTCAGGATATTTCTGATGGAATAGTGTAATCTTTTGAGGAACACAGATATTGCTCACCTGCTCCCAAGAGTTTTCCTCAGATGGATATCCTTGCCACTTGCTGAGGTACTGCAGTTGATTCCTGCAGAACCCGAGTCCAGAATCTTCTTCAAAACAAACTGTCTCACGATCCCAGAGATTTTGAACGGGCCGATAAATTTTTGTCCCAGTTTCTGTGATGGAAAGTTCAATCTCAAGTTTTTTGTGGATAGCCACACAATGTAACCTGCCTTGAACATAAGTGCAGGCCTCTGAAACCTGTTGGCAGATCTTTTATATCTCTCCTGTGCAGTAGATATTGATTCCTTTAAGGTTTCCAGATTCTGTCTCATTGCCACCAACCTCTCATGAACTGCAGGCACCGATGCATCAATCAGGGATCTGGGAAGAATACTGGGATGATAATCCAGGTTGACAAAAAAGGGTGTTACCTTAGTAGATGAACTCTGAGAGTTGATGTAACAAAATTCTGCTAGCGGAAGCAACTCCAACCAGTCATCCTGTAAATTGCTGATATAGCATCAAAGATACTAATCCAGAGTCTGCTTAGTCTGCTACGTCTGCCCATTAGCCTAAGAATGATATGCAGAAGACAGACAAATATCAGCACCAAGCGCAGAACAGCTCTCATATTGATTAATAATATTGTGTTGTGCCTTGTGCTGTGCCTTTCCCTCCTTTATTTAGAGGTTTGAGCCCTGTCTATTTTTAAGTATCCATTCATAATTTTAACTTGTTAAAAATAAAATGTATTTTTTATCTCAGACTTGTTGGAATCGCTTCTGGTCTAGTGGCAACTTGGCCACAATAGACAGTTTTTGATATATATTGGTTGAAGTGTATAACAGCCACTAATGTTTTGGACATGTAGGTATTATCATGTATATATATTGCATAGATAGATAAAAGAAAAGCTGGCAATTCATCTGTAGTGTGCAGTACAATCACTGCAGGAGCCGACAGGATAGAAGAGATGGATTACATACAGTAAATACAAATAGAATAGGTATATATACAGATGTCATTGACAAATACAATTAGTACAGTGTGTGTGCACAGCTTGCTGTACATGTCCTGTACATGTCCTTTATGAAGTCAACACGAGCAGCGTGGGAAAATTTCCCACGGCGCTTGTGCCGACATCACATAGGCCCTTCTGTTATGATTGAGTCACCGTAGGAGGCAAAAACAGAAATGCTAGCTAAGTCCTGAAAACCAAAGAAGTTGGCAACTATCAGATTGCAGACCCCTGAACCTATCAACACAACTAGCAGTAGCCGTGGGGGGTTCCTACGATGACCTAGACCCCTCGATCACAGCCGGAGAATTTAAATAGGCCTAAAGAAAGAAAGGGGAAATCTAAACTGCCCCAGAGCAGACCCCAAAGCAATAGGCAGCCCCCCACATATAATGACGGTGAAGCAAGATGAAAACACTTACACAGACAGAAAGACAGGCTGAGCAAAGACGGGGCCCAAAAACTACCTAGATAGGAACGGATAGGAAGGCTGCTGTCTGCAATCTGCCAAAACCCTATCAGAGACAAAAGCCAACAAGCTGATATAAAAATGGCCCTGAAGCAACTAAGCTTCAAAAACTAAATCAGCACTCAGGTACTTTCAGAAGACAGAGCTCAAGGAACACTGCACACTCCAGCAGGGAGTGGCAGAATCCAAAAAGCAAGAAAAACAAAAACAAATCTTAGATGCAAAAAGGCAAAACAGAAAACTTAGCTTTAGGAGAGCAGGAATCAGACTGGAGTCCAAGAGTCCACAGAGAAATCACCCGCAGGGCAGAAAGGGCGTAGGCTGCCTTAAATCCAGTCAGTGACTCCACTCAGCCAATCGTCTTCATTAGTCCCAGGTGCCTGATAATCAGGCTCACTACCTTCCTTCACCAGAATAGGGAGTTCACCAGGCCTCAGTGACGGAGGGGAAAATGAACTCACAACAGTACCACCCCTTGAGGAGGGGTCACCGAACCCTCAACAACGCTACCAGGGCGATCAGGGTGAGCCCGATGAAAGGCACGCACCAATCTTTTGGCATGAATATCAGAGGCAGAGACCCAGGAATTATCCTCCTGACCATAACCCTTCCACTTAACCAAATACTGGAGTCTCCGTCTAGCCAGACGGGAATCCAGAATTTTCTCTACCTCATATTCCAAGTTACCTTCAACCAATACAGGGTCCGGAGGCAGGCACAACTGGCTCAACAAACCTCTTCAACAAGGACTTATGGAACACATTATGGATCTTAAATGTGACAGGAAGAGCCAAACGAAAAGAGACCGGATTAATAATCTCCAAAATTTTGTAAGGTCCAATAAATCTAGGCTTAAACTTAGGAGAAGCCACCTTCATAGCAATATTTTTTGATGATAACCACACCATATCACCAATCTTAAACTGGGGACCAATGGTCCTATGTCGATTGGAAAACTGCTGGGCCTTTTCCTGGGAGAGAGATAACTTATCCACCACTTGGTCCCAGATCTGGTGCATTCTCTCCACCACAGTGTCAACACCTGGGCAGGCAGAAGGCTCCACCTGCCCTGAAGAAAATCGAGGGTGAAAACCAAAGTTACAAAAAAAAGGTGACATCAAAGTGGCAGAACTAGCTCTATTATTTAAAGCAAATTCGGCCAAGGGCAAAAATGAAAACCCAATCATCCTGATCTGCGGAAATAAAACATCTCAAATACGACTCCAAGGTCTGGTTTGTTCTCTCTGTCTGCCCATTGGTCTGAGGGTGAAAAGCAGAGGAGAAGGACAACTGAATTCCCAGCTTGGAACAGAAAGTCCTCCAAAATTTAGACACAAATTGAACTCCTCTGTCAGATACAATGTTCTCAGGAATCCCGTGCAAGCGAACCACCTGTTGCAAAAACAGAGGCACCAACTCAGAGGAAGATGGCAACTTAGGGAGTGGTACAAGATGAACCATCTTAGAGAACCTATCACAAATCACCCAAATAACAGTCATTCTTTGAGAAACCGGCATATCAGAGATGAAATCCATTGAAATATGGGTCCATGGCCTCCTGGGGACCGGCAAACGCATCAACAACCCACTAGAGCGAGAACAAGATTTAGACCGGGAGCAAGTCCCACAGGACTGCACAAAATTCCTGACATCATGAGACAAGGTGGGCCACCAAAAAGAGCGACTCACCAGATCTCTAGTATCAAAAATACCTGGATGACCGGCCAATGCAGAGCAATGAACTTCAGACATCACTCTCTTCTTCCACTGGTCAGGAACATACAACTTTCCACTGGGACAACGCTCAGGTTTGTCCTCCTGGAACTCTTGCAGAGCAAGTCTCAAATCGGGCGAGATGGCAGAAAGAACTACCCCTTCACCTAAGATGGTGGCAGGCTTGGTCACCACAGGAGAATCAGCAAAGAAACTCCTAGAGAGGGCGTCTGCCTTGACATTCTTAGTTCCAGGAAGGAAAGAGACCACAAAATCAAAATGTGTAAAAAACAAGGCCCACCTAGCCTGTCTAGGGTTCAAGCGTTTAGCCGACTCTAGGTAAATCAAATTTTTGTGGTCAGTGAGGACCACAACTTGATGTTTGGCTCCCTCCAACCAATGTCTCCACTCCTCAAATGCCCATTTCATGGCCAACAGTTCCCGATTCCCCACATCATAGTTACGTTCAGATGAAGAGAACTTACGGGAAAAGAAAGCACAGGGATTAATTTTAGATGTTACCGGATCCTTTTGGGACAACACCGCTCCTGCACCAATCTCAGAAGCATCCACCTCTACCTGGAACGGGAGTGAGACATCAGGTTGCTGCAGAACCGGGGCGGAGGTAAATCTACGCTTCAGCTCCTGAAAGGAAGCAACCGCCTCCGGAGACCAATTCAACACATCCGCACCCTTCCTGGTCAGGTCAGTCAATGGTTTGGCAATACTAGAAAATTTTGCTATAAATTTCCGATAAAAATTAGCAAAACCCAAAAACTTCTGGAGGGCCTTCAAAGAAGTGGGCTGAACCCAATCATAAATGGCCTGTACCTTGGCCGGGTCCATTTCAATAGTTGACGGAGACAAAATAAATCCCAAAAAAGAAATTCTCTGTACTCCAAAAAGGCATTTTGATCCTTTGACATACAGAGAATTCTCTCTCAAGATCCGGAACACAGTCGGAATATGTTCCACATGAGAATCCCAATCCTTGGAGAAGATCAAAATATCTTCCAGATAGATAATGAAAAATTTATCGACAAAGTCTCGGAAAATATTGTTCATGAAGCACTGGAAGACAGAAGGGGCATTAGTGAGCCCAAAAGGCATCACCAGGTACTCAAAATGTCCCTCCGGAGTATTAAACGCCGTCTTCCATTCATCCCCCTGCTTAATGCGGAGAAGATTATACGCCCCCATGAGGTCAAGCTTGGTAAACCAGCAAGCACCTCTGACTCTAGAGAATAGATCTTGAAATCAGGGGTAACGGATACTGATATTTAATAGTAATTTTATTGAGGGCACGATAATCAATACAAGGCCTTAAAGAACCATCCTTCTTGGCCACAAAAAAAAACCGGCACCTAAGGGTGAAGAGGATGTCTAATATGACCCTTCTCCAATGCCTCCTTAATATAGGACCGCATAGCCTCGTGCTCGGGTACAGATAAATTGAAGAGCCGACCCTTAGGAAATTTACACCCCGGGTTTAGTTCAATTGCACAGTCATAACTCCTATGAGGAGGCAAGGACGCAGACTCGTTCTCATTAAATATATCATAGTAGTCCGCCAAATAGTCAGGAACCTCATGCGACTGAGGAGAGGTGGAAAAAACCGGAGCCTCACTAAAGGTACACCGGCAACCCCAACTCACCACAGACACAGACTTCCAATCCAAAACTGGATTATGAATCTGCAACCAGGGAAACCCCAGAACAGCGGCATCATGCAGACCATGCAACACCAAAAATCTGCAATTTTCTTTGTGGTCTGGGGCGACCCGCATGACCAACTGGGTCCAAAACTGAGGTTTATTTTTAGCCAGAGGGGTAGCATCAATCCCCCTCAAAGGGATAGGCGTCTGCAGAGGTGTCAACGGAAATCCACAACGTTTAGCAAAATCCAAGTCCATTAGATTTAGCGCTGCTCCCGAATCCACAAAAGCCTTGGCGGAAAATGTGGACAGGGAACAGATCAGAGTAATCGCCAAAAGAAACTTAGGCTGAACCCCACCAACAGAAAACGTGTGTGCAAAGAGTTTCTCACGTTTAGGACAAACAGAAATAACATGTGAGTCATCTCCACAGAAAAAACACAGCTTATTACGCCTTCTGAATTCCTGACGTTGCGCCTTAGACAAAACTCTATCACATTGCATAGGTTCAGACGTCTGTTCAACCGGTGGCAACACCTCTCGTGTAATCCTGTGTTCACGTAAACGCCGATCAACCTGAATGGCTAAAGACATAGAATCGTCCAGACCAGAGGGAGCAGGAAATCCCACCATAGTATCTTTTACGGCTTCTGACAAACCCTTCCGAAAGAGAGCAGCCAAGGCACTATCATTCCAGGTAGTAAGGACCGCCCACTTTCGGAACTTTTGACAGTACAACTCTGCAGATTCTCGACCCTGGTTCAATGCTAACAGGGTCTTTTCAGCCTGATCAATAGCATTAGGTTCGTCGTACAGCAACCCCAAGGCTTGAAAAAATGCGTTCACATTAGTCAGAATAGGGTCATCTGGTTTCAAAGAAGACGCCCAATCCTGGGGATCGCCGCGCAGTAAAGAGATGACATTTTTAACCTGCTGCATGGGGCTCCCTGACGAGTTAGGCTTCAAAGCAAAAAATAATTTACAATTATTTTTGAAACTCAAAAATTTAGATCGATCCCCAAAAAATACATCAGGTGTGGGGATCTTTGGTTCAACAGCATGTGAACGAGCAAGATAGGCGGAAATTCCTTGCACTTCAGCAGCGAGCTGCTCCACACGATCAGACACTTGCTTTATCTCCATTGAGAGAAAAAAAAAATTCCCCCTACGGCCTCAGAGATAAAGAGGAAAGAATATACACACTCCTTTTTTTTTTTTTTTTTTTTAAACACAATTCTTTCCTGCTATTGAGTACCCCAGGATCTGCGGTTAGGCGGGTGATTCTGTTATGATTGAGTCACCGTAGGAGGCAAAAACAGAAATGCCAGCTAAGTCCTGAAAACAAGAGAAGTTGGCAACTATCAGATTTCAGACCCCTGAACCTATCAACACAACTAGCAGTAGCCGTGGGGGGTTCCTACGATGACCTAGACCCCTCGATCACAGCTGGAGAGATACATAGGCCTAAAGAAGGAAAGGGGAAATCTAACTGCCCCAGAGCAGACCCCAAAGCAATAGGCAGCCCCCCACATATAATGACGGTGAAGCAAGATGAAAACACTTACACAGACAGAAAGACAGGCTGAGCAAAGACGGGGCACAAAAACTACCTAGATAGGAATGGATAGGAAGGCTGCTGTCTGCAATCTGCCAAAACCCTATCAGAGACAAAAGCCAACAAGCTGATATAAAAATGGCCCTGAAGCAACTAAGCTTCAAAAACTAAATCAGCACTCAGGTACTTTCAGAAGACAGAGCTCAAGGAACACTGCACACTCCAGCAGGGAGTGGCAGAATCCAAAAAGCAAGAAAAACAAAAACAAATCTTAGATGCAAAAAGGCAAAACAGAAAACTTAGCTTTAGGAGAGCAGGAATCAGACTGGAGTCCAAGAGTCCACAGAGAAATCACCCGCAGGGCAGAAAGGGCGTAGGCTGCCTTAAATCCAGTCAGTGACTCCACTCAGCCAATCGACTTCATTAGTCCCAGGTGCCTGATAATCAGGCTCACTACCTTCCTTCACCAGAATAGGGAGTTCACCAGGCCTCAGTGACGGAGGGGAAAATGAACTCACAACACCCTTCTGTATCTCATTGTGGCTGGCCACGATGTTGGAGATTGTATTGCAAGTGGGAGTCTTGCTCTACCTGCTCATGTGGAGCCTGCTGCTGCTGTGATGTATTGCCCACATGTGTGTCTTCCTTACCCACTCCAAGACTGCAGTCTCTGGGTGAAGTCTGCAGCTCCCCTCCTCCCATACAACCAAGCACAGTCACCTCCATTTTTCTCAGCAAGATGGCACCCAGGCCCCCGTGCCTGCCTGATCTTACTGGAGAAAAGTGTCCAGAGGTGTAATGGAGGCGGTTGAAAAAGCTCCCGTCGGTGAAGGAGTCTTTACTCTCCTGGGACCCAGCGTATGAGCGGGGAAGAAAGCCATTACAGGTATTTTAAGCCACAGGAAAGCTAAGCCTGGCAGGAGCTTCTCGATCAAGCGTCCACTCAGCCCTGCATCTGAACATGTCCCCCCCTGTGAGACAAGGACATGCTTATTTTGCGGGACAGGTTGACATTTTTATTGGTACCATAATCAGGCTCATGCCATTTTTTTCATCGCTTTCTATTCTGACTTTTGGGAGTCAGAATAAACAAACACCAATGATTCAGGAATGTTTTTTTTCTTTTTATGCCATTCCGCATATGGTAAAATTGATAAGGCAGCTTTATTCTTCGAGTCTGTACGAATGCAGCAATGCCCCATCTATATCTTTCTTTATGTTTTGACGCTTTTACATGACAAAAACTATTTTATAGAAAAATAATTAATTTTGCATCACTTTATTCTGAGAACTATAACTTTGTTTTTTGTCTGACATAGCTGTCCGGCAGCTGATTTTTTGCAGCACAAGGTGACATTTTCAGCTGTACCATTTTTAATTAGATTTGTCTTTTTGATTGTTTTATTCCACTTTTAGTTTGGCGCTTTGATGATAAATAGTGATGATGGAGTGCCAGAATTTTCATGATTGCTATACTGTACGGGTACTTTGCAAAAATCGTGTGTTCGTTCAGAATAGCAAGTACAATGAAACAGAATGGGAAGAGCCTGGAGAATATGCCTGCATGCATCTCTGGCTCACTTATGGTTTCTGGGAATAAGTTTGTTCCAGTATTACACGACTTTTACAGATACACAAGAACAATATTAGCTCTATGGGCTGAGTCATGGTTGACGCAGGAAGCCACAATCCAAGGGGCCTCCAATCACATATAGTAGTTAGGCTGGAGTTGGAATACCGACCTGGTTTGTCCACTGCAAAATGTGCATAGGGTTTGTAAATATTAGGCCTATGGGCTGAGCCATGGGTGACAAAGGAAGGAAATGGGTTTTTATGGGAAGGGGTTGATGTTAACAGCAGTAGCATGAATCAACATTTTTGGAGAATTTAGGTTGGTTTGCTGTCATCTGGGGGCATTACAAACTGTGGAGATATCCAGTCCTTGATGAATTTAAACAGAGTAAGTCTGTCTGCATTTTCTGTGGAGCAGCGTGTGCGCCTATCAGTGATGATTAACCCAGCAGAAATGAAAACATGCTCTGACATCACAGTAGCAGTTGGGCAGGCCAGCACCTTCAAGTCGCATAAGGAGAGGTCGGGCCAAGTGTTGAGCTTGGACACACAATAATTAAACGGAAGTGAACCATCTGAAAGGACGCCCATATGGTTACTTAAGTACACTTTGACCATGTTCTGCAACTTCTCCTTCCTTGGAATTGTTACAGGCACAGATAGCCCTTGCTTTTGTGCAAGTTTATTGAAAATTGCCCAATTTGTGCACACTTCCCCCCCATCTCCATTGGAGCTGGTGTTCATGTCTCTCCCCATTATCCCTTAGTTTTGAAAACAGCTGCTACCTCTGCCATCAGCATTGTCTGAGGGTGATGTTTTCAGCAACTGATCTACAATGGCCCTTTAGAAGGACAGAAGGAAATTTCTCCTTGTACTGTGGATCAAGAAAGGTGGCCAACTAGTATTGGCCTGGTGCATGCTTGGTAGCAGGCAGTAGGAAATGTTTGGACTACTGCTTTGCATAGGGCATTAAACACCTTTTTAAGTGGACTAATGTGGACAGCAAAAAGCAGGCTGTGACCACAAAAACAGCGTGGAAAATGGCCTGGTGCATGTTTGGTAACAGGCAGTAGGAAATGTTTGGACTACGACATTGCGTAGGGCACTAACTGCTTTTTTCAGTGGAGTAATGTGGACAGCAGACGGCAGGCTGTGACCTTAAATACAGAAGCAAAAATGGCCTGGTGCGTGCTTGGTAGCAGGCAGCAGGAAATGTTTGGATTACTGCTTTGCGTAGGGTACTAACCGCCTTTTTTAGTGGACTAATGTGGAAAGCAGAAGGTAGGCTGCGACCACAAAAAACAGTGGGGAAAATGGCCTTGTGCGTGCTTGGTAGCAGGCAGTAGGAAATATTTGGACTACTGCTTTGCGTAGTGCACTAACCCAAAAACAGCGAGGAAAATAGACCGGTGCTTTAACAAAAAGGCAGCACAAAATGCTAGTACTCTATACACTGGTAAAATATTGCTTTGCCTCTAACGAGAGCTGTTTTAAGATGGACACTGGAAGAACACTTTAACCTCTCCCTACCTAATACACAATCTCTCCCTCCCTATACTCTGACTTTGTTGTGTGTCTTCAGCTCTGTAAAGAGCTATTTTTTGGTGGTATTATGGAACTAATGACCGACTCCTTTAAACTGTCCCTGCTCGAGTATCTTTCTCTCCCTACTCTACACTGACCTAGTTGGCACTGTAGGTAGCCCTGAAAAGGGATTTTGTGTTATCAAGAGACCTAAACACTCTCCTTAGCAGCAGAACGATCTCTCCCTATGCTTGTAGATGTAATGTGCACAAATGGCAGTGGCAGGGCTTAAATAGACCCTATGCTGCTGGGCGGCCAGCCAATCACAGTAATGCCACAGCCAAGATGTCTGTGGCATTACTGTGATTGGTTAAGAAGCTCACCATGTTTAGTGGCTGCAAAGGAGGAGCCAAAACCGCAGGGTGAGACATCCGAATATAGCGAGGCGAGTACACAAATACTCGCAATTAGAGTTGAGCAAAACGGGTCGAAAAATTTCAAAAGTCCCCGACTTTTGGTAAAGTCGGGTTTCATGAAACGAAACCCGACCCTAGGGTGAGGTCGGCCACGAGCTCGGCGACTTTAGCGCCAAAGTCGCGTTTCAAAAGTTTGTTTTCCGCCCTTTTTCAGCCAATCAGGATCCACGGACACTGTGGGCAACGTGATGACATAGGCAGGGGTCACCACCATCTTTGAGAAGGGCATGCAAGTGATTGGCTTGATTTGGGGGGCGTTACAGGGGGTATAAAAGGGCGTGCACGCCGGCCGCCATGTTACTCATGCTGATCTTAGAATAGGGAGAGCTGCTGCTGATGATGATTCTGTAGGGAGAGCGTTAGGCAGGGAAGAAGACACCAAAAACTGCTTCTGCTGCTAGTGATTTTGCCTGTACAACACACCAGTTACTGTGTGTGCAGTGCAAGTGGAGGCTATATTTTGCTGGATCAGCTGTGTTGGTTGTTAGGCTGCCTTATAAGGCTTCCTGATAGCTGCATTTCTGTTTTACCACTGCTCTGCAAACTGCTTTTTTAAAAGCAATCCAAATTTTGTTTTTGTTCTGGTGAGGTACTGAGCGTGCATTTTTTTCACACCATACAGCGGTGTACACAGTACCGTGTAATGGCTGTTATCACGGCCACAGTGAAGCTATCTGTGTGTGACTCTGTAAGGATAAGTCGAGGACCTGTTCCGCTCTTACAGACCTCGACCATCTAGTTTTGTCTGTTTTTCAAACAGTTAAGTATATTTGCTGTTTGATCACAGTCAAAACTATAGAGAGACAGCGTGTGTCAGTCCGTATACTTAAAAAACACGGAGCTTGACAATTTTTACGGACAACGTACAGCGGTGTATGTGCACGCTCCTCTCTCAGTACCGTGTAACGGCTGTTATCACGGCCACAGTGAAGCTATCTGTGTGTGACTCTGTAAGGATAAGTCGAGGACATGTTTCGTTCTTACAGACCTCCACCTTCTAGTTTTGTCTGGTTTTCAAACAGTAAAGTATATTTGCTGTTTGATCACATTCAAAACTATAGAGAGACAGCGTGTGTCAGTCCGTATACTTAAAAAACACGAAGCTTGACAATTTTACGGACACCGGACAGCGGTGTACGTGCACGCTCCTCTCTCAGTATCACGGCCACAGTGAAGCTATCTGTGTGTGACTCTGTAAGGATAAGTCGAGGACTTGTTCCGTTCTTACAGACCTACACTCTAGGGAGATTCCTATTCTGCCCAATTCTATATACACCTTGTAGTTTGTCATACACTAGCCAATTTCTGCTTGTGACATAGCGGTGTGATATTCACTGGGCCTCACACAATCCAACAGTGTCCACAAGTGTGTTCAGAAATTCTACATCTCCCCTGTCCTATAGTGACATTTTTCACACCTGCGACATTGAGCCTGTGACATAGCGGTGTGATATTCACTGGGCTTCACACAATCCAACAGTGTCCACAAGAGTGTTCAGAAATTCTACATCTCCCCTGTCCTATAGTGACATTTTTCACACCTGCGACATTGAGCCTGTGACATAGCGGTGTGATATTCACTGGGCCTCACACAATCCAACAGTGTCCACAAGTGTGTTCAGAAATTCAACATCTCCCCTGTCCTATAGTGACATTTTTCACACCTGCGACATTGAGCCTGTGACATAGCAGTGTGTTATGATTGAGTCACCGTAGGAGGCAAAAACAAAAATGCTAGCTAAGTCCAGAAAACCAGAGAGGTTGGCAGCTATCGGATTGCAGACCCCTGATCCTATCACAACAACTAACAGTAGCCATGGGGGGCTCCTACGATGCCCTAGACCCCTCGATCACAGCCGGAGAATTAAATAGGCCTAAAGAAAGAAAGGGGAAATCTAAACTGCCCCAGAGCAGACCCCAAAGCAATAGGCAGCCCCCAACATATAATGACGGTGAAGCAAGATGAAAACACTAACACAGACAGAAAGATAGACTGAGCAAAGACGGGGCCCAAACTACCTAGATAGGAAAGGACAGGAAGGCTGCTGTTTGCAATCCGTGAAAAACCCTATGAAAATAAGAGCCAACAGACTGACAGTGAAAAAGGCCCTGAAGACGCTAGGCTTCAAAAAAGCTATGTCAGTACTCAGGAATATTCTGAAGACAGAGCAACCGGCAAAAGGAGATTCAGCTCATCCCAGCAGGGAATGGCAGAATCCAGAAAAGCAAGGAAAACAAACACAAAACATAAATGCAAACAGACAAAGCAGAAACTTAGCTTTAGGGAAGCAGGAATCAGACTGGTGTCCTAGAAGTCCACAGAGAAATCACCCGCAGGGCAGAAGGGCGTCGGCAGCCTTATATCCAGTCAGTGACTCCACTCAGCCAGTTATCCTCATTAGACTCGGGTGCCTGATAATCAGGCTCATTACCTTCCTTTACCAGAATAGGGAGTTCACCAGACCTCAGTGACGAAGGGGAAAATGAACTCACAACAGTACCTCCCCCTTGAGGAGGGGTCATCGAACCCTCAACCACGCCACCAGGGCGATCAGGGTGAGCCCGATGAAAGGCACGCACCAATCTTTTGGCATGAATATCAGAAGCAGAGACCCAGGAATTATCCTCCTGACCATAACCCTTCCACTTAACCAAGTACTGAAGTCTCCATCTAGCCAGACGGGAATCCAGTATTTTCTCTACCTCATATTCCATGTTACCTTCAACCAATACAGGGTCTGGAGGTGCCACCCCAGGAACAACTGGTTCAACAAACCTCTTCAACAAGGACTTATGGAACACATTATGGATTTTAAATGTGACAGGAAGAGCCAAACGAAAAGAGACCGGATTAATAATCTCCAAAATCTTGTAAGGTCCAATAAATCTAGGCTTAAACTTAGGAGAAGCCACCTTCATAGCAATATTTTTTGAAGATAACCACACCATATAACCAATCTTAAACTGGGGACCAATGGTCCTATGTCGATTGGAAAACCGCTGGGCCTTTTCCTGGGAGAGTGATAACTTATCCACCACTTGGTCTCAGATCTGGTGCATTCTCTCCACCACAGTGTCAACACCTGGGCAGGCAGAAGGCTCCACCTGCCCTGAAGAAAATCGAGGATGAAACCCAAAGTTACAAAAAAAAGGTGACATGAAAGTGGCAGAACTAGCTCTATTATTTAAAGCAAATTCGGCCAAGGGCAAAAATGAAACCCAATCATCCTGATCAGCGGAAATAAAACATCTCAAATAAGACTCCAAGGTCTGGTTTGTTCTCTCTGTCTGCCCATTGGTCTGAGGGTGAAAAGCAGAGGAGAAGGACAACTGAATTCCCAGCTTGGAACAGAAAGTCCTCCAAAATCTAGACACAAACTGAACTCCTCTGTCAGATACAATGTTCTCAGGAATCCCGTGCAAGCGAACCACCTGTTGTAAAAACAGGGGCACCAGCTCAGAGGAAGATGGCAACTTAGGGAATGGTACAAGATGAACCATCTTAGAGAACCTATCACAAATCACCCAAATAACAGTCATTCTTTGAGAGACCGGCATATCAGAGATGAAATCCATTGAAATATGGGTCCATGGCCTCCTGGGGACCGGCAAAGGCATCAGCAACCCACTAGGGCGAGAACAAGATTTAGACTGGGAGCAAGTCCCACAGGACTGCACAAAATTCCTGACATCATGAGACAAGGTGGGCCACCAAAAAGAGCGACTCACCAGATCTCTAGTACCAAAAATACCTGGATGACCAGCCAATGCAGAGCAATGAACTTCAGACATCACTCTCTTCTTCCACTGGTCAGTAACATACAACTTTCCACTGGGACAACGCTCAGGTTTGTCCTCCTTGAACTCTTGCAGAGCAAGTCTCAAATCGGGCGAGATGGCAGAAAGAACTACCCCTTCGCCTAAGATGGTAGCAGGCTTGGTCACCACGGGAGAATCAGCAAAGAAACTCCTAGAGAGGGCGTCTGCCTTGACATTCTTAGTTCCAGGAAGAAAAGAGACCACAAAATCAAAACGTGTAAAAAACAAGGCCCACCTAGCCTGTCTAGGGTTCAAGCGTTTAGCCGACTCTAGGTAAATCAAATTCTTGTGGTCAGTGAGGACCACAAGTTGATGTTTAGCTCCCTCCAACCAATGTCTCCACTCCTCAAATGCCCATTTCATGGCCAACAGTTCCCAATTCCCCACATCATAGTTACGTTCAGATGGAGAGAACTTTCGGGAAAAGAAAGCACAGGGATTCATTTTAGATGTTACAGGATCCTTTTGGGACAAAACAGCTCCTGCACCAATCTCAGAAACATCCACCTCTACCTGGAACGGGAGTGAGACATCCGGTTGCCGCAAAACCGGGGCGGAGGTAAATCTTCGCTTCAGCTCCAGAAAGGAAGCAACAGCCTCCGGAGACCAATTCAACACATCAGCACCCTTCTTAGTCAGATCAGTCAATGGCTTGGCAATACTAGAAAATTTTGCTATAAATTTCCAATAAAAATTAGCAAACCCCAAAAACTTCTGGAGGGCCTTCAAAGAAGTGGGCTGAACCAAATTATAAATGGCCTGTACCTTGGCCGGGTCCATTTCAATAGTTGACGGAGACAAAATAAATCCCAAAAATGAAATCCTCTGTACTCCAAAAAGGCATTTCGATCCTTTGACATACAGGGAATTCTCCCTCAAGATCCGGAACACAGTCGGAATATGTTCCACATGAGAATCCCAATCCTTGGAGAAGATCAAAATATCATCCAGATAGATAATCAAAAATTTATCGACAAAGTCTCGGAAAATATCGTTCATGAAGCACTGGAAGACAGAAGGGGCATTAGTGAGCCCAAAAGGCATCACCAGGTACTCAAAATGTCCCTCCGGAGTATTAAACGCAGTCTTCCATTCATCCCCCTGCTTAATGCGGATAAGATTATACGCCCCCCTGAGGTCAAGCTTGGTAAACCAGCAAGCACCTCTAACTCTAGAGAATAGATCCGAAATCAGGGGTAACGGATACTGATATTTAATAGTAATTTTATTGAGGGCACGATAATCAATACAAGGCCTTAAAGAACCATCCTTTTTGGCCACAAAAAAAAAAAACGGCACCTAAGGGTGAAGAGGATGGTCTAATATGACCCTTCTCCGACGCCTCCTTAATATAGGACCGCATAGCCTCGTGCTCGGGTACAGACAAATTGAAGAGCCGACCCTTGGGAAATTTACACCCCGGGCTTAGTTCAATTGCACAGTCATAACTCCTATGAGGAGGCAAGGACGCAGACTCATTCTCACTAAATATATCATAAAAGTCCGCCAAATAGTCAGGAACATCATGCGACTGAGGAGAGGTGGAAAAACCGGAGCCTCACTAAAGGCACACCGACAACCCCAACTCACCACAGACACAGACTTCCAATCCAAACCTGGATTATGAATTTGCAACCAGGGAAACCCCAGAACAACGGCATCATGCAGACCATGCGACACCAAAAATCTGCAATTTTCTTGATGGTCTGGGGCGACCCGCATGACCACCTGGGTCCAAAACTGAGGTTTATTTTTAGCAAAAGGAGTAGCATCAATCCCCCTCAAAGGGATAGGCGTCTGCAGAGGTGTCATCGGAAATCCACAACGTTTAGCAAAATCCAAGTCCATTAGGTTTAGCGCTGCTCCCGAATCCACAAAAGCCTTGGTGGAAAATGTGGACAGGGAGCAGATCAGAGTAATTGCCAGAAGAAACTTAGGTTGAACACCACCAACAGAAAACGTGTGTGCAAAGCGTTTCTCTCGTTTAGGACAAACAGAAATAAAATGCGAGGCATCTCCACAGAAAAAACACAGCTTATTACGCATTCTGAACTCCTGATGTTGCGCCTTAGACAAAACTCTATCACATTGCATAGGTTCAGACATTTGTTCAACAGGTGGCAACATCTCTCGTGTAGTTTTGCGTTCACGTAAACGCCGACCCACCTGAATGGCTAATGACAGAATCGTCAAGACCAGAGGGAACAGGAAATCCCACCATAGTATCTTTTACAGTTTCTGACAAACCCTTCCGAAAGAGGGCTGCCAAGGCACCATCATTCCAGGTAGTAAGGACCGCCCACTTTCGGAATTTTTGACAGTACAACTCTGCCGAATCCCGACCCTGGCTTAATGCCAACAGGGTCTTTTCAGCCTGATCAATAGCATTAGGTTCGTCATACAACAACCCCAAAGCTTGAAAGAATGCATTCACATTAGTCAGAATAGGATCATCTGGTTTCAAAGAAAACGCCCAATCCTGGGGATCGCCACACAGCAAAGAGATGACAATTTTAACCTGCTGCGCGGAGCTCCCTGACGAGTTAGGCTTCAAGGCAAAAAATAAATTACAATTATTTTTGAAACTCAAAAATTTAGATCGATCCCCAAAAAATACATCAGGTGTAGGGATCTTTGGTTGAACAGCATGCGAACGAGCAAGGTAGGCGGAAATTTCCAGCACTTCCGCAGCGAGCTGCTCCACACGATCAGACAATTGCTTTATCTCAATTGAGAGAAAAAAAAATTCCCCCTACGGCCTCAGAGATATAGAGGAAAGAATATACACACTCCTTTTTTTTTTTTTTTTTTTTAAACACAATTCTTTCCTGCTATTGAGTACCCTAGGATCTGCGGTTTGGCGGGTGATTCTGTTATGATTGAGTCACCGTAGGAGGCAAAAACAGAAATGCTAGCTAAGTCCAGAAAACCAGAGAAGTTGGCAACTATCGGATTGCAGACCCCTGAACCTATCAACACAACTAGCAGTAGCCGTGGGGGGTTCCTACGATGCCCTAGACCCCTCGATCACAGCCGGAGAATTAAATAGGCCTAAAGAAAGAAAGGGGAAATCTAAACTGCCCCAGAGCAGACCCCAAAGCAATAGGCAGCCCCCAACATATAATGACGGTGAAGCAAGATGAAAACACTAACACAGACAGAAAGATAGACTGAGCAAAGACGGGGCCCAAACTACCTAGATAGGAAAGGACAGGAAGGCTGCTGTTTGCAATCCGTGAAAAACCCTATGAAAATAAGAGCCAACAGACTGACAGTGAAAAAGGCCCTGAAGACGCTAGGCTTCAAAAAAGCTATGTCAGTACTCAGGAATATTCTGAAGACAGAGCAACCGGCAAAAGGAGATTCAGCTCATCCCAGCAGGGAATGGCAGAATCCAGAAAAGCAAGGAAAACAAACACAAAACATAAATGCAAACAGACAAAGCAGAAACTTAGCTTTAGGGAAGCAGGAATCAGACTGGTGTCCTAGAAGTCCACAGAGAAATCACCCGCAGGGCAGAAGGGCGTCGGCAGCCTTATATCCAGTCAGTGACTCCACTCAGCCAGTCATCCTCATTAGACTCGGGTGCCTGATAATCAGGCTCATTACCTTCCTTTACCAGAATAGGGAGTTCACCAGACCTCAGTGATGAAGGGGAAAATGAACTCACAACAGCGGTGTGATATTCACTAGGCCTCACACAATCCAACAGTGTCCACAAGTGTGTTCAGAAATTCTACATCTCCCCTGTCCTATAGTGACATTTTTCACACTTGCGACATTGAGACTGTGACATAGCGGTGTGATATTCACTGGGCCTCACACAATCCAACAGTGTCCACAAGTGTGTTCAAAAATTCTACATCTCCCCTGTCCTATAGTGACATTTTTCACACCTGCAACATTGAGCCTGTGACATAGCGGTGTGATATTCACTGGGCCTCACAAAATCCAACAGTGTCTACAAGTGTGTTCAGAAATTCTACATCTCCCCTGTCCTATAGTGACATTTTTCACACCTGAGACATTGAGCCTGTGACATAGCGGTGTGATATTCACTGGGCCTCACACAATCCAACAGTGTCCACAAGTGTGTTCAGAAATTCTACATCTCCCCTGTCCTATAGTGACATTTTTCACACCTGCAACATTGAGCCTGTGACATAGCGGTGTGATATTCACTGGGCCTCACACAATCCAACAGTGTCCACAAGTGTGTTCAGAAATTCTACATCTCCCCTGTCCTATAGTGACATTTTTCACACTTGCGACATTGAGACTGTGACATAGCGGTGTGATATTCACTGGGCCTCACACAATCCAACAGTGTCCACAAGTGTGTTCAGAAATTCTACATCTCCCCTGTCCTATAGTGACATTTTTCACACCTGCGACATTGAGCCTGTGACATAGCGGTGTGATATTCACTAGGCCTCACACAATCCAACAGTGTCCACAAGTGTGTTCAGAAATTCTACATCTCCCCTGTCCTATAGTGACATTTTTCACACCTGCGACATTGAGACTGTGACATAGCGGTGTGATATTCACTGGGCCTCACACAATCCAACAGTGTCCACAAGTGTGTTCAGAAATTCTACATCTCCCCTGTTCTATAGTGACATTTTTCACACCTACGACATTGAGCCTGTGACATAGCGGTGGGATTTTGTATACATTTTTACCAAAAATGAGGAAGGCTGGTGGAAGAGGCCGTGGAATTGGGCGGGGGTTGCCAGCTGGTAATGATGGTGTTGGTGGTGGATCTGATGGTAGAGGCAAAAGCAAAATAGGACCGAATGCAGGAGGTGTTGAGCCTGCGTCATCGTCTGGCTCCACAAGGCCTCGAAGGCTTGGTTTTCTAGGAGTTGGCAAACCGCTTTTAAAGCCAGAGCTTCAGGAAAAAGTTTTGGCTTACATTGCTGACTCAGCCTCCAGCTCTATCACCTCCTCTTCTGAAGTTTTAAAAACTAAAAGCACTGAGTCGTCATTGGAGGCTCATGTTCATGAACCACACCTTTCCTTGTGTCCTTCACCCCAACCAAGATTGAAAGATGACGCAGGCCATACAACTGATTACTCCATGGAGCTGTTTTCACATACCATGCCTGGGTTATCAAGTGAAATGGTGAATTACCCAAGCCAAGATGAATCTGACATGGAGTGCACTGATGCACAGCCACTGATAGATGATTCTGCTGGTACATTCACTCAGAGCACTACATTGTCCTTGCAGTGTAATGAGCCAGATTCTGACCCTGATGAGACTCAGGTGCCCCTTCCCGCATACTATACCACCATACATGGTGACATAGAGGAAGGTGCACATGACATTGAAGAGGAGGTGATGGATGACCCAGTTGTTGACCCAGATTGGCATCCATTGGGGGAAGAGGGTGCTGCTTCCAATAGCTCAGATGAGGAGGAGCATCCACAGCAGACATCGACATCGCAACACCTGTTATCTGGCAGGCCCGGAGCACTCCAAAGACAGGTTCCAAAAATCAAAAGAGTTGCTGGACAGCTTGTCCAGACGGTCAAAATAGCACAGCGTGCAAGGACGCAAAATGTCTTCCAAAGTAGGAAGAGTGCAGTGTGGCACTTTTTTGAACAAAATCCTCATGATCAGGCCAAGGTTATCTGTAAGAAGTGCGCAAAGACCTTTAGCCGAGGGAAAAATCTGAAAAATTTGAATACCAGTTGCATGCTTAGACATTTAACCAGCATGCACTTGCAAGCGTGGACACAACACCAAACCTCAAGTACCACATGTGCAACTGATCACAAAGAAGGTAGTCAGCAACACTACATTGTTTCCCCCACTGTAAGCCCACCGGTTAGCACAGCAGCAAGTGTTGAGGTGTCGAAAGACTGAATCTAGGCCATCAGAAAGAACACCAACTCCATCACCATCATCAACCCTCTCTCAGTCCGCCCTGTCCACCGCTAGTTCCACCATATGCAGCTCTCTAGTCCAGCTCACCCTCCCAGAGACTATGAGTAGGTCAAGAAAGTACTCAGTCTCTCATCCGCGTACACTGGGTTTGAACGCCCACATTGCCAAACTAATCTCGTTAGAGATGATGCCCTATCGGTTGGTGGAAAGCGCAGCTTTCCGCGAACTCATGGCCTATTCAGTACCACGCTATGACCTATCCAGTCGCCACTTCTTCTCTCGCAAAGCCATCCCAGCCCTCCACCATCATGTGAAAGACCGCTTTGTCCATGCACTCAAGCAGTCAGTGAGTGGAAAGGTGCACCTCACAACAGATGCATGGTCCAGTCGGCATGGCCAGGACCGTTACGTGTCCATCACTGCGCACTGGGTTAATGTGGTGGATGCAGGGTCCACAGGGGACAGCGGTGGTGGGACAGTGCTGCCTAGCCCACGGTATAGGAAACAGTTGGCTGTAGGCGTTGGACCCTCCTCCTCCTCCAGAAGCGAAAGCTCGTCCACAGAGCGCAGTCGTACGAGCACTCCATCTGCAGCTGCCACTGTTGCACACGAGGAGTCCCCCTTTCGAGCAGCTAGTGGAAAGCGTCAGCAGGCTGTGTTGCAGATGATGTGTTTGGGCGACAGACACACCGCGGAGGTGCTGGCCGAGTACTTTCAGCGACAAACTGATTCATGGCTGGGCAGTATACATCTTGAGGCAGGCAAGGTAGTTAGTGATAACGGCCGGAATTTTGTGGCAGCCATAGCCCTTTCAAAACTCAGCCACATACTGTGCTTGGCTCACACCTTGAACCTGGTGGTGCAGTGCTTCCTCAAAAGTTATCCGGAGTTAACAGCCCTGCTCCAGAAGGTGCGAAGACTGTGCGCGCACATCCGCCGGTTGCCTGTACACTCCATTCGTATGCAGAAGCTGCAGCGATTGCTCCACCTTCCCAACCACCGCCTCATTATCGACATTGCAACAAGGTGGAACTCCACCCTGCACATGGTTGAGCGGCTGTGCGAACAGAGGCAGGCCATAATGCATTTGTGGGAGGATACACGGCCAGGCAATTTGAGAGCAGACATGGAGTTGACAGGTGTGCAGTGGTCGAAGCTGAAAGACCTCTGTAAAGTCCTTCAGTCTTTTGAGGAATGCACACGGCTGGTAAGCGCAGACGACGCCATCCTAAGTACGAGCATCCCACTTATGCAAACTTTGACGCACCTTAAGGAGCAGGCGTCTGCAGCCAATGTTGATGAGGAGGAAGAGGAGGAGGGAATCCTTGATGACATTCAGCAATTGTCTGCTCAGGGACCTCTCCTGGACGAGGTGGAGGAAGAAGAGGAGGAGGAGGAGGATGATGGGGATGATTACTTAGGGGAGGAGGATGCATCTCGTGGGGCAAGTAAAAATGTTGGCGTGGCAAGGTCTGGTACAGGGTTTGTGCGTGACTGGAGGGATGTGGATTTGCCAGAAAGTGCTCCTCCAACCAGCACTCGCAGTGCATCATTGTCACCGGGAACATTGGCCCACATGTCAGATTATGCCTTGCAGATCCTAAAAAGGGACCCCCGCATGCCAAAATGATGAACGATGATGACTACTGGTTGGCCAGCATCCTGGATCCATGCTATAAAGGTAAATTACAAAACATCATGCCACAGGAGAACCTTGACCTAATATTGTCTAATAAACAAGCAACTCTGGTAAACCGGTTGAGGCATTCCCAGCACACAGCAGTGGTGATTTTTCTCACACGAGCCATACGGGCCGGGGGCAGCTTGGCAGAGGTGTTCGTGGTGCACACAGCAGAAGTGGCATTGGAGACAGGGGTTTCATGACAATGTTGTGGACTGATTTTTCAAGTACCGCTCACACAACTGGTAATACTGCATTGATGGAAAGTGACAGGAGACAGCAGTTGTCAACTATGGTTACAAACTACTTTTCCTCCCATATCGATGTTCTCCCTCACAGGTCATTCCCCTTTGACTATTGGGCCGCTAAACTGGACACCTGGCCTGAATTGGCACAATATGCCTTACAGGAGCTCGCTTGCCCAGCTGCAAGTGTGCTATCGGAAAGAGTCTTCAGTGCAGCTGGATCAATCCTGACAGAAAAAAGGACCCGTCTGTCAACCCAAAATGTGGATGATCTAACCTTCATTAAAATGAACCATGCATGGGTTTCCAAGGATTTTGTCCCACCTTCCCTTGATGACACATAGGTTGCCAGAAAAATGGCTTGCTTTGGTCCTCCTCCTATTCCACGAACTTGACCTATTTCGCCTTTTGCAGCAGCTGAATGTCCCACATCAACATATGCCACTTTGTAAACCGCCCTAACTGGGCTGCCCCCCCATGGCCGGGGTCACCACCGAGCGCACGAAATCGTGCGAGTGCCCTTGCCTTGGACAGGTGGGTAGGCCGACTCTTAGAATCATAGAATCGTAGAGTTGGAAGGGACCTCCTGGGCCATCTGGTCCAACCCCCTGCTCAAAGCAGGATTCGCTAAATCATCCCAGTCAGATGTCTGTCCAGCCTCTGTTTGAAGACTTCCATTGAAGGAGAACTCACCACTTCTCGTGGCAGCCTGTTCCACTCATTGATCACTCTAACTGTCAAAAAGTTTTTTCTAATATCTAATCTGTGTCTCCTCCCATTCAGTTTCATCCCATTGCTTCTAGTCTTTCCTTGTGCAAATGAGAATAAAGTTGATCCTTCTACAATGTGACAGCCCTTAAGATATTTGTAGACAGCTATTAAGTCTCCTCTCAGTCTTCTCTTTTGCAAACTAAACATTCCCAAATCCTGCAACCTTTCCTCATAAGACAGGGTTTGCAGACCGGTCACCATTCTGGTCGCTCTTTTCTGAACTTGCTCCAGTTTGTTGATGTCTTTTTTAAAATGTGGTGCCCAAAACTGGACACAATATTCCAGATGAGGTCTGACCAAAGAGGAGTAGAGGGAAATAATGACTTCACGTGATCTAGACTGTATGCTTCTGTTAATACATCCTAGAATTGCATTTGCCTTTTTTGCTGCTGCATCACACTGTTGACTCATATTCAGTCTGTGATCTATTAGTATACCCAAGTCTTTTTCACATGTGCTGTCACTTAGCCCTATTCCTCCCATTCTATATATGCTTTTTTCATTTTTATTGCCCAGATGTAGTACTTTGCATTTCTCCCTGTAAAAAACCATTCTGTTAGTTGCTGCCCACTTCTCCAGTTTATTTAAATCTTTTTGAATCCTCTCTCTCTCTTCTCTAGTATTAGCTATCCCTCCTAGCTTTGTGTCATCAGCAAATTTAATCAGTTTACCCTCAATTCCTTCATCTAAATCATTGATAAAGATGTTGAACAATACAGGGCCCAGGACAGAGCCCTGTGGTACCCCACTTGAGACATTCTTCCAACTGGATGTGCAGCCATTTACGACCACTCTTTGGGTCCGATCACTAAGCCAGTTATGAATCCACCTAACAGTTGCCTTGTCCATTCCATACTTAGTCATTTTTTCAATAAGGATTGTATGAGAGACTTTGTCAAATGCTTTGCTGAAGTCAAGATATACTATATCTACAGCATTTCCTTGATCCACCCAATCAGTGATACCGTCATAGAAGGAAATTAAGTTAGTCTGACATGACTTATTAGTTACAAACCCATGCTGACTCTGTTTAATCACTTCATTCTTATCCAGGTATTGACATACATGTTGTTTAATAATTTGTTCAAAGATCTTTCCTGGTATAGAAGTCAGACTCACCGGCCTATAGTTTCCTGGGTCCACCTTCTTCCCCTTTTTGAAGATAGGAACAACATTTGCGGGCACTGGCACAGGGGTGCGGGCACTGGCACGGGGTCCCTCATAGTGCAATCAAGTGTCTCTGACGGTGGTGGTGCACACCCGCCGTCAGACACACCACCGTACTATGAGAGGCCCAGTGCCAGTACCGACGCCCACGAGTGTGCCCCCCTTCCTTGGGCAGGGCCCCAGCATTTGCAATGTTTACCTCTCCCTGCTCCTCCGCTGTGTAGTCTGGGCTGTCAAATCCTTCACTGGGAGTGCCACTACAAATTGATTGAACTGAAAGATGATGGTTAAGATGTAGCTATGCCCTGTCCTGCTGGCCGGGCTCTAGCTCCAGATGATCAATGGCTTCCATTTCTTATGGACGTCAACTCACAATGACATGCAGTGGTGGTTTATCATCAGCTTTCACAGTTTTCCTACTCACAAACGTGTGGCATTCCGGCGCACATTTTAAAATGTGCCCTCTCATGCCAATCAAATAGAATCGCCTACGGCCTGTGGCTTCTGTCTTTTGCACGCCAAAGTTACGTGACAGATCATGATAGCCAGTGAGCACCATGTTTACATCGCTCCCTGTGATAAAAATTTGATTGAGATGAGTAACAGTGATGGAATCAACGGAAGTGCGATACAGCAAGACTTTATTCACAAAAAAATGTTTTCACTGTCTCAACACACAAATTAATTGAGAGTCAACATCGCCTATGAGAATTGTGATGGAAGTTTTTCCCGTGAATAGTAATTCCTAGATTTCTGCAATCACTAGCCTTTATGTCAGTAATTGTATGCATCTCATTTCCTATTGCGGAGAAGCTGGACTGTATTACTGAGACAGAAATATATATGAAGATTTAAAAATAACACCAAAAGTATATAGTTGTGTACGCCTCAAATGCATTTCCTTTTTTCCACTTTTTAGATTGCTGTGTAATCCATACTGAGAACACGGAGATTTCACATGTTTAAACTATGCTATATATACCTGCTATCCAGTGATAAAGTACCCTTTCTCAACTTTGTACAATCTGGTCAAATCCATACTGGGCCTGAGAACATCTGAGTCTGCCTCCTGATCTATAGACATATATTTTTAATGTGTAAACTAGGCTACATATATACGTGTTATCCGGTGAAACTGTACCCTTTATCAACTTTCTACAATGTTGTTGAATCCATACTGGGCCTGAGAACGGCTGCCGAGCTGTTAAGCAAGCTACAGCACCTGTGGTTTGGACACGTAATTTTTTCAGGAATGACGGTTAGGCCTAACTCCGGAATTGCGGTTGACCTGAACTTACAGGGAAATCATCGTTCGCGGGGAATAATCTGAATCCCAGATCCCCATCACTAACGGAGTTCAGCAGGTTATCTGCACCTGTAAGCGACAAAAGCTGGTCCTTTCAGTGTAGCGTGCATGCAGCCCTGGACATGTACGGGAATGCTAGACCTGTTATTGCTCGATCTCACGTGCCAGAGCCTCGCTTGTCCCTCTAGTAAGCTTGAAGCGTACTGCGGGGGCATACCGGAGTCTCGGTTGTTAACGGAATAAAGCTGAGAAATCGCTAGCACAACTACAAACACACATACCACACACAGAATCGACAAAGCTTTCAAAGTGTGCATCTTTTTTTTAGGTGGCATGATTGTGGTTTCCCGGGTGGAGTCCAATTAAGCCACAGGCTCCACTCCTGGTAGTGCCCTTTTGGACATTCCTTTAAGGTTCAGCTTTGCAATCATACTGCCCCCGGAAACCAAAAACTTTGCCTTCATGGACGCTGTTTGGAGGTTCGTGGGAATAACGCCGCCCGATCAGCAGTCGGCATATGGGTCGCCCTCCCAGGGCTGTGGGGTACTCGGTACCGGGCCGGTGTCAGTGGGATGTATCACAGCAGCGGTAACCCGGACGGTGGCCCTGGGCGCCCATGTAAATGGCGTGGTATAATGGTAAAGAGTTTATATAGATAGTTTGATGCCACCTGTGGTGTTCAGCAACATAGATGTTAGGCCGACGCTGCATGCAGATCCTCTGGGATTGATGGTGTTGTGTAGCAAAGATGGTGAAGCTCCCCACAGGTGGAGCTGGAGTCCCAGGGAAGTGTAGATGTAGTGATGGGGGAAAGGCACAGGCAGTGTAGGTGCTGGTACCCAGATGTAGCGGTGCTGGAATAACTGTAGGACACCAGAGCATGCAGTTCCAAAGCTTTACTCACAGTCTGCAGGTTACACAGATGCCTGCCTCCGTGCTGTGTCCTCCGGGTCAGGACCTCAGCCAACCTCCGGGACCAAAATGGAAAGCTCCCTTCCAACACTCCGCCAACATGTACCTTCCTGAACGTCTCCTTTCTAGCGCTTGTGGGGGAAGCACTCACAGGACCATGGTTCACTGAAGCGCCTCCTGTCTAATAGATGTTCCTCAGACTTTACTTGTATGGCAGACAGCTGTAGCCATTTCCTTCTGGCTCCCACACGTCGATGCTGGGGCCTCCGAGCCTTAGTTGGGTACAGAGCATTTATAGCTGCTACTTCCCCCGGTTTCTGCTGCAGGAACGTTAGTGTCCCTACAAACTCGGAGACCGGAATCGGGACCATGCGCTCCAGCTAGGAGTGAGCCTTAACTCTGCTCATCCTCCAGCTCCCCTTCTCACGTCCACACACTTCCCCTTCCCTGCACAGAGTGCCCTAACTTACCTCCTCCCGACCACAGAGAGCAGTTCCTCAGCAGCCAGGTTCAGAGGTCTCCCTGCTAGCCTGGAGTGGGAAATGTGTTGGGTGTTGGTTTCACTGCTAGAGAGATCCTTCGTTGCTCCCAAGCTTGACAACACACTCCCTAGGAGGAAGGTAATGCCACAGTGGTGACCGTACTCTTGGGGACGCCACAAGTGCACTGAGGCCCAGCCACTGCTGGATGATGCTGCTGGTACATTGACCCAGACCACTACATTCCCCTCGCACTCTACACTGCCAGAATCTGACCCAGAGGAAACTCAGGTTCCCCTTCCCACATACTATACCACCTTACACGGTGACAAAGAGGAAGGTGCAGATGAAAGTGCAGGTTCCTTGAGCAGGTGGGGGGGGCATACTCATGGGCGATGGCACTGGCACAGGGCACTGCATAGTACGCAAAAGTGTCTCTGCCGGTGGGAGGGCCTAAACAGCCAAGTGCAGTGCGATGGAAGATGGGGACGACAAGGAGTTCAGAGTAGTGCAGGGATTCCCTAGCAAGGAGACTTATGTAATTGTTTTCAGTGTTGGGACAGCAATTTTTGGGGAGCACTATACTCTGGTAAATGATATATGGGGCCCACCATATACTGGAGCATTCCAAAGGTGGACATCAGACACTGGAGCAGCATTTACAGGGCCCATTATACACTAGAACAGTATAAATGGGGCCCATTATATATGGAGCATTATTTGGGCCCATAAGACAGTGGAGCTTCATCCATTGGGACCAACATATACTAAAGCATTATGTGGAGCTCATCATATACGGTTTGAAACATTATATGGGATCAATGATTCCGTATGGAGAAATATATGGGCCTCATTACTCTGTATAGCGCACTAAGCACTGGCCATAATACTGTATGGAGTTATATACTGTCCGTTTTTGGAGGTATTGGAGAATTTAAAATGGATATCAGTCATGAGATGTAAGAAGTGAAGTATTTTTCATTGTACTATACTGCTATTTCTCTGCCGTATCGGAGCATCATGAGTTGTGGTATGTGTTAAAGGGGCGCTCTTTGGCCCTGGGCCCACGAAAACCTGGAGCCAGCCCTACCCCCCCACAACTGTAAAATAACCCCCATTTTTCAGTGCGTAACTAGTATTATGAAGTAAATTAAGGTTGACAAGCTTAAGTAATAATAATTGATGCTTTTGGCATTCAAATGGGCACTGTAGGTGTGTTTCCTGTCCTCCTCTCACTGCCGACTTTAATTCCCCATTGACTTACATTGGGTTTCGTGTTTCGGTCGGACCCCTGACTTTTTCCTATAGTCGGCCGATTTTGCTCTACCCGACTTTTGGAAAAGTCGGGTTTCATGAAACGAAACTCGACCCTAAAAAACCAAAAGTCGCTCAACTCTACTCGCAATGTAATGAGTAACCCAAATATCGTACTATCAATGCGAATAGTAATGAATATACTCGCTCATTGCTAATGATAAAAAATCCCTTTTGTGCCTTGTTTATTTTTTTACGGAGTTCACCAAACGGGTTAACTATTGTGAGAGCTTTATATGTCTTGTTGTTCCAGACATGGGGATGGCAATTATATGTAATTTTATTTATTTTTCTCCATAATATTTATATATTTTTATTGGTGCACTATATATATGTCACGTGGACCCATCCTGTGTGACACGGCTCGCAGGTCGGTAACTAAAACAACAGGACGCGGCACGTGATACTGTCCTGTGGAAAACGGCTTGTAGGGCGGTAGCTAAAACAACAAGACAAGGGATAGGGAAACAGTTACAACTGTGGGCCCTGCGATAGGGAAAGGGGACGTGGAGACCTCCAGCACTCCCCTGAGTCAGTGTCCCTAACGCTCCTAACGTTCCCTATGACGGTTCCGCACCGGGCGCCGATCACAAACCTGTCGCCCTAGCACACCCTACACCTATCCCTTGCTAGGGAGCTGGGTGGTGCAGGCACTGGCCCCACCGCTGTACTAATACACACTAAGGAGAAAACACAAACAGGGAAGCACAACTTAGCTTTACTCTGTTGTACTTGCTCCTGGCAACAGAGTCCACCACCAGCATGCAGCTCTCCTCCTGAATCGCTGCCACCAAGCTCTGTCAGAGCTACCAGGAAAACCCCTATGACTCCTTTCACACCAGGGCTCTGACTGAGCTGCCAGGACCTCTCTCTAGCTCCTTCCTGCACCAAGGATGGTTGAAATGAACACTATCACCAACATTGATTGCAACACCTGTGATTCTTTTATAGCAGAGCTAGCAATCACACCTGTATTATAATCATGTGCACTTAACTAAAGAAACTAGAGTGCAATGATGCTCACCACCACAGGGGGAAACTTAGACAAATGACACCACATTGCAATAATCTTAATGGCCACCGGGGGCAAAAACCAACCTTAAGCACAGCTTAGGAAAAAAAAAGGTTACCTGTGCTTTATATCAGTCCTGATCCAACATGGATCATGACAATATATATATATACATACACATACAGTATATGTATAGTTTTTATTTAAAAAATATCTTAACAACTTTTTTCCCTTTTTATTATTGCAGTTATAAGGTATGGCAATGCAGTGCATTATTGCATCTTATAACCTGTCAGTGCTGCAAGACATAAGTTAGATCATGTCCTGTTCATGATATAGCTGACGTGCTTATGCCTGGTGACTTAGATGTCATCAGGACGATATCGGGTCATCATGGCAACAATCGGGTCCCTGCTATGACATCATGGGGGCACTGCTTCAAGGGTAGAGCAGTTTTCTTCCCCCTGCCTGCTTGCTAAATAATCACAGTATTTCGGGGTTTTAAGTGTGGGCATCTCTACTAGCATTAAGAGTCGAGTGTCAATTGTCAGAATCAGCTAACACCCAGCAGCAATTGCACACGCGCAGCCTCTGTGCGAAACCTGCCAACCTGAACATATGGATACGTCTAAGGTTGTAAAAGGGTTAAAGCTCTTACAAAAGTTCTTTAATGACTTATAGAGGAAAAATACAAATCACCCTAAATTGTACTCATAAAAAGCTTGCAATTCTTCATTGATTTCAATAGTCTTAGAAATTAGATAATCTGAGAAATATAGAGTTTTGATATGTATAAAGACATATTCATAAGAAAAGCATTTATGCTTAGTAAATGTAAATGTGTTTGTACGGCTTTATCACAAGCTACCCATAAATTTTCATGTTAAGTGTTTTTTAACAGAACTTGTTTGTCCACTCTTCATAGCCTTCTGGGAATGACCATTGATGAACACTGTTGCTCATGAGTTTTAGTGTGCAGAATTTAAATATAATTTCAAGTTCATTAACTACATTTAATCTTTGAATCCAACCGAATTTTAGGACATTTCTGTGGGAGATTTCTGTGAAAATGCAAACTAAGCTTTCTAAGGTGAAGTATGTTGACAGAAACCACTGATACTCTGAGTTATCCAGATACTAGGAATAGCCCATAGAACAGTAATTGCTTATTGGACATGTTTGAGGATAACCACACAGCTAGTCGATTATTTCAGGAACTGGATAATTTTCAAATTCTTATTTCAGCTTGTGTCTCTATAACACTGATAAATTGCACATGCATGGCACGTCTCGAAATCACAGAGAACTGTGTCTGCGTGATTTGTTTTCAGCTAGAATTAATTTGTGAAATAAACTAATAATTAACTAATAAACTAATGGCCAGTGTGTGGACAAGGAGGCGCTCATTTGTTGTGTCTGCTTTATTTAGTGTGCTAGAGCTAAAGCATGGCAAACAGAAATCTAAAATAAACTGTACTTTGAATACAAGCATTTAGCTCCTCTGTTCCAGAAGATCTCACATCAAAGGCATTTCTTGGGACCCATCTGATTTGGGTATCCATTTGTACAGGCACATAAAAAAAACACATGAAACAAATACATTATAGCCGAATAGATTTATACCCAAAACAGATTTCCTTTTTAGGGAGTAGCTTCAATAGAAAGTTTTATCTTTTTGTTCTGCTTGAAATAACTTGATTTACTGTGGTGAGTTCAGTTTATTAAACATTGCTGGGTGAGACGAGAAGCCTCCATATAAAATTAGCAGTCCAAGTACAGAGCAGGAAAATAAAATATAGTTTAGAACAATCATCTTTAAACAATCCACATCTGCCATTTTTCCGTTCTAGTTTCACATTACATAAAAATAATAAAACATACTGTAATTGAAATGTTACATTATAGTGGTGTTATCATAACTTTCTGCAGAAATAAGAAAAACTTTCACAATTTAGATTGTAAAAAAACCTTAATCTCTTGCATCCAATAGTATTACCCCTACCCACCCCTAAGTGTATTTGATAATAACTACTGTTCTGTTTTTAAAGGGAATCTGTCAGCAGGATTTCACAAGCGCATGTATCGCTTTCAAACACAAGTCCAACAATACTTTTACATAGACAGTCTCTTCCTACATTACTGAGAAATCAACATTTTTATTAATATGCAAAAAAAGCTGTAAACTGTAGCCTCTGTCACTCCAGCTCAATTCCTCGCAACATAACCTTGCCTTCTGCTTGACTGATAGCTCCTATGCTACACAGCATAGAGGATGTCAGTCAAGCAGGAGGATATGGTGCTGGATAGGGAATAGAGCTGGAGTGACAGAGGCTCTATAGTTCAGATCAGTTGCATATCAATTGAATCACTGATTTCACATTAGTGGAGGAAGAGACTGGCCATGTAAATTGCTGGATTTGTCTTTGAAAGAGATAGTTGAATGTATAAATAGTTTGTGGGTGAAATCCTGCTGTCAGATTCTCTTTAATAGTTTTTACCCTTCTCTTTGATGGCAAGTGGTATTGTACCTTAATCCATTAGAGCAGGGGTCCTCAAACTTTTTAAACAGGGGGCCAGATCACGGTCCCTCGGACCATTGTAGGGCCGGAATATAGTTTAAAAAAAAATTATGAATAAATTCCTGTGCACACTGCACATATCTTATTTAGAAGTAATAAAACAAAAATAGAAACAAATACAATATTAAAAATGAAGTTAAATCATCAAACTTACCGATTTTTTTGGGTTCTTCGAATATCCTACACTTTGAGTCAATTTTTTCTCTTTCTTGATATCATTGTTTCCTAGGGATTCAAAATTGCTATTAGTAAAATACCAACATATATACAGTGCTACAAAAACAATATACCAGCAATAAAATTGCCCACACAGAGACATACAGACTGCACTGACCATCAATGCAGCCTGATCAGTGCCCATCAATGCGGCCTGATCAGTGCCCATCAATGCAGCCTGATCAGTGCCCATCAATGCAGCCTGATCAGTGCCCATCAGCGCAGCATGATCAGTGCCCATCAATGCAGCCTGATCAGTGCCCATCAATGCAGCCTGATCAGTGCCCATCAATGCAGCCTGATCAGTGCCCATCAATGCAGCCTGATCAGTGCCCATCAATGCAGCCTGATCAGTGCCCATCAATGCAGCCTGATCAGTGCCCATCAATGGAGCCTGATCAGTGCCCATCAGCGCAGCCTGATCAGTGCCCATAAATGCAGCCTGATCAGTGCTCATCAATGCAGCCTGATCAGTGCCCATCAATGCAGCCTGATCAGTGCCCATTAGCGCAGCCTGATCAGTGCCCATCAGCGCAGCCTGATCAGTGCTCATCAATGCAGCCTGATCAGTGCTCATCAATGCAGCCTTATCAGTGCTCATCAATGCAGCCTGATCAGTGCTCATCAATGCAGCCTGATCAGTGCCCATCAGCGCAGCCTGATCAGTGGCCATCAATGCAGCCTGATCAGTGCCCATCAATGCAGCCTGATCAGTGCCCATCACCGCAGCATGATCAGTGCCCATCAATGCAGCCTGATCAGTGCCCATCAATGCAGCCTGATCAGTGCCCATCAATGCAGCCTGATCAGTTCCCATCAGCGCAGCCTGATCAGTGCCCATCAATGCAGCCTGATCAGTGCCCATCAATGCAGCCTGATCAGTGCCCATCAATGCAGCCTGATCAGTGCCCATCAGCGCAGCCTGATCAGTGCCCATAAATGCAGCCTGATCAGTGCTCATCAATGCAGCCTGATCAGTGCCCATCAATGCAGCCTGATCAGTGCCCATTAGAGCAGCCTGATCAGTGCCCATCAGCGCAGCCTGATCAGTGCTCATCAATGCAGCCTGATCAGTGCTCATCAATGCAGCCTTATCAGTGCTCATCAATGCAGCCTGATCAGTGCTCATCAATGCAGCCTGATCAGTGCCCATCAGCGCAGCCTGATCAGTGGCCATCAATGCAGCCTGATCAGTGCCCATCAATGCAGCCTGATCAGTGCCCATCAGCGCAGCCTGATCAGTGCACATCAATGCAGTCTGATCAGTGCCCATCAATGCAGCCTGGTCAGTGCCTATCAATGCAGTCTCACCAGTGCCCATATTGGTGGAACTCCACTTTTACCTCAGGCTCAGACTGGTGTGGTGCAAGAATCCCCAATAGGTAGCATTGGTTCCTAAAAGACAGGTAAATGTTCCCAATAGGCAGCATACGTCTCCAATAGGCAGGTTAATGTCCCCAATAGATAGTACAGGTCCCCAATAGACAGGTATATGTCCCCAATAGGCAACACAGGTCCTCAATAGGCAGGTAAATGTTCCCAATAGGCAGCAAAGGTCCCCAATAGGCAGGTAAATGTCCCCACTAGGCAGCACAGGTCCCCAATAGGCAGGTAAATGTCCCCAATAGGCAGCACAGGTCCCCAGTAGGCAGCACAGATCCCCAATAGGCAGGTAAATGTCCCCAATAGGCAGCACAGGTCCCCAATAGGCAGGGAAATGTCCCCATTAGGCAGGTAAAGGTCCCCATTAGGCAGCACAGGTCCCCATTAGGCAGCATAGGTCCCCAATAGGCAGGTAAATGTCCCCAATAGGCAGCACAGGTCCCCAATAGGCATGTAGATGTCCCCATTAGGCAGGTATATGTCCCCAATAGGCAGCACAGGTCCCCAATAGGCACGTAAATGTCCCCAATAGGCAGCCAGGTCCCCAATAGGAAGGTAATTGTCCCCAATAGGCAGCACAGGTCCCCATTAGGCATCACAAGTCCCCAATAGGCAGGTAAATGTCCCCATTAGGCAGCAAAGGTCCCCATTAGGCAGCACAGGTCCCCATTAGGCAGCATAGGTCCCCAATAGGCAGGTAAATGTCCCCAATAGGCAGCACAGGTCCCCATTAGGCAGGTAAATGACCCCAATAGGACCCGGCGTTAAAAGAAAAAAAAAGTACTCATCTATGTCCCCCGCTGCACTGAAGTGGCACCCGCTCATCTCAGTCTTCTTCCTGCACAGGCACACAGGCGGCGTGACGTCATCAGGCCGCGCAGGCGGCGTGATGATAATCACGCCGTCTGTGTGCACTGTGCTCTGCTGCATACGGAGGGCTGCATAATGCCTTGCCTCGTCCCGCCCACGATTACAGGGCCCGCCGGCATTGAACTGCAGAGCAGTTCATGAGTTCAATGTCGGCCTGGCGGGGGGCCGGATAAAAGTCCTTGGCGGGCCGCATGTGGCCCGCGGGCCGTAGTTTGAGGACCCCTGCATTAGTGTTTGAAAGATTTTGAACTTTAAACACCAAGGTCTTTTGAGTCCTAGGAAACTTTAACCCTTAGACCTGTTAGTTTTAGAAAAACTGGCATTTGACAGACATATTGCCAGATATTTTTGTAAGCAAATATGACTACTGCATGTTGATCTCTTGACACTTATCTTGCTGTCACCATTAATTTTCTGTCCACTACAGGTGACATTTTTAGTTGAGAAACTAGGTCTGAGCTGAAAAAGTAAATTAATGTGTATGCAAAATGTAAATGCATATAAACGCATGAGCTTTACACAGAGAAAAACAAAAAACAAATATCCTAAAATTAAAAAGTAAAAAATAAATTGCAAAAATTGCATGAAAGTAGTAATAATAAGGGTATTAAGTAAACATAATTTTGATCAAAAGAATGTCCAAGCCATCCCGCCAGGTCAAGGCATCCATTGTGGGACAGTCCTATCTCTTGTATTTAAAACCTTTCCACTTGTCAAGTGGCGTAAATGTGAACAATAGTGTTGAGCATTCAGATACCACAAGTATCGGGTATCGGCCGATATTAGCTGTATCGGAATTCCGATACTTAGTTCCGATACTTTTTTCATATCGAATACCGGAATCAGAAGTTCCCATAATGCTAGGAGCCCGCTCGATTTGATTCAGCCAATGGGGATCCTCAGAAGTGTGGGCACATCCTGTTAGGCATGTTAACTACTGGCATGGCTGTGAATGGCTGCTGAAATGATGTCATGATGCACTATAAAAACCGCTGCAGCCGCCATTTCTGGTCACTCTGCTGTGAATTCAGTTAGGGACAGGCTGCTGTTGAAGACTGTGAGGGACAGTTAGAAATAGCTATCATCTAAAATATCTATTGCTCTACCCAGGCTACATAATCCACCACTGTAGCATTTTTGTAGCCCAGCAGCGCTGTTTTAATAGCTGTCTGCAAGGGCTGTGTGAGTGCAGACCCACACTGTGTAGTGTGTCCTGCAGGCACGTCTGCTTGTAGGCCGCCCAGCGTGTGTCTCTGCCTCATACACATTTTTCTTTTATTGCTGCTTTTTTTTTCTCCTCTATAGTGTGCTTCCATACGTATCCATATACGTTGGTTGCAAACACAAAAGGAGTGGACAGCGGAGCCTTTCAGCAGCCTTTCAGTGCTATAGCCCATTTCTCTGCACTGTTTTTGGCTGTCTGATAGGTCTCTCTGTGTGTGAGTGCAGCTCACATTGCAGTGTGTTCTTCAGCCACCGCTAGCTGTAGTCCGCTCAGCGTGCGTCACTGCCTCATACATAGTCCTTTTTTTTGCAGCTAATTTATCCAGATTTTTGTTCCTATATTAGTGTGCTTCCATCCGCATCCATTGTCATTGGTTGGTTGCAAACACTATATAGGATTAGATAGAGGAGCCTTTTTGCTGGCTTGTGCCCTTCAGGGCCAGCCAGACTAGTATCACCCTATTTTTTGGAGCCTCATCAATTGCATTGTAGGTTAACTTCCTGCATTGTAATCGCTCCAAAAAGTTTGTGATACTATAGCTTTCAAACTTTGGTCACTTCCTTTTCTTCCCCCCCCCCAAAAAAAAGGAAATAAAGTTCACCAAACACTCCACTTTACAGTTGTGTAGGCCACATTAGATCATATTAAAGTGTAGTACACACACTCTTAGCCAAATTAGTGTTTCTTATACTGGTTAGCAGGTGTTCAGGAATAAGAACACTAAGCCACCCCTTTTTTACTTTTCTGCCTATCTTTATCAGTCTACCAAGATGAAGAAGGCAGGGAGTAAGGCACGTGGTCGTGGCCGTGGAGTTTCAGCAGGGAGAGGACGGGGGGATTCAGCAGGGAGAGGACGTGGGGATTCGGTGTCTGCTGCGGCCACCAGTGACCCGGCATCCCCCACTTTTACCAGGCAACAGTCCTTCATGCGCAGCTTTGTAGGACCTCACTGTACCCCACTGCTGCATAACGAACAAATTGAAGCCGTTGTCGGATGGATGGCAGCTAACGCATCCACTTCAATGACTTCCGCATCCTCCCAAGGCCAGAGCACTGAAGAGCAACCATCTGTCTCTTCACCACCTGCCAAATTGCCCAGGCAGTCTGAGAGCCCTGGACAGGAGCCATCTCAATCTTTACTTCTGTTCTCAGAATCTGTTGGCTTGGAAAGAGGTGGCCAGCCAAGCAGCATTCTAGAGCGTGAAGAAGAGGGAGTATGCAGTGATGCGCAACTGCTTTGTCCCTCTGAATCCGAAGAGGCGGGTGGGCCAGTGCCTATTGTCAGCACACCTCAGTGCTCATCTGATGATGATGAGACTCAGTTGCCAATTTCTGGTGCCTATGGTGCTGGTGAAACAACCCAGGACCAGCCAGTGCTTGAAGAGGGGAGTGGAGATGATGAGGTCCTTGACCCATCATGGCGTCAGCCACAGGAAGGTGGTGGGAGCAGCTCTGAGGAAGAGATTCCCTGAATGGCCAAAAGAGGAGGGAGACGGCGGGGGCAGACTTGGTTGCCTGTAGCCTCCACTTTGGCACCCGTGAGGAGCAATCCTCTTCCAAAACACAAAACGGGCGCTCCCAGGACTTACAGTGCGTGGTCTTTTTTTGACACAGTTGCAGATGACATTTGCTTTGTCAAATGCAAGCTATGTCATCAGAAAGTGAAACGAGGGAAAAATGTGAGCAACCTCAATACCACAAATATGTGGAAACATGTGCGTACCAAGCACGAGGTGAAGTTACACAGACACACTGAAGATGTAGGCCAACCTTCAGCAGCACCTACCACCTCTTCAGCTCGTGTTGGGGCCTCTTCCTCCAGCTCACACACAGCTGGTTCGGCTTCCTCACTGGAACGCCATGGAAGAACCACTGCCACTGTTGTCCAGAGACCCAGTGAAATTCCACCCACTGAACCACGTTCGCAGTCATCAGCACACTCCCAGGCCACTCACCAGCAATCGGTAGCACAGGCATGGGAGAAAAAGCGGCCATACTCGGCAAACCATCCCCGAGCACTGGCTCTGAATGCCGACATTGCCAAACTACTGGCCCTTGAGAATCTGTCATTCAGGCTGGTGGAGACTGACACCTTCCAGAACTTGATGTCATTGGCAGTTCCACAATATAATGTGCTCAGCCACTTTTATTTCAGCAGGCAAGCCGTCCCTGCCCTGCAAAAGCATGTGGAGGGAAAAATTAAAAATGTGCTACTAAACGCCGTCAGTAGCAAGGTCCACCTGACCACCGATGCGTGGACCAGTAGCCATGGACAGGGACGATACCTTTCCCTCACTGCCCATTGGGTCAATGTTGTGGAGCCGGGTACAGATCTGGAGAGTGGCTCTGTACGTATTCTGCCAACTCCAAGGATTGCAGGAATGCAGTCTGTACATATTGAGTCCTCCTCCTACTCTAGTTCCTCGGAATCAGCACTGCATGAGCCTGTTAGGCCAGATATGAGCACAGGTGTGTCCAAACGTCAACAGGCCGTCCTTAAATTAGTTTCTTTGGGGAATCGGAGCCACACAGCACAGGAGCTCTGGAATGCCATCAAGCAGGAGAGTGATGTGTGGTTTGTGCCAGCGAATCTCCAGCCAGGTTTGGTAGTGAGTGACAATGGCCGAAATCTAGTGGCAGCTCTGGGCCTAGGCAACCTCACTCACATACCATGTCTGGCACACGTGCTCAATTAGGTCATGCAGAGCTTTCTGAGGGACTATCCGGATCTTGATGCACTGCTGCACAAGGTTCGCCTAGAGTATACTCACTTGCGGCGTTCCAGCATGGCAAGATCGCGCATTGCATCTCTGCAACGCCGATTCTGCCTGCCAGAACATCGCATCATATGTGACCTCCCCACCAGGTGGAATTCAACGTTACATATGTTGGAGCGGTTGTGTGAGCAGCAGGCAGCAGTAATGGAGTACCAGCTGCATCAGGCGCAAACAAGTCACACTGTGCGCCGGACACACTTCACCACCACTGAGTGGGCCACTATGAGGGACATCTGCCAAGTTTTGCGTGCCTTCGATGACTCCATGCGGATGGCCAGTGCAGATGATGCACTAATCAGCATGACTGTCCCCCTCATCTGTCTGCTTCAAAAAACCTTACAAGCACTAAGTGAGGAGGTTTTTGAAGAGGTCGAGGATGAGGAGTCAGAAATGCCATCTGCTTCTGGCAAGTCTGCGCAACGTGCTTCCACACAAAGGCCCAGGCAGGGAACACTTAGTGAGGAGGATGACGAGGAGTCAATGGAGGAGGAGGAACACCTCTCTCCAGAGGAGGGAGGTACACAAGGCTCTAGTAGTCAGTGTGTACAGCGAGGGTGGGGTGATGCTGAGCAGGCAGAGATGCTGCCCCAAGCTGGGGACAGAGTTTCCGGTCCAGTTGGCAGTCTGCAGCACATGGTTGATTTCATGCTGCAGTGCTTGTTAAATGACCGCCACATCGCCAACATTCTCCACACGGCTGATTATTGGGTGTACACCCTCCTAGATCCTCGCTACCGGGACAACTTACAAAGCCTCATACCACAGTTGAACCGGGAGCGATAAATGCGGGAGTACCAAGAAACACTTGTGCAGGCCATCATGTTCTCCATTCCCCCCGCAAGTGTTGCTGGTAGTGCTTTTCAAAGCAGCCGTGTGGGTAGAGGCAGTGGAGGAAGCTCTGCACAAAGAGGTAGCAGAGGTAATGCCGCAGGACAAGGCAAGGCCAGTATGGCCCAAATGTGGAAAAGTTTTGTGGGACCGCCACAAACAGCTACACCATCACAGACGGCTCCAGTCAGCAGGAGGCAACGTTTCCGTCAGATGGTGACAGACTACTTGACTTGCCCTGTTAGTGTACTCCCAGACGGCTCTTTC
Organism: Dendrobates tinctorius; assembly: GCF_039654945.1. Classification (NCBI taxonomy): domain Eukaryota; kingdom Metazoa; phylum Chordata; class Amphibia; order Anura; family Dendrobatidae; genus Dendrobates; species Dendrobates tinctorius. The sequence continues at coordinate 7,176,010 of NW_027361841.1, read as the reverse complement.
CCGTTCAAGTATTGGGTCTCTAAGCTGGATACATGGCCAGAGCTTAGCCAGTATGCATTGGAGGTGCTGGCTTGCCCTGCTGCCAGTGTATTATCGGAACGTGTCTTTAGTGCTGCAGGTGGTGTGGTAACAGACCGTCGCACGCGACTATCCGCCGATAATGTTGACCGGCTTACTTTTGTGAAAATGAACAAGGCCTGGATCTCACCTGAATTTGCCAGTCCTCTTCCAGAATAAATAATTGGCTGGCAACAGGATCCAGGTCTCCTGTTGTGTTCATGTTTCTATGACCTGAACTTTATTTCCTGGGCTACAGCAACGCCCGTTGTTGTTCAGAAGTGCTGTCCACACAGACAAAACACTCGCTCATGTGTAAGTGGGGTTCGGTAACGTCAGCTGATCCCCTGCTGTGTGGAGGGCAAACTCTTCTGCTGCCTACAACTTCTGACTACGTCTGATTTAATATGTTCTCTGATTTGCCCTCTGTCTCCACTCTGTTTTGAGTATTTCCTCCGGCCTACAACACTGCCTGTTTCTGCTCTCAAGTTCCGTCTGCACAATCCACACTTGTTCCTGTGTTACCTGGGTCCTGTAACTTCTGTTCATCTCCAGAGGTGAGCACAGCAATGTCTCCTGCTTTGTCTACATTCCCACTACTTGTAGTGGAAATGTGGACAGAGCAGGAGACATTGCCTGACTCACCTCTAGGGAGAAGCTGCTGTTACAGAACCCCAGTAACACAGGAACAAGTGTGGGTTGTGCAGACGGCATTTCAGAGCAGCAACTGGCGTGGTTGGAAGCCAGAGGAAATACTCGAAACAGAGTGAAGACAGAGGCCTAATTGGAGTACGTTGACAGTTAGTAGTAGTCTAGAAACAATCGCAAACTGCCACCAAGTAGGCCTCGGCCTACTACCTGATTTTCCCTGGGCTCCGACACCGCCAGTTGGTGCTCAGAAGTGCTGTCCGCACAGACAAAACACTCGCTCATGTGTAAGTGGGGTTCGGTAACGTCAGCTGATCCCCTGCTGTGTGTATGGCAAAGTGTCCTGCTCCCTCCACAGTCAAACAACCTCAGATTTACACCTGGCTCCAAGTAGGCCTCGGCCTACACCATGATTGTCCCTGGGCTCCAACAACGTCAGTTGGTGCTCGGAAGTGCTGTCCACACAGAAAAAAACACTTGTTTTGGTGAAAGTGGGGTTCGGTAACGTCTGCTGATCACCTGCTGTGTGTACGGCAAACTCTCCTGCTGCCTCCAAAGTCAAACAACGTCTTATCTTAAACTGCCTCCAAGTAGGCCTCAGCCTACAAAATGACTATCCCTGGGCTCCAACATCGTCAGTTGTTGCTCGGAAGTGCTGTCCACACAGAACAAAACACTCGTTCATGTGAAAGTGGGGTTCAGTAACGTCAGCTGATCCCCTGCTGTGTGGAGGGCAAACTGCTGCTGCCTCCAAATTGTAATTATTTCAGATTTAAACATTCTCTGATTTGGCCTCTGTCTCCACTCTGTCTCTAGTATTTCCCCTGACCTCCAACACCGCCAGTTCCTGCTCACAGTTGCCGTCCACGCATTCCACACGTGTTCCTGTGTTCCTGGTGTTCTGTTACGTGAGCAGATCCCCTAATGTGTGTCCGGCACTGTCTCCTGCGCTGTCCACCTTCCCACTGCAAGCGGTGGGAATGTGGACAGAGCAGGAGACATTGGCAGACACACATCAGGGGATCTGCTGACATTACAGAACCCCAGTAACACAGGAACACATGTGGATTGGGCAGATGGCTGCTGTACGCATAAACTGGCAGTGTTGGTGGTCACGTGAAATCCTGGAAACAGAGTGGAGACAGATGCCTAATTGGAGCACGTTGACAGTCTGTTGTAGTCTACAAACAATCTAAAACTGCCACCAAGTAGGCCTCGGCCTGCACCATGATTGTCCCTGGGCTCCAACAACGCCAGTTGGTGCTCGGAAGTGCTGTCCACACAGAAAAACACACTTGTTCATGTGAAAGTGGGGGTCGGTAACGTCAGCTGATCCCCTGCTGTGTGGAGGGCAAAGTGTCCTGCTCCCTCCAAAGTCAAAATACCTCAGATTTACACCTGGCTCCTAGTAGGCCTCGGCCTGCACCCTGATTGTCCCTGGGCTCCAACAACGCTAGTTGGTGCTCGGAAGTGCTGTCCACACAGAAAAAAACACTCGTTCATGTGAAAGTGGGGATCGGTAACGTCAGCTGATCCCCTGCTGTGTGGAGGGCAAAGTGCTGCTGCCTCCAAATTGTAACTACTTCAGATTTTAAACATTCTCTGATTTGGCCTCTGTCTCCACTCTGTCTCTAGTATTTCCCCTGACCTCCAACACCGCCAGTTCCTGCTCACAGTTGCTGTCCACGCATTCCACACGTGTTCCTGTGTTCCTGGTGTTCTGTTAGGTGAGCAGATCCCCCAATGTGTGTCCTGCACTGTCTCCTGCGCTGTCCACCTTTCCACTGCAAGCGGTGGGAATGTGGACAGAGCAGGAGACATTGGCAGACACACATCAGGGGATCTGCTGACATTACAGAACCCCAGTAACACAGGAACACGTGTGGATTGGGCAGACGGCTACTGTACGCATAAACTGGCGGTGTTGGTGGTCATGTGAAATCCTGGAAACAGAGTGGAGACAGATGCCTAATTGGAGCACGTTGACAGTCTGTTGTAGTCTACAAACAATCTAAAACTGCCACCAAGTAGGCCTCGGCCTGCACCATGATTGTCCCTGGGCTCCAACAACGCCAGTTGGTGCTCGGAAGTGCTGTCCACACAGAAAAACACACTTGTTCATGTGAAAGTGGGGGTCGGTAACGTCAGCTGATCCCCTGCTGTGTGGAGGGCAAAGTGTCCTGCTCCCTCCAAAGTCAAAATACCTCAGATTTACACCTGGCTCCTAGTAGGCCTCGGCCTGCACCCTGATTGTCCCTGGGCTCCAACAACGCTAGTTGGTGCTCGGAAGTGCTGTCCACACAGAAAAAAACACTCGTTCATGTGAAAGTGGGGATCGGTAACGTCAGCTGATCCCCTGCTGTGTGGAGGGCAAAGTGCTGCTGCCTCCAAATTGTAACTACTTCAGATTTTAAACATTCTCTGATTTGGCCTCTGTCTCCACTCTGTCTCTAGTATTTCCCCTGACCTCCAACACCGCCAGTTCCTGCTCACAGTTGCTGTCCACGCATTCCACACGTGTTCCTGTGTTCCTGGTGTTCTGTTAGGTGAGCAGATCCCCCAATGTGTGTCCTGCACTGTCTCCTGCGCTGTCCACCTTCCCACTGCAAGCGGTGGGAATGTGGACAGAGCAGGAGACATTGGCAGACACACATCAGGGGATCTGCTGACATTACAGAACCCCAGTAACACAGGAACACGTGTGGATTGGGCAGACGGCTACTGTACGCATAAACTGGCGGTGTTGGTGGTCATGTGAAATCCTGGAAACAGAGTGGAGACAGATGCCTAATTGGAGCACGTTGACAGTCTGTTGTAGTCTACAACCTATATAATACTGCCACCAAGTAGGCCTCGGCCTAAACCATGATTGTCCCTGGGCTCCAACATCACCAGTTGCTGCTCAGAAGTTTCGTTGGCACGGGTACTCCCTCCTGCCCAGCCTGGTTCCAGCACGCCAGCTGTTTCCGGGTAGTGTCAAGGTCACTATGCCACCAATCCGTTGTCCTGTTGTCTTGCGGCCGGGTTAGCCGACTCTACGGTGCCTGCAGTTTAGGTGACTCCTATGTGGGCTGCGGGAACTGGCACTCAAGGCTGGATCTGTAGTGCCAATGGGACATGGACCCTCTGTAGGACTGTGGATTTCGGTAACTGCGGCCGGCTTGCGGCCTGGCTACTTTGCTTTGGATGGGTACCTTCTGCTACCCACCCAGGTTCCAGCAGTGTCAGCTGGTTCTCGCCAGAGCCCTTGGCCTAGGTGCCTCCTTGGTAGAGCTTTTTTGCACAGGTACCTTCTGCTTAGTAACCGTGGTCCAGCACCGTCAGTTGGTCCTCGGTAGTGCCATTGGCTCTTGTTCCTTCTGCTACCCATCCGGGTGCCAGCACTGTCAGCTGGTTCTCGCCAGAGCCTTTGGCCTAGGTGCCTCCATCTCAGTATCCTAAGTCCAGCACCGTCAGCTGGTCCTTGGTAGTGCTTTTTAGCACAGGTACCTTCTGCTTAGTAACCGTGGTCCAGCACCGTCAGTTGGTCCTCGGTAGTGCCATTGGCTCTTGTTCCTTCTGCTACCCATCCGGGTTCCAGTACTGTCAGCTGGTTCTCGCCAGTTTCTCAGCCTTCTTGTACCTTCTGCTACATTTCCAAGATCAAGCTTTTTGAAATTGTCTTTGGTAATCCTTATTGATCTCCATGACGACGACCCTGATGACGACGACCCTGAAGACCACACCAAAGAAGACCAGAAATATGACCCTATATAATAAGACCAAGAGGACAAAGAACATGAAGACAACCACCAAGATACAGAACAAAAGACAGAAGAACAAGAAGCAGAAGAAGCAATAGCAGAAGAACAGAAAGTAGAAGAACATTAAGCATAAGACTAAAAATCAGCATAGAAGAAATCAAAATTATAAGCAGAAGAAGACTAAGCAGTAAATGGGGGTGAGTCCGTTCCTCCTCGTGTTACCCCTGGAAAATGCCTGCTGCTGCAGGCCAAACTGAATGCAGACAAATCCTGTTGTAAATCTTTAGTGACAGGCAGAACGTAAGGTGTAATCTTATAACTTTTATAGATAAGTACTACAGGAATGCCTGTCACCATAAGAAAATGAAGAAAAAGAAGAATAGGAAGAAGATGAAGAAATAGCATATGAAAATTAATAATAGCTGAATAAGAAGAATATGAAGAATGTAAAAAAAAAGAATAATAGGAAGTAGGTGAAGAAGAATAAGATGAATAAGGTGAAGAAGAAGTTGATGAAAAGATGCTGCTGAGGATCATGAAGGAGAAAGTGTGGGAGAAGTAAAAAAGAAGGTGAAGAGCATGGAAGTTGTGAAACATACATATCTGACAAAATATAAAAAAGGTTAACATAGTCAATATCTTTTTAACTCTGACCATCTTGAAAAAAAAAATTGGAATTAATGCTATGCCATGTGATTTGAATAAACCACTATGCCTTTAATATCTCCTCCACCTCCCACAATACATTCTACATGATTCTTATTTGTTTTCAATTATGTAGAATTAGCCAACAAGGAAATAAAGGGCTTTTTTAAATTCCGATACTGGAAGTCCCATAGACTTGAAGGGGACTTCCGGTATCGGAATCGGCGATACCCGATATTTTTTTCGTATCGGGCAATACCATCCGATACGATATTTTTGGGTATCGAACGGTATCGCTCAACACTAGTGAACAAGGATCGAGAGACTGAACCACCAGTAACTGCATAGGCCAGACAAGATGTATTTTCCAACTCATTAACAGGGCGGTCACACCCTTATATGCACAGAATGCACATTGAACTAAATGAGAAACTAGGTCTGAGCTGAAAAGTAAGTTAATGCGTATGCAACATGTAAATGCATATAAACACATGACCTTTACACAGCGAAAAACAAAAACAAAAAACAAATTTCCTAAAATAAAAAAGTAAAAAACAAATTGCAAAAATTGCATGAAGGTAGTAATAATAATAAGGGTATTTAGTAAACATAATTTTGATCAAAAGAATGTACAAGCCATCCCGCCACGTCAAGGCAACCTTTGTGGGACAGTCCTAATTCTTGTATTTAAAACCTTTCCACTTGTTAAGTGATGTAAATGTCAACATGGATCGAGGGACTGAACCCCAAGTAATAGCATAGGCTAAAATTATGTTTACCAATATTCATATTCATATTTCATATTAAAAGCCGATACTTACATTTGTGATCTGCTGCCTCCCTTTCCAGCCATCACCTTCAGGAAAGGGAGATCCATTGGAGATCGGCTGGTACACAGTATCTACATCCCCCAAAAGAAAAGGTACATGGCTGGATAATAGAAGCCAGGGCACCTTTCTCTGCAGAGGATGTAATTTTTGCAAGTAAATTGAGGTGTGCACATGTTTTGAGAGTGCTAGTACTGGCAAAAAACATTACTTCAGACATTTTGCAGGACCAAGGGGGTCATTTATTTATTCAAATGTTCCTGCTCGATCAATTATATTGGCAAGACAAAAAGAGTATTGCCAAGATGAATAGGTGACCACATAGGGGACATTAAACACGCTCGGGACACCCCTATTTCTAAACATGTATGGGAGAAATATCATGGAGATCTTTGTTCCTTCACTTTTACTGTCAATGAAGTCATCTCCCCATCCATCAGAGTCGTCAACTGGGGCCGCAGGATCCTTCAAAAGAGCTAAGGTGGATCCACAGACTTGACACTATATACCCTAATGGGTTTAATGAACAGATGCACTTTAGTTGCTGTATATGATCCCAACTGTATTTGGGCCTAAATTTTGAGATGTGCCTTCCATGAAAAAACTGGCCCTAATGGGCTAAAAATAAAAATACTATTGCTCCTTATTATGGGATTGGTCATAGTCCATCTATTAAGAGACCCTTATCTACATTGTGAGCCCATTTATTAATTTATGTATTTTATCTTTGTGCATAGACTGTTTCTTGTTTTGGCTCTATATACTTTAATGGACCCCATTTTCATCAGGGTCCTCCATCGATCCGAGGATAGTACACAGCTTCTTTCTTGTTGCATTCCAATTGAGACGCACGGGGCATCTATGTCATTGACGGGTTTATTTACGATATGCACATCACCATACCTTGTGTGTTCCATCATTCAATGCCCAATCAGTATCGCCCCCATACTTGCCTACGTCATCTCCTGGAGGAGTGAACAAGTTTATGTACATGTGGAATGCTCTTGACACACTTCCGCCCCTCTCCTCACATCACATCCGGCTGGATGCTATTTTGTACTTGGTGCCGATTGGGCTTTAGTGGCGTCCGCTGCAGGAACAGCTGACTGTGGGGTGCATACAGTACACCTCCAGTTGTCTTCTTACGTCACCTTTGGCTGTTTGGGAATTCTTATTCAGTACTGATTGTGCTGCAGCGATGTACAATGCAGGAACAGCTGATAGTGGAACACATATAGTGTTTAAAGATGCACTTCTGGTTGCCTTGGCATACGTGCTCTCTCTAAATTCAAGCCAGGTGTAACACCTGATTAATGATATGAGCAATGTATATATACACATGCACCTCTCCTGAATAGTTGACATCCACTGCCTCATGTAGCACACCATCAGAAGGGACTGATCCTCATGTGCTTGACCCCCAAACACTGGCACTACACTGGGTGAATTTGAACATCTACTAGCTAAGTAGTCTCTTTAACATCTTATTCACTCCTGATGAACTTTTGAAAGGGGAAACGCGTCTATGTTTTTTATGCAATGATTTGTGAATTATTATCCTATATAGCTTCTACTCTCATGTTTTGAAATTTCCATGAGTGATATTTCAGAGCATTCTGTATTATATTTATCTATTAATTTGCATTTGGGATGGTGCAATAATATATTTTTTTATCTTTTTATGATATATGATTGCTGGATAACCCTCACCGTCTAATCCTTATCTCCCTCCCTTACCACCAAGTGTATCTATCTCTGGTGACCTATCTAGCCCCTGTTGACATTTTGCAGGGAAAAGAGGGTCAGCCATCGGGAATGGAGGCACCAATCTTGTTATCAACTTAAGGTGCCAACCTCCGCTGCTAGGCAGGGCACAGATAAGAGAATTTTGTCCCCCTTCCCCCACCACTGGCATTCATCTTATTGCCTATGAATTAGCAATTCTGTACTTTATTGAATATAGAAATACTCTGTCGATATCAAAAATTTTGCACAAAAAATAGGTTTGCAATACAAACAAGGCTAACTTTATGACATACTGTATTTGCATCCTCTTAGGCTGATTACATATCTTTTTTCTTTTTTCCCACCTCATGCGATACAGGGTGATATAGGGGAAGAAGGATCATCCATCGGAGAACGGGGGCACCAGTGCACAGGTTCTAGGGTGCCAACCTCCACTGTAAGGCAGGATCAGTCCAGTATTCGGATAGGTTCAGGCACCTCCTGGGTCCTATCTTCTTTTTTAATGGTGATAGTGGTCTCCTTTTTATTACTAACTTCATGATAAGTCAAGACTTTAATAAAGGTTATATATTAAAAAGTACAGAATTTGGCACTGTGAATCAATTTTTTATTTTTTTCTTACCTGTACAGAGAATAACTCTCTACCTGTGAAACACTTGAGAACAATACAAAAATATAATGGGAGAGCCTGCACTACCTACATATTAAAAAGAATCACAAAATCATGCTCCCAATACATTTGTTAGAATACTGCTGCAATGACATCCTCAACACATTTGGTAAAATAAACATATAGACCTCAATTCAAGTGTTTTCTTCTACTTTTCTGATAAAAAACTGCTTGAAATCTTGCAAAGTTTTTTGATTAAAGAAAATTTGCTAAAAAAATGTGTACCTTTGGGCATTTGAACACCAGTCTCAACCATCTCGGTTAGCTTTCGCCAAGTGGATAGAGCACTAGTAGAACAGGATTTGGCCAGGAGCACCACCTGAAGTAACATTTCTGGTGATGGCTAGTGTTGAGCGATACCATCCGATACTGAAAAATATCGGATCGGATTGGATCGGCCGATATCCAAAAAGTATCGGGTATCGCCGATTCCGATCACGGAAGTCCCATTCATGTCAATGGGACCGAAATATTGGAATTAAAATAACCCCTTTCTTTCCTTGTAGGTTAATTCTACATGAAGAAAAACAACTAATAATAATGTAGAATGTATTGGGGGAGGTGGAGGAGACATTAAAGCCATAGAGGTTTAGCCAAATCAAATGGAATAGCAGGAATAATTTTTTTTTTTTTAAAGACGTTCGGAGTTACAAAGATATTGACTATGTTAACCTCTTTTATATTTTGTCAGATATGTATGTTTCACTACTTCCATGCTCTTTACCTTCTTTTTTACTTCTCCCACACTTTCTCCTTCATGATCCTCAGCAGCAGCAGCATCTTTTCATCAACTTCTTCTTCACCTTATTCATCTTATTCTTCTTCACCTACTTCCTATTATTCTTTTTTTTACATTCTTCATATTCTTCTTATTCAACTATTATTCTTCTTCATATTCTGCTTCTTCATCTTCTTCCTATTCTGCTTCTTCATCATATTCTTATTTGTGACAGTCATTCCTGTAGTTGTTATCTATAAAAGTTTGAAGATTACACCTTCCGTTCTACCTGTCACAAAAGATTTACAACAGGATTTGTCCACGTTCAGTTTGGCCTGCAGCAGCAGCCATTTTCCAGAGGCACCACGAGGAGGAACACTCACCCCCATACACTGCTTAGTCTTCTTCTGCTTATAATTTAGATAATATCATTTGCTCTGATTTTTAGTCTTATGCTTAATGTTCTTCTGCTTTTGGTTTTTCTGATTCTTGATCTTCTGTCTCTTGTTGTTCTGCATCTTGGTGGTTGTCTTCATGTTCTTTGTCCTCTTGGTCATCTTCTTCAGGGTCAACTTTTTGGTCTTCTTCGGTGTGGTCTTCAGGGTCGTAGTCTTCAGGATCATCGTCAGGGAGATCGAGAGTGAGAACCAAAAACCATTTCCACAAGCTCGAACTTGGAAAAGTAGCAGAAGGTACAAGAAGGCTGAGGAACTGCTGAGAACCAGCTGACGGTACTGGAACCCGGATGGTTAGCAGAAGGAACAAGAGCAAATGGAACTAGCGAGGACCAGCTGACGGTGCTGGAACACGGTTACTAAGCAGGAGGTACCTGTGCTAGAAAGCACTACCAAGGACCAGCAGACGTTGCTGGAACTCAAATACCGAGAAGGCGGCACCTAGGCCAAAGGCACTGCCGAGAACCAGCTGACGGTGCTGGAACCCGGATGGGTAGCAGAAGCTGCAAGAGCAAATGGAACTAGCGAGGACCAGCTGATGGTGCTGGAACCCGGAGGGGCAGCAGAAGGAACAAGAGCCAATGGCACAACCGTGGACCAGCTGACGGTGCTGGAACATGGTTACTAAGCAGGAGGTACCTGTGCTAGAAAGCACTACCAAGGACCAGCAGATGTTGCTGGAACTCAAATACCAAGAAGGCGGCACCTAGGCCAAAGGCACTGCCGAGAACCAGCTGACGGTGCTGGAACCCAGATGGGTAGCAGAAGCTGCAAGAGCAAATGGAACTAGCGAGGACCAGCTGACGGTGCTGGAACCCGGAGGGGCAGCAGAAGGAACAAGAGCCAATGGCACAACCGTGGACCCGTGCATCATAGACTTGGCTAACCCGACCGCAGCACGACAGGACAACGAGTCGGTGGCAAAGTGATGTTGACACTACCCGGAAACAGCAGGCGTGCTGGAACCAGGCTGGGCAGGAGGGAGTACCCGCGCCAAAGACACTGCCGAGAACCAGCTGATGGTGCTGGAACCCGGATGGGTAGCAGAAGCTGCAAGAGCAAATGGAACTACCGAGAACCAGCTGACGGTGCTGGAACCCAGAGTGGCAGATGAAGGAACAAAAGCCAACGGCACAACTGTGGACCAGCTGACGGTGATGAAACACGGTTACTAAGCAGGAGGTACCTGTGCTACAAAGCACTACAAAGGACCAACAGACATTGCTGGAACTCAGCAACTAATAGTAGTGGGAATGTGGACAGAGCAGGAGACATTGCCGGATACACATCTGGGGTTCAACTGACATTACTGAACCCCAGTAACACAGGAACAAGTGTTGATTGTGCAGACGCCAGTTCTGAGCAGCAACTGGCGGGATTGGAGGCCAGGGGAAATACTAGAGACAGAGTGGAGCCAGAGGCCTAATTGGAGCAAGTTTGAAATCAGTAGTAGTGTTAATGTGGAGACAGCATGAGATATTGCCGTCCACACAGCAGGGGAGCAGCTGGTGTTACTGAATCCCACTAACACTGGAGCATGTGTTTCTCTCTGTGCAGATGGCACTTCTGAGCAACAACTGGCTGTGTTGAAGCCCAGGGACAGTCATGGAACAGGCTGAGGCCTAATTGCAGCAAGTTTTATAGGTGATGTAGTTTGAATGTGGAGGCAGCAGGAGATATTGCCGTCCACACAGCAGGGGAGCAGCTGGCATTACTGAACCCCATTAACACTGGAGCATGTGTTTCTCTCTGTGCAGATGGCACTTCCAAGCAACAACTGGCTGTGTTGAAGCCCAGGAACAGTCATGGAGCAGGCTGAGGCCTAATTGCAGCAAGTTTTATATAGGTTGTAGACTACTACTGATTGTAACCGTGCTCCACTTAGGCCTCTGGCTCCACTGTCTGTAGTATTTCCCCTGGCCTCCAACCCCACCAGTTACTGCTCTGAAGTGGTGTCTGCACAATCCACACATGTTCTTGTGTTACTGGGGCTCAGTCACGGCAGTTGATCCCCTGATGTGTGTCCGGCAATGTCTCCTGCTCTGTCCACTTTCCCACTACTAGTAGTGGGAATGTAGACAGCAGGAGACATTGCCGGATGGTTGCTCTTCAGTGCTCTGGCCCTGAGAGGACGTAGAAGTAATTGAAGTCGATGCTTTAGCTGCCATCCATCCGACACCGGCTTCAATTTGTTCCTCCCGCAGCAGTGGGGTACGGCAAGGTCCTACAAAGCTGCGCATAAAGGTCTGTTGCCTGGTAAAACTTGGGGATGCTGACTCACTTGTGCCTGCAGCAGGCACAGAATCCCCACGTCCTCTCCCTGCTGAATCCCCACGTCCTCTCCCTGCCGAAACTCCACGCCCACGTGCCTTACTCCCTGCCTTCTTCATCTTGGTAGACTGATAAAGATAGGCAGAAAAGTACAAAGGGGGGCTTAGTTTGCTTATTCCTGAACAGCTGCTAACAGGTATAAGAAACACTATTTTTATAAAGTGTGTGTATGGACTACACTTTAATATGAGCTAATGTGGCCAAAGGATGTGACCAAAGATTTGAAAGCGATAGTATCACAAACTTTTTGGAGCTATTACAATGCAGGAAGGTAACCTACAATGCAAAAGATGAGGCTCCAAAAAATAGGGTAATACTAATCTGGCTGCGGCTGAAGGGCACAAGTCAGAAAAAAGGCTCCTCTATCTACTCCTATATAGTGTTTGCAACCAACCAATGTAGATGGATACGGATGGATGCACACTAATAGGAGAATGAAAAATGAGCTACAATAAAACAACGCTGAGCGACCTACAACCAGACGTAGCTGTAGGACACACTACAGTGTGAGCTGCACTCACACACAGAGACCTCTCAGACAGCCGTGAATAGTGCAGAAAACTCGACACTAACACTGAAAGGCTGCAGAGAGGCTCCGCTGTCTACTCCTATAGTGTTTGCAACCAACCAATGTAGATGGATACGGATGGATGCACACTAATAGGAGAATGAAAAATGAGCAGCAAAAAAAGAAAAATATGCATGAGGCAGTGACATGCTGAGCGACCTACAACCAGACGAGGCTGCAGGACACAATACACAGCATGAGCTGCACTCACACAGACCTTGCAGACAGCTGTGAACACTGCTGCAAGGCAAAAGAAAGCTACAGTGGTTGATTACGTAGCCTGGGTAAAGCACAATATGATTTTGAAAATCGCTATCTCTAACTGTCCCTTAGAGTCTTGAACAGCAGCCTGTCCTTAACTGAATTCACAGTAGAGTGAACCCGAAATGGCAGCGGCGGTGGCTTTTATAGTGCATCATGACATCATTTCAGCAGCCAATCACAGCCATGCCATTAGTTAACATGCCTACATGCCTAACAGGATGTGCCCACACTTCTGAGGATTGTCATTGGCTGAATCAAATCAAACTGGCTCATAGCATTATTGGAACTTCCGATTCCGGTATTCGATATGCTAAAAGTATCGGAACTCAGTATCGGAATTCCGATACAGTGAATATCGTCCGACACCCGATACTTGCGGTATCGGAATGCTCAACACTAGTGATGGCACATCACAGTTGCAAGATGCACCAAATTCATTAGGAGGCACGCGTCTTTTAATAACATTGACATACAGTTCATGAAGACTGGCGTTTTGTACACAAGTCTTAATAATTGGGGCTAAAGTGTTAAAGCATGTATTCAGTTTCATCCTAAAATAAATTTGGGAGGTATTTTTTTCTATATCAACGTTATTATTAATTTTTATTATTATAAACCACAGATTAATAGTAATTGTAATAGCAATGTATTATTGCATGTGCATATGTTTGCAATAATTTCTTCCAGCATCGACATTTTTCCATTTTACCTTGATTTCTATGAATAGACTAAGGTGAAAATCCCTCTATGAGATTGCAGTAAACCCACATACATAGACATAAAGTAATGTTTATTCAGAACCCTAGGCTCGGCATGTTGTATGTAAAAGAAAAGCTCATAAAATATCAATACACTACCCAAGCAGCTCAGCCCTCACTTGTATAGGTTATTTGTTCACTGCTCAGAAGCAAAAGTGTTCTTTAAATATGTTAAGACCCGCACAAAACACTTTTTGACACTTTTGCCATTAAACCAGTATGCTTTCCTCAGTTATTTTTCTTTCTATAGGCAATGAAAAAATATACATAGGCCCCTATAAAGAGAAATCCACGATGTAGATGTTTAACTAAGAACTATTAAGTGTTCATTATGTTTTATTACCAAAAAATTCTCCAAAGGGGCTGAACTGACACTGTGAAAATGGAGCAGATTCAAGTGCGTTTAACTAACACCTACTAACTAGAATTTTCCTGGCATTTTAGAGAAACCACTCGGAAAAATAATAATATATATCTCCTCTTAGTAAAGCCAAATACATGTTTTAATACTATTTCTCTTCATTGCAGATGCCTTGGAATGATGATAATTTTTGGATCATGAAGAGTCAATTCTATTTTAATACATAAAGGACAAGATGAGGAAGAAGCGGTTGTTTAGATTTGCTTCAGGCTGTTATTGTATGCGGGGATAAATTAATGGGTGCGGACGTGGACTGTATTTCTACATATTACGTATTCAAAATTAAACCACATTACTTTCAGTTTTGGAGATTTTCCACTGTAATGTTAAAAATACTTTAGGAAATTACAAATGACATCTCACACCCACAAAGTACATTCACAGTAGAAGACATTGAAAAGTGAATGGCAATATAAAGCATTGCAACAATCAATTCATTGCTAGAAAGATTTAGCACTACATTGGCTATGGACGGTAAGATCTGCTGCATATATAATAATTCTTCAAATATGGAAGAAATCATATTACATTGAAAGAAAAATGATCAAAATACAAATTTAACATATTGATGACAGATCTGACATCAAAGCAGAAAAACCTTTAAAGAAACAAAACTCTTAAGTGTGCTCAGTATTTACCATCTTGTCAGTCAGTAGAAAATCTTCTATTCTCCGGAGAGGCTAATTATTTCTCACAAGTTTAGTGAAATGTTGGTGAAACACAGATGCGGTCTTATTGTAAGGCAAGCCTGAAATAGCAGTAAGATATACTCTAAAAATCTTGGGTAGACAATAGCCATATTAACTAAAGTTCCTGCTCCAAATTTAAATATAATGGGTAACATCTCTCCTTCTGGAGAGTGACATTCCTGACATGCCAATGTAATTAAACTTATAGGCCATGCAATGCTCTTCTGTGAAATTAAATATGCAAATTTCCTCTTCAAAGAGGAAGAGGACTTGAACTCTAGTGCCACCTACAGGAAGTAGCAACAACAATCCTAAAAGTTAATATAAACTCTTTAATGAGCCTTGGCACAAACGAGAATATCTATGTTCAGAAACGTGTTTTGGAGTGTTGCCCCTCCTCAGTGCAAAAGAAGAGATCTAATTTGACTGAATCCGAGGTCTCTGACTGGAGCCTAATGGATACCATCTCTCCTTTTGTCTCCTGACATGCTGGTGCAAGGAGACTTATAGGCCATGTGATGCTACTTTAAGAAATTAAATATGCACATTTTAAAGAAATCAGTCACATTGAAGATGCAATTTAATTTTTGGACAGCATATTAAAGAGCAAAAAAAACAGAGCAGATTGATATGGAAAATATAGAAAATATGGAAATAGATTAAGTATAACTAGTAATTCATCTGTTTGAATTTCTACACACTCTGGGACTAAAGTCCAGTGAGAAGATGTTATGGGCTTGCGAAACGCACCAAATAATATTATAGTAAAGACAAGGTGCGTTTGTAGCCCGGGGTCCACCGTACAGAGATGTTACCTGCTGCCAGATAATGGCAGAAACAAGATGGCTGTAAAACAAACACACGCGGGTTAACCTCACCCGGTGTGTAAAAGGCGAACCTTGTTGCTTCACAGGGCCACAGTACCGCAGAGAGAGTGCTAGTGTATTGGTCACAGGATCCAGCCCCAAGGACACAGTTAAAGCAACTAAAGGTTTAACCGCACGAAGTGCATGCAGTGCCGCTCTGGCGGACACCACTAACCAGCCTAAGCTTAGGACTGGAAAGCACTCTAATTGCGCATGGCACCACTCTGACAGATGCTGCTGTGAATGCGGTATAGTCGTGCTTTGTACTGGATGGCACACTCTGGCACTAATACGTGTGCAGAGAATTGGGTGCACTGTGGCACATAGGCAATGCCACCACTAGGCCCTGACTTTAACTCTGATAACCCTATAACATGCACAACCAAAGGGAGGGAATCATAAGGAGTCAGTCTCCAGAAACATGCATCCATCATCTTACATACAAGTACAAAATTCTATACTAGCACACGCGAACCTTTTATAGTTGCAGCCTTCCGGGACCTTCCTAGTGAACCAATTGGAGCAGCAACAGGACCTGAGCCTGTGACCTCCGACTTCCACTAAGAGGTCATCACACGGGCATGCTCAGTAGACCGAAAGAAGGACTTAGTCCCAGGAGCTGCTTGTTGCTGACTATTGTGGATTGCTAAAGCTGAACCAGGAATGGCAGCAGCAACCAAACCAACAACATCAGGCTGAGCAAGACGCCGGGTTGAACGTCTTTGCTGAGCAGGCTCCTCTGTGGCTGGGAATGAATGGGAGACTACAGAAGGCAAGGCTTGGAATTCCTCCTGTGAGGGGAAGAAACCCGATGCCTAACAGAAGAACTAACAAATGATTGGAACGCTTCCTTGTGTGTGATTCCAGAGATAGCTTTAAGTCGATGAATAGGACCACCCAGAAAGAAAAAGAATTTAAAACATTAAGTAAAAAAAATACAAATTGTACTCACACTGCCCCCACTAAACTAAGCAAATCGCTATGGCATCACATTGCCCCACTTCTTATGGAAGCAAGATAGCACATTGCGAGACAGATGGGAAAGGGAACTCTGCCACTCAAGAAAGAAACAAAGGGCACCCCTGATTCTCTTCCTGTGCTCCCCTGGCATCTCTAGATTGTTTTCTTTACCCCATGTGGCGATCATGTTCCTATTCCTGTATTACACTGGCTAGTGAGTGCGATAGCAAGATCGCCAGTCCTGCTCTAATGCAAAATACATAGGAGAAACAGGCAGGGAGCAAAGAAACCGCAATCAAACAAAAATACTCACAGAAAATGAAGTAGAGTATAGGGAAGGAGAAGGGAGGCCAATCAATTGGGAATAACGATAAAGAGACGTTTTAAACACCCAAACCAACTTCACGCAGATATCTCCTAATACAACTCCAAGCGCCTGCTGCAAACTCAGCTCACTGAGATATAATTTCACTTTAGAATATAGTTTGTGCACACGACCTTTTTCAGGTGGATTCCTCCCAAAATTCTCCTGAAAGAGGAGCACAAAGGCACCCCATAGAATAAATTTATTTTTCTCACTTATATTGCGCCATTAATTCCACAACGCTGTACAGACATTATCGACACTGTACCCAATGGGGCTCACAATCTAATTTCCCTGTCAGTAATGCACAGCAATTTAAAAATGGTATTGATGTACACATGTTTGGTTATATGTCACATTTTTATGCTAGATCTGCAGTAAATATTACATTCTCTAAAACAATATAGTGGATCAGTAAAGACAATGTTCATATTATTTAGAGTCCCCACTGTGGGGGTGGATCCATCATAGGTTCTGCAACTCTAACCACAAGAATAGCTCTACATGTGGTCAAAATTATACCATAACCATATTAAGGATAAGAAACCCATTAGAACAATTCTGTAACATATACTGATGAGTATTAGTATATAATGAGTAGATACATGGATTAATATGGGCAATCGCAGAAAGCATAAACATTAGCAAAGGAAAAACAGGCGATCAAAAAAGTCCTTAAGACTTTTATGCATATAAAAACCAAACAGGACACATGGATGTACAAATTAGCGCTACAATGAAATAAACCATGAAAACATCTTTACCTGTTGGTATGGTAAGTAAAGGTCCGCCCGAGTATGACCCCCCCAACGCACGTTTTGGCAAATGGCCTTTCATGTTTGGTTTTTATATGCATAATTGGGAATAGGTGTTATGTAAATTTTATGTCACCACCATAACTATGTTTAAATCACCTATGTTACCCCTCTTTGTCCATTTGCCCCTTGTATGCCCCACTTTGTCGCCTTTGTGCTACTATGGTCATGTTTGACTTAATTCCTGTCCCTATATCCTGGTCATGTTATAATAAAGATTGAATTTTTTATCTTTTGGAAATAATTTAGTCTTCTGGACTCTTTTTGATCGCCTGTTTTTCCTTTGCTAATGTTTATGTGGTCAAAATTATGTAAACTTAGAATCCACAGCTGATGACATTATAAGTCAATGTGATGGTAGCCTATATTTTTTTAACAAGTGCATTTTAAGATTATTTTTCATACTGTGATCAGTAGTGTTGAGCGATACCATCCGATATTCAGAAATATCGGATCGGATTGGATCGGCCTGATACAAAAAAAGTATCGGGTATCGCCGATTCCGATCCCGGAAGTACCATTCAAGTCAATGGGACAGAAATATCGGAATTAAAAAAAACCCTTTCTTTCCTTGTACATCTTGTTCGGGAGGGGGGAAGAGTGTGGGCGGTGCGTGGGTGGACACTGTGCGTGTCTGTGTGTGCGGCCGGGGCCTGTGCGGGCCTCTCGGGGGGGTGTACAGACCTGTTGGGGGCCGCTGCCGGCTGCCGGTGGTCTGTACGGGCCTCTCGGGGGTCTGTGCCGACTGTCGGGGGCCTGTGCCAGCTGCCGGTGGTCTGTACAGGCCTCTCGGGGGTCTGTGCCGACTGTCGAGGGTCTGTGCCGGCTGCCGGTGGTCTGTACGGGCCTCTCGAAGGCCTGTGCCGGCTGTCGGTGGTCTGTACTGGCTGTCGGGGGCCTGTATACATACTACATACATGCTACATATATACTACATTCATACAGCATACATACATACTACATACTTGCTACATATATACTACATTCATACAACATACATACATACTACATACATGCTACATATATACTACATTCATACAGCATACATACTACAGTGGGGCAAAAAAGTATTTAGTCAGTCAGCAATAGTGCAAGTTCCACCACTTAAAAAGATGAGAGGCGTCTGTAATTTACATCATAGGTAGACCTCAACTATGGGAGACAAACTGAGAAAAAAAAATCCAGAAAATCACATTGTCTGTTTTTTTTTCATTTTATTTGCATATTATGGTGGAAAATAAGTATTTGGTCAGAAACAAAATTTCATCTCAATACTTTGTGATATATCCTTTGTTGGCAATGACAGAGGTCAAACGTTTTCTGTAAGTCTTCACAAGGTTGCCACACACTGTTGTTGGTATGTTGGCCCATTCCTCCATGCAGATCTCCTCTAGAGCAGTGATGTTTTTGGCTTTTCGCTTGGCAACACGGACTTTCAACTCCCTCCAAAGGTTTTCTATAGGGTTGAGATCTGGAGACTGGCTAGGCCACTCCAGGACCTTGAAATGCTTCTTACGAAGCCAGTCCTTCATTGCCCTGGCGGTGTGCTTTGGATCATTGTCATGTTGAAAGACCCAGCCACGTTTCATCTTCAATGCCCTTGCTGATGGAAGGAGGATTTCACTCAAAATCTCACGATACATGGCCCCATTCATTCTTTCATGTACCCGGATCAGTCGTCCTGGCCCCTTTGCAGAGAAACAGCCCCAAAGCATGATGTTTCCACCTCCATGCTTTACAGTAGGTATGGTGTTTGATGGATGCAACTCAGTATTCTTTTTCCTCCAAACACGACAAGTTGTGTTTCTACCAAACAGTTCCAGTTTGGTTTCATCAGACCATAGGACATTCTCCCAAAACTCCTCTGGATCATCCAAATGCTCTCTAGCAAACTTCAGACGGGCCTGGACATGTACAGGCTTAAGCAGTGGGACACGTCTGGCACTGCAGGATCTGAGTCCATGGTGGCGTAGTGTGTTACTTATGGTAGGCCTTGTTACATTGGTCCCAGCTCTCTGCAGTTCATTCACTAGGTTCCCCCGCGTGGTTCTTGGATTTTTGCTCACCGTTCTTGTGATCATTCTGACCCCACGGGGTGGGATTTTGCGTGGAGCACCAGATCGAGGGAGATTATCAGTGGTTTTGTATGTCTTCCATTTTCTAATTATTGCTCCCACAGTTGATTTCTTCACTCCAAGCTGGTTGGCTATTGCAGATTCAGTCTTCCCAGCCTGGTGCAGGGCTACAATTTTGTTTCTGGTGTCCTTTGACAGCTCTTTGGTCTTCACCATAGTGGAGTTTGGAGTCAGACTGTTTGATGGTGTGCACAGGTGTCTTTTTATACTGATAACAAGTTTAAACAGGTGCCATTACTACAGGTAATGAGTGGAGGAAAGAGGAGACTCTTAAAGAAGAAGTTACAGGTCTGTGACAGCCAGAAATCTTGATTGCTTGTTTCTGACCAAATACTTATTTTCCACCATAATATGCAAATAAAATGAAAAAAAACAGACAATGTGATTTTCTGGATTTTTTTTCTCAGTTTGTCTCCCATAGTTGAGGTCTACCTATGATGTAAATTACAGACGCCTCTCATCTTTTTAAGTGGTGGAACTTGCACTATTGCTGACTGACTAAATACTTTTTTGCCCCACTGTACATACATGCTACATATATACTACATTCATACAACATACATACTACATACATGCTTCATATATACTACATTCACACAGCATACATACATACTACATACATGCTACATATATACTACATTCATACAACATACTACATACATGCTTCATATATGCTACATTCATACAAAATACATACATGCTACATATATACTACATTCATACAACATACATACTACATACTACATACATACTACATATATACTACATTCGTACAACATACATATATACTACATACTACATACATGCTACATATATACTACATTCATACAACATACATACTACATACATGCTACATATATACTACATTCATACAACATACATATATACTACATACATACTACATGTATACTACATTCATACAACATACATACATACTACTTACTACATACATGCTACATATATCCTACATTCATACAACATACATACTACATACATGCTACATATATACTACATTCATACAGCATACATACATACTACATACTACATACATGCTACATTTATACTACATTCATACAACATACATACATGCTACATATATACTACATTCATACAGCATACATACTACATGCTACATACATGCTACATATATACTACATTCATACAACATACATACTACATACATGCTTCATATATACTACATTCATACAGCATACATACATACTACATACATGCTACATATATACTACATTCACACAACATACATACTACATACTACATACATGTTTCATATATACTACATTCATACAACATACATACATACATACTACATACATGCTACATATATACTACATTCATACAACATACATACTACATACATACTGCATACAATACATTCATACAATACATACATAGACATACAGTACATATAACATAGAGTACATACTCACCATCACTTGTCACATTGTTCCCCGAAGCCAGTGTCATCTGTGGAAAAATATGAAAATAACAAACAAACAATATACTCCCTGATCCACAGAAATCCACGCTTGTGTGTCCCACGCTGATCTCCCGTGGAGAACAGCAGCATCAGCTGATGCGACCGCTCTCTACGGGGCTCCAGGAATCCAGTGACGGGAGGTAGGTATCCTTCCGCACTGTATTCCTCCGCCACTGTAAAAAAATAGTCCCTGGTCTCACTTTATGGCAAAAGCTGCGTGGGAACTTTATCACACAGCACAGTCAAATTTTGTTTAAATGTAGATTGCACATTTTCTGTTAGTACAATAAACCTCATTTGAATCCAGAAATATAACTGAGTCCATCAGTTATTAGATATATGAAACAGAAATAGCTGTTGCAAAAACCAAAATTGTTATAAAGAAAAAAGGTTAACATTAATAGGGGTGCCCAAACTTTAACATATGACTGTATGTTGTATGAATGTAGTATGTATGAAGTATGTATGTTGTATGATTGTAGTACAGTATATATGTAGTATGTATGTTGTATGAATGTAGTATATATGTAGCATGTATGTAGTATGCAGTATGTATGTATGTTGTATGAATTTAGTATATATGTATGTATGTATGTTGTATGAATGTAGTATATATGTAGCATGTATGTAGTATGTATGTATGTTGTATGAATGTAGTATATATGTAGCATGTATGTAGTATGTATGTATGTATGTATGTTGTATGAATGTAGTATATATGTAGCATGCATGTAGTATGCTTTTTTTTTTTTACACTCAACACATTAGCCGGATGATGGGACTGCTACTGTCCCATCATTGGCAAATGTGTCAATCACTGTCAGTGTAGCAGGCATCGCCCGATGGGACTTGTAGTCCCATCGGATGATGCCTGCACACAAACAAGACCCCCGGCAGGCCCCCACAGACAACCGGCAGCCAGCACAGGCCCCCCGGCAGCCGGCACAGACCACCGAGAGGCCCGTACAGACCACCAGCAGCCGGCACAGGCCCCCGGCAGCCGGCACAGACCACTGACAGCCAGCACAGGCCCCCGAGAGGCCCGTACAGACCACTGGCAGCCGGCACAGGCCCCCGACAGGCCTGTACAGACCCCCAAGAGGCCCGTACAGACCACCGGCAGCCGGCACAGACCCCCGAGAGGCCCGTACAGACCCCCGACAGTCGGCACAGACCCCCCGCAGTTGGCACAGACCACGCATCATGATGCGCACAGACCGCGCATCATGATGACATCATTTCAGCAGCCAATCACAGCCACAACAGTGGCTCATTGCATTATGGGGACTTCCGATTCCGGTATCCGATATTGAAAAAATATCGGTACTCGGTATCGGAATTCCGATACAGCGAATATCGGCCGATACCCGATATTTGCAGTATCGGAATGCTCAACACTAGTGATCAGTGTAACGTAAGTAATGCAATATACTTAAACTGTTCGCTAGGGCTGCACAATACAAAAAGAACATGAAAACTTTGCCCAAGGTAAAAATCTTTGACTGCAGGAGGGTCATATATACATTGTAGTCTTGCAACCTCCAAATCCAGAAGGGAATACCATTTAGATTTTTGCTAGACGCATCCCTGCTGATAGGTATAGTATTTGAAGCAATCGGTCATTCCTAAACAGTTGCTCAGTTCAAAGCCAGCTTATTACATTGTTGATATCAATAACCTGGGCTGCCTGGGGGGATAACAGATGAGGAGTTCTACTTTACTAAAGGCGCCACATTATTAGCTACTTTATGCCCAAAATTATTGGAATTTACCATGTAAAGCATTTCAAACTATTTAAAAATATATATTTTACTGCAAATAGAATGGTAACATACTCTGTAATAAATAATCAGTGGAAACTAATTTTTAGTGACTCTCACTATTTCTAGGCTTTGTATTTTGAGTTTCTTCATTTACTACTGTATGTAGTAATAGTTATCAGAAACTAAGAACACTACGTAATATATTATGTTTAGCATAAAGATTTTCTTCTCTAATGTGCTTGTAAATCTCATAAAACATTTTGAATGATTTTGTAACATGTCTTTTTACTATTTCCTCTCTTTAGACGTGCCTGTAAGTCATTTGTCACCCCGGATTGCCATATGTGCATGTGCTTTATATTTTTGCTGTATGATAATGATCTGAAGGATGTTATTATTTCTTAAGCACTCCTAATTCTGGGAGCTGAAAAAATGTTATTGTTTCATAGTTCTGTTGCAAAATTCATGTATATTTTCTCTTGATTGTAATTAATGGATTTGGAACTTGTGACCTTATATTTTCATATTTTGTTACCGCTAGGACAAATTCAGAATCATTTAATTAAAAATATAGTAAAATCCAGATTCTAAAATGATTTAATCGAACACTGCGTGTATGAAATATCAGAATATCAGATGATGTGCTAATCTGCCTAAATTAGAATTCTGCAGTTCGCTCAAATTTGGAAATTTAATTTGGTTTGGATTTATTGGATGATTTAACATTCTTATTGGACTTAAGGATAATAAATGTAGGGGGAGCTGTAGCAACAAAAACATATGTTTTAGATCTACCAGTTTTATGAATGCTAAGCTCTGTGGAACCCCACCCACACCACTGATTGACAGCTTTTTTGTGTGCACTGTGCATAGGCATAAATCTGCCAATCATAGTTAGGGCAGCAGCCAATCACTGGCTGACGTAGGGTTACATAGAGCTCAAACATAGAGAAGACTAAAATGCTAGCAGGTTTACTAGTTCTCTTTTTTAGTGGTTTTATCAAAACTGCAGCAAGCAGCCCAGTAAGTGACACACCGATGGGATCTGTGTCTCTTTCTCTACATCATGCTGCTTTCAGATTAGAAACAGGTAAAAAAAATGACAGATTCCATTTAGGATTATTTTGAGATAAGCTAGAGGTTTCATTGTGACTTGTGGGTGACTCAAAGTTGGCGCAAAGCTGTAGCAAAAGGACAGTCCACATGCTGCTCTTAATTATTTAACCCCTTAAGCCCCAAGGATGGTTTGCACGTTCATGGCAGGGCCAATTTTTACAATTCTGACCACTGTCCCTTTTTGAGGTAATAACTCTGAAACGCTTCCATGGATCCCGGTGATTCTGACATAGTTTTCACGTGACATATTGTTATTCATGTTAGTGGAAAAATTTCATTCAAATAACTTGCGCTTATTTGTGAAAAAAACGGAAATTTGGCGAAAATTTTGAAAATTTCACAAGTTTCCAACTTTGAATTTTTATACCCATTAATAACAGAGATACGGCACACAAAAAACTTGATAAGTAACATTTCACACATGTTTACTTTACATCAGCACAATTTTGGAACCAAAATTTTTTTTTGTTAGGAAGTTATAAGGGTTAAAAATTGACCAGCGATTTCTCATTTTTGCAACACCATTTTATTTTTACGGACCACATCACGTTTGAAGCCACTTTGAGGGGTCTATATGATAGAAAATACCCAAAAGTGACACCATTCTAAAAACTGCACCCCTTAAGGTGCTCAAAACCACATTCAAGAAGTTTATTAACCCTTTAGGTGCGTCACAGGAATGTTTTGAATATTTAAAAAAAATGAACATTTAACTTTTTTTCACAAAAAAATACTTCAGGTTCAATTTTTTTTATTTTACCAAGGGTAAAAGGAAAAATTGGACTGCAAAATTTATTGTGCAATTTGTCCTGAGCACGCTGATACCTGATATGTGGGGGGAAACCACTGTTTCGGCGCATGGCTGAGCTCAGAAGGGAAGGAGCGCCGTTTGACTTTTTCAATGCAAAATTGGCTAGAATTCAGATCGGACACCATGTCACGTTTGGAGAGCCCCCTGATGTACCTAAACAGTGGAAACCCCCCACAAGTGACCCCATTTTGGAAACTAGACCCCCCAAGGAACTTATCTAGATATGTGGTGAGAACTTTGAACCCACAAGGGCTTCACAGAAGTTTATAACGTACAGCGGTACAATTAAAAGATCATATTTTTTCCACAAAAATGATCTTTTCACCCCCAATTTTTATGTTCCCAAGGGTAACAGGACCCTAATAGTTATTGTGCAATTTGTCCTGAGTATGCTGATACCCCACATGTGGGGGTAAACCACTCTTTGGGCGCATGGCAGAGCTCGGAAGGGAAGCAGCGCCATTTGACGTTTTTGGCTGGAATTGAGATCGGACACCATGTCACGATTGGAAAACCCCTGATGTACCAAAACAGTGGAAACCCCCGACAAATGACACCATTTTGGAAACTATACCCCCCAAGGAACTTATCTAGATATGTGGTGAGAACTTTGAACCCCCAAGGGCTTCACAGAAGTTTATAACATACAGCCGTACAATTAAAAATCATATTTTTTTCCACAAAAATGATCTTTTCACCCTCAATTCTTATTTTTCCAAGGGTAACAGGACCTAAAAGTTATTGTGCAATTTGTCCTGAGTATGCTGATAACCCATATGTGGGGGTAGACCACTATTTGGGCGCATGGCAGAGCTCGGAAGGGAAGCAGCGCCATTTGACGTTTTTGGCTGTAATTAAGATCAGACACCATGCCGTGTTTGGAGAGCCCCTAATGTGCCTAAACAATGGAAACCCCCCACAAATGACCCCATTTTGGAAACTAGACCCCCTACGGAACTTATCTAGATGTGTGGTGAGCACCTTGAACCCCCAAGGGCTTCACAGAAGTTTATAATGCCCGGGCTTGAAAATAAAAAAAATCGTATTTTTTCCACAAACATGATCAATTAGTCCCCAATTTTTTTATTTTCCCAAGGGTAACGAGAAAGTAGACCCCAAAAGTTGTTGTCCAATTTGTCCTGAGTACGCTGATACCCCTTATGTGGGAGAAAACTACTGTATGGGCACATGTCGGGTCTCGGAAGGGAAGTAGTGACGTTTTGGAATGCAGACTTTGATGGAATGGTCTGCGGGTGTCATGTGCATTTGGAGAACCCCTGATGTACCTAAACTATTGAAACCCCCCACAAGTGACCCCATTTTGGAAACTAGACCCCCCACGGAACTTATCTAGATTTATGGTGAGCACTTTGAACCCCCAAGTGCTTCACAGAAGTTTATAACGCCCGGGCGTGAAAATAAAAAAATCATTTTTTTCCACAAAAATGATATTTTTGCCCCAATTTTTTAATTTCCTAAGGGTAACAGGAGAAATTGGACCCCAAAAGTTCTTTTGCAATTTGTCCTGAGTAGGCTGATACCCCATATGTGGGGGTAAAATACTGTTTGGGCGCATGGCAGAGCTTGGAAGGGAAGGACAACCATTTGACTTTTTCAACTCAGAATTGGCTGGAATTGAGATCAGACGCCATATTGCATTTGGAGAGCACCTGATGTGCCCAAACAGTGGAAACCCCCAATTCTAACTCCAACCCTTACCCCAACACACCCCTAACCCTAATCTTAGCCCTAACCCTAGCCCAAACCCTAGCCCTAACCCTAGCCATAGCCCTAACCCTAACCCTAATGGGAAAATGGAAATAAATACATTTTCTTTTAATTTTATTATTTTTCCCTAACTAAGGGGGATGA
This sequence comes from Dendrobates tinctorius, assembly GCF_039654945.1. Classification (NCBI taxonomy): domain Eukaryota; kingdom Metazoa; phylum Chordata; class Amphibia; order Anura; family Dendrobatidae; genus Dendrobates; species Dendrobates tinctorius. The sequence continues at coordinate 7,149,270 of NW_027361841.1, read as the reverse complement.
TAACGGGGGTTGATTTACTTTTTAAGGTGGGTTTTTATGTTTGGCAGCTGTCATACGCTAAAAGACGCTTTTTGTTGTAAAAATAGTTTTTGCATCACCACATATTGAGAGCTATAAATTTTCCGTATTTTGACCCACCGAGTCATGTGAGGTCTTATTTTTTGCGGGACGAGTTGATGTTTTTATTGGTATCATTTTCGGGCACGTGACATTTTTTATCGCTTTTTATTCCGATTTTTGGGACGCAGAATGAACAAAAACCAGCGTTTCATGAATTTCTTTTGGGGGGTGCGTTTACACCGTTCCGCGTGCGATAAAATTGATAAAGCGGCTTTATTCTTCAGGTCAGTACGGTTACAGCGATACCTCATTTAGGTCTTTTTTTATGTTTTGTCGGTTTTATGCAATGAAAACTTTTATATAAAAAATAATTATTTTTGCATCGCTTTGTTCTGCAAGCTATAACTTTTTTATTTTTTTGCTGATGATGCTGTATGGTGGCTCGTTTTTTGCGGGACAAGATGACGTTTTCAGTGGTACCAAGGATATTTATATGCATCTTTTTGATCGCGCGTTATTGCACTTTTTGTTCGGCGGTATGATAATAAATCATTATTTTTTGCTTCGTTTTTTTTTTTAAAGGTTCGCTAAAGGGGTTAACTAATGGGATAGTTTTATAGGGCAGGTCGTTACAGACGCGGTGATACCAAATATGTGTACTTTTATTTATTTATTTTTTTTAGTTCCAAAAAATGAATTTATTGGGGGACTATTTTTTTTTTCTAATTTATTTGGTGATTTTTTTATTTTAACACTTTTTTTTAAACTTTATTACATTGTCACAGGTGGGACATCCCTGTCCTGTGACAGATCGCTGATCTGTCACATCACAGATCACTGTGACAGATCAGCGATCTGTCACAGGCAGTGCAGCAGGCTTCCTCGTGCCTGCGCTTTGTAGGCACTGAGAAAGCCGGCTCCCTGCAGGCCTCCGAAGGTCCCCATCACTATCTTGGATTCGGTGGCCTGCAGGGAAGGAGCACCCCGCAGCAGCGCTGCACATTGCGCTGCCGTGGGGGGCTCAGGGAAGCACGGAGGGAGCCCCCTCCCTTCAGATGCTTCCCTTTAACCCCCGGTACACTGCGATCGTGTTTGATCGCAGTGTGCAAGGGGTTAACGTGTCGGGGGCGGTCTGTGACTGCCCCTGACACATTGTGCCGGGTGTCAGCTGTGATAATCAGCTGACACCCGGCCGCGATCAGCAGCGCTCACCACGTGGGCGCCGCTTATCGCTATGATGTACTATCCCGTCCCTGGGAATTAAGTCCCAGGGTACATGGACGGGATAGTACGTCATATGGGATTAAGGGGTTAAAAGCTGTTTGCTTCTCTATTTCAATATGGAGAGGAAATTACTATGCTTTTTCCTGACACAAGGTGCCAAGACTTTTTCCTGGAGGTAGAGAAATAAAAGCAGTGATTTGTCCCCTAGGAATACAAAGGGATCAAGTGTTTAATTCAACTCTCTCATCATCTTTAGAGGAAGAGAAAAGGAGCTCGCCAAACATATCAGACAGCCATTTAGCCTGGCAAAATCAGAAAGTTGGCCGACATATCTTTAATATTTATGGAGACCTTAGGAATTTTCAAAAATCTGATTATTATGTCTGTGGTAGGGGGCAATAATTACTGTATAACACTTTTATTAATTAATGTCTGGCAGGTGTTAAATATATATATGAATTATAGGCATGTGCTGTAAATCAAAGTCTTTTCCATTCAATGCAATCACAGTATACAGAGCTGCCCAAACATTATACCATTTATACATGACTACAGGTCCCCACACTTTGGTGACAGAGGGACTAAATTAATTATAATATCAAATATAATAAATGTTAAGGTTCCAGTTCATCAAAATGTTTATGTCACATGGGCATAAAATACTTTTATAAAGTCACAGTTTTTGGTGGAAAGTAAAGTTGTGAGTTTTGGCCTTTTCATACCAGATTCGAGGAAAATGGACGGAGGTGGATGAAATGGGCAGAACATTGCGGTGCCTGCTTGTCTAATTCATGGGGACTTGTGGAGCATGTTATGCCACATATCTTATTTTAGTTCTTGACTGGAGCAAGATTTGTGGTAAGGTACGCGAAAGCACATGCCACTTTTAATGTGCCTTTTAACTAATCAAGTGTCTCCGATTCCACCAAGCCCTCTGATCAATACTAGCGGGGTCAATATTGGTATTGATGAATCAGGGCCAGAGTTTTATAAATTGCATGTTAAGCTTTAGGTTTCACTTTCTCTTATATAGGCAATTTGTTATCAGAATTTTTATATACGAAACCACTTATTACGGTATTCTTATGTGTAACTGTATATCAGATCAGAGCCCACCGATAAATGAACCTTCTTCATTTCTCCTGTAAATGATATGCCTATGTATGCTAAACTAAAGTCGTATTGAAACTGGTGAATAATGTACAGACGTAGCAGTTGTCAAACGTGAAGTATTGCTAAATAGATCACTGACAAAACAAAGCAAAATATTGTACCCTAGCAACAATGTCACAACAATTATGGTACATTCTCTGTGAATCCAGGCATTGCTAAGCATTGCAATACACAAATATATGAAAATACCACTAAAAAAAATATTCCAATGAAGTTATACTTTGGAAACATTTTTCCATGGCAGGAAGTCCACTGTAACAGCAGGTATAAATTATTGCCACATAAGAAACAAATGACTAATTCTATGTTTATGTATCTATGAAATATTGGCTGTGAATATTTTGCATAATGTGAAATGTATTTTGGACTCATGAGCTTAAAATAAATTACAGTTTTATGAAAAGGAAACGGTCTTTCATTCCATAGCTTTAGAACCAACTTTGTGGTTGACCTTAACGCGACGTTTATTGACAAACCAAGGGACGAAGACTAGCAAATCCACATCCAGTAGCTCAAATATAATGCCAGTATTATGCACTCTATGTAAACATTTACTTTTCCTGCACATATTTTACACTATTGGCCACTTTGTGGCTGATGAGTAAAATGTTCCCAATCATCATACCTATGTGATTAACCAATGATTTAGCACTTGTAGTTACTTCTTACCACCCACACTTGGCACATTTGCTTTACTTTATTCTTAACTGGATTAGGTGTGAGAGAACAGCATGTAGCTATTCAGATTATCTAAATGCTGTCTGGTCTGATCTTGTAGGAGTCCATGACCTCATCAATTTTTTATTTATGTTAGTGAATGTAGGACGCATGGGATAATGATGCAAAGTCAACAGCGGAAGTCACTGATATGTCACAAGCAAGTAATGGAAGTTCCACAGGACAAAATAGTAATGATGTGAAGAACATGTCAAGGTTTTGCCAGAAGATTTAGATATACTAGGCCTAATTTAAAGAAGCTCCAAAATTAATGATTGAATTACTGCAATAGCTAGAAACGACATTACATATCAGTGGGGTTTCAAGTGCCAAAGGTTTTAAATTTCAGCCGCATCAACTTCATGCAATAATACATTTTTATCCTAACATACAGAAGGGACCCCCTGCCTTGCTACTTTGCATCTAAAAAATGTTTACTGTTTTGCCACAGGTGGCTCAACGCTTTTTAGACCATGCTAATGCCCAAGAAAATAACCGTTTCATTTTTATGGAAACTGGGGGTACGAACAACAAGTATAATGTATGCGTGCTTACCATTTCTAGACAGTTGTTTTCATAATGTAAAAGTATCAGAATGCTGACCATGTTTAAAAAGAACTTATCACTAAAATTTTATTATTTAAATTAAATGCATATGTATCAACCTTTATAATTTGATCAATACTATTATATGGTCTGTGAAACATTTTTGAGTTATATAACACTCCAAAAAGCCTTGAAACATTTTTCTCTATTCAATTACTTATCCATATACTATGGCATGGTCTATGGTACATTTCTGTGTTACATAACAGTCAAAAAAAGCATTGAAACATTTTTTCTGTATTTAATTTCTAATTTATATACTATTACGCTGTTTGTGGCACATTGAGGTGTTACATAACAATCAAAAAAATCCATGAAACATTTTTCTGTATTCAGTTATTCTTTCATATACTATTATGTGATACGTGATACATTTCGGTGTTAGTTAACAGTCCAAAAGAGCGTTTATTTTACTCATTTGTATAGCGTCATTAATTCCTCACTGCTTTACAGACATTATTGGCAATGTCCCTGATGGGGCTCACAATCCAATCTAAATTCCCTATCAGTATGTCTTTGGAATGTGAGAGGAAACTGGAGTATCAGGAGGAAACCCAGGCAAACACGGGGAGAACATACAAACTCCTTGCAGATGTTGTCCTTGGTGGGATTTGAACCTAGGACCCCAGCGCTGCAAGGCTGCAATGCTAACTACTGAGTAAACATTTTTCTGTATTCAATTAATCATCCATATACTGTTACAATTTCTGTGGATCATTTCTGTTTTAAATAACACTCCATAGAGGCTTTGAAATATTTTTCTGTAGTCAGTTACTCATTCATATACTATTATGTGATCTGTGGTACATTTTGGTGTTACATAACAGTCCAAAAATCAATGAAACATGTTTCTGTATTCATTTACTCATCCACAGAATATTCCATGGTCTGTAGTACATTTCTTTGGCCACTAACACTTCAAAAATGAATTTAAATTTTTTTCTGGATTCACTTTCTCATCCATATAGTATTGGGTGCTCTGAGATACATTTCTGTGGCATATAACGCTACAAAAGCATTGAAAGTTTTTCTGGATTCACTTACTCATCCATAGAGTATTATGTGCTCTGTGGTACATTTTGGTAGCACATAATCCACCAAAAATCGTTTAAAAAATTGTCAGTTTTTAGTTACTCAATTATGGAGTATTACAAACTCTGGGGAACATTTCAGTAGTATATTACCCTCCAAAAAAGCATTCAAAACATTTTCTGTATTCAATTACTCATCTATAGAGAATCATAGCCTCTGGGGTACATTTTGGTAGTATAGCATTCAGAACTTTTTCTGGATTTAATTAGTTATCTATACAGTGTAACGTGGGTGACAAGCCAATAAGATAGCAGAATCCAGCGAGACTCCTGAAGGAGTGACCAGAGGAGCATCAGAGCCAGAAGAAGCATGCCCGACAGCAGATGTGGCAGGAGCTTTTGGTCCAGAATCGGACACTTTCCCAGAACCACCAAGGCCCAAACCCAGGCTGCAGACTTTACCGCTGGGGTTCTTGTGGACTGCAGATGGAAGAGCCAGGTTCTAGGAACTAGTGAGTGGACAGTTGGACCTAGGCTGGTCAGAAGCAACAAGGAAGCTAGCCAGGAAAAGGAATGGAGAAATGCTAGAAAGCTCGCTAGCTGCAAGGTATTGACAATTGGCATCTCGATGGAAGGTTGTTACATATGACAGGCAGCGGAGAAGGGGTCAATAGAAGAGTTGTGTATCTGTCATTACATCTCGCTGAACCAATGGGCAGTAGAGGCAGAATACTTGCTTTGAAGGCTGCAAGAGTTGAAAGCTGGAACCAGGGTCCTGTTTCTCAAAATTGAGGGGCAACATTGCTGGTATGTGGTGGATGTGATCCAAGAAGGATGCGAGCAGGATGAACCCTTCATGCAAAAGGAACATGCCGGGGAGAGGCTTCTCGAGGTGACCTTACATGGAGCTACAACCACTAAGAGACCAGATTGTCCTTGGGGTTCCCCACCTCGTAACCTCGCATGTCGGAGCAGGCGATGATGCACGTGACACAGAGGTCTGTGGTCCATTTTTACTTGTGAAGGACTACAAAACTACCCGAAGCCAGATCACTTATAGCCCAGGCACCTGTGAATCTGACTCAAGAAAACAGATGGAGGCAATCCTCCCAGCCTCCTAAGGAAAGATAAGAAGTGGACACCTGAAGAGAATTACTGTATTTCCCTCCTTATCATTTTTTCATGGCTTTGCACTTAACACTTTCAAAATACTTATACTCCAATTTTTTTCTGAAATGAATGTGTCATCCATAGAGTAATACATAATTTGTGTTACATTTCAGTGGTATCTAAAAATCAAAAATACCCTTCAAAATTTTTTTATGGATTCAATTACAAATCTGTACACTTTACATGTGGCTCTTGTTACATTACAGTGGTATATAAAACTCAAAAAAGCTTGTGATGGGCAAACTCATAGATGTTCACATCCAGCTGAACATCTAAATAAAGCTCTGGTACCCGAACCTGAACCTGGACCTCATTTATATTAATAATGGGCCCAAGCATCCATGTTTGACAGTGCATCAAACACAGGCTCTGATCAGCAGTAAGATCATTACTGTCAGTCAGAGAGCTGCAGTTCCCTCACTGTCAGATGACAGCGTGAGACAGCAGCTGTGACCGGCCGTAAAAAGGTTGCTTCCGGTCAGAGGCGTTGGCTAATGAGTGCTATTCCCATCAGCCTACATCTGTTGCTGCTACCTTAAAAGACAAAATTGGCCTCCTACCAGTGTAGAAATTTGGTTGTTAAAAAATTGACTATTTTCACATATACTCTAGAACCTGGTTTATGTGAATTTTTGTTTGTTTGTTTGTTTGAAATAAAAAAGCAAAATTGGCCTGGTACAGTTTACAAAATATTTTTCTAACAAAAATTGACTATTGTCATATATACTGTAGAACCTCCACTGTGTGAAACTTTGTTGGTCTGAACTAAAAAAAATAATTGGCCTGCTACAGGTGTAGAAATTTGGTTGTTTAAAAATTGACTATTGTCATATATACTCTAGAACAGGGGTCCCAAACATGTGGCTTGGGAGCCACATGTGGCTCTCGGGCCCACAATATGTGGCTCGCGACTGCCTGCCAGCTTAGTGCATTACCATCAGGTCTAGCAAACAACTATAAAGAGCAGTTTTCCAGATGCTGAATTTTGTGAGTAGCCCAGTACAGAAGAGCAGATCTGAACATTCCATATTCTGGCCTTGGGGGTTTGGAAATAATTAAAGCATGGTAAGGTGGAGACCGAATGATGTGAAGTGTCAAGAGGAGATGCTTAAAGCTGGATACAACAGTGTGGTGGGGGTGGTTGATGCAAAAATACTGAGTGGAGGTAATGTGGGAACCTCTGGCTTTTGGTACACTGCCTTTGTGTAATTTCAGTGAAAAAACTTTGGCTGTTGTTATACCAGTAATGTGGGCAATGTGTCTCACTATTGTGAGGTGGGCGGGAGCTGGGTGTCGCTTGTGACTCTCTCTTGGACCTAAATGGGGCTCGTGACCCTCTCTCAAAGCTTAATGTGGCTCTCAATGCAGAAATATTGGGGATCACTGCTCTAGAACTTGGTATGTGTGAAATTTTGCTTGTTTGAGATAAAAACCTAAATTTGCCTGCACCCCCTCCTGCTCCTCCTCAACCTCCATCTCCAGCATGCAATCTCAGTGCATGTCTTTCACTTCAGCTGAAGCTCTGCAGCAATGCTGCAGCAAAACGACAACATGCTTTCCTGAAGCTAATTTGCCTAGGAGACAAACTGCACACTGTGGTAGAGTTATTATTATTATTTATTTATACAGTGCCATTAATTCCATTGTGCTGTCCATGAGAAGGGGTGTTACATGCAAAGTTATAGATATCAATAACAGTAAACAAATTTACAATGACAGACTGGTACAGAGGGGAGAGGACCCTGTCCTTGCTGACTTACATTCGATGGGATAGTGGGGAAGAGACAGAAGGTCGGGGGTGCAGCAGCTCTGGTGGTTTTGAGATGGCGGCTCGGGCGGTGGTGAGGTGGCAGAATGGTTATTGCAGGCTGTAAGCTTTCCTAAAAAGATGGGTTTTCAGGTTCCGTTTGAAGGATCCGAGGGTGGTGGATAATCGGACGTGTTGAGGTATGGAATTACAGAGGATAGGGGATATTCAGGTGAAATCTTGGGATGATCAAAGATTACGTGAGGGAAGATGTTGGGATATTAGTTCAGAGATATAGTGAGGGGATAGGTTGTGGATGGCTTTGTAGGTTAGTGTTAGTAGTTTGAATTGGATTCGTTGTTGAATTGGGAGCCAGTGGAGGAATTTGCAGAGGGGAGAGACAGGGGGGTAGCGAGGAGAGAGGTGAATTAGTCGGGCAGTAGAGTTGAGGACAGTTAGCAGGGAGGCCACAGAGGAGAGTGTTGCAGTAGTCAAGGCAGGAGATAATGAGGGCATGTACAAGAGTTTTAGTAGATTGAGGGCTGATGAAGGGACGGATTCTGGAAATATTTTTGAGTTGGAGACGACAGGAGGGGGCAAAAGTTTGGACGTGTGGTTTGAAGGACAAGTCAGAGTCGAGAGTTACTCCAAGGTAGAGGATTTCAGGTGCACGAGAGAGTGTGATGCCATTTACCCTAATAGATAGATTGGGTAAGGAAGATACTCGAGATGGAGGAAAGATAATGAGTTCAGTTTTGTCTACATTGTGTTTTAGGAAGTGAGAGGTGAAAAAGGAGGATATGGATGATAGACACTCTGGGATTCTGGACAACAGAGAGGTGACATCTGGGCCAGAGAGGTAGATCTGAGTGTCGCCTGCATACAGGTGGTACTGGAAGCCATGGGACTTTATGAGTTGTCCTAGGCCAAGAGTATAGATGGAAAAAAGTAGGGGCCCCAGGACAGAGCTTTGAGGGACTCCAATAGAGAGAGGGCGGGATGAGGAGGTAGTGTGGGAGTGGGAAACACTGAATGTGCCATCAGAAAGATATGAGGCAATCCAGGACAGGGCAAGGTCTTTGATGCCAAGGAAAGAAAGAATCTGTAGCAGTAGGCAGTGGTCGACTGTGTCGAAGGCAGAGGACAGATCAAGAAGGAGGAGGATGGAGAACTGTCTGTTAGCTTTGGCTGTAAGTCATTAGTACTTTTGGTCAGGGCAGTTTCAGTGGAGTGGTGGGGGCGGAAGACAGACTGGAGGATGTCAAGGAGGGAGTTAGATGAGAGGTGGGTGGAAAGTTGAGCATGGACATGCTGTTCAAGGAGTTTGGAAAAACAAGAGCAGTGATATGGGGCAATAGCTGGGCATAGCAGTTGGGTCAAGGTTTGATTTTTTGAGGATGTGTGTTATGGTGGCATGTTTGAAGGCAGAGGGGAAGGTACCAGAAGATAGGGATAGGTTGAAGAGATGGGTTAGGGCTGGAATGATCATGTTAGTGAGGTTGGGGAGCAGGTGGGAAGGGATGGGGTCAAGTGCACATGTGGCGAGGTGTGATTTGGAAAGGAGATGAGTAAGCTCTCCTTCAGTGATGTTGGAGTGGGAGGTTATTAGGGAAGGGCAGAGGTCGGGTATGTGGAGTGGTTGGGGTGGTGGAACAGTAAAGGTTTGCCTTGCTTGGTCGATCTTGTTTTTGAAGCAGGTGTCAAAGTAGTCAGCAGAAATGAGGGGAGTTGGAGGTGGCAGTGGTGGGCAGAGGAGAGAGTTAAATGTGCTGAACAGTTGTTTTGGGTTGTGGGATAATGAAGATACAAGGTTTGTGAAATAGGTCTGTTTAGCAGAGGTGAGGGCTGATTTGAAGTAGATACGGACAGAGTGAACCTCAAAAGAAGGGAGGATAAGGGAGGGTGGGGGTTGGATAGAGTTGAAGGAGCAGTTTTTAGAAAGGAGGAAACCCACTCCTCCACCATGTCTGTTGCCAGGGCAAGGAGTGTGGCTAAAGTGATGGCCGCCATAACCAAGTGCGGCCAGGGAGGCCGTGTCAGGAGGTGTCAGCCAGGTCTCAGTGAGGGCCAGCAAGGAAAGGTTGCAGGAGGTAAAGAGGTCATGGATCATGTGGAGCTTGTCGCAGGCGGAGCGAGCATTCCAAAGTGCTCCAGATAGAGGGTGCGGGAGCGTGGGGGTCAGTGGCACAGGTTTTATATGTGAGGGATTGCGGTAGTTTCTCTTAGTGTGAGAAAGATAGGGGTGAGGATGAGTGGGATGTATGAGGCAGGGGGGCCAGGATTGGGAGATATGTCACCAGCAGTGAGAAGAAGCAGAGAAAGGGAAAGCAGGTGGGTGAAGGAGAGTGATCGTCTTGTATTGTATTTTAGTAGGAGACGTCTGAGGTTAAGGAGTATGTCTACAGATGAAATGAGGTGGGGGTAAGAGAGAGGGGGAGATAGTTATTTGGTTCAAGGGTGCAGGGGTTTGGGGATAGCGAAGGAGAGAAGATTAGTGGAGCAAAAATGGTGATGCAAATGTGAGCATGGTTAAAGATCAGGGTAAGAAAAGAAAGGCAAGTAAAAAGAGAAAGCAGTGGTTATTCTTACCTTCTGACACATTTCTGGACTACTTTTGGTATATTTCTAATGTAACACTTTAAAAGATGTCACACTTCAAATGATGTCGCAACTGACCAAGGTCATATCTGACCTGCTCTGTTCAACTTATACCATTCAAATGTCCATGAAATAAAGCCAGGTGAGTGAGAGAGGAAGGAGGAGAAGGGGGCTGGAAGACATTTCACATCAGGGAGCAATTAACAGATTGCAGTTAATAGGATATTTGACTATCATCAAAGCTGTAGAAAGAGGCAGAATAAGATGGAAGGATAATACTAGGTGTGAGGAGCATGGGCATATCAATATGCATACAGTAAGTTTGAAGTATGATACATGGAATTAAAATCAGGATAAAAATCAGAGTACAGACGTACTAGTTAAAAAATAGAGGGTGAGGAATGCATGGGGGTTCGATTATTGAAAGGAATAACAGACCAAACAGAGATGTGGCTTTTGCTGCGGAACTTACTACCAGACATGGTGATGTGTGATAAAGTGCATAACCTGGTGGTGGTTGTGATGCTTGGCAACCTCAAACACGTACCATGCTTGGCCACTCAACAGGGTAGTTCAGCGGTTTCTGAAAACCTACCCAGATTTGGCAGAGCTTCTGGTCAAGGTAGATACTGTCAGCGTCCATTTACGCAAGTCAGCTACAGGTGCCGCCACTCTGGCAGTGCTGTAGCAATGCATGCAAGTACCAGATCACTGACTATTGTATGACGTGTCCATGCACTGGAACTCCACACATATTAGCTGAAGAGTGTACATGGATGTCTAACATTTCTCCAAGACTTTTAGTACTTCACAAAGAGGGTGAGCGGCAATGATACCAACTTCAGCACACCGGTCCCACTTATGTGCCTACTTAAACAGTCACTGCTGACAATTAAACATGAAGCTCTGAATGTGGACCAGGAGATAAAGGACAAAGACATGAGACAGGGACATATTGCCCAGCCTCATTTCATTTCTTCTGCTCAACACATATTGGGTAACAATGAGTAAGTGGAGGCTGAAGAAGATGAGGAGAAACAGGAGCTGGCTGATGTGGGGAATTAGGAAGAAGAGATGGAAGATGAAGAGGGGATGGAAAGTAGTCATCATGGTGGAGACAGAGAAGTGTTGGCTGCAAGGTCCTTGGCACATATGGATGACTTTACGTACCACTGCCTATGTCGTGAACCTTGCATTACATTCATCTTAGCCATTTTGTTCACCCTAGTTCCATGCTATGAGGAGAAATTTACATCTCTTCTTCCTGAGACATAGAGGTCTTATAAAATGGTGCTATATCAGAAGGCCATTGTGGAAAATGTGATGAAAAAATTCTCATAAGACAATGTTAGAGACACGGGGCAAGCTTCATTAGCCAACTAAGGGGGAGAGGCGAGGAAACCACACAGCAGAGGCAGGGACACACAGTCAAAGGCCTGAAACAATTTCATCCTTCCCTCCCAATGTTCATTTCTTCATGACTGGGTATTTTTAACAAGAAGGAAAAAGTATTTAAAGATAGTCAATCAATACCTGGCTGAAAAAAAACAGTTTACATACTAATTCCTCTACAAACTTCAGCTATTTGGTCTCAAAGCTAGACACCTGGCATAAGCTGTCCCTCCATGTCTTGGAAGTAATGCGCTGCCCTGCTGCTGGCGTCTTGTCTGAGAGGGTGTTTAGTGCAGGTGTTTTCACCTGTTATGAGAAAGTGCTTTCAGGCTTACTCTGACAATAATGAACAAAGCCCTGTAATAGACCTAAGTTTTCATCACCACCAAATGACAGCAGCACATAAAGTGTTTTTAATGTTCAATATTTGAATGAGACCCGCCACTTGTTTCCTTCAAGGATCTATGGATGACTGGATTATCCTACCTATAATTTTCTCCTGGCTTTGCACTTTTTACAAAGTCTTTATTAGTGTAGAAGTACAACAGCTAAACTTTCTTAATTTAATAGGTTGGTGCCTTCAAGGTTGTATGGATGACCCTGCTTGTAATTATGGGCAGGCTGTTGTGAGCTCATCTGTTCATTCACCTTTTGTGTCCGAGGATCTCCCTCTTCTGGTGAAGAAAGGTAGTGAGGCTGATTTGGATGAAAGAAACCAAACACCTGATCAGGTGGATTGTGACTGGGTAACAGGAACTTCAGACTGGATATAAGGCAGCCGACACTCTTCTGAGTGGCTGGTGATTTCTCTGCTGGATTCTTGGAGACCAGTCTGATTCCTCCTGCCCAAAGATAAGTTTTTGCTCTGCTATTGAACTTATAAGTTTTGGTTTTGTTTACCTTGTTTTTTGAGTTCAGCCATCCACGGCCGGGGGTGTGCTGGATTCTTATTCCTTGATCAGTGTTCTCTTTTGCTCTGCTTTCAGAATATTCTGAGTGCTGATATAGGGTTGGAAGTCTAGTGACTTCAGGGTCCTTTTTACTTATCAGTTGTGTTGGTAATATTTTTAGCAGGGTTTTCTCGGATTGCAGACAGCAGCTTTTCTGTCCTGTCCTTTTTAGTTAGCTTGGGCCCCATCGTTTGCTCATCCTATCTTTCTATCTGTGTTAGTGTTTTCATCTTGCTTCACCGTCATTATATGTTGGGGGCTGCCTATTTCTTTGGGGTCTGCTCTGGGGCAGTCAGTTTTTCCCTTTTCTCTCTTTAGGCTTATTTAGATCTCTGGCTGTGACGAGGTGTCTAGGATCACCATAGGAACACTCCACGGCTACTGCTAGTTGTGTGATAGGATTAGGGGTCTGCAATCCGCTAGTTTCCAACCTCTCTGATTTTCTGGGCTGAGCTTGCATTTTTGTTTTTTCCTCCTCGGTGACTCAATCATAACAAAATCACCAGCCATACCGCAGATTCAAGGGTACTCAATAGCAGGAAAGAATTGTAAAAAGGAAAAAAAAAAAAAAGTGTCAGAATTTTTCTTTGTGTGTGTATATTTTTTCCTCTTTTTCTCTGAGGCTGTAGGAGGAATATTTTTTTTCTGATGGAGTTTAAGCAATTGTCTGATCGTGTGGAGCAGCTTGCTGCTGAAGTGTGAGGAATTTCCGCCTATCTTGCTCATTCACACACTGCTGAACCAAAAATCCCCACTCCTGATGTGTTTTTTGGGGATCAGTCTAAATTTTTGAATTTTAAGAATAATTGTAAATTATTTCTTGCCTTGAAGCCTAACTCATCGGGGAACTCTGCGCAGCAGGTTAAAATTGTCATCTCCTTGCTGTGCGGCGATCCCCAGGATTGGGCGTTTTATTTAGTACCAGATGATCCTATTCTAACAAATGTGGATGCATTTTTTCAGGCCTTGGGGTTGTTGTATGATGAACCTAATGCGATTGACCAAGCTGAAAAGACCCTGTTGGCATTGAGCCAGGGTCAAGATTCTGCAGAACTGTACTGTCAAAAATTCCGAAAGTGGGCAGTCCTCACCACTTGGAATGATGGTGCCTTGGCAGCTCTCTTTCGGAAGGGTTTGTCAGAAACGGTAAAAGATACTATGGTGGGATTTCCTGTTCCCTCTGGTCTTGACGATTCTATGTCATTAGCCATTCAGGTTGATCGGCGTTTACGTGAACGTAAAATTACACGGGAAATGCTGCCACCTGTTGAACAAATGCAATGTGATAGAGTTTTGTCTAGGGCGCAACGTCAGGAGTTTAGAAGACGTAATAAGCTGTGTTTTTTCTGTGGAGATGCCTTTCATGTTATTTCTGTCTGCCCTAAACGAGAGAAACGTTTTGCACATACATTTGCTGTAGGTGGTGTACAACCTAAGTTTCTTCTGGCAATTACTCTGATCTGCTCCGTGTCCACATTTTCCGCTAAAGCCTTTATGGATTCAGGAGCGGCCTTGAACCTAATGGATTTGGATTTTGCTAAACATTGTGGTTTCCCTATGACACCCCTGCGGACGCCTATTCCTTTGAGGGGTATTGATGCTACTCCGTTGGCGAAGAATAAACCTCAGTTTTGGACCCAGGTGGTAATGCGGGTCACCCCAGACCATCAAGAAAATTGCAGATTTTTGGTGTTGCATAATTTGCATGATACCATCGTTCTGGGGTTCCCCTGGTTGCAAATTCATAATCCAGTTTTGGATTGGAAATCTGTGTCTGTGGTTAGTTGGGGTTGTCGGTGTGCTCTTAGTGACACTCCTGTTTTCTCCACCTCTCCCCAGTCGCATGAGGTTCCTGACTATTTGGCTGATTTTTATGATGTGTTTAGTGAGAGTAAGTCTGCATCTTTGCCTCCTCATAGGAGTTATGTGCAATTGAGCTGAGTCCGGGGTGTAAATTTCCCAAGGGTCGACTTTTTAATTTATCTGTACCCGAACATGAGGCTATGCGTTCTTATATTAAGGAGTCATTGGAGAAGGGTCATATTAGACCATCCTCTTCACCCTGTTACTGTTAAATATCAGTATCCATTACCCCTGATTTCTGACCTATTTTCTAGAGTTGAAGGTGCTTGCTGGTTTACCAAGCTTGACCTCAGGGGGGCGTATAATCTTATTCGCATTAAGCATGGGGATGAATGGACGACAGCGTTTAATATTCCAGAGGGACATTTTGAGTACCTGGTGATGCCTTTTGGGCTCACTAATGCCCCTTCTGTCTTCCAGTGCTTCATGAATGATATTTTCCGGGACTTTGTGGACTCGCACCCCTCCAATCTATTCTAAACTCTGCTGCCTGACTAATCCACCTGTCCCCCCGCTATTCCCCAGCTTCTCCCCTCTGTCAATCCCTTCACTGGCTCCCCATTGCCCAGAGACTCCAGTACAAAACCCTAACCATGACATACAAAGCCATCCACAGCCTGTCTCCTCCATACATCTGTGACCTCGTCTCCCGGTACTTTCCTGCACGCAACCTCCAATCCTCACAAGATCTCCTTTTCTACTCCCCTCTTATCTCCTCTTCCCACAATCGCATACAAGATTTCTCTCGCGCATCACCCCTACTCTGGAACCCTCTACCACAACATATCAGACTCTCACCTACCATCGAAACCTTCAAAAAGAGCCTGAAGACCTACCTCTTCCGACAAGCCTATAACCTGCAGTAACCACCGATCGACCAAACCGCTGCATGACCAGCTCTACCCTCGCCTACTGTATTCTCACCCATCCCTTGTAGATTGTGAGCCTTCGTGGGCATGGTCCTCTCTCCTTCTGTACCAGTTATGACTTGTATTGTTTAACATTATTGTACTTGTTTTTATTATGTATACCCCTCCTTACATGTAAAGCGCCAGGGAAAACTCCCTGTATGTTAAGGGATCGAAATGTCTTTTTGGTGTACAGAGGATTTCATTTTTGAGATTTATCTTGTCTCCGTCAATGATTGAAATGGACCCGGCCAAGGTACAGGCCAGTTATGATTGGGTTCAGCCCACTTCTTTGAAGGCTCTCCAGAAGTTTTTGGGGTTTGCTAATTTTTATCGTAAGTTTATAGCCAATTTTTCTGTTATTGCCAAACCATTGACTGATTTGACTAAGAAGGGCGCTGATTTGCTGAATTGGTCTCCAGAGGCTGTTTCTTCTTTTCAGGAGCTGAAGCGGAGGTTCACTTCTTCTCCGGTTTTGCGACAACCCGATGTCTCACTTCCATTTCAGGTGGAGGTGGATGCTTCAGAGACTGGTGCAGGAGCTGTTTTGTCCTAAAAGGATCCTGTAACATCTAAAATGAACCCCTGTGCCTTCTTTTTCTGAAAGTTCTCTCCTTCAGAACGCAACTATGATGTGGGGAATCGAGAACTGTTGGCCATGAAGTGGGCATTTGAGGAGTGGAGACATTGGTTGGAGGGAGCTAGACATCAAGTTGTGGTCCTCACTGACCACAAGAATTTGATCTACCTTGAGTCAGCTAAACTCTTGAATCCGAGACAGGCCAGGTGGACCTTGTTTTTCACGCGTTTTGATTTTGTGGTCTCCTTTCTTCCGGGCACTAAGAACGTTAAGGCTGATGCCCTCTCTAGGAGTTTTTTGGCTGATTCTCCTATTGTGACCAAGCCTGCTATCATCTTAGGTGAGGGGGTGGTTCTTTCTGCCATCTCGCCCGATTTGAGACGTGCTCTGGATAAGTTTCAGGAGGATAAGCCTGAGCGTTGTCCCAGTGGTAGGTTGTATGTTCCTGACCAGTGGAGGAGGAAAGTGATGTCTGAGGTTCATTGCTCCGGGTTGGCTGGTCATCCAGGTATTTTTGGTACTAGAGATTTGGTGAGTCGGTGGATATAGAGGACTGTGGAGAATTGGAATCTCTCTAGGCTTCAGGACACAGTTGGATTCTGTCAGGCCCTTTTTATTTTACAATGCAATGTGAGAGGAAGATTATGGATGGTGTAGTAAAGAATAAAGGTGGATAGAGGACAGTGGAGAATTGGAATCTCTCTACACTTCAGGACACAGTTGGATTCTCTCAGGCCCTGTGTCTATATCACCGCAATGTGACCAGCAGAAATTGCCTAGTGTATGACAAACTACAAGGTGTATATAGAATTGGGCAGAATTGGAATCTCCCTAGAGTGTAGGTCTGTAAGAATGGACAAACTCCTCGGCTTTTCCTTACAGAGTCACACACGTAGATAGCTTCAATTTGGCCGTGATAACAGCTGTTACACGGTACTGAGAGAGGAGCGTGCACGTACACCGCTGTACAGTGTATGTAAAATTGTCAAGCTCCGTGTTTTTGTATACGGACTGACACACGCTGTCTCTCTCTAGTTTTGAATGTAATCAAACGGCAAATATACTAAACTGTTTGAAAAACGGACAAAACTATAAGGTGTAGGTCTGTAAGAACGGACAAACTCCTCGACTTTTCCTTACAGAGTCACACATGTAGATAGCTTCAATTTGGCCGTGATAACAGCTGTTATACGGTACTGAGAGAGGAGCGTGCACGTACACCGCTGTACAGTATATGTAAAATTGTCAAGCTCTGTGTTTTTGTATACGGACTGACACACGCTGACTCTCTATTTTTGAATGTAATCAAAGAGCAAACATACTAAACTGTTTGAAAAACGGACAAAACTATAAGGTGTAGGTCTGTAAGAATGGTCAAACTCCTCGACTTTTCCTTACAGAGTCACACATGTAGATAGCTTCAATTTGGCCGTGATAACAGCTGTTACACGGTACTGAGAGAGGAGCGTGCACGTACACCGCTGTACGGTGTATGTAAAATTGTCAAGCTCCGTGTTTTTGTATACGGACTGACACACGCTGTCTCTCTCTAGTTTTGAATGTAATCAAACAGCAAATATACTCAACTGTTTGAAAAACGGACAAAACTATAAGGTGTAGGTCTGTAAGAACGAACAAACTCCTCGACTTTTCCTTACAGAGTCACACATGTAGATAGCTTCAATTTGGCCGTGATAACAGCCGTTACACGGTACTGAGAGAGGAGCGTGCACGTACACCGCTGTACGGTGTATGTAAAATTGTCAAGCTCCGTGTGTTTGTATACGGACTGACACACGCTGTCTCTCTCTATTTTTTAATGTAATCAAACAGCAAACATACTAAACTGTTTGAAAAACGGACAAAACTATAAGGTGTAGGTCTGTAAGAATGGACAAACTCCTCGACTTTTCCTTACAGAGTCACACATGTAGATAGCTTCAATTTGGCCGTGATAACAGCCGTTACATGGTACTGAGAGAGGAGCATGCACGTACACCGCTGTACGGTGTATATAAAATTGTCAAGCTCCGTGTTTTTGTATACGGACTGACACACGCTTTCTCTCTCTAGTTTTGAATCTAATCAAAGAGCAAATATACTCAACTGTTTGAAAAACGGACAAAACTATAAGGTGTAGGTCAGTAAGAACGGACAAACTCCTCGACTTTTCCTTACAGAGTCACACACGTAGATAGCTTCAATTTGGCCGTGATAACAGCCATTACACGGTACTGTGTGAGGAGCATAAACCGCTGTACGGTGTGTGAAAAAATGAACACTTCAATACCTCACCAGGACAAAACAATACAATTTGGATTGCTTTTAAAAAAGCAGTTTGAACACCAGTGTGCACACAGCAATGCAGCTAGCCTTAAAAGGCAGGCTAATCACCACTAGCGCTGCTGCACAAAAGCAAAAATCTTCACCTTTCACTGCACAGTAACTACAGTGAATAGCGCTAGCAGCAGAAGCATTTTTTTTTCTTTTTGCCTTCCTAACGCTGTCCCTACAGAATCAGCAGCTGCAGCAGCTCTCCCTATTCTGAGATCAGCATGAGTAACATGGCAGTCGGCGTCCCTGCCCTTTTATACCCCCTGTGACGCCACACAAAGCAAGCCAATCACTTGCATGCCCTTCTCCAAGATGGTGGTGACCGCTGCCTATGTCATCACGTTGCCCACAGTGTCCATTCTTCCTGATTGGCTGAAAAAGGGCGCTAAAGAATATTTTGAAACGCGACTTTGGCGCTAAAGTCGCCGACCTCGTGGCCGACCTCACGCTAAGGTCGGGTTTCGTTTCATGAAACCCGACTTTTGAATTTTTTCGACCCATTTCGCTCAACTCTAGTGCTAGGATGATTGAGCAGCTGTAGAGCGCCCCCTGACGAAGGTCTTCTGAAATGGGGTGGACACAGGGACCCCTTGTCTGCCATCTGCTTTTGTGTCCAGGTATTATACATTGTCTATATGAATATGTTTTTTGACTTTTGCCTGATTCAGTATTATTCAGTCTGGTTATTTATCAGTATATCATGGGCATTATAATATGTAACATTATCTGTTGGGTATATATTATTGCCATGTGACTATTGATACACTTATGTGCAGTATTGGCCACAAGGGCCTCTGCATCCCTATTCGCTGATTTTATCATTTTTTATGGCTCTTTAGCATGTTGTGTTTGTGCCTTGCCTCACTATGTCCAATAAAGCAATTTTGCAATGACCGTTAGTTGTATTTTGGATTCGTCCTCCCCCTTCGAGCTGTAGAGTGGGCAGAGTCCAGGGGATAAATATCCAGCTTTCTATAGCATTTGAGTGTGGGTGGGTCTGGAGGTGCAAGCTCTGGAGATATGCCTTTGTGTTAAGGAAAGCTGGATGTATGGAGATTGCAGGTCTCCTGGATTGAACGTCCTTTTCTAAAGGACATGGAAGCTGAAATCTAAGTCAGGTGGGCTAACTAGCACTATGGTATGGACTTGTTACTTTATGCTTTACCTTCTGCTAGACAAAGACTGTATTTGTTTTCTGGTGATGTGGTTTATGAAGATTGCAATAAACCAGGCAGACTTTAAATAGAAATGGTTCCTGAGTTTACCTCTTTAAGAAGCCGAATGTGTCATAATTACCATGGTACATTAAAGAAAAAACACGTATTAGCATTACAAAAAGATTAAAATGAAGTGGCACATATTTGTAATTTTAAAACACAATTTATGATCATCCAACCATAACTGAGAAAATGCTTTCAGTGAACCTGCTTAAAGTTATATTATATTGTTGTATTTATCTAATAATAAAGATCATTGGTTAGTTTTGAAGAATGTAAGCAATCCATCTCTGTCTTACACTTCTCATATTTCAAAGAAATCCATTATAAAGGAGTTCGCCAAGCCGTCTGCCATGCTCCACTTGCCCTCCCATCCCTGCCACCTTCTAGTACTAATGAAGATGCATAACCTTGGAAGATTGATCCATATCCACTTACAAAGTTGCATTTTAAAGATTTTTGAGGCCTATTTTACATTCTGCTCAGTGTTTCACACCTAAATCTGAACAAAGAAAGACTTATGACCTACCTTCTGCTGGAGTTATAGTTCACAGCACCACTCTTACAAAAAAGGCATTCATGAAGACAAATTAAGCCAAGGCATAGGACCTTTTCCCCTTTGACCAGAATTTTTTTTTTTTTACTTTTAAAAAACAAATTTAGCTTCTGTGGACAGTCCGTAACTTGATTGCATGTTCATACAAAAGGTAATCTGGGAAATTAATACATACTTACTATGCAACTGGATTAGAAGATATTCTAGATTACTAAATTGATATAAAAATGTATTAATACCCAGAATATGTAATATTCCACCAATTTTGCCTCTTTTAAAAAGAAGAATTGTTTTCTGACTAATTACAATAATTTTGCTAATATAAAATATAGTGCATTATGTTGGGAAATCCCACTTAATTAATACACCTTCAGCCTTTCATTGATTTATATGTATGTTCTGCCCCCCCACTCCATATTGCAGCTCAAATTGATATACAGCCCCACTCTTTAAGCCTCATAGCATAAAACTATCAATGTCACAAGTCATGACTTTTGTCAAATATGCCTGTGACTTAGGTACAATTTGTGGACATGTGTCGAGGAGGAACTGCATGCAGCATCTGTGGTGGAAGCAAGGTGTGAGGCACGTAAGAATGAGGAAAAAACTGAGGATTTGCATTGTAGCAAATGCTTTGAAAGTTGGAACTATAGGAAAAAATATTATGCTAATTTAGATTTTATTGATATATTTTACTGTGTGCATAGATGGAAATCACATTTGATATAGGATACTTACCCTAGAGTCTCTGCAACTGTATATACTATTTATTTTTTACACTTAATAGTTAGACGTTGCATTTTTTATTAATCCTGGCTTTTATCATATCAGTTTAAAACTCTTTATTGATCACCAATATGACTTAAAACTGATCTGAGATATAAGAGAATAGCATCCACCATCAGGTGAAAATGTTCCAGGATGTCCGTTGTACACTATAGTGGAGACCCTGCTGCATCCGTATGTTTCTTATTATTATTATTATTATTATTATTTATTGTTATAGCGCCATTTATTCCATGGCGCTTTACATGTGAGGGGGGTATACATAAAAACAAGTACAATAATCTTATAGCTAGTGTTATAAGTTAGTACAGTAGTATTAAGGAAAACAAAAAAGAAGGGACAAAATAAACACTTATGATGATTACATTTATGTTTTGTTTCAGTTATTTTTTCTAAAACATAGAATTGTACAAGGATTTTTACCAAAGTTTAATCCTTAATTATTTATGTATTATATATGTTTTACTTGGAATGTAGAAAAAAACACTACTTTAGATAAAAGCATGTGCTGCTTTCCTAACGTTACATCTATAATAATAAATGCCCTAAGCAGCTTCCGGTTGTAACAACTTCCGTCCAGTTGTAACCGGTGACGTCACCACACACACGCACATGTTAACCCTCAACACACCACACCGCCTCAACACACACTCCTCTCACCTTTCACCTCCACTCACGTCCACTCACTCTTTCACTCCACATACGTTCCTTTCTCTCACTCCGTTTCTCATACTCACACCATCATCGTCGCTGCCCCGACATCTTCCTCCGCCGCCGCGATCCTGGATCCAGACATTCTCCAGGCCGCCGACATGTTCTTGCGGCGACGCCATCTTGGATTTCGTGAAATCCCGCGAGATTCAAGATGGCGTCGCCGCAAGAACATGTCGCTGGCGTGGACGACTCGGGATCCAAAAAGATGGCGTCGGCGAAATCTCGCGAGATTACGCCGACGCCATTTTGGATCCCGATGTCGTCCATGCCAGCGACATGTTCTTGCGGCGACGCCATTTTGGATCGGCGAAATCCCGCGATAGTCAAGATGGCGTCGCCGCAAGAACATGTCGCCGGCGAGGACGACGTCGGGATCCAAAATGGCGTCGGCGAAAACTCGCGAGACATGTTCTTCCGGCGACGCTATCTTGACTATCGCGGGATTTCACGATACTCAAGATGGCGTCGCCGCAAGAACATGTCGCCGGCGTGGACAACGTCTGGATCCAGGATGGCGCCGGCGGAAGAAGATGTCGGGGATCGTGGAGCAGCGGCGTTGATGGCGTGAGTATGAGAGACGGAGTGAGAGAAGGGGTCGTATGTGGAGTGAAAGAGTGAGTGGAGATGGTGAGAGGAGTGTGTGTTGAGGAGTGTGTGTGTTGAGGGTTAACATGGCAAGAGGTGTGATGCTATCGCATCCTCCCGATGCGATAGCATCGGGCCATAATCTAGTATAATATATTCAAGAAACCTACTGTGACTTTTTAAAATGCGTAATAGCAGAGTGTGCTTTCAAAGTGTCCGAGTTTATATGCTTGAGCTACAAAGTTTTGCGCCATACCATCGTATCTTCAGAATACGTCCAAAATAAATATTTGAAGTTCTATAAAAAAAAAACTGCATGATTCTGATTTACACATTTTACAACAGTAATAAATAAATGTCTAATGTCTGTTACGGCTCATTAGCTATTGTGTATATCACTTACAAAGTCCTGCCAATGCTCTACTTAAAGGGTCTCCTCAACCCATTAAACTATAGCAGGGCAGTTCACTTTAGGACCCTACATTCATCTTCATGATTTAGTGAAGAAACATTTTAAATTACCACCTGTTTTACTGGGAGCGCTTCTGTAAAAGGATTTAAGATTTCATTTATTTTCCTGATATAGAAGATGATGTTTTAATTATTTTTATTTCTACAGTATGAGTATATGCATTTTATAGAAATTAAAGAATACTGGGATAACAATTAGATCAATATGTGCTGATTTATAGCTTTAATTCTTGGATCACATGTCTTCATAAAACACTTTATTATTCAGAGTAAAGCCATGTTTGTAATGTTATAGTTTTAGCACTTTGCAGCTACATATTTCTCATATATTAATATACAAGAAAATTAGAACCATCTACATAATGTTTAGAAGCATTTCATTCTACAGTAAGGTCAGCCATAGAGCAATGTAAATGCTAGCTATGATTATGCTCATATTTTAGATTATTTTATCTTATATACTATGTATTGAAAATTATTTTAGAAACTTGTATTAACCATATACTTTTTTCAGTATGAAAACAATAAAATAAGAACATACTGCCTCATTATTAACAAATGAGTTTTCTTAAAGACTTCCGAGACATTTGCAGGTGAACATGTCAAGATGGTTATTCAGCAAAATAGCAGACTGGAATATTTTGAAAAAGACTCGATCTATTATATATCATTCCATGAATCCAGCAAAATGGAAAATTACCATTTTGCTAGATTTTGAAGGCCAGAAAGGAATTTTAAAAAAAATGCAATAATAATATTTGAGACTCGTCTCTCAACCCTCCCTGTCCCACCACAGGCACTCCATCCCAGGTCTCTAGATCAGTTAATCTTCTGTCTTATTTCATCAAGTAAATGATGTTTGCACACTTTGAGACAGAATGGGGCCAATTTGACCTACAAGAAGAAATAATGCCACACTTAGATAGAAAATTAAAAAAACATAGCTTATTAAATAGCTTAAAATACATATTTTTATATTTTATCATATAATATGTGCCCAAATGATAAGGAAGTATTGAGCACAATAAGCCAGTATCAATAGGATGGGGATATATTGATAATACTAGCTGAAGAGCCAGGCGTTGCCTGGGCATAGTAACCAATACTGACTGCTCAGCCGTGTATCTAATCCTATCCTGTGTGATACTGACTGCAGAGCTGTGTATCTAATCCTATCCTGTGTGATACTGACTGCAGAGTCGTGTATCTAATCCTATTCTGTGTGATACTGTCTGCTGAGCCATGTATCTAATACTATTTTGTGTGTGATACTGTGTGCTGAGCTGTGTATCTAATCCTATCCTGTGTGATACTGACTGCTGAGCTGTGTATCTAATCCTATCCTGTGTGATACTGACTGCTGAGCTGTGTATCTAATCCTTTCTGGTGTGATTCAGACTGCTGAGCTGTGTATCTAATCCTATCCTGTGTGATACTGACTGCTGAGCTGTGTATCTAATCCTATCCTGTGTGATACTGGGCTCCCCCTGCAGTCTGTGTCAGAGGGTGGTCTGTGTTGGCAAGGTGATAAATTGTGTTATTTCCAGCTTCACAGAAGGACAATAGCACCATAGAAATGATAAGAATAATAGGCAAAATTGTTTGGTGAATTGGAACGCGCCGGGTTAAAATTTCATCTCACAACATAGCCTATGACTCTCTCGGGGTCCAGACGTGTGACTGTGCAAAATTTTGTGGCTGTAGCTGCGATGGTGCAGATGTCAATCCCTGACATACACACATACATACATATATAAAGCTCAATGTGTGTGTGTATGTATTAGATTAATTTACAATGGTAAACAGTTATTCAATATAAAAATCAATTAATACAAAAATAAATACAAAGATTGCAGCCCATGTGGATAATCAATAAATAACCATATAATTAATATGAAACATTCACATAGATAAAAGTACAAATGCAGAAATACTGTAATACTGACATACTGAAAAGGGAAGAGATAAAAGTATAGGATATACTGCACATAAATCCATTGTAACATCAATAAGGTAAGTACCGTAAATAGTTACCCCAAGTAGATCACCGAATAACTGAGCACCGACAGGCATTTCACACATTTACTTTCTCAGAGCAAATATTGGCAACAGGCTTCCTCAGAATGGTGCTTATTCAGCAGCAACCAGAAGACATGAAAGAAAATTAGGAGGAAGAGGAGTGTACAGTCATGGCCAAAAGTTTTGAGAATGACACAAATATTATATTTTCACATGATCTGCTGCCCTCTGGTTTTTATGTGTGTTTGTCAGATGTTTTTATCACATACAGAAATATAATTGCAATCATATTATGAGTAACAAAAGGTTATATTGACAGTTAGAATGAGTTAATGCAGCAAGTCAATATTTGCAGTGTTGACCCTTCTTCTTCAGGACCTCAGCAATTCTCCCTAGCATGCTCTCAATCAACTTCTGGATCAAATCCTGACTGATAGCAGTCCATTCTTGCAAAATCAATGCTTTTATTTTGTCTGAATTTGAAGGTTTTTGTTTGTCTACCCGTCTCTTGATGATTGACCACAAGTTCTCAATGGGATCAAGATCTGGGGAGTTTCCAGGCCATGGTGCCAAAATCTCTATGTTTTGTTCCCTGAGCCATTTAGTTATCACCTTTGCTTTATGGCAAGGTGCTCCATCATGTTGAAAAAGGCATTGTTGATTGCCAAACTGCTCTTGGACGGTTGGGAGAAGTTGCTCTTGGAGGACATTCTGGTACCATTCTTTATTCATGGCTGTGTTTTTAGGCAAGACTGAGAGAGAGCCCATTCCCTTGGCTGAGAAGCCACCCCACACATGAATGGTTTCAGGATGCTTGACAGTTGGCATGAGACAAGACTGGAGGTAGCGCTCACCTGGTCTTCTCCGAATAAGCCGTTTTCCAGATGTCCCAAACAATCGAAAAGGGGATTCATCAGAGAAAATGACTTTACCCCAGTCCTCAGCAGTCCACTCCCTGTACCTCTTGCAGAACATCAGTCTGTCCATGATGTTTTTTCTGGAGAGAAGTGGCTTCTTTGCTGCCCTCCTTGAGACCAGGCCTTGCTCCAAGAGTCTCTGCCTCATAGTGCGTGCAGATGCACTCACACCTGCCTGCTGCCATTCCTGAGGAAGCTCTGCACTGCTGGTAGCCCGATCCCGCAGCTGAAACACTTTTAAGAGATGGTCCTGGCACTTGCTGGTCTTTCTTGGCTGCCCTGGAGCCTTTTTGGCAACAAGGGAACCTCTCTCCTTGAAGTTCTTGATGATGCGATAGATTGTTGACTGAGGTGCAATCTTTCTAGCTGCGATACTCTTCCCTGTTCGGCCATTTTTGTGCCGTGCAATGATGACTGCACGTGTTTCTTTAGAGATAACCATGGTTAACAAAAGAGAAACAATGATGCCAAGCACCAGCCTCCTTTTAAAGTGTCCAGTGGTGTCATTCTTACTTATCATGACAGATTGATCTCCAGCCTGTCCTCATCAACACCAACACCTGTGTTAATGGAGCAATCACTGAAACGATGTTAGCTGGTCCTTTTAAGGCAGGGCTGCAATAATGTTGAAATGTGTTTTGGGTGATAAAGTTAATTTTCTAGGCAAATATTGACTTTGCAAGTAATTGCTGTTAAGCTGATCACTCTTTATAACATTCTGGAGTATATGCAAATTGCCATTAGAAAAAATGAAGCAGTAGACTTTGTAAAAATTAATATTTGTGTCATTCTCAAAACTTTTGGCCATGACTGTATTAAAGGTCTAGGTAACGAGTGACAGAGAGCAACGATGGCTGAACAAGAGCTGAGCGAGTGCTGAGGAGATGTAAGTTATTGCTTTTTACCCTTTTCTTGGCAGATTCAATTCACATCAAAATTATTTGATGCAAATCAAATTCCCCCTTAAATTTAGTACATCTACATGAATCACATTCTTTATACCAGTAATTAAAACAAGAATGACATACTGAAAAAGTATTGCAGATTATACACTACTCAAAAAAATAAAGGGAACACTAAAACACCATATCCTAGACATCACTGAATCAAATATTCCAGCTCTAAATCTTTCTTCATTACATAGTGGAACTCCTTAAGGAAAGTAAAACATAAAAATTGTCAATGTAAATCAAAATTAATATCCAATGGAAGTCTGGATTTGGAATGATACTCAAAATCAATGTGGAAAATAAAATTACAGGCTGATCCAACTTCAGTAGAAATGACTCAAGATCAAGACAAGGAAATGATGCTCAGTAGTGTGTGTGGCCTCCAAGTGCTTGTATGACCTCCCTACAATGCCTGAGCATTGTCCTGATGAGGCAACAGATGTTCTCCTGAGGGATCTCCTCCCAGACCTGGATTAAAGCATAATTTAACTCCTAGACAATCTGTGGTGCAACATAGCACTGGTGGATGGAGTAAGACATGATGTCCAAGATGTGTTTAATTAGATTCAGGTCTGGGGAACAGTCAGGCCAGTCCATAGCATCAATGCCTTCTTCATGTTGGAACTGCTGACACACTTCAACCCCATGAGGCCTAGAATTGTCATGCATTTAAAGGAACCCAGGACCCAGTGCACCTGCATATGGTCTCACAATGGGTCTAAGGATCTCATCCCGGTACCTATTGGCAGTCAGGGTACTTCTGGCTAGAACTTGGAAGACTGTTCAGCGCTCCAAAGAAATGCCTCCCCACTCCATGACCCAATGCCAAAATGGTCCTGCTGGACTATGTTGTAGGCAGCAGAACATTCTCCATGGCATCTCCAGACTATGTTATGTCTGTAACATTTGCTCATTCTTAACTTGCTCTCGTACATGAAAAGCAGAGGGTGCCAATGTCGTATCTGCCAATCTTGGCAAATGCGAATCATCCTGCACGATGTTAGGTTGTAAGCTCAACACCCACTTTTAGACGTCAGGCCCTCATTACCACCCTCATAGAGTCTGCTTCTGACAGAGCAGACACATGGCTGCCAGTGCCTGCTGGAGGTCATTTTGCAGGGCTCTGACTCTCCTCCTCTTGTTCCTCCTTGCACAAAGGAGGAGGTAGTAGTCCGGCTGCTGGGTTGCTGCCCTCCTATGGACCCCTCCATGTCTCCTGGTGTACTAACCTGTCTCCTGGTATCTGCTTCATGCACTGGACACTGTGCTGACAGACACAGCTACCCTTCTTGCTACAGCTTGCATTGATGTGCCATCCTGGAGGAGCTGCATTACCTGAGCAATTTCTGCCTCATGCTACTGTAACTCTAGGGGTGAGAGCAATGACAAAACAAGAGTGACCAAAAAAAAAAGCCAAAAAGGATGAAAACAGAAAAATGGTCTGTGGTCACCAACTGCAGAACCACTCCTTTATAGGGGTGCCTTGCTAACTGCCTATCATTTCTACCTGTTGTCCATTCCATTTGCACAACAGCAGGAAAAATTGATTCACAATCATTGTTGCTTCATAACTGGACAGGTTTATTTTACAGAATTGTGATTGGCTTGGAATTCCATTGTGTTTGTGTTCCCTTTATTTTTTGAGCAGTGTACATGGAAGTATAGTCTAGGACTAGGAGAATTAGTAGAACAAGGAGTTTATGGGACAATGGGGCAGAGAGTGGTGAAGAGCAAAGGTGGCTATAAGACAGAGCTAGGTGATGGCATAGAATCGGTAAGTTTAAGAGTTGCTTTTTAACCTGTTCTTGGCAGATTCATTTCACATTAAAATTATTTAATGAAAATCAAATTCCACTTGAATTGCGCAAATCCAAACTAATCAAATTGTTTTTATGTCAGTTATTCAAACAGCACGAGTATAACATACTGATAAAGTACTGCAAATTACACAGAAGTATAGGCTAGCCTAGCACCAAACAACTTTTGAAATTTAGATCACAACCTAAGCCAGAAAGAAGAAAGAATTATGAGCAATCAAATGGAATTACTACAGTCAATCGATTATGAAGAGGTAGTTGTATATTTGATCAGTGTAAAAATCATCCTACACAAGTGCATAATATAAAACAAATCATTGTGCACAAATGCCACAGTAGAATGATCTCTTAACTATAGAAACTTGATCTCTATTATTCCTGACGGGAGAATGCACATAACCTCAACCATGCCACTAGGTAGTTTTTTTAAGCAAATTCCAATGCACAGGAGGAATGATCACTGTTGGTTGAGCAAAGCTCAGCCCTGATCATCATGGAGACAACATATACATGGCGATTCTATATATGCATGCCAATTATATGGAACAGCACATTTATCATATTACTGGCCTATCATTATTAAGACTTGCACATCCATATTCAGCTAAGGAACATAGACTAAATAATAGGTATATTGTATGTTCAACTCTAGCTATGTATTAAACTAGAGTTGGAAAACAACTCTAAAAGTCAAAGGGGTTGATTGATCAAAACTTTTATGGTACAAAAGTGGCATACATGATTTGAAAAGTCTCAATTTTTGGTCTAATGCTGTGACTTTTGGTGTTTTCACCCCACTTTTGGATCAGTTTGGACCAAACAAAAGAAGCTGGGATGAGCTGGGGCAGGATTGGGCATGGTCACGCCCATTTGTCAAATTCATGAAAAATTGTTTTTTTGTGCTAGAAATACTACTCCAGTCATTAATTGGAGTGGAGTAGTGCACAGAGGAGCCTGCCACTCAAAAGTGGTGCCCAATTCATTAATTGACATGCACTGCTTAATGAATTCAGTACCTATTTTGGTCCATCAAGATTGGCATATTGAAACAACGCGCTATGCCTGTCTTGATGAATTGGTCCCAAAATACTTTTTAGGTGAACATAAAAACTTGAGTAAAAGTAAAATGCAGGAGCTTCCAGCTGCAAAGCACTTATTGGATAAAGGACATGGTATACACTAATTATGCTACAGAGTCATTGATCATGTACCAGTAATGAGACCCATGGGATAACAAGGAATGGGTATTAAAATAAAAAGTTGAGATAGTCTTCAACTTGAATACCTTGTTCCCACATGGGATGATTTTCAATAATTAACTGAATATTTCTCTGTTGGTTCTCTCCATTTATAACATGCCCGACAGATTGTTGAAAAACATAGACAGATGTATTTTAATAATTTAGTAACTGCGACCGGAAGATGCCGGGAGCGTGGCTGACAGGCTGACGTTGCGGGGGGCGCCGGAAGGTGAGAATATCACGATTTTTTAATTTAATTCTGTTTTTAACAGGGATATGGTACCCAGGGCCTGGAGGAGAGTCTCCTCTCCTCCAGACCCAGGGTACCATCCGCACATTTTCCGCTTACTGTGCACATGGTGGGCATAATAGCCACATGAGGAAAGTAAGCGGAACAATGCATTCCTATGTATGTGGAATCCCCACGATTCCGCAAAAAGAATGAGTAAGCTGCGTATTTTTTTGCGATGAGATTCTGCCGCTGAAAAATAAGCAGCATTAGCACAGCATGTGCGGAATGCCATTGACTACAATGGGTTGCAGATTTTTTGCGTTTACGCAGCATTTTCGCGGTGAAAAAATGCGGCAAAAGCGCTAAAAATCTGCAACGTTTGCACATAGCCTTTAGGTGACTTTTGTCTAACATGACTGACTAATCATCGGAGAGGAAGTTCTGAGACCAACCATGGAGGGAGAAATCCATACACTATAATGTTTTCTTGCACTTGATATATTTGATACTGTATGTGTATGTGAATAATACAAATACTAAACATTCCTTAAATCTGTGCTAGCCTGGCAGACCTATTATTATAAAAGGTTGCACCACTACCTTTATATTGATGACCTATCCTAAGGGGCAGGTGTATCTTTTGTAACTCATACATTTAGTACCTTTGAAAATGCACACAATGAGGTCACTGCACATGAGTATTTTTTATAGTTATGTAATAGAACAAGGACAATGTTCACAATGGTACGTCACCACAGAGATAATGAACACAGTTTAGTGACAGGAAACATATAGTCACAAAGCAGAGAATACATTTGTGTATATCCTGTATGTGCTGTCAGAGCACGAAACAAAGATTTAAATGAAGTAATAGCACAGGAATAATAGTGACAGCGAGCTGTAGTACTGTAATCATGGATATTAAGAGATAAGAGAGGAGACTTAATAGCTGTCTACAAATATCTCAAGGGCTGTCACATTGTAGAAGGATCAACTTTATTCTCATTTGCACAAGGAAAGACTAGAAGCAATGGGATGAAACTGAATGGGAGGAGACACAGATTAGATATTAGAAAAAACTTTTTGACAGTTAGAGTGATCAATGAGTGGAACAGGCTGCCACGAGAAGTGGTGAGTTCTCCTTCAATGGAAGTCTTCAAACAGAGGCTGGACAGACATCTGCCTGGGATGATTTAGCAAATCCTGCTTTGAGCAGGGGGTTGGACCAGATGGCCCAGGAGGCCCCTTCCAACTCTACGATTCTATGATTCTATAATGCACAAGGAGAAATAATAAACCTTACCTTGACCCCCACTTGCCATGAGTCATCGGATAATGCTTCAATGTTCCATTGGTAAGTCTATTCCGCATAGAAATACTTTGGTCCTTTTATAAGTTTTCTAATTCTGCTATAAAGCTGTACTGCACTGCCTTTTGCTTTTTTTCCAAGAATTTTTTTTTCTATCTACCCCTTTGATTACGATTCTGTTGCAATGATTTAATCTGCATTATATTTTGGTATGCAAATTTAATCAAAAAGTTGGTTTTGACAAATGAAGAGCCAAGCAGTTCTTGACATTTCTGCTTATTTGAAAGTAGGAGCAGCCAGTACCAAATAAAGTGATTTTAGTGAGGTAAAACAGAATTGCTGCTTTGGTGTCCATTGATTTAAAACATTGTAGAGTGATTAAGATTTTAATTCAGGAATTATAAAGTCCATTCTATTGTATTCATCCCTAATATCTTCAACACAAATAGACAGGCTCAAACACACAGATAACACGTTGTATTTTTAGCAAAGAGATACAAAGAATGTGAACTTTCTTAGGAAAACAGTGATCTTTGATACAGTGTGGTTCAATACCCGGCCAATGAATGAACTCAAGTGAGATGTCCACACAACTCATCTGGAATTGTATATTCCATTATATGCAAAAGAGAAATAAATTTGGAAGCAATTAAATTATCAACATTGTCCAGGCGAATTTCTTCTTTATTTTGGGATCTGAAATTGCTTTTTTTTCCTTAAACCAATCTCCTTACAAATGTACAGGAAGTTCTAGAATATTAATTAGAGATAGGTGAGTTATTTTGAGTGGAAATTAATTCTACTGGAATTTTAGAAAAATCTGCATTTTGGAGAATATGGCTATTTTTGTAATTCACTCTGTGAGAATTAAGCAAAATGTCCTCCAGCTGCAATTGCCATCTTGATGAACACTAAAGGGTAGACAAAAGACTAAAAAGAAAACCAACTTCTCTCTTCTGAGTACGCTGATACCCTATATATGCAGATAAACCACTGTTTGGGCGCATGGTAGAGCTCGGAAGTGAAGAAGTGCCGCTTTACTTTTTCAGCGCAAAGTTGGCTGGAATTAAGATGGGATGCCATGTTGCGCTTGGAGTGCCCCTGATGTGCCTAAACAGTAGAAATCCCCCACAAGTGATACCAATTTGGAAACTAGACCCTATATTGAACTTAGCTAGATCTGTGCTGAGCACTTTGAACCCCCAAGTGCTTCAAAGAAGTTTATAACGTAGAGCCGTAAAAATAAAAAAAAATCAAATTTTTTTCACAGAAATGATATTTTCACCCCCAATTTCTTATTTTCACAAGGGTAACAGGGGAAATTCGACCCCAAAAGTTGTTCAATTTCTCTTGAGTATTTCAATACCCCATATGTGGTGGTTAATCACTGTTTGCGTGCACAGCAGAGCTTGGAGAGGAAGGAGCACCGTTTGCCTTTTTCAACACAGAATTGGATGGAATTGAGATTGAGCGCCATGTGGCATCTGGGAACCCCTGATGTGTCTAAACAGTGGAAACCCCCCCAAAGCTAACTCCAACCTTAACCCCAACACACCCCTAACCCTAATCCCAACCCTAACCATAACCCTAGCCACAAACCTACAGTGGGGGGAAAAAGTATTTAGTCAGCCATCAACTTTGCAAGTTCTCCCACTTAAAAAGATGAGAGAGACCTGTAATTGACATCATAGGTAGACCACAACTATGTGAGCTAAAATGAGATAACAAATCCAGAAAATTATCTTATCTGATTTGGCAAGATTTATTTTTTAAAATTATCATGGAAAATAAGTATTTGGTCATTAACAAAAGTTCATCTCAATATTTTGTTATATATCCTTTCTTGGCAATGACAGAGGTCAAATGTTTTCTGTAAGTCTTCACAAGGTTGGTAATCACTGTTGGTGGTATGTTGGCCCATTCCTCCATGCAGATCTCTTCTAGAGCAGTGATGCTTTGGGCCTGTTGTTGGGCAATAAGGACTTTTAACTTACTCCAAAGGTTATCTATGGGGTTCAGATCCGGAGACTGGCTAGGCCACTCCAGGACCGTCATATGCTTCTTACGAAGCCATTCCTTCATTGCCCTGGTGGTGTGTTTGGGAGTTTGCACTCAAAATCTCACGATACATGACCCCATTCATTCTTTCATGTACACAGATCAGTCATCCTGGTCCCTTTGCAGAGAAACAGCCCCAAAGCATGATTTTGCCACCCCCATGCTTCACGGTAGGTGTGGTGTTCTTTGGATGCAACTCAGCATTCTGTCTCTTCCAAACACGATGAGTTTTGTTTCTAGCAAACATTTCTACTTCGGATTCATCAGACCATATGACATTCTCCCAATACTCTTCTGGATAATCAAAATGCTCTCTAGCAAACTTCAGATGGGCTCGGACATGTACTGACTTAAGCAGGGGGACACGTCTGGCACTGCAGGATCTGAGCCTCTGGTGGCGTAGTGAGTTACTGATGGTAGCATTTGTTACGGTGGTCCCAGCTCTATGCAAGTCATTCACTAGTTCCCCCTGTGTGGTTCTGGGATTGATTTTTGCTCACCATTCTTGCAAGTATTTTAACCCCACTGGGTGAGATCTTGTGTGGAGGCCCAGATTGAGGGAGATTATCAGTGGTCTTGTATGTCTTCCATTTTCTTATTGCTTGCACAGTTGATTTCATCACACCAACCTGTTTGCTTATTACAGATTCAGTCTTCCCAGCCTGGTGCAGGGCTATAATTTTGTTTCTGGTGTCCTTCGACAGCTCTTTGGTCTTCACCATAGTGGAGTTGGAGTTGTGACTGTTTGATGTTGTGGACAGGTGTCTTTTATACTGATAACAAGTTCAAACAGGTGCCATTACTACAGGTAATCAGTGAAGTGCAGAGGAACCTCTTAAAGAAGAAGTTACAGGTCTGTGAGAGCCAGAAATCTTGAATGTTTTTAAGTGACCAATTTTCCACCATCATTTGCAAAATTATTCTTGCCAAATCAGACAAGGTGATATTCTGGATTTGTTTTCTCATTTTGAGTTTTATAGCTGTGGTCTACCTATGATGTCAATTACAGGCCTCTCTCATCTTTTTAAGTGAGAGAACTTGCAAAATTGGTTGCTGACTAAATACTTTTTTACCCAATGTAACCCTTTCACACCCCTAACCCTAATTCCAACCCTAACCCTAATCCCAACCCTAAACCTAACTGTAATCCAAACCCTAACCCCAACGCTAGCCCCAACCTTAACCCTAACCCTAACTTTAGTCCTAATCCTAACTCTAACCCTAACTTTAGCCCCAACCCTAACTTTAGCCTCAACCCTAACCCTAACTATAGCTGCAATCCTAACCCTAAATTTCACCCCATTCACTTTAGCTCAACTCTAATTCTAATGGGGAAAAGGAAATATTTTTTTTTAATTTTATTATTTTTCCCTAAGTAAGGGGGATTGATTTTCAATTTTTTTGTTTTGATCACTGTTACAGGGTCTATCACGGTTATCAAAATGAACCAATAGGAAAAAAATCTATTGTTGCCGGTCTCGGAGGGTGCACTGCGCACGCGCCTGCCATTTTCTCCCAGAATAGGAAACTAGCGGCTCAGGGTACTTCAGGGGGGCCTGCAGGGACAACGGAGATACCGGGGGGTGATCGGGACTGGGGGACCTTATTTCTCTCTCCACTGATGTGTGATCACATCAGAGGAGAGAGAAATTAAATGGAAAATCGGACTTTTTTTGCGGTCGCAGTTATACCGTTAATAACGGTGATTGCAACACCGGGGTTGGTAAGAACCAACCCAAATCATGTTCTCTGGGGTCTCGTCTACCCCCAGCAGCCAAGACCACAGAGAAATTGCAATGCTGAGAGCACTATAACCTTAAACCTCAGCGCTGTCAAAAAGCAGCACTGTGTTTTAAGTAACCTTAAGTGGCGCCTTTAAAAGGCATATCGGCAGTCGTTAAGGGGTTAAATGTAAATCTCATCATTCTCCCCTGCTCTTGGCGATTGCCAGCAGAGCAGGGGAGAATGATGAGAGCCATGTTCAGCACCCGGCACCGGGGAACAGTGTTCACTGCAACTGGTGCCCGTCCGTGTGGTACTGATGCAGCACACACATGCCACACGTATGCCGTAAGTATTACACACACGGACACTGACATCTTCGGTGCCGGAAATATCAGGATGTATGAAAGAGGCGTTTTAGTGGGTTTTTATGCTGGGCAGCTGTAACATGCTAAAAAACTCATTTTATTGCAAAAAATAGTTTTTGCATCAATGCATTTTGAGAGCTATAATTTTTCCATATTATGGCCCACAGAGTCATGTGAGGTCTTACATTTTGTGGGACAAGCAGACATTTTTATTGGTATAAATTTTCAGGCACTTTCTATTCCAATTTTTGGGAGACAGAATGAGCAAAAACCAGAAAATCATGAATTTCTTATGGGGGGGCATTTAAACCGTTACATATGTGGTAAAATTGATAAGGTAGTTTTATTATTTGGGTTTTTTATTATTTGGGTTAGTACGATTACAGCAATACCTCATTTATATTTTTTTATGTTTTGGCGCTTTTATATAATAAAAACTATTTTATAGAAAAAATAATTGGTTTTGCATCACTTTATTCTGACAGCTTTTTTATTTTTTTGCTGATGATGCTGTATTGCGGCTCGTTTTTTGCAGGAAAAGATGACGTTTTCAGCGGTAGCATGTGTTAGGGCTGGCGGAACGCACCAAATATTAAAAGATGGTAATAAGGTGCACCATGCAGGGGTGGTAAACTGCTGCTCAGTAATGGCAGATGCTATGTGGCGGTATAATAGAAAAACACACGCGGGTTAACATCACCCGGTGTGTACAGGGGCGAACTCTGTTGCTTCACAAAGCCGCACTACTGCAGAACATAAATGCTGGAGCCTGTTAAAGCTCACAGAGTTTGGCAAGGTAAACGATCAGTAAATGGTCACAGAACTCAGCCACAAGGCCACAGGGTCAGAGTCCCTCTAGACCTACTAAGCATGCGGCTTTGCAACTGCGGACTCCCTTAATTGATGCTGGCAACCGTGGAGTGTGGACCAAGTGCACTGTGGTGTACAGATCAAGCCACCACTTGGTGTCGTTGCCAGTCTCTGACTCTGCCTCCTACTTGCACCTCAGCCTGGGCGCTAACAGGCTAGGCTGCACAACACATGCATACCAAGGGTAGGGGTTTCATAATGAGTCATTCACCTGAGACATTCATACATGCATACAACACTCACTCAACATGGTCTATAATCCTGTTCCATATTAGCGCATGGCCAGGTGGCCATGCAAACCTTTTATAGTTGCAGCCTTCCGGGATCTTCCTGGTGGTCCAATTGGAGCAGCAACAGGACCTGAGCATGTGACCACCGACCTCCAATGAGAGGTCGTCCCACGGGCATGCTCATTAGGAGAAAAGCAGGACTTCATTCCAGGAGCATCTGCTCGCTGCTGACTCATGCATGGTACAATAGCTGAGCCTGGAGGAGCAACCAGATGCCTAGCATTAGCCTGGGCAAGACACTGGGACCGATGTCTCTGCTGAGCAGGAACCTCTGCGGCTGCAGAAGAATGAGAGAACGCAGAGGACATGGCTTGAGATTCCCCCTGTGCAGTGGTGGGAACTCTATCATGTTTATTTATATCTGTCTTTTTGATCGTGTGTTATTCCACTTTTTGTTCGGCGGTATGATGATAAAGCAGTTTTTTTGCCTTTTTTATGGTGTTCACTAATGGGGTTAAATAGTGGGACAGTTTTATAGGTCAGGTCATTACGGATGCAGCGATACCAAATATGTTATTGTTTAGATTTTTTTTTATTCAAATATTTATTTAGTGATAGAATAAATATTGATTTTTCTATTATTTTTATGTTTCTATTTTTCCAATGATTTAAAACATGATTTTTTACTATATTCTAAATTTTACACTTTGTCCCACTATGGGACAATCATTTTTTTGCAGGCTGATCACTTCTATAGCATGCAGATGAAGCAGCATATGCACGCTATAGAAGCTGTCAGTGCTGCACTTTCTGCACACTGACCTGAGACTTCCTGATCATGCACTGTGCATGAAAGGGAAGTTTCTCATCTCTGGTAACCCGGATGTTGTCATGACAACATCGTGTTACCATGGCAGCGATTGGGACCCCGAGTCACGCAGCACAGTCTCTGATCCAAAGGCTGTCAGCCCTCTAACTGCTCGCTGAATGCTGCGATCGTGTTCGATCGCAGTATTCCAGGGGTTAAAGTGCCGGGAGCGGTCTGAGAATCAGCTGACACCCGGCTGCGATCGGCCGCACACCACCCGTGTGCGCGTCGGATCACTATGATGTACTGTACCGTCCATGGTCAAATTGTGCCAGGTCACATGGACGGTATAGTACTTCAGCTTGCAGAAAGGGTTTAAACACAGATTACACTGATTTGTTGACTCCAGAATTCTGTACTAAATCACTTTGAAAGGTCGCAAACATTTTGGCACAGCATTGACTTGCACAAACATTTTGCGAATTTTGCCATTTTAATGCCAGTTTCTGTGAGCAATACCAAAATGTGTGGAGCTTGGGGGGTATTGGGGCACAACAGGATGCGATGCCAGAGCTTGTCTAATTCATGACATGCTGCTGCGTACTTTACTTCAGAAACCTTATTGCAGTCATGGAGACATATGTTGCTTGTCACACCACCTGGATTTGTTAAGAAGTGGTTGGGTTTCAGCCTCCTTATCTCAGTCATGTCTCTGAGCACTGAACACCTTGTTTTTCTAGGCACTCCAGGGAAGCTGCAGTTCTGTAATATGACAGAAATGGTGAATAAAGGATTACTGGTCACTTCACATTTGATTCTCTTAAAAAATTTTTTACATCTAACGTGCATTTTTTTCACAACACATTTTTTGTGACCCTTTTGCTTATTTGCAACAAAACTTTTTATGCATCTGTAATGTCACCCCAATATCTTAACAGTGCTGCATCCTTCCTTAAGATCAAGGAAGCATAATGCCATAAAATATAAATTACTTTATTGAAATACGTACAACAAACATAGACATAATAGAAGAGATGGATATATCGATGGATATCACTGGAGCAAATGTGCTAAACGTGTACAGATACACAGAAAATGGTACACCTAATAATAAGATATCAAAAAAAATCATAACAAAGTGTATCAGTATGAGGTATAAGGGGTATGCAACGCATATGCATTCCTAGGCGGCTAGATTGTAGGATGCTGTAGTAGTAATACTAGCAAGAAAAAGAACTGAAGGCATCCATGACAGTGAGATAGCCACCACCGAAAATGTATGCCCCACGTGGCAGAAAGGAGCTCTCAGCAGCTAATATAATAATATGGCCAAATTAAATGCACGACACTGCTATAATAATTTGGACAAAAACCGTGTCCTAAAAAAGTGCTAATGGTACACATATTAACCTGTTGTCACAGCTATAACATTAAGTAAACGTGCATACTGTTATAATACAACACTGCTATAATAATTTGGACAAACCATGTCCTAAAAAAGTGCTAATGGTACACATATTGACCTGCTGTCACAGCTGTAATGTTAAGCAAACGTGCATAAAAAATGGCCAAAATATTAAATATTTATGAATATGCTGGTATAAGCAATCTTAGACACCAAACTGAGGTTCAAAAGGTAGTAAATACCCACACTGTCATGTCAAAAACATGGGTGCAATAAATGACACAAGTG
This sequence comes from Dendrobates tinctorius, assembly GCF_039654945.1. Classification (NCBI taxonomy): domain Eukaryota; kingdom Metazoa; phylum Chordata; class Amphibia; order Anura; family Dendrobatidae; genus Dendrobates; species Dendrobates tinctorius. The sequence goes on along the minus strand of NW_027361841.1, from coordinate 7,110,354 downwards.
TGTCCATGGCATATAAGCCCCCATTGGAATGCAATGTATCCACACAGAAAACACTATTGATGATCATTGTTTAGTAAATTTAGTTTAACAGTAATATATATAGCAGCAAAATTAAGGGTTTCGACTGCATATAGTGTAGATTACAACGTACACAAAAAAATTAAAAAATATAATATCATGAATTATCCCCCTAGTTATCAAAATTTACTAAACAATGATCATCAATACTGTTTTCTTTATATCAGTACTTTTTGGATTTTTTCCCTATGTTTCATCAACAGATATCTATCCATTGTATATTGTATATTTTAATGGAGAAATTCTTGGGAATATGGATTTCTGTACACAGCTTGATAGGGCGTTATTTATGCCCATTATGTATTTATAAATGATGCACCTGAGCAACAAGGCTTTAAGACACTCTATTATACCGTCATTCCCATGTATCTCCCAGAGCACTGTGCACACTCTGTGTGGATACGTCTGTTGGACGGGTCAAGCCTGCCTCTCTACCCTGACACGTCGGGTGGAGGAGTGGCTTACCTATCTGCAGCGTCATCCTGCAGCGTGGTGCGTCGCCGTGGCAACGCGCTCTCCCTGGCCTTATTCAGCCATCTCCACATCATGACGTGTATGATGGGGAGTGGTTGTGCGGCCGGGGGACGCGCGCCATGATGACGTCACACGCCGGGCACCAGGCGATTTCTCAGCTGTGAGTGATTTGCAATTATGTTGCTATATATACTCCAATACACCCTGCAGCCACACTCACTTACCTCCCAGGACGAAGCTAAGGCGAAACGCGCGTCGGGGACTGCGGTATCTCAGGTCATATGTGCTTTTCATTTAGGGGGGTTGCTCTGCATTCCAATGAGGGCTTATATGCCATGGACACACTTGTGTCATTTATTGCACCCATGTTTTTGACATGACAGTGTGGGTATTTACTACCTTTTGAACCTCAGTTTGGTGTCTAAGATTGCTTATACCAGCATATTCATAAATATTTAATATTTTGGCCATTTTTTATGCACGTTTGCTTAACGTTACAGCTGTGACAGCAGGTCAATATGTGTACCATTAGCACTTTTTTAGGACATGGTTTGTCCAAATTATTATAGCAGTGTTGTATTATAACAGTATGCACGTTTACTTAATGTTATAGCTGTGACAACAGGTTAATATGTGTACCATTAGCACTTTTTTAGGACACAGTTTTTGTCCAAATTATTCTAGCAGTGTCGTGCATTTAATTTGGCCATATTATTATATTAGCTGCTGAGAGCTCCTTTCTGCCACGTGGGGCATACATTTTCGGTGGTGGCTATCTCACTGTCATGGATGCCTTCAGTTCTTTTTCTTGCTAGTATTACTACTATAGCATCCTACAATCTAGCCGCCTAGGAATGCATATGCGTTGCATACCCCTTATACCTCATACTGATACACTTTGTTATGATTTTTTTTTAATATCTTATTATTAGGTGTACCATTTTCTGTGTATCTGTACACGTTTAGCACATTTGCTCCAGTGATATCCATCGATATATCCATCTCTTTTATTATGTCTATGTTTGTTGTACGTATTTCAATAAAGTAATTTATATTTTATGGCATTATGCTTCCTTGATCTTTTTGGTACATATAGTAGTTGGGAAGTGCCATGTGTTCTCAGGCCAGATTTGTGGATATTTGTATCCTTCCTTAAGAGTTGTAACAATTTTTTTACTTTTCAGAGTTAAATCTCTATTTTTGCCTCATTTTGCCTGAAGAAAACAAGCTACCTAATAATTTTGCACACCTTGACTACTACTGTGCTTCTTAGATAACATTCTCCCTCTTTACACACATAAACATCACCTGGTATGTATGAAGTCATTTCAAGTATATTCAGCTATGAGTTGGAAAATCTGTATAAAAATGATGATATGGTCAAAATACTCACTTGCCTAATAATTCTAAAGACATTGAACTGTTGAGATACAATAAGTAATTCTGACAGAAATCAAATTTGATTTGCAGTGATGTTATTATCCATGAGTTGAATGTTTTTCAATGCCGTGGCGTCTCTATAAACCCCAGAGCACAATAAATGCAAGATTAAAAAGTGTTAATAATCACCTCACCATTCACTTGTGCTTTCTCCCCCGCTGTCTAGTCCTCCATGCTTCATTTTTCCCACCATCACGTGCTGCAACTCCAGTGTCTTCACACTATGCCTTTACTTCAAGTCATGACCAGGACTCAGATGCCCCTGCACACTGTGCCAATGTGGCGCATATCGTGATGTCACAATGCTATGATATAGGTATTGACCTTATGACACACAGTGATATCCAAGGCCTAGACATGGTCAGAATTCCTGGCCTAAAATGAAGATACTGAAAATGCAGCACACAATGCCAAAAAAAGGCACATAGGACCATCTGGCTTCCATTTTGTTGAATTCATGCTGAGCAAAATTTAAAAAATCCGAACTCTGGAATATACGAGTTTTTGCAAAATTTAAGTAAAAAGTGTAGGGGTCTAAAAGAGAATGTGAAATCAGAAAATTACCGATTTTAAATCAGATTTTTACATGTATTTTTTTTTACATTTAGTTTTCAATTTTACAGATTGGAAATCCTGCATTAAACTGCTAAACCTGTTCTGTAGAGACACCTTTCAGCCGTTAATATCATAATAGGTAGGATTATAATGATCACCTTTGTTATAAATTAAATTACATTGGATTCACCATTCACGCAATGTGATAGTCACAATTTCGCCTTTGCCTTCTCCCTTCACAAAGATCTTTAGCTAGATCATAGGGTACCTAGAAAATGACAGACAGTCTATTGCTACCTAAATCCACGTGACTGCTGAAAAGAACACAAAGTGTAAACGTCATAATAGGCTAATGAGTAGTGTGTAAAAAACCCCCAATGATTTCTGTAATTTTTTAATAGAAAAAGTAATATTCTCTTGCCTATATGGGCATTTCCAACAACATATTTAACATACTGCACCGAGTAGTACAGAAAAGCACTGTATTATAACATGTAACATTTAGACGTTACTTAAGATCATCATTAGAAATCAGAGTATCAGGAAACATTTGAATTTTCATGATCTTATGGATTTTCCTAGGAAATTACATTTGTATAAGCTATTCTCTCGTTTTTAATGTCCTTTAGTATACTCGAGAATCTCTTCACACTCAAGAACATAACAAACAAAAGATGAAAAAAAACAATAAAAATAGAGATACTCTGCTTCTCACTGTCATTCATCCCGTAATTGCAGAATATTTTTTTCACCACTGATATCATGCACTGATATCTCTGACTTCTGGCTCTGAGGACTGTGAGGGTTGTGTGCAAGCATGCAAAAGGTCATGATGTCATGACTTCTTGACCTCACACATGCGCAGAACTCTCCTGAGCCCTATTAGGCCTGTTTCACACTTCCGTTTTTTCAAATCCGTCAAAATCCGTTGGTTTCCGTAAAAAAACGGATCCGCCATTTTTTTTCAGGATCCGTTTTTTTTGTCCCATAGACTTCCATTAGCGGTTACCGCGGATCCGTCAAAAAAACGGATCCGTTTTTAAAAAAACGGATCCGTTTGCATCAGTTTCCGTCAAAAAAACGGAAACGGATCCGTTTGGCGGACACAAAAACGGAAGTGTGAAACAGGCCTTAGAGCTAGAAGTCCCTAGCTAGAGGTTATTAAGTGCTGGAGGCGAAAGTAATAGGATGTGCAGAGGACCGGACGGGTGATGGTGAGAACAGGTTAAAGAGGTGAGCATCATGGAGTTGGAGAGTGGTGGAATAGCAGTGGAGTGAAAAGTATAAGCATTTTATTTTTAATTTTTCATGGCCTTTTACACTTCAGAAAAATGGCAGATACTTTATTAGATACTTTGACCTTTGAACCCCTTACTACAGAGCCAATTTGGTACTTAATGACCAAGCCAATTTTTACAATTTTGACCACTGTAACTTTATGAAGTTATAGCTCTGGAATGCTTCAACGTATCCCACTGATTCTGAGACTGTTTTTTCATGACATATTGTACTTCATGTTAGTGGTAAAATTTTTTCAATATAGCTTTTGTTTATGAAAAAAAGAAATTTGGAAAAAATTTTGAAAATTTTGCAATTTTCAAACTTTTAGTTTTTGTACTCTTAAATCAGAGACTAGTGTCACACAAAATAGTTAATAACTAAAACTTCTCACAAGTCAAATTTACATCAGAACAATTTTGGATACATAATTTTTTTTGCTAGGATGTTATAAGGGTTAAAAGTTGACCAGCGATTTCTCATTTTTCCAATAAAATGTACAAAACCATTTTTTAGGGACCACCTCACATTTGAAGTGAATACCCAAAAGTCACACCATTGTAAAAACTGCACCCCTAAAGATGTGCAAAACCACCTTCAAGAAGTTTATTAACCCTTCAGATGCTTCACAAGAACTAAAGCAATGTGGAAGGAAAAAATGAACATTTTACTTTTTTCACAAAAAAATTACTTTGGAACCAAATTTTTTTATTTTCACAAGGGTGTCAGGAGAAAATGTACAACAAAATACATACGCAAGTACCTTGTATGTGGGGGAAAGCCACTGTTTGGGCACATGGCAGGGCTCAGAAGGGAGGAAGCACTGTTTCACTTTTTGTACTCAACACCACAACCCTAATCCCAACACAACTCTAACCCTAGCCCAACCCTAACCCTAGCCAAACCCTAATCCTAGCTCTAGCCCCAATCCTAACACTAGCCCCAAACCTAACCCTAATGGAAAAATGAAAATAAATACTTTTTTATTTTATTATTTTTACCTAACTTATGGGGTGATAAAGGGGGTTTGATTTACTATTTTTATATTTTGATCACTGTGATAGGGTCTATTACAGTGATCAAAATGAGCCAATAGGAAAAATTTCCTATTGTTATCGGGCGTCGGCCGGCAGATCTCGGCAGGCGCAGCCATTTTCTTCCTGGAAGAGACACCGAGGGTCGGGGGACAGGACCAGGGGATGCAGGAGGGTCCAGGGACCCTGCAGGTACCAGTAGCATGGTACCCCTGGTAGCTGAGACCTCAAAAAGATTTTCTGACACTGGGGGGTGCTACAACCTCATTTCTCAGCTCCATTAAAATGCGGTGCTGAGGAATAAGTACAGTTAACTGCTGCTGTTAAAAGGCGTATCAGCGGTTGTTAAGGCGTTAAAGGCTATATATACTTTTCCTTGAAAAAATTTATTTGCATATTTTGTTGGGTTATCCTTAATTGACAAATATCTGCAATCTTCATTTACACTTTTTTCTTTTTCAGTCATTCATTAAAATATGGTCTGCCATATTTTTGTGCATATTATTGCAAAAAAAATGCAGAACACATTGTCAATATAACATTTCCAGAAACATGAATGAAGCTGAAAAATGTCAGTTATGACTTCAGAAGATGAATTTCAAATTCAAAGCAAGGGGTTATTCCCCTGGAGTCCTACATTGAGCGCAAGGGACCTTGCTGGTTTCTAGCATGCAGAACTCAGAACGCATCCCTTTGGTGCAAACAAAATTCATAGATCTATCCATAGGCATAAGCACATTATTAAACTGCCTACCCCACAATTGGATAATTCCAGGTCCCCTTTTTGCACTGTTTCTGATGTCCTCCAAATCTAAAGAACAAAACGGTCAAACCAGATATTGGCCCTTTTTCCAACATTCCACAACAGAGGTTTCTCACCAAAGCATAGTAACTTCTCATTCCGTCACTGTTTTCAGTGCAATCACATACTGAAAGGTTCCTTATTCTGGGAAACATTATCATTTCAAGGACTTTACTTGTGACTCCACTAATGTCTACCTTATCAAGTGTCCGTGCGGTCTCTTATGTGTTGGTAACACCACGCAGCATATAAGAGACCACATCACTAAACATAAATCTTCTATTCATTGTAAAAACTTGATGTTGCCAGTTCCTCAAAATTTTCTTGATGCTGACCATATAGTAATCCAGTTAAAATGTCAGGTCATTGAACAGGTTAACCAACCAAGACAAAGAAGGAACCTACAGTCCATTTTAAAGAAATGTGATGCTTACTGGATACATTAATTCCAAGCATTAACACCAAGGGGTCTGAACAGGGACTAAGACTTACAAGCTTTTCTGCAATCTCTTTATCTTTCATCATCCTGTCTGACATGTATAGACTTTGGGTACCCTGTGAAATTATGTTTTTGCCTTTCAATTTTTTTCCTGTTTTGCCATTATGCAAGAATATAATGACTTCTGAGCCAAGATGTTCTGTTTTCCCATTATCTAACATTCTCACTTTTTTTTTATTTTTACTTATTTTAATATTTGTCTTAAGTCTCTATGGCTCTACCATCCATTTATGATAGGAGACTTAATCTATCATGATGACCTCTTCCATCATACTGCCAGCATATGGATGGATAAACCTATCTAAACAATTCCATAAATATGTTAGGTGGTTGATAATTTTCTTTTTGTTTCATGTTACAATGGATAAAGAGAATGGAATTGTAATTAATAGGCATAGGTCACTTTGTATGCTCATGTCATTGTTGGCTTGCAAGTAACATTTATTTCTCTCTTTTAGAATCCTAATTTATGATGTCCCTAGTCTATCTATGATTGATTGCGAACACCATCTCTAGACAGAGTGATACTCTTCTGCATGCCGATTCCACATATAGAATACTTGCAGGGTGTCATTATATCTTTCTTTGCTCCTGGTCCTTATCTTTGAACCTGAAAATAACATTATAATATATGGACAACGAGGCACTAAACTCTATTTCTTCTTTTTTCTTGGTGCATTTACTGGCTCAGCTTCTCATGCATGCAAGAGTAGAGTATAGTCTACAAAGTGTAACCACGCCCATTTAGCTTTGTTGCCTTCCCATACCTCTTCCAACGTCATTGGTCTTCCCTATGTAGCATCGTCACATACCATGCCTCCTTAGTCTGCCGGGTTCATGCCTCCTTTTCTCAAGATCACTTATGCTTGCCTGGTATACGCACCCTTGCATTCCATTGGCTAGTTCACCGCATTGCTCTTGATTCCAGGGTCTTTTAAACTTGCACACCACGAGCTGTGAAAATGCATCCAATCTTAGCAGTGGATACAGCAGACACACAGCTGGCACTGTAGCTCATAGCACTCTATTTTCCAGACAGTATGTTCTCTAATCATATGCTCTACACTGGTTTGTCAGTACACTGTCCTTAACTGTGCTTAATTAGCCCTTTGGGGTAATGCTACCAGCATTGTCCTAGCCAGTGCGTCTATGTCTACTCTAGCTCCAAACACCCCATTTTCTTATGCAACATAGACCTTTGTTACATTGCTATTTTGATCTTTTGATCGCTGTCTTTCTGTTTCTTCTTTTCCATTCCATTACTGGCATTTCGTGATTGACCAAACAGCTAACATCATATTGATGCTAATTTTGAAGTTAATCTGTTAATTATGCACTGTCAGTTCTATATATACCATATATACTCGAGCATAAGCCGACCCAAGTATAGCTGAGGCACCTAATTTTGCCATGGAAAACTTGTAAGCTTATTGACTCAAGTATAAGCTGGGTATGCATGTCCCCTTATCCCTGTCCTGCTATGTGTGGCTCCTCCGTCCTCTCCTGCTATGTGTGGCTCCTCCGTCCTGTCCTGCTATGTGTGGCTCCCCCGTCCTGTCCTGCTATGTGTGGCTATGCCCCCGTCCTGTCCTGCCATGTGGGGCTCCCCTTTCCTGTCCTGCTTTGTGTGGCTCCCCCTGTCAGGTCCTGCTATGTGTGGCTCCACCCATTCTGTCCTGCTATGTGTGGCTCCCCCTGTTGTATGCAACAGGATCAGCTTAATTGAAATGAATGACTCTGTCTGGGTTCTCCTCACAATCCTGTTTTTGGATGCATCCAAAGAAACCCTATAAGGGCCAAGAACAAAAGCTCTGACGAATTTGTATCAGTTTTGCTGGATGAAGTACTTAGAGGACTCTGCAGCAGCAAAGCTGGAACATCATTAAAGAAGACAATTTGGGAAGTTGCGTAGCTTTGCAGTTAGGAGCAAAAATGAGTGAACAGGATTTTAGAGTGTATCAAACAAGATTTTATGGTGTTTAAAAAGGGAGCTAAAAAGATAAAATCCTGTGATCTCAATGTATTTTTTCCCCTTTATAAATCACCTTTTAGGCCACATCAGGAATATGGGATCCAGTTTTGGGCCTGGACTGTGCCGGTGTATCTGGGATGATTGGGAAAAGACATGAGTGGATTGATTAATTACACTTTAATCCAGTGTCCAGGTCAGTAGTATCTGGCATCTGGTCGGGAAGTCTGCGAATCTCTTACCTTCTGGCATCCCTGTGATGACTTTTGATTAGCCAGGGCTGGCACAATGTCATTTATGCACCATGTTCTTCTTTAGTTGGAACTTAAGGATTTATTTTTTGCCCAGTCATTCAGAATTGTAGCAGCCAGAACTTTCTTATCTTTATGTAAGCTTCACTTTATGCATTGCATAAATAAAAATTTTTTATTACTTACCCATTTTCTGAGACTCAAATTTTTAAATATTCATCATTGGAGCTGAGTGGGGCTTGTTATTTTTGCATGGCAAGCTGGTGTCTATTCATATGTTTTGATTGCTTTACAAATGCAATGAATGCAAAATAATTAAATGAAGTCAACAAAATACCTCAAATGTGATGTTTACATTTTTTTTCTCATTATTTTATTAACTGATCAGCTTAATATTTTCATACATCAAACTTTTTTATTGTCATCAAGGGAAAATAGGGTGACTTGAATTTATATATATATATATATATATATATATATATATATATATATATATATATATGTATATATTTTTCACTTTATTTGTTAGTCCTTTTAGAGGATTTTAACCTGCAATCGATTTATTAATTTTACTACTTAACTACTTACAGCAATATCACAGTATTGCTCTACAGTTGTGTGAAAAAGTGCTTGCCTTTTGTCGATTTCCTATTCTTTTGCATGTTTGCTACACTTAAATGTTTCAGATCACCAAACAAATCTAAATATTAGACAAAGATAACACAAGTAAATAAAAAAATGGAGTTTTTAACCCCTTAAAGACAAATTTTACAATTCTGACCAGTGTCGCATTATGAGGTCATAACTCTGCAACGCTTCAAGGTATCCCACTGATTCCGAGAATGTTTTTTCGTGACAGTGGTGAAATTTCTGAGACCTGCGTTTATTTGTGAAAAAAAACTGAAATGTGGCCAAAATTTTGAAAATTTAACAATTTTCAAGCTTTTAGTTCTTATGCCATTAAATCAGGAAGATATGTCACATAAAATAGTTAATAAATAACATTTTCAACATATTTACTTTATATCAGCACACTTTTTGAAACATATTTTTTTGTTAGGGCGTTAGAAGGGTTAAAAGTTGACCAGTGATTTCTCATTTTTCCAACAAAATTTACAAAATGATTTTTTGGGGGGACCACATCACATTTGAAGTGACTTTGAAGGGCCTATATGACAGAAAATACCCAAAAGTGACACCATTCTAAAAACTGTACCCTTCAAAGTACACAAAACCACATTCAAGAAGTTTACTAACATTTCACGTTCTTCAGAGGAACTGAAGCAATGTATAAGGTAAAAATAAACATTTAAATTTTTTCACAAAAAAATACTTTAGATCCAAACTTTTTATTTTTACAAGGATAACAGTAGAAAATGAATCCCAAAATTTGTTGTGAAATTTCTCCTGAAAGCGCTGATACCTTATTTGTGGGGGAAATCAACTGTTTGGGTGCACGGTAGTGCTCAGAAGGGAAGGAACACCATTTGTCCTTTTGAATGTAAAATTTGCTACAAAAATTAGTGGATGCCATACTCCGTGCAAACCCGATCATCCAATGCAAACTTGAGTAATGAACCTTTTTGCTCAACACTAGCCATCATATCATCATTTTTTTCTACTTTTGAAAAAGCTCAATTCTAACCCCAACCTGCCGTGCTTAGTCAGTGACTGCTGTGTGCATGCGCCCCCTGCTACGTGCATCTGCTCCACATTGTCTGGCATCTAGATGTCTTGTGCACATCACCGGGAGCCATGGCAACCAGCGCATTCCTGCTCATGCACCCTCTGAACAGCCGTGTTGCATGGTAGCGGCACAGGTGATGTAGTGTGCATGCGCCATCTCACTGCAGTCTCACTAGCTAAGGAATGATCACATGGTCTTTCACGTGATCCGTTACCGCTACAAAAAGATCTTGTTTGAGAAATCCACATTACCTCCCCTTGATAAAGCAGTATGGATTGAATATGCGACATGCACATTGTGGTTAATATCACTTGTTCCTGTGACCACCCTACCCTTCCCTAATATATCTGGGTAAGATGCCTTTTTGTACTGAAGTACTAGCATTGTATATTTATTAAGATATGGGCTTTTCCTCTGCTTCTTTGAGCAAGGACCAAAATTGCGCATTTCACACATATTTATGTCTGTCCTTTGCTTTTACATAGAAGAACATGGAAGACATGCCATATATAGGCACTTCTTGAAACTTGCTCTTTTGGTATCATTTTCCCCCCTTATTAGTATTGATAGTTGTAAAGAGATATGCCTAACATTGACTTTGTATGATGGATGGGTGTCACTTTTGTCTGTCTTTTTGCACCTTTTTAACATGTTTTTTAAAATTGTTTGTTAACTAATAAAGATTTTCTTACTTATTTGAAATACACACTCCATTTTCTCCTTTCTTTATCCTAACCCTAACAGAACCCTAACCCCAACTGCAAACAAAGAAATATATATTTTAGAATTTTTATCTAATTAAGGGGTGACAAAGGGGAATTTAATTTACTATTTTTTTTTATTTTGATCACTGTGATCCGGTCTATCACAGTGATCAAAAGAAACCAATAGGAAAAATGGCCTATTGTTGCCTGCAGATCTCGGCAGGCACATCCTTTTTCCAGGATGTTGATACCAGACTGAGGCACAGATCAAGAGGGCCTGGTGATGGAGGAGGTCCCGGGGGATCTTGGGACTCATAATTTCTCTCTCCTATGACATTGATAACACTGATTAACAGTGATCACGTGACTGGGTTCCGGAAAATCTTGCCCCGATCACGTTCTCTGGGGTATCGACTACCTCTGGTAGCGAAGACCCCAAAGAGTATCCAACATTGATGGCGCTACAGCTTTATTCCCAATTGCATTTTTAATACGGCGATGAGAGAATAAGTACCCTTAGCGGCCTACGTTTTAATGTGTATCAGCGGTAGCTAAGTGGTTAAATGAAGGTCTCTTCAGCTGGCACACATAGCTCATGCCAACCTATCAGATCTCTGTTGGACTGCAGCACATAACTGCTATTGTCAGTGATCGACAGTGGCATATAAGACATTAATAGCAGTAATCCATGGTTAGGACAATTACTGCTGATAAAGGCAGACACCGACTACATAAAATAGGCAGAATCTGCCTTCTGTGGACTGTTTCTGAGCTCACTCCAAAATTCCCGACACTTTCCTTGACGTAATGAAATCGCCATCAAGTGTGAAGTGGTTAAAGAAATGCTTAATATTTATGTGTAAGCATAAAAGGTGCTCTCTGGGCAAAACATATAACTTCTGTGAAGGCTACTGCAGTGCCTAAGGGGGCAAATACCTGGAACTGAATTTATTTACTTGATATTCTTTGACTATTAGTGTCATGTACTGGACCCTCGGGCCCTGCACCCAACGTTTCACAGTGTATCCTCCACAATGTTGCATCAAAAAGAACCTCTCCAAATCTGCTCAGTGTTAGAAATGTCTAAATGAATTTGTCAATTGCAGTGGGGGAACTTATTCTAAACTTATCATAGGTTTCAACATGAGAATGAAATTATTCATTAAGCTATTCAGGATAAGATAAATACGACACATTGGCCAACCCTAGACCCATTAAAAATAGAAATAGACTGACTTATATTTAATACAGCCTTCCAAAGCAGTCTGATATTACATGTACGTTATAAATTGGCTGCTTCAAAGAAAAGATTTTAATACTTCATCTGCCAAACTATTCAACCGTGAAGAATTATAATTGCTGCTCTGTTTTCTTTGGTATGTTCACATTTTTACCAAATAGAAGACTTGGACTGAATACTCTGAAATATGATTTGCTTCATATCAAAATACAGGTTGGATGTTTAACAAAGTCAAACTTAGCAGCATGAAAATCAGTTTCTCCATGTGTGAAAGCCATGAAAAAACGGTAAAAAAAATGGTTACAAAAATGCTTTATATGGCTAGACATTTTCAATATGTGCTCAGTATTTGCATCTCATTGAATAAAACACTGATATTTCTCATTGAATTAACAAACAAATGATCAACAGTTTAACAAGTGTTTCCCCAAAAATAGTATATATATGTGGTATTGCAAAATTACTAAAGGACATGTAAGCAAAGTCCGCAAGTTTCCATGGTGTGTTTTGTGAATTGCTTCTGTAGTGGAAAATTTGCACTTAAAAATTGCATGTAATCCTCACATAAGTTTTGTAATGCAGCGACGTTTCCACCAGTGAATTTAGTGAGAAAGTGACCCATGCAAGTTAAGTAAATGTCTTTTATTGTCCAAATAACGCACACATGAAATCGCTCACCTCCGTATCACAGCCAGGAATTCGTAAATAAAGTCCAGTGCCGCTGGCACTTACACCCTCGTAAGGTTCTCAGGTGCTATCGCGTTCTTCCATGTTGCTGGCTCTGGCCAATGTGAGCTTCACACATCCAGGCATACATCCACAGAACCTTAAGCTCTACTTCATGTGAAAACCAAGCACAAACTGACACACCCAAACCTCTACTGCAAGTTGAAATGAAAATCGTGGCCATGTGACACTTGTAAGGCTGGTTTCACACTTGCGTTTTTTTGCGCTGTGTTTTAGCGCAAAAAACCGCATGCGTTTTTTCCCTATACTTTAACATGGGTGCACATATGTGCGCATACACATGCGTTTGTACGCGTTTGTATGCGCATGCGTTTTTTCCCTATACTTTAACATAGGTGCGCATATGTGCGCATACACATGCATTTGTACGCGTTTGTATACGCATGCGGTTTTTTTTAGTGTGCGCTCGGGCGCACAAAATGCATCCTGTTGCATTTTTTGTGCGTCCGACTTGCCCCCCTAAAAACGCATGCACACGCAATGCGTTTTTTATAGCAAAACACCCATTAAAGTCTATGGGTGTGCATACGTGCGCATTGTAATGCGCACATATGCGCAAAAAAAGCATGCATTTTTTTTAAAAAATGCACCAAAACCCGCAAAAAAAGCACACAATGCTTTTTTTCATGCGTTTGTGTGCGCAAAAAATGCGCAGCAAAAAAACGCAAGTGTGAAAGTAGCCTAAGACTGGAGGGAGAGATCCATTCCACTACCACCCTACAGATCTCTCCAAAATAAAAGCTCAAGACAGGTTTGGCTAAACTGACTTTGCCAAATAACCTGACCCAGTCCACACTCACTTTTATTTTGCATGGTAGCCAGCTTCTAAGCACATTCTAAGCACATACTTAACAGCCCTCATATATATTTCCCCTCACTGTCAGTGTTCAGTTCACATGGTGCTGGTGCTGTATGGTGACCATGTGATGCTGAGTCTCTGTAATGGTGTGGCTCAGAGCTGTGGGGTTATGCTTGGCAACATAGATGCTGTTAGGCATCTCAGTAACTCTCTATGTGGGGTCACCATCACAGCAGTGGTGGTCACCAAAGAGTGCTGCATCTAATAAATCCTATTCAAATCCTATTTAAAGACATCACTGTGATGTGGCAGTGGGGTAATACATGTCAAAATATTAACTAGTAAGAACCTATTTCAGTGTAATGCTTGGTTGTGTGGGCCAGGTTCCCTTTTTCACTGTGGATTTGTTGAGGATTTGTGAACAAATGAACAAACTAACATGGCTGAAACTTATGAACATTGTTTTAGTTCTCTGCTAGCAGCACACTGGACTAGCAGTAAAGGAATACAAATAGCAAGGAGTAGAAAATTGAAAAAGGCGGCATGAGTTTTTATTTGTTGAAAGCTGCAGAGCTACAATAATGTGACACAGTACTGTAGCCTAGAATTGAAGCTGCATTACCATTTTATTGTTGATCTCCCACTATTGAACAAATTCTCATACATATGCCAGTTTGTGCAGGTTAAGTGTGAACCCTAACCTACGTAAAACATCTATAATAATAAATGCCCTAACCAGCTTCCGGTTGTAACAACTTCCGTCCAGTTGTAACCGGTGACGTCACCACACACACGCACATGTTAACCCTCAACACACCACACCGCCTCAACACACACTCCTCTCACCTTTCACCTCCACTCATGTCCACTCACTCTTTCACTCCACATACGTTCCTTTCTCTCACTCCGTTTCTCATACTCACACCGTCATCGTCGCTGCCCCGACATCTTCCTCCGGCGCCGCGATCCAGGATCCAGACGTTCTCCAGGCCGCCGACATGTTCTTGCGGGACGCCATCTTGGATGTCGTGAAGTCCCGCGAGATTCAAGATGGCGTCGCCGCAACAATATGTCGCTGGCGTGGACGACATCGGGATCCAAAAAGATGGCATCGGCGAAATCTCGCGAGATTACGTCGACGCCATTTTGGATCCCGATGTCGCCCATGCCAGCGACATGTTGTTGCGGCGACGCCATCTTGAATATCGCGGGACTTCACGACATCCAAGATGGCGTCCCGCAAGAATATGTCGCTGGCGTGGGCGACATCGGGATCCAAAATGGCATCGGCGTAATCTCGCGAGATTTCGCCGACGCCATCTTTTTGGATCCCGATGTCGTCCACGCCAGCGACATGTTGTTGCGGCGATGCTATCTTGAATATCGCGGGATTTCACGAAATCCAAGATGGCGTCCCGCAAGAACATGTCGGCGGCCTGGAGAACGTCTGGATCCTGGATCGCGGCGGCGGAGGAAGATGTCGGGGCAGCCACGATGACGGTGTGAGTATGAGAAACGGAGTGAGAGAAAGGAACGTATGTGGAGTGAAAGAGTGAGTGGACATGAGTGGAGGTGAAAGGTGAGAGGAGTGTGTGTTGAGGCGGTGTGGTGTGTTGAGGGTTAACATGGCAAGAGGTGTTAACGACGTCGGCGAAATCTCGCGAGATTTCGCCGACGCCATCTTGCATTTGTGAAATTGCGTCATTTACCTCACGCCGACTTGCTGTGCGGACGCTTGGCATTGCCTGTACCACCATAACTACTGCTGCCTTGGTCCTATGCCTGTTTACTGCCGGTGTCTAATTACTGGACCAATTTGCCTGTACCGCCATAACTACTGCTGCCTTGCTCCTCTGCCGGTGTCTAATTACAGGACCAATTTGCCTATACCGCCATAACTACTGCCTTTGTCCTCTGCCGGTGTCTAATTACAGGGCCAATTTGCCTATACTGCCATAACTACTGCTGCCTTTGTCCTCTGCCAGTGTCTAATTACAGGGCCAATTTGCCTCTACCGCCATAAGTACTGCTGCCTTGCTCCTCTGCCGGTGTCTAATTACAGGGCTAATTTGCCTCTACCACCATAACTACTGCTGCCTTGCTCCTCTGCCGGTGTCTAATTACAGGGCTAATTTGCCTCTACCGCCATAACTACTGCTACCTTGCTCCTCTGCCGGTGTCTAATTACAGGGCCAATTTGCCTCTACCGCCATAACTACTGCTGCCTTGCTCCTCTGCCGGTGTCTAATTACAGGGCCAATTTGCCTCTACCGCCATAACTACTGCTGCTTTGCTCCTCTGCTGGTGTCTAATTACAGGGCCAATTTGCCAATACCGCCATAACTACTGCTGCCTTGCTCCTCTGCCGGTGTCTAATTACAGGGCCAATTTGCCTCTACCGCCATAAGTACTGCTGCCTTGCTCCTCTGACTGTTCACTGCCTGTGTCTAATTACAGGGCCAATTTGCCTCTACCGCCATAACTACTGCTGCCTTGCTCCTCTGCCGGTGTCTAATTACAGGGCCAATTTGCCTCTACCGCCATAACTACTGCTGCCTTGCTCCTCTGCCGGTGTCTAATTACAGGGCCAATTTGCCTCTACCGCCATAACTACTGCTGCCTTGCTCCTCTGCCGGTGTCAAATTACAGGGCCAATTTGCCTCTACCGCCATAACTACTGCTGCCTTGCTCCTCTGCCGATGTCTAACTACAGGGCCAATTTGCCACTACCACTTCATAACTACTGCTGGGCAATTACAGGGTCAATTAGTATCTGTTTACTCTACAATACTCCAGGACGCCTTCTTCACTGCCAGATAACTGCCAAATAGACTCCTTTACCTGTGCCAACATGAGTCATAACAAAAAGTATGCCAATGCCAGTGAAAGGAAAGCAGCTTTAGCACTACGACAAAAACAACGCCGTGCTAATGAGACTCCTGAGGAAAAACACCATCGCCTTGAGAAGATTAAGGCTTATAAACGCCGTCGCCTCACACACGAATCCCCTAACTCTAAATCCATAAGATTGGCTGAAGAAGCCTCTGCACGCCGTCACCTCCGACAACAGACGGCCTCTTCCTCATCATTATTATTAGACTCACAACAGGATGCTTCCACATCAGCATGTGGAACAATTTACTGCTACACTTCATCCCATATGCCGTTCACTGACATAACTAATCAGCAATCTGTTTCTGCCCTATCAATACCACCATTCAATACCGATGCACAGTATGCCAATGCCAGTGAAAGGAAAGCAGCTTTAGCACTACGACAAAAACAACGCCGTGCTAATGAGACTCCTGAGGAAAAACAGCATCGACTTGACAAGATTAAGGCTTATAAACGCCGTTGTCTCACACACGAATCCCCTAACTCTAAATCTATTACATTGGCTGAAGAAGCCTCTACACGCCATCACCGCCAACAACAGACGGCTTCTTCCTCATCATTATTAGTAGACTCACAACAGGATGCTTCCACATCAGCATGTGGAACAAGTTACTACCACACTTCATCCTATATGCCGTTCACTGACATAACTAATCAGCAATCTGTTTCTGCCCTATCAATACCACCATTCAATACCAACGCACAGTTTCTTCACATACAAGCTGCAGTTAGCCCGCAGAAAGTGCAACCAAGACAAATATACGTTGGTCTCAAAACTAGGCGCACCCCATCGGTTAGACATGCACTTCTACTACAACCTCACATTTTCACTAATGATGAAAATAGTATTACCGAACACAGCTGTGGTGACATGACCCATGTATGTGAGCATTGCGAAGCTTTGCATTTTGTAGCAGAGATACCTTCTGATAACAACTTTACGCTCTGCTGTCAGAAGGGTAAAGTCCATGTACCCATACTACAATATCCTGATGTCTTTACACGTTTGCTGAAAGGGCAAAGTGAATTTAGCAAAAATTTCATGGATAATATTCGAAGTATTAACAGTTCCTTTGCTTTTGCCTCCATGGGTGCAAATATTTCACCACCTCCTGGATATGGCCCATACTGTTTCCGCATACATGGCCAGATCTATCATAGAACTGGAACACTACATCCCTCAGATGACCAGCAACGCGCATTTGCCCAACTTTACATTCTCGATACCACTACTGCAAACGAACAACGCTTACGATGTAAAGAAAATCAAAAATGTCATCCTACATTGATGAACATTATTGCCCTTCAAATCCAAACTATTAATCCTTTTGTGGAAGCTTATCAAATGTTACGTGATGTGGAAGAACAAGAAAAAATTAAATCTCTACAAAACGGAACTGTCATGCCAAACATCACTATGGCTATTAAACAAGATCGTACTCAAGACCCTCGACGCTACAATAATCCCACTGTCAGTGAAGTAGCAGTCGTGTTTCAAAATGACAATGGTGAGCCACCTTTCAATAGAGACATATTAATTCATTTAAAACCTGATCCCCATAACCCTTTAGCTCCAAAAACACAACAAATTAGTATTCTCCATAGCAATTTGGATGCCCTCCTCTATCCAATATTTTTCCCTTATGGAGACCAAGGATGGCATGATGCACTCAAACAACAAGGCAAAAGTTCGAGGAGGATCACTCAACTCCAATACTATTGCTATATGTTATCTGTCAGAAATTACTTTAATCCACTCCTCAATGGTGGTAAGCTAACACAGCAATATTTAGTAGATGCTTATGTCAAAATCGAAGCTAATCGCCTACATTACATCCGCAAACACCAAAAAGATTTAAAAGTGGAGGATTACTGCCTCCTTCAAGAACATCTACTCAAAAAATCGGTTCAAAAGGGCATCCCTATTGGGAAAACCGTCATTTTACCATCTTCTTTTGAAGGCAGTCCAAGAAACATGCAGCAGCGCTACCAGGATGCTATGGCTATTGTTACAAAGTATGGTCGACCAGATCTATTTATCACCATGACATGTAATCCTAAGTGGAATGAGATTACTACACATTTAGAACCGTGGCAGCGTGTTGAACACAGACCAGACTTGGTTGCACGTGTCTTTAAAATTAAACTGGAATCCCTCTTAAAAGACATTAGCAGTGGATTATTTGGAAACGTCACTGCAATGGTCCATGTCATTGAATTTCAGAAGCGTGGTCTCCGACACGCTCATATTTTAATTATTCTTGACAGCCTGTCTAAATTACGGACTGAGGCGGACATAGACAATATATTCTGGGCTGAAATACCTGATGAAACAATCTACCCTCAGCTCCATAACATTGTTCTTCAACACATGATTCATGGTCCCTGTGGAGAACACAATCCTAATTCTCCCTGTATGGATCTTGGAAAGTGTAGCAAAGGTTTCCCAAAACAAAACCAACCATATACCATCAAAGAAAAGGATGGCTATCCCACTTACCGCAGACCCATTGGCAAAACATATGAACACCATTCTAAGACGATTGACAATTCATGGGTAGTTCCATATAACCCATTTTTACTCACCAAATACAAGTGCCATATTAATGTAGAAATATGTGCTTCCATTCAAAGTGTAAAATATTTATTTAAATACGTTTACAAAGGACATGACAAAGCCAACCTTGAAATTTCCCAAAATAACATCCAACATGATGAAACACACCAATTTACGGATACCAGATATGTTAGTGCACCTGAGGCTGCATGGCGGATATTTGCTTTTCCTATGCATAAACAATCTCATGCCATCATTCGCCTAGCCGTACATCTGCCTAATTCTCAACCACTCTATTTTCATGAGAATGACTCTGCAGACAACATCCATCAAAAGCTCAATTCCAATTCTACACTTATGGCGTATTTCAACCTTAATAAGATCGACCACAATGCACATAACTATTTCTACCGCGAAATTCCAGAACACTACGTTTGGAAACAAGGCACATGGGAACAAAGAAAACGAGGGGGTCTCACAGTTATTGGAAGAATGTATACTGTTAGTGTGAAAGACCAAGAACGCTATTATTTACGTTTGTTGTTACTGCATGTAAAAACTGCTACCAGTTTTGACAGCATTAAAACCGTCAATGGAGTTATGCATGAAACCTTTAAGGATGCTGCATTAGCACTTGGATTATTATTCGATGATAGCATCTGGAGACATACTTTAACAGATGCTTGCATTCTTAACATGCCTTCCCAACTTAGAGACATGTTTGCTTATATCTGTATTTTTGGCCCCCCCAGTAATCCACTTGAATTGTGGAATGAATTTAAGGACCATTTTTTACAAGACTATTGTCATACATACCACAGCAACACTGAAGAGTGTATCGATTGTGAAGGATATGCTATGAAAGATGTCCAAGATGTCCTCATAGTCCATGGAAAAACTTTTGCTGATTATAATTTACCACGCCCAGCAAAAAATATTAAACAACTCCTTAAACAATATGATAAGGATTATGAGTTAAAAAAAGCTGCAGAGATGAAAGAAACTCTTAATCAGGAGCAACTTTTTGCCTATGATGTCATTACTGAAGCTTTACAAAATAGCAGTTTAATACCAAAGTGCTTTTTTCTCGATGGACCTGGTGGCAGTGGAAAGACCTACCTATACCATCTACTTACACATCATTTAAGAGGACAAGGAGAAATTGTGTCACCTGCAGCAACTACAGGAATAGCATCTAACTTGATACAAGGAGGCCGAACAATCCACTCTCTATATGGCATACCTATTCCGATCAACGAAACATCTGTTTCCAGGATTAAAAACGATACAAATGCAGGAAAACATTTACAGAGTACAAAACTTTTTATTATTGATGAGTGCACTATGGTCCAAAAACATGCATTGAATGTGATAGATAGACTTCTACGTGACATCATGACAACAAATGTTGCTGAAAAAAATAAAACACCATTTGGAGGTAAAGTTATTGTTCTTGGAGGAGACTTCAGACAATGTCTTCCCGTCATCGCTCATGGAACAAGAATAGACATTGTAGATTCCTGCATTAAATATTCAGAACATTGGCAACATTTTACCAGACTACCGCTAATTAACAACATGCGCTCCACTGATCCTGAATACAGCACTTGGTTGCTTAAACTTGGAAATGGTGAGCTGTCTAATGAACATAACCTTGGAGAGGATGTCATTGAAATTCCTCCAGACATGCTTTGCACTGGCTCTATAGTAACCGAAATCTTTGGAGACCATATTTGCATTGATGTTAATGACCAACAAAGCCTCGACACTGCTGCATCACATGCTATACTATGTCCGAAAAATGATGACGTCGATTTTCTGAACTGTAAAGTAATGGATCGCATTAGTGGTGATTATACTGTATATACAAGTGATGATTCTGTCGATGCTGATGAGGCAGAGGAATGTGAAAACTACCCAGTTGAATTTTTAAACTCTCTGACACCATCAGGAATGCCATCACATCTCTTAAAACTTAAAATTGGCACCATTGTGATGCTATTAAGAAACCTAAACACCAAGAAAGGTCTCTGCAATGGCACTCGCCTCATTGTCATTGCCTTACTCCGCAACATCATACAGGCTAAAGTGATTACTGGCTCAGCTGAAGGAGACATTGTGTTTATTCCACGCATCGATTTGTGTCCTTCAGAAACTGGGTTACCTTTTAAATTAAAACGTCGACAGTTTCCTCTAAAACCTGCTTTTGCTATGACCATTAACAAATCCCAAGGACAGACCCTCAATCGAGTTGGAATTTTTTTGCCCGAACCTGTATTTGCCCATGGACAATTGTATGTTGCATTCTCCCGAGTAAAGCAACGCAGCAACGTTAGGATCAAAGTGGTGGATACACCACTTCAAGGACAATTGCTACCTAATAGCCCAAAAATCTTCACTAGAAATGTCGTTTACAAAAATGTCTTACTTTAAACTATTTAAGTTGGTCCTGGAATTGATAGATATATAGATATATATCTATAATAATAAATGCCCTAACCAGCTTCCGGTTGTAACAACTTCCATCCAGTTGTAACCGGTGACGTCACCACACACACACGCACATGTTAACACTCAACACACCACACCGCCTCAACACACACTCCTCTCACCTTTCACCTCCACTCATGTCCACTCACTCTTTCACTCCACATACGTTCCTTTCTTTCACTCCGTTTCTCATACTCACACTGTCATCGTCGCTGCCCCGACATCTTCCTCCGCCGCCGCGATCCAGGATCCAGACGTTCTCCAGGCCGCCGACATGTTCTTGCGGGACGCCATCTTGGATTTCGTGAAATCCTGCGATATTAAAGATGGCGTCGCCGCAACAACATGTCGCTGGCGTGGACGACATCGGGATCCAAAAAGATGGCGTCGGCGAAATCTCGCGAGATTACGCCGACGCCATTTTGGATCCCGATGTCGCCATGCCAGCGACATGTTGTTGCGGCGACGCCATCTTGAATATCGCAGGACTTCACGAAATCCAAGATGGCGTCCCGCAAGAATATGTCACTGGCGTGGGCGACATCGGGATCCAAAATGGCGTCGGCGTAATCTTGCGAGATTTCGCCAACGCCATCTTTTTGGATCCCGATGTCGTCCACGCCAGCAACATGTTGCGGCGACGCCATCTTTAATATCGCGGGATTTCACGAAATCCAGGATGGCGTCCCGCAAGAACATGTCGGCGGCCTGGAGAACGTCTGGATCCTGGATCGCGGCGGCGGAGGAAGATGTCGGGGCAGCGACGATGACGGTGTGAGTATGAGAGATGGAGTGAGAGAGAAAGGGTCGTATGTGGAGTGAAAGAGTGAGTGGATGCGAGTGGAGATGGTGAAAGGTGAGAGGAGTGTGTGTGTTGAGGGTTAATATGGCAAGAGGTGTGATGCTATCGCATCCTCCCGATGCGATAGCATCGGGCCATAATCTAGTATATATATATTGCTCAAAGAAATAAAGGGAAGATAAACAGCCTGGAATAGTGTTCCCTTTATTTTTTGGAGAAGTATACATACAGTATGTATATGTGTGTGTGTATGTACAGTATATATATATATAATATGTATAATATGTATATATATCGTATATATTAGAATTTCAGGCAGTAAAGGAGTAATGATGCTTAAATTAAGGTGGTTATATAACAGTGATTAGGGGCATACCATACCAACACGCCAATGGTGCAACCTGTACAGAAGCCTGAAAGGATAAAGGGCCACTTCCACATCCAAACCAGCAATCACCTTCTCTCACCTTGACACACAAAGCCATGCATTACGATGAGCTATTGAACTGCAATAGACTCATGCATTGTCCTTGCACATGGACCTTCTTCCATCTATTTCTGCCCCTGCCAGTGATGTATTTTAATAATGCACTTTATATGTATCTGGAACTCATTCAAAATTGTTCCGGACTAAAATGTAAAGCAGATACTGTTAGGCGTCGGGCTTCCTCCTCTGCACAGGAGGAATCCCGGACCTTGCCTTCTGCGGGCTCTCATTCAGTCCCAACCGCAGAGGAGGCTGCTCAGCAGAGACGTAAATCCCAGCGTCTTGCTCAGGCTAGTGATGTCAGTTTGGTTGCTGCTGCTACCCCAGGTTCAGCTATAGCAACCTATACTGGCCAGCAGCGAGCAACTCTTGGGACTAAGTCCTTCTTTTGGCCAATTGAGCATGCCCGTGGGACGACCTCTCATTGGAGGTCGGAGGTCACATGCTCAGGTCCTGTTACTGCTCAGATTGGACCACTAGGATGGTCCCGGAAGGCTGCAGCTATAAATGGTTTGCATGGTCACCCGGCCATGCGCTAGTATAAAACTGTACTTGTGTGTGTGAGGATGGATGCATGTTTCTGGTGACTGACTCCTTATGACTCCCTCCCTCTGTTTGTGCATGTAAAAGGGTCTTTCAGCTGACTAGCGCCAGACTAAGCCATCCAGCACTAGGCACGAGCATACTGCGTCGATTTAGCAGCAATCGCCAGTGCGGCACCGTGCGCAATTAGTGCGCTTTCCTAGCCCCAGTTAGGGGTGGTTAGTGGCATCTGCCAGAGCAGTACTGCACACAAGTAGCGCACTAATCTATTAACAAAGAGTCTCCCTGGCACCACAATTGTGGCACTGTGCGCTGGTGGGTCCAGAGGGACTCTAACCCTGTGTCTTTGAGGCAGAGTCCTGTGACTGTACACCAGCTCTCTCTTTGCCGAAGTCTGTTAGCTTTAACAGCCTTCGGCATTTATATTCCGCGATAGTGAGACTCTGTGGAGCAACAGAGTACGCCTTTGTACACACCGGGTGACGTTAACTCACATGCGTTCAGCGAATATACCGCCATATAGTGTCCGCCATTACCACGCAGCAGGTAACATCTCTGCAAGGTGGACTCCGGCTGCGAACGCACCTTGTCATTACTTTCATATTATTTTGTGCGTTCCGCCAGCCCCTAACAGATACTGACAACATTACAGTCAATGAAGGCTGTGAAAAGTCTATGAAATCACATATGTATCATTTAAGCAAAAAGGCCCACTTCTAAATTGAAAAGCAAGTCCAGTAATGTAACATGACTATTGTGCTTAATTACAATCCCCCAAAAAAATGGCATACCGTTCAAGGACTTGGTATAAAGGAGCTCTGATATCTCAGCACCTCACCCTAAACAAGTGACTCACAACATTTTCTTTCACAGGACCCTATGCTGCTTATCTCTGCAGAATTCTGAGATTGACTTATCAACCAAATAGGGAATACAAGAAAAACATTTGCTAAAAAGCGAAAGAAGCAGTACTAAAAATAAAAAGAGATGGCGGTTAGGGTCCCGTCACATTTAGCAATGCACCAGCAATCCCAACCATGATACGACCCGGTCAGGATCGCTGGTGCATCGCTAAATGGTCGCTAGTGAGCTGCCAAACAGGCAGATCTCACCAGCGACGTAGCAGCGGTCGTTACTTACCTGTCAGATGCGGCGATCAAGACGTCCTCCCACCCGCGTCCACGCGTCGCTCGTCGGCGCCAGCAGGAAGCCCAGCAGGAAGCGGCCAACGAGAAATGGTCCAGGACGTTCTCGCGCGATCAGCGATAGCCAGCGGGGGAGCGGGTTGGAGGTCAGTATCACACATAGCGATATCGTTAGCAATATCACTGCTGCGTCACAAAATCGGTGACGCTTTAGCGATATTGCTAGCGATATCGCTATGGGTGAAGCCCCCTTTAGTGAATGTGGCTAACTCATAGTCTTATCCATATGCTATGATTTCTGATATGATAGTGTTTGTCTTGGGAATGGACAACAATGGGATTCATGGAATAATCCAAAAATTGGACTGAGGGACCCATTGTTCTTTTAGAAAAGAATTAAAACAGTAACAGCATAACTTGAAAGATGTAAGGCAAAGATCAAAGAGGCAGATCTGAATTTGCTACAACAGGTTCATGTGCCACAAAGCTTCAGACAACACAATTAAAAGCTTATTTCACATTCTTCAATAAGAGCCTCATTATACTCTATGGCCATATTGATGTGCCCTCATACAGCTTTTGGCTTTGATGTTGGCCATTAGCTGGTCTCTCACAATTGTGTGAAAAAAGTGTTTGTCCTTACCAGTCAAGTTTTATTTTTTCACATCCGCATTCATAAAGGACCTTTATAAATGTATTACTCATGTAGAGATCAGTACATGTCTCTCACATAGCAATGTAGACAAATATGTTTCAGAAAAATGACTCAAGTTGCAGTCTTCAAGATCCCTTGTCTTGGAGATTAGAAACTGGATATGAACAGAGGGTGAATAATATTGTGAAGTAAATTCAGTGCTTTGTATTAAAACACTGCTAAACAAAACTGTTGACATTTTTTAAGCAGAGCGCAGAAACTACAAACTTGGTAAATGTCTAAATACATATACAGTGGAAAAAATAAGTATTTAATACACTACCGATTTTGCAAGTTTTCCCACCTACAAAAGATTAGGCAGGTCTGCAATTTATAACGTAAGTACACTTCAACTGTAAGAGACGGAATCTTAAATAAAAATGCAGAAAATCACATTGCATGATATTTACATATCTAATTTGCATTTTATTGCATGAAATAAGTTTCACCCCTTTCCAACATCGGGCCTAATAGAACACCGATGTCAAACTCCCTCCCTTTGATGTCGGTTCCAGTGCAGAGCCCACATCTTTCCCAGCACATGTCAGAAGTTTTGAACAGCTGATATGTGCCTCTAACAGCCGTGGGTGGAATCGCGATCCACCCGTGGTTGTTAACCTGTTAAATGCTGCTGTCAATCACTGAGAGCGACATTTAACTCGTGCTTCCAGCAAGCGCGATGGAAATCCCGCCCTTTGGTGCCTCCGTCACGTGATCATGGGTCACCGATGGGTTAGCATGAAAACCAGAGGTCTCCAGCAGACCTATATGGTTGTCAGTGCCGGATTGCTATGAGCTCCAACCACCGGGCAAGAGAGCAATTCTGCTACATGCAGGCGATCTGATCATTGCCTTTATGTAGCAGAGTCAATCAGATTAAGGCACCTTCTAGTCTCTCATGGAGACTATTGAAGCATGCCAAGAGTGAAAAAAAGTTTTTAAAAATATTAAAACAGTAAAACAAATATAAAAGTTCAAGTCACCCCACCATTTGCCCCATTCAAAATAAAACAATTAAAAAAAAGAAATCAAGCATACACATATTTGGTATTGCCACGGTCAGAATCACCCGATCTATCAATTTAAGAAAAGATTTAGCCCAATTGCTAAATGGCGTAATGAGAAAAAAATGCAAAACGCCAGAATTGCTTTTTATGGTTGCCGCAACATTGCATTAAAATGCAATAATGGGTAATAAAAAGATCGTATCTGCACCAAAATGATACAATTAAAGCGGTCAACTCGGTGCTCACAAAATAAGCCCACACCAAACCCGAGATCACAAAAAATGGAGACGCTATGGGAATTGGAAAATGGCACAATTTTTTTTTTTGATGAAAAAATTTTTCAATTTTTTTTCACCACTTAGATAAAAAAAACCTAGACATGTTTGGTATCTATGAACTTGTAATGACCTGGAAGATCATAATGGCAGGTCAGTTTTAGCTTTTAGTGAACATGGTGAAAAAAAACCCCAAAAATTGTTGGATTGCACTTTTTTGCAATTTCACCGCACTTGAAATTTTTTTCCCGTTTTCCAGTATGTGGTATGTTAAAATCAATGGTGTCATTAAAAGTACAACTCGTCCTGCAAAGAGCTAGCCTTCACATGGCCATATTAACAGAAAAATAAAAAAGTTTTGGCTTTGGGAAGAAGGGGAGCAAAAAACGAAAATGCAAATCAAAAATACCTCCGGAGTTAATGATTTAAGATACAATAGAAAAAGAGAACTCAATATTTGGTACAGAAACCTTTGTTTACAATTACAGAACTCACAGACAAAAGGCAAATACAGTCAAAAGGTCAAACTCCAAGTAAAAACAATTTTATTGGTATGTATAAAAATATATATACACATATATACAGACAAACATGCATGGAAAAGGGCTGAAAGATGGAAAAAGGCTATATCAACCACATACAAAAAGCCCAGGTAGGTATGTCACAGGGGAGTAGCAATAAACAACAAGGTATTGTGAATACATCAATCACTCATAATGTTATGCCAACAGGTAATGAATACCAGGTACCCATACAGGCAAATATGCCATACCCAGAACAGAGTCACATGTTCATACAAGAGGTGAATGCCACCAATATTAAGCAAAGTATAGAAGTATACAGGTACCTTGTAGGCAAAAGGCAACCCTCCCGGACCGACCTACCAACCCCAACGCGCGTTTCGGCGTGCCTTCATCAGGGGGAATAAGGCTTAAGGTGCTGGGTCTGAATTTAAATACAATCCATACCGGAACCATCATTGTGGCCGCGCGGCCCCCTGGTGACGTCACGTCCGCCGGATCGCGCTCACACGGGCAGCCGAGAGCCGGAAACACGTGGGGCCCCACGTGATCCGGAAGTCGGCGCACCGCCGAGACGCGAGCCGGCCGACACAACGAAAGCAGGGCGCACGCGCACCGCAATGAATAAGACAGGGCGCGCCATGGCATATGTGGGCAAGGAAATGGGCAGCTGGAAAAAATAATAATCAAAGTATGTCACAAAGACAAAGCCTAGCAAAGAATTATATAAAATTCACATCACATAACAAATAATAAGAAAAAGAAAAAGAGAAAAAATTGGCTTTGTAGAAATGACATCATACAGTGGACCAATAGTATAAATCCATATAATGAAAACCCATGCCTAGACAAACAAAATTGCCATGAAATCGCAGATGAACATAACAATATATACAAAAGCGTTAACATTATACAGGTATATGCTTATATAGAGTATCAACAAAGGAAATGAAAATATGCATACAATTATAACACAAGCGATCCCATATAGATGCATAAAGAACAGATACGTCACAAATATAATAGCCATGTCATTAATTATAGCACACATATTATCCCATACATTGAGAGTATAAATACAACATGACAGATACAACATCAATCTGTCTCAGCAAAAATACGGACCCCAAAAATTATTTATATATATATATGCATATCCCCACAAGCAAGAACATTCAAGATGACAAAAAACAACACCAACGCATATAATATATATGTAAAACGACGATTGTGGAATAAATCCAAAGATGAATACGCGTCCATGTCAGTAACCGGATACAGATAGCCGTCAACAATAACACAAAACACTAAAAACACTTTTTACTTATTGCCAAAGATCCATAAGGATCTGAGGTCACCACCTGGTCGACCCATCGTATCAGGGAGACGTACTATTTAGAGCATGTCAACCGTTGGATTGACTTCCACCTTCAGCCTCTCGTTACAGCTCTCCCCTCGTATCTGAGAGATACAGGTGAACTTTTGTGCAAGGTCGATGGCCTTTGCCTTGAGGGTGAATCCCTGTTAGTTTCAGCAGATGTGGAGTCCCTGTATACTAATATCAAACATAAGGATGGTATAGCTGCAGTACGATTTTTTCTGCAAACTTCTAATTTATCAATTGCCTTGAAGGGACTCCTGCTGGAACTGCTGGAATTCACCCTCACACACAATTATTTTGTGTTTAAGGGGTCCTTCTTCCTGCAGCTCCAGGGGACAGCCATGGGCGCGGCCTTTGCGCTGGCCTATGCTAATCTGTTCCTGGGGCTGTGGGAGAGGGACCTCTTCCTTTCGGGCAGGGTGCCGTCGATGGATCGCGTCCCCTTCTGGACGTGGTATATCGATGACATCCTGTTCGTTTGGCAGGGCACGGCCATCGACCTTGCCCAATTTGTTAAGTGCCTCAATAGCAGTGACTTAAATATTTCCTTGACATGTGAGTGGGATAGTACTAGAATCAATTTTCTGGATGTCACGATTTCCAAGGATAACCGTGGCAATGTAAATACTGACATTTTTCGTAAACCCACCTCCACTAATACATTACTACACGCATCTTCCTGCCATCCGCGACATATGGTTACTTCTATACCGGTGGGACAATTTCTCCATTTGAGACGATTGTGCTCATCGGATGTAGACTTTGAGAGGCGGGCAGAGGAATTGAAATCACGATTCCTAGAATGTGGGTATAGTAGGCGGATTGTTAAGAAGGCCTATCATAGGGCCAAGCACTCTAAACGGAATTCTCTACTATATAACAAACGGGCCAGGGAACCTGATAATATGAATCATTGTAGGTTCATTACTACGTTCCATCCTCATTCGGATCGTGTTAGGTCAGCACTAATTAAGGCATGGCCTATTCTACAAGTGAATCCTGTAATTAATAAGTTTCTACCTAAACGACCATTAATTACGTTTAGACGTGCCAGAAATTTACGTGACCTCTTAACTAAAAGCCACCATGTGGGTTTACAGTCACAGATGTTTTTGGGCGTTGGCTCAATTGTGGGTGGTTGTTCTCCTTGTGGCCGCTTTGTGGAATGCCCTAATGTGGACAGGTGCAATGACTTCTCTAATTCGGCTGGTACAAAAACCTATAGTATTAGGAAACGTATCACGTGTACCACAAGGTATGTGGTGTATTTCGCCACTTGTCCTTGTGGTTTAATTTACGTGGGGATGACGACAAGACAGCTTAAGGTCCGGATTAGAGAACACGTTCTAGGCATTCAAGCTGCCGACGGGCATGATGAGACAACCACCCTTAAAACTATCCTCAAACACTTTAAGTTATTCCATCAATGCAACAGCTCTCTTTTGAGAGTTCGCGGCATTGATGTGTTGGAGATTAATATCAGGGGTGGTGATTTGTCCAAACGTTTAGGTCAATTGGAGTGTAGATGGATTTGGACCCTCAATACAGTTCAGCCATACGGATTAAATGAGAATCTCAGCTTCTCGCCATTTCTCTAACCATTGGTCTACTGTGCTTGGTTATGCTTCCGCATACATTATTTTTAACTGATTTTAATTATGTTTTTGTTTTTCTCTTTTTTTAGTGTTTTGTGTTATTGTTGACGGCTATCTGTATCCGGTTACTGACATGGACGCGTATTCATCTTTGGATTTATTCCACAATCGTCGTTTTACATATATATTATATGCGTTGGTGTTGTTTTTTGTCATCTTGAATGTTCTTGCTTGTGGGGATATGCATATATATATATAAATAATTTTTGGGGTCCGTATTTTTGCTGAGACAGATTGATGTTGTATCTGTCATGTTGTATTTATACTCTCAATGTATGGGATAATATGTGTGCTATAATTAATGACATGGCTATTATATTTGTGACGTATCTGTTCTTTATGCATCTATATGGGATCGCTTGTGTTATAATTGTATGCGTATTTTCATTTCCTTTGTTGATACTCTATATAAGCATATACCTGTATAATGTTAACGCTTTTGTATATATTGTTATGTTCATCTGCGATTTCATGGCAATTTTGTTTGTCTAGGCATGGGTTTTCATTATATGGATTTATACTATTGGTCCACTGTATGATGTCATTTCTACAAAGCCAATTTTTTCTCTTTTTCTTTTTCTTTTTCTTATTATTTGTTATGTGATGTGAATTTTATATAATTCTTTGCTAGGCTTTGTCTTTGTGACATACTTTGATTATTATTTTTTCCAGCCGCCCATTTCCTTGCCCACATATGCCATGGCGCGCCCTGTCTTATTCATTGCGGTGCGCGTGCGCCCTGCTTTCGTTGTGTCGGCCGGCTCGCGTCTCGGCGGTGCGCCGACTTCCGGATCACGTGGGGCCCCACGTGTTTCCGGCTCTCGGCTGCCCGTGTGAGCGCGATCCGGCGGACGTGACGTCACCAGGGGGCCGCGCGGCCACAATGATGGTTCCGGTATGGATTGTATTTAAATTCAGACCCAGCACCTTAAGCCTTATTCCCCCTGATGAAGGCACGCCGAAACGCGCGTTGGGGTTGGTAGGTCGGTCCGGGAGGGTTGCCTTTTGCCTACAAGGTACCTGTATACTTCTATACTTTGCTTAATATTGGTGGCATTCACCTCTTGTATGAACATGTGACTCTGTTCTGGGTATGGCATATTTGCCTGTATGGGTACCTGGTATTCATTACCTGTTGGCATAACATTATGAGTGATTGATGTATTCACAATACCTTGTTGTTTATTGCTACTCCCCTGTGACATACCTACCTGGGCTTTTTGTATGTGGTTGATATAGCCTTTTTCCATCTTTCAGCCCTTTTCCATGCATGTTTGTCTGTATATATGTGTATATATATTTTTATACATACCAATAAAATTGTTTTTACTTGGAGTTTGACCTTTTGACTGTATTTGCCTTTTGTCTGTGAGTTCACATTGCAGTTGGTCTTTTTTCTGTCTTTATTATGGTGGATATGTGAGATTGTGGCTGTGTCCATTATAATACTTTTTAATCCTCTTATCCACTATGTTCATTGGACTATTCTCATAATTACAGAACTCAGTACAGAGTTTGCCTGTAGTTCTTGACCAAGTTTACACACAGTTCAGCAGGGATTTTGGCCCACTACTCAATATAAATCTTTAGATATTTCAGGTTCCATGGCTGTTGCTGGAATTAATGCAGGTAATGAATGCAGAGTAGGACGACTTCTTAAAGAAAAATTAATAGGTCTGTGAAAGCCAGAATTCTTGCTGGTTGGAAAGTGATCAAATATTAATTCACGAAATAAAATGCAATTTATTTGAAAATCATACAATGTGATTTTCTGCTTTTTATTTTAGATTCTGTCTCTCATAATTGAGGTTTATTTAAAATAAAAATTACAGATCTCTCTATTCTTTGTAAGTGGGAAAACTTGCAAAATCGACAGGATATCATCAAATACTTAATTTTCTGCACTACCGTGCATGTTAGGCAAAAACATATATACTGTGTTTTTTGATATTTTAGAAATTACAAAAAAGGAAATGTACCGATGCAAAAGGTTGTGCACCCTTGAAGATCTGTGAGCTCAGATAACGTTGACCAACATTTCAGGCCTTAATTAACCTGTTGGGGTTATAGCTTGTTCACTATCATCTTTAGGAGAGGTCAGGTGATGCAAATTTACCAGTTTAATAAAAACCCAGCCTCCTCTGAGTCACTTTAAATGATGACAGCTAAGTACGGACTAACTACTATTTAACTATTTATGAGTTTTAATGTGATTAGCTAATTCTGAACATAACAACATTCCCAATTTTGAGAAGATATTTATTTATGCTTATACAACCACATTATTTTTGTTTTGTTTTATTTATTTCTTCTCTCAAAATAATTTTATTTTTTTCTTCAATGGATTTGTACTGCTTATAGGTGAAATTAGGAAAGAGCTCTAAAATGAGCATTGTTGGCATGATTTTACATGATAATTAAATTGTCATAAATAAATAACATAAATTAAATTGATAGAGATGTGTAGACTTTTTATACCCTCTGTATAAAGTCATGCCAGAAAGTGTTGGCACCCTTGAAATTGTTCCAAAAGATGAAGGAAATCTCCCAGAAAATTATTGGAATTACAGGTGTTTTGTTATACACATGTTTATTTCCTTTGTGTGTATTGGAACAATACAAAAAAAGAGGAAATAAAGGCAAACTGGACATAATTTCACACAAAAACGCCAAAAACTGTGCCAAACAGAATTGTTGGAACCTTTCTAAAACTGTGGGTAAACAAACTTTGTTCCAAGCATTTGAAACAAATGGGGGCAATATAAAAATCACATCTAAAACCCAGATAAAAAAGGGGAGGAGTAGATTCAGGCTTTGCATTGTTTGTCTTTGTGTGCCACGCTAAGCATGACGAACAGAAAGAGGAGAAGAGAACTGTCTCAGGATTTGACAAATAAAATTGTTGAACAATATCAACAATCTGATGATTACAAGTCTACCTTCAGAGATCTTGATGTTCCTGTATCCATAGTGCACAATATAATCAACTCATGGCACTGCAGCTAATCTCCCTGGACACGGACAGCTGAGAAAAATTGATGAAAGTTTGCAAAGCAGGATAGTCCAATGGTGGATCAGAAGCCCCATCAAGTTCCAAAGACATTCAAGCTATCTTGTAGGCTCAGGATGCATCAGTGTCAGTGCAAAATATCAGTTGAGATTTGAATGAAATGAAATGCTATAGCACGAGACAGGAGGACGCCACTGTTCACACAGAGACATAAAAAAGTTAGACTGCAGTTTGCCAACGTGTACCTGAGTTATCCAAAATCTTCTGAGAAAGTATCTTGTGGACAGACGAGACTAAGATAGAGCTTTTTGTTAAAGCACATCATTCTACTGTTACTGAAAATGGAATGAGCACTACAAGGAAAAGAATACATTACCTACAGTTACATATGGTGGAGATTCAAAGATGTTTTGAGGTTATTTTGCTGCCTCTGGCTCTGGTTGCCTTGACAATGTGCAAAACATCATGAAATCTGATGATTACCAAAAGATTTTGGATCCCAATGTATTGCCCAGTGCCATAAAGCTGTGTTTGCATCCTTGCTCATGGGTCTTCCAGCAGCACAATGACCCCAAACATGCTTCAGAACTATCCAGCTCTTTATTTCCATCCATTTCTGGGTGCTTCTTGAATTGGCAGCAAAGAGTCTGGATCTAAATTCCATTGATCAATAGAGAGAGCTTAACATTGCTGTTGGGAGAAGGCACCCTTCAAATATGAGAGACCTGGAGCAGTTTGCAAAAGAAGAGTGGTCCAAAATGCCATTTAAGAGTTGTAAGAATCTTGTTGATGGTTATGAAAGTAATTGATTAAAGTTTATACCAAAGGATGTGCAACCAAATATTAAGTTGAGGTTGTCAACAATTTTGTCCTGCTCATTTTTGTGTTTTTGTTTAACATTATGTTCAATCTGTCTTTTTCCTCTGTTTTTTTTTGTGTTGTTCCAATATGCACAAAGGAAATAAACGTGTATAACTAAATATGTGTAATTGCAATAATTTTCTGAGAGAAATTCTTAATTTTCTGGAAAAATTTCAAGGATGCCAACACTTTTTGCCATGACAATAAGTTTGTGCAGCAGCAGCTTAGTATTCCTAGATTGAGAGCCAAATCTTATAAATACATTTCTGTAAAATATTTAATAACACCCTGAGATTACTTGCATTCATCCGGACATATGATTTCCTCTTTTTTCATCTGAATCATTTTTGTGTAGTATTGTTTATCCTTCTTTCAGCTTTTTAAACCTATGTTTCCTATTCAGAAGTGAATTTTATTAAAAACATCTGAATTTTTTTCATCTTTTAACCTACTTTGCTTATGTTATTCTAGATCAATACTAACCAAAGTTGGCAACAATTGCATTTGGTAGTATGCCATGCTTTGATTACAGCTATGATTTACATGTGATTGACATGGCAGACGAAAACGCATGAAAAAAGCTATAATTATGTCCTTGTTGAATGATATTTTTGAGAAAGTCCAGATTCATCGGTGACAAGTTTCTCTTGGATAGTGATAGAGTGTAACAGAAAATTAACAAAGATATCTTGTGTACCATAATGTGTGCACTTCAGCTTGATTCAATTATTGAAAACTTCCCCAAAGAAAGAAAACTCTGATGCTGCAGACATAATTGTGCCTGATTTAAAGAGGTCAAGGGTTAATTTGGCGGCATGGTTCATTTAAGTATAGTGTTACAATCACTTGCATGAACACTGATCTTGCAGAAAAAATGGCAGGTTAGTTTTAAAATATTATTGAGAAATAGTTTAAACAAGGGTCATTATGACTAAACTCACTTTTGAGGTTAAATTTCTATTTCTAGAGCTACTAACAATATCTTTATCCTTAACTTACGGATGATTCCTTACTAAGTTTTAGTACAATTATGGATAAAACTTGGCTATATTTGATACATACCATATAGTATGAGATTCTGTGAGAAATACACATAATATACAGTATAAAGCAGGTGAAATAAGTACTGAACACATCACCAATTTTCCAAACACAGAGCCAAGGAAATTCTCAATTGGTTTCAGAGGAAGAAAATAAAACTGCTAGAATAAACCAGCCAATCACCTAACCTGAAGCCAATAGAAAATTTATGAAAGGAACTAAAGCTCAGAGTTCATAGAAGAAGCCCATGGAACCTTCAGGATTTGTAAAGTGTTTCTATGGAACAATGTGCCAAAATCACACCTGAGCAATGCATGGGACTAGTTTCTCCATAAAGAATGCATGTTTTCACTAAGGATGAGCGGACCTGTGGATGTTCGGGTTCATCAGGTTCAGCCAAATTGCAGTTCAAAGTTCGGTTCAGTATCTGAACTTGACCCTGAATTTAAACCCACAGCAGGACAATTGCCTTGCAAAAAATGTGGATAGGAAAATAATTTAAAATAACATAGAATAAAACAAAACAAAAACTAATAATCATGAACCAGGAGCCAGAAGTTCAAGTGGAAAAGCAAGTTAAGTAGGTGGAGGAGGGGGAGTGTTGTGAGTTCATTTTCCCCTTCACCGTCGATGTCTGATGAACTCCCTCTTCTGGAGAAGGAAGGTAGTGAGGCTGATTACCAAACACCTGATCTGGTAGATGATGACTGGGTAACAGGAAATTCTGACTGGATATAAGGCAGCCGATGCCCTTCTGAGTCGCTGGTGATTTCTCTGCTGGATCCTTGGAGACCAGTCTGATTCCTGCTTCCCAAAGATAAGTTTTTGCTCTGCTATTGAACTTATTAGTTTTGTTTCGTTTACCTTGTTTTTTGGAGTTCAGCCATCCCCGGTCAGGGGTGTGCTGTGTTCCATTTTTGTCTCTGATCAGTTTGTCTCTTTGCTCTGCCTTCAGAATTTACCTGAGTGCTGATATAGTCATTTTGAAGTCCTAGCGACTTCAGGGCCTGTTTTTCCTATCAGACGGTTGGGACATTTTTTGGTAGGAAAATAGGGGGGAAGCCAGCACTGCTTAAGGTTAGGACGCATAAATTAGAGTGCATATGCACATAATGTCTAGCTGTATTCAAAAATGAGATATTTAGCAAAAAAATTGATCAATTCAATTGAGCCACCCCGCAGTGCTGGCTTCCCCCCCTATTTTCTTGTTGTTGGTTTGTGGCTGACCACCACTGTTGCCGTGCACGCTTGGTTATGTCTACCATAATTTTCTGTGTTCATTGTGATGGATTAGGCTGCTGTGCACACACACGGCAGCCCCACCCTGCCCCAAGCTTTATTTAATTGTGCACCTGTGTCTGGACCAACATCGCCCTTCATCTATGTTTGCTGGTCAGGCAATGTGTGGAGGCCATTCCTGATATGTCTGTGTTCAGACCTGGTTGGCCTTCATCTGCACTTGCTTCATCTGGCTTCATGGGAGCGATCCAGTAAATGTTCAGGTACAGATTGCACTTGATGTGGTCATGCTCTAAGTGTATTTAGGAGGCCGTAATGGCACAGCATTTATTAAAAATATATAGAGTAGGACCCCCCATATGAGATTGCCTTGGCGCGGCGGGGTGGCTCAATTGAATTGATCATTTTTTTTGCTAAATATCTCATTTTTGAATACAGCTAGACATTATGTGCATATGCACTCTAATTTATGCGTCCTAACCTTAAGCAGTGCTGGCTTCCCCCCCTATTTTCTTGTTGTTGGTTTGTGGCTGACCACCACTGTTGCCGTGCACGCTTGGTTATGTCTACCATAATTTTCTGTGTTCATTGTGATGGATTAGGCTGCTGTGCACACACACGGCAGCCCCACCCTGCCCCAAGCTTTATTTAATTGTGCACCTGTGTCTGGACCAACATCGCCCTTCATCTATGTTTGCTGGTCAGGCAATGTGTGGAGGCCATTCCTGATATGTCTGTGTTCAGACCTGGTTGGCCTTCATCTGCACTTGCTTCATCTGGCTTCATGGGAGCGATCCAGTAAATGTTCAGGTACAGATTGCACTTGATGTGGTCATGCTCTAAGTGTATTTAGGAGGCCGTAATGGCACAGCATTTATTAAAAATATATAGAGTAGGACCCCCCCATATGAGATTGCCTTGGCGCGGCGGGGTGGCTCAATTGAATTGATCAATTTTTTTGCTAAATATCTCATTTTTGAATACAGCTAGACATTATGTGCATATGCACTCTAATTTATGCGTCCTAACCTTAAGCAGTGCTGGCTTCCCCCCCTATTTTCTTGTTGTTGGTTTGTGGCTGACCACCACTGTTGCCGTGCACGCTTGGTTATGTCTACCATAATTTTCTGTGTTCATTGTGATGGATTAGGCTGCTGTGCACACACACGGCAGCCCCACCCTGCCCCAAGCTTTATTTAATTGTGCACCTGTGTCTGGACCAACATCGCCCTTCATCTATGTTTGCTGGTCAGGCAATGTGTGGAGGCCATTCCTGATATGTCTGTGTTCAGACCTGGTTGGCCTTCATCTGCACTTGCTTCATCTGGCTTCATGGGAGCGATCCAGTAAATGTTCAGGTACAGATTGCACTTGATGTGGTCATGCTCTAAGTGTATTTAGGAGGCCGTAATGGCACAGCATTTATTAAAAATATATAGAGTAGGACCCCCCATATGAGATTGCCTTGGCGCGGCGGGGTGGCTCAATTGAATTGATCAATTTTTTTGCTAAATATCTCATTTTTGAATACAGCTAGACATTATGTGCATATGCACTCTAATTTATGCGTCCTAACCTTAAGCAGTGCTGGCTTCCCCCCCTATTTTCTTGTTGTTGGTTTGTGTCTGACCACCACTGTTGCCGTGCACGCTTGGTTATGTCTACCATAATTTTCTGTGTTCATTGTGATGGATTAGGCTGCTGTGCACACACACGGCAGCCCCACCCTGCCCCAAGCTTTATTTAATTGTGCACCTGTGTCTGGACCAACATCGCCCTTCATCTATGTTTGCTGGTCAGGCAATGTGTGGAGGCCATTCCTGATATGTCTGTGTTCAGACCTGGTTGGCCTTCATCTGCACTTGCTTCATCTGGCTTCATGGGAGCGATCCAGTAAATGTTCAGGTACAGATTGCACTTGATGTGGTCATGCTCTAAGTGTATTTAGGAGGCCGTAATGGCACAGCATTTATTAAAAATATATAGAGTAGGACCCCCCATATGAGATTGCCTTGGCGCGGCGGGGTGGCTCAATTGAATTGATCAATTTTTTTGCTAAATATCTCATTTTTGAATACAGCTAGACATTATGTGCATATGCACTCTAATT
The DNA here is from genome assembly GCF_039654945.1 of Dendrobates tinctorius. Taxonomy (NCBI): domain Eukaryota; kingdom Metazoa; phylum Chordata; class Amphibia; order Anura; family Dendrobatidae; genus Dendrobates; species Dendrobates tinctorius. The sequence goes on along the minus strand of NW_027361841.1, from coordinate 7,072,084 downwards.
TATGCGTCCTAACCTTAAGCAGTGCTGGCTTCCCCCCCTATTTTCTTGTTGTTGGTTTGTGGCTGACCACCACTGTTGCCGTGCACGCTTGGTTATGTCTACCATAATTTTCTGTGTTCATTGTGATGGATTAGGCTGCTGTGCACACACACGGCAGCCCCACCCTGCCCCAAGCTTTATTTAATTGTGCACCTGTGTCTGGACCAACATCGCCCTTCATCTATGTTTGCTGGTCAGGCAATGTGTGGAGGCCATTCCTGATATGTCAGTGTTCAGACCTGGTTGGCCTTCATCTGCACTTGCTTCATCTGGCTTCATGGGAGCGATCCAGTAAATGTTCAGGTACAGATTGTACTTGATGTGGTCATGCTCTAAGTGTATTTAGGAGGCCGTAATGGCACAGCATTTATTAAAAATATATAGAGTAGGACCCCCCATATGAGAATGCCTTGGCGCGGCGGGGTGGCTCAATTGAATTGATCAATTTTTTTGCTAAATATCTCATTTTTGAATACAGCTAGACATTATGTGCATATGCACCCTAATTTATGCGTCCTAACCTTAAGCAGTGCTGGCTTCCCCCCCTATTTTCTTATTTTTTGGTAGGGTTTTTTACAGATTGCAGACAGCAGCTTTTCTATCCTGTCCTTTTTAGTTAGCTTGGGCCCCATCGTTTGCTCAACCTATCTTTCTATCTGTGTTAGTGTTTTCATCTTGCTTCACCGTCATTATATGTTGGGGGCTGCCTATTGCTTTGGGGTCTGCTCTGGGGCAGTTTAGATTTCCCCTTTCTTTCTTTAGGCGTATTTAGTTCTCCAGCTGTGATCAAGGGGTCTAGGGCATCGTAGGAACCCCACACGGCTACTGTTAGTTGTTGTGGATAGGATCAGGGGTCTGCAATCCGATAGCTTATAACCTCTCTGGTTTTCTGGACTTAGCTTGTATTTTTGTTTTTTCCTCCTTCGGTGACTCATTCATAGCAGGGGAGGTGGAAAGGTGGTGTAGGTGAAAGAGCCAGGGGAAGAGGTAGTCAAAACTTTTTTATTTTTTGCCTTTTTAGAGAAAAGACATAAAATAGCATACAATACAAAAACAAAAAAAAATCTTAAATGATGATGCAAATGTCCAAGTGTGGGTGGAGGTGAATGCATAATAACATAGTTATTAAGGTTGAAGGGAGACTTTAAGTCCATCTAGTTCAACCCATATCCTGTCCTAACCTGCCCTAATGCGGTGGTGTAGGTGAAAGAAGCAAGAAAGGAGGTATCGCACACTGTTTTTGCATTTGGTGGGTGGGCTTGGGGGGGTTTAACAGAACACAGAATTAAATAATTAAAAAATAATGCAGAAACAAGAGGGGAAGGTACAAATGGATGGGGTGGTGTAGGTGGAAGAGGAGGTATCCACAACACTATTCCTGTATTTTTTTTTTAAGGGAACTGACTTAAAATAAGAAAGAATTAAAAAAATATTTATAACAATTTAGAACCAGGAAGCCAATGTTCATATGGAGGAGTAGGTGATGGTGGTGGAGGAGGGGAAAGTGGACGTGCCGGTGTAGGTGGAAGAGGCAGAAGAAGAGGTAGCCCACACTGTTTTGTTTTATTTTGAGAGGCCACAAAATTAAACAAAACAAATGGCAAGTAGAGTTATACAATGGCTGGTGTAGCTGGTATAGTTGTCTAGTCAGCCAATGATGTGACCAAGTCCTGTCGGATCCAAACCTGGTTCATATTAGTGAATGTTAGCTTCCACATCAGTTAATATGTGAAAACATGTGGACAGGTACTCATCGATCCTGTTGTTCTAATGCTGCCTCCTGCTAATATGGACCGTATCAGATGGTGGTGACCGATGTTGTGGTGTGCTGAGAAAGTTTTGCCACATTTTCACCATGCTATCACTGCTGTTTGAGGTGGTCGTGGTGCCCCAGCTGCATTTGCGACTTCCTCCTCCTCTGCCTTGCTCTCCCACTGAGCCTCTGCTGTCAGGTGGGAATGGCATCAGAACTGCCTCTACCAACGGGTGCTTTTATTCACATATTTTATGATCCCGTTCCAGTAATGTAAGTGATGATGGCACGCTACCCTTGTAGTGAGGATACAGAAGGGTTGCCCCAAGTAATTAGCGCTGGTAACAATACAGACAACTCGGAGGTTGCTGCGCATACAGAGCAGCATATATTGGGTCAAGTGTGCAAGGCAGTCCTCTGCGTACCCCAGCTAAGCTCCAGTGATACCCATGAGCTGCTTTGAGTGCCACCCTCCTGTGATGACTGTTCCTCCTCCTCAGCCTCCAAAACTGTCCCTTGGCTGGATAGTTGGGTATCTAGGGGGGCAGCCAGGGCATTTGCCCTGGGTGCAGCCAGCAGGGGGGCACAGTTGGGCCACCTGCTGCCCCCCGACCGGGAGTCGGCCGTTCTCTGCCCTGCAATCCGATAGCTTCCAACCTCTCTGGTTTTCTGGACTTAGCTTGTATTTTTGTTTTTTCCTCCTTCTGTGACTTATTCATAACAGAATCACCAGCCATACCGCAGATCCTAGGGTACTCAATAGCAGGAGAGAATTGTAAAAAAAAAAAGAAGGGAGTTTGTCAGAATTCTTTTTTTTTTTTTTTTTTGTGTATATTTTTTCCTCTATGTCTCTGAGGCTGTAGGGGGAATTTTTTTTTCTTTCTCAATGGAGATGAAGCAATTGTCTGATCGTGTGGAGCAGCTCACTGCTGAAGTGCGGGGAATTTCCGCCTATCTTGCTCATTCACATGCGGCTGAACCAAAGATCCCTACTCCTGATGTGTTTTTTGGGGATCGGTCTAAATTTTTGAATTTTAAGAATAATTGTAAATTATTTTTTTGCCTTGAAGCCTAACTCATCGGGGAGCTCCGCGCAGCAGGTTAAAATTGTCATCTCTTTTCTGCGCGGCGATCCCCAGGATTGGGCGTTTTCTTTGAAACCTGATGATGCTATTCTAACTAATGTGAACGCATTTTTTCAAGCCTTGGGGTTGTTGTATGATAAACCTAATGCTATTGATCAGGCTGAAAAGGCCCTGTTGGCATTGAGCCAGGGTCGGGATTCTGCAGAGTTGTACTTGGCAGCTCTCTTTCGGAAGGGTTTGTCAGAAACCGCAAAAGATGCTATGGTGGGATTTTCTGTTCCCTCTGGTCTTGACGATTCTATGTCATTAGCCATTCAGGTTGATCGGCGTTTGCGTGAACGCAAAACCGCACGAGAGGTGTTGCCACCTGTTGAACAAATGTCTGAACCTATGCAATGTGATGGAGTTTTGTCTGGGGCGCAACGTCAGGAGTTCAGAAGGCGTAATGAGCTGTGTTTCTTCTGTGGTGATGCCTCGCATATTATTTCTGTCTGCCCTAAACGAGAGAAACCTTTTGCACACACATTTGCTGTGGGTGGTGTTCAACCTAAGTTTATTCTGGCAATTACTCTGATCTGCTCCCTGTCCACATTTTCCGCTAAGGCTTTTGTGGATTCGGGAGCAGCTCTGAACCTGATGGACTTGGATTTTGCTAAACTTTGTGGATTTCCTATGACACCTCTGTGGACGCCTATCCCTTTGAGGGGTATTGATGCTACTCCTTTGGCGAAGAATAAACCTCAGTTTTGGACCCAGGTGGTAATGCGGGTCGCCCCAGACCATCAAGAGAATTGCAGATTTTTGGTGTTGCATAATTTGCATGATACCATTGTTCAGGGGTTTCCCTGGTTGCAAATCCATAATCCAGATTTGGATTGGAAATCTGTGTCTGTGGTGAGTTGGGGTTGTCGGTGTGCCCTTAGTGATGCTCCTGTTTTCTCCACCTCTCCCCAGTCGCATGATGTTCCTGACTATTTGGCTGATTATTATGATGTGTTTAGTGAGAATGAGTCTGCGTCTTTGCCTCCTCATAGGAGTTATGACTGTGCAATTGAGCTGAGCCCTGTGTGTAAATTTCCCAAGGGTCGACTTTTCAATTTACCTGTACCCGAACACGAGGCTATGCGATCCTATATTAAGGAGTTGTTGGAGAAGGGTCATATTAGACCATCCTCTTCAACCGTAGGCCGGGGTCACACTGGCGAGGAATACGGCCGAGTGAGAGGCGCTAAAAGCACGCATTAGACACAGACAAATGATTCTCTATGGGGTCCCTCGCACCAGTCCCTCTACGGTCCGTGTCAATCGCAGCATGCTGCGATTGTCAGCTTACTACGCCCGTAATACGCCAATGCAAGTCTATGGGTGCGCAAAAAATACGGATTACACACGGACCACACATGTGACTTGCGAGAAATACGCACCAGGTGTCTTTTAGCAAAGCCGGCAATTCAGTGCGCTATACAGTAAACTCACACTGACAGGTTTAATAAAGAAACGAAAGAATAGATGTATACACATAGAATACACATATATATATATAAATATATATGCATTCTATGTGTCTATATCTATTCTTTCATTTCTGTTAGAAACCCTGTCATTGGGCTCCATTATATGTCCATTTTGCAAGGCGGCGAGAAAATCTCACCATACGGATGCCATACGGATGCTTACATGCGCAAAATACGCGACCACACCTTGATTACGGATGACATACGGAGCACTATTTAGGGGTCATTCATCCGTATTACGCATGTAAAATACTGACCGTATTTTGCGTCGGTTAGTGTGACCCCGGTTTTTTTTTGTGGCCAAGAAAGATGGTTCATTAAGGCCTTGTATTGACTATCGTTCCCTCAACAAAATTACTGTTAAATATCAGTATCCGTTACCCCGATTTCTGATCTATTCTCCAGAGTTAGAGGTGCTTGCTGATTTACAAAGCTTGACCTCAGGGGGCGTATAATCTTATTCGCATTAAGCATGGGGAGAATGGAAGACAGCGTTTAATACTCCGGAGGGACATTTTGAGTACCTGGTGATGCCTTTTGGGCTCACTAATGCCCCTTCTGTCTTCCAGTGCTTCATGAATGATATTTTCCGAGACTTGGTGGATAAATTTTTGATAATCTATCTGGATGATATTTTGATCTTTTCCAAGGATTGGGACTCTCATGTGGAACATGTTCGGACTGTGTTCCGGATTTTGAGGGAGAGTTTCCTGTATGTCAAGGGATCGAAATGCCTTTTTGGTGTACAGAGGATTTCATTTTTGAGATTTATTTTGTCTCCGTCAACTATTGAAATGGACCCGGCCAAGGTACAGGCCATTTATGATTGGGTTCAGGCCACTTCTTTGAAGGCCCTCCAGAAATTTTTGGGTTTTGCTAATTTTTATCGTAAATTTATAGCTAATTTTTCTGGTATTGCCAAACCATTGACTGATTTGACTAAGAAGGGTGCTGATGTGCTGAATTGGTCTCCGGAGGCTGTTTCTTCCATTCAGGAGCTGAAGCGAAGGTTCACTTCTGCTCTGGTTTTGCGGCAACCTGATGTCTCACTCCCGTTTCAGGTAGAGGTGGACGCTTCTGAGATTGGTGCAGGAGCTGTTTTGTCCCAAAAAGATCCTGTAACATCTAAAATGAATCCCTGTGCTTTCTTTTCCCGAAAGTTCTCCCCATCCGAACGTAACTATGATGTGGGGAATCGGGAACTGTTAGCCATGAAATGGGCATTTGAGGAGTGGAGACATTTGTTGGAGGGAGCTAAACATCAAGTCGTGGTCCTTACTGACCACAAGAATTTGATTTACCTGGAGTCGGCCAAACGCTTGAATCCTAGACAGGCTAGGTGGGCCTTGTTTTTCACACGTTTTGATTTTGTGGTCTCTTTTCTTCCGGGCACTAAGAATGTCAAGGCAGACGCCCTCTCTAGGAGTTTCTTTGCTGATTCTCCTGTTGTGACCAAGCCTGCTACCATCTTAGGTGAGGGGGTAGTTCTTTCTGCCATCTCGCCCGATTTGAGATGTGCTCTGGAAGAGTTTCAGGAGGACAAACCTGAGCGTTGTCCCATTGGAAAATTGTATGTTCCTGACCAGTGGAGGAAGAGAGTGATGTCTGAAGTTCATTGCTCTACATTGGCTGGTCATCCAGGTATTTTTGGTACTAGAGATTTGGTGAGTCAGTCTTTTTGGTGGCCCGCCTTGTCTCATGATGTCAGGAATTTTGTGCAGTCCTGTGGGACTTGCTCTCGGTCTAAACCTTGTTCTCGCTCTAGTGGGTTGTTGATGCCTTTGCCGGTGCCCAAGAGGCCATGGACCCATATTTCCATGGATTTTATCTCTGATATGCCTGTCTCTCAGAGAATGACTGTTATTTGGGTGATTTGTGATAGATTCTCTAAGATGGTCCATCTTGTACCACTCCCTAAGTTGCCATCTTCCTCTGAGTTGGTGCCCTTGTTTTTGCAACAAGTGGTTCGCTTGCACGGGATTCCTGAGAACATTGTATCTGACAGAGGAGTTCAGTTTGTGTCTAGATTTTGGAGGACTTTCTGTTCCAAGCTGGGAATTCAGTTGTCCTTCTCCTCTGCGTTTCACCCTCAGACCAATGGGCAGACGGAGAGAACAAACCAGACTTTGGAGTCGTATTTGAGATGTTTTATTTCTGCTGATCAGGATGATTGGGTTTCATTTTTGCCCTTGGCCGAATTTGCTTTAAATAATAGAGCTAGTTCTGCCACTTTGATGTCACCTTTATTTTGTAACTTTGGGTTTCATCCTCGATTCTCTTCAGGGCAGGTGGAGCCTTCTGCCTGCCCAGGTGTTGACACTGTGGTGGAGAGAATGCACCAGATCTGGGACCAAGTGGTGGATAAGTTGTCTCTCTCCCAGGAAAAGGCCCAGCGGTTTTCCAACCGGCATAGGATCATTGGTCCCCAGTTTAAGGTGGGTGATATGAAGGTGGCTTCTCCAAAGTTTAAACCTAGATTTATTGGACCTTACAAGATTTTGGAGATTCTTAATCCAGTCTCTTTTCGATTGGTTCTTCCTGTTACATTTAAGATCCATAACGTGTTTCATAAGTCTCTGTTAAAGAGGTTTGTTGAGCCAGTAGTTCCTGTGGTGGCACCTCCTGACCCAGTATTGGTTGAAGGTAATGTGGAATATGAGGTTGAGAAGATACTGGATTCTCGCCTGGCTAGACGGAGACTCCAGTATTTGGTTAAATGGAAGGGTTATGGCCAGGAGGATAATTCTTGGGTCCCTGCATCCGATATTCATGCCGAAAGATTGGTTCGTGCCTTTCATCGGGCCCATCCCGATCGCCCTGGTGGCGTGGATGAGGGTTCGGTGACCCCTCCTCAAGGGGGAGGTCCTGTTGTGAGTTCATTTTCCCCTTCACCGTCGATGTCTGATGAACTCCCTCTTCTGGTGAAGGAAGGTAGTGAGGCTGATTACCAAACACCTGATCTGGTAGATGATGACTGGGTAACAGGAAATTCTGACTGGATATAAGGCAGCCGATGCCCTTCTGAGTCACTGGTGATTTCTCTGCTGGATTCTTGGAGACCAGTCTGATTCCTGCTTCCCAAAGATAAGTTTTTGCTCTGCTATTGAACTTATTAGTTTTGTTTTGTTTACCTTGTTTTTTGGAGTTCAGCCATCCCCGGTTGGGGGTGTGCTGAGTTCCATTTTTGTCTCTGATCAGTTTGTCTCTTTGCTCTGTCTTCAGAATTTACCTGAGTGCTGATATAGTCATTTTGAAGTCCTAGCGACTTCAGTGCCTGTTTTTCCTATCAGATGGTTGGGACATTTTTTGGTAGGGTTTTTTACGGATTGCAGACAGCAGCTTTTCTATCCTGTCCTTTTTAGTTAGCTTGGGCCCCATCGTTTGCTCAACCTATCTTTCTATCTGTGTTAGTGTTTTCATCTTGCTTCATCGTCATTATATGTTGGGGGCTGCCTAATGCTTTGGGGTCTGCTCTGGGGCAGTTTAGATTTCCCCTTTCTTTCTTTAGGCCTATTTAGTTCTCCGGCTGTGATCGAGGGGTCTAGGGCATCGTAGGAACCCCCCACGGCTAGTGTTAGTTATTGTGGATATGATCAGGGGTCTGCAATCCGATAGCTTCCAACCTCTCTGGTTTTCTGGACTTAGCTTGTATTTTTGTTTTTTCCTCCTTCGGTGACTCATTCATAACAGGGGAGGTGGAAAGGTGGTGTAGGTGAAAGAGCCAGGGGAAGAGGTAGTCAAAACTTTTTTATTTTTTGCCTTTTTAGAGAAAAGACATAAAATAGCATACAATACAAAAACAAAAAAAAATCTTAAATGATGATGCAAATGTCCAAGTGTAGGTGGAGGTGAATGCATAGTAACATAGTAACATAGTTATTAAGTTTGAAGGGAGACTTTAAGTCCATCTAGTTCAGCCCATATCCTGTCCTAACCTGCCCTAAAGCGGTGGTGTAAGTGAAAGAAGCAAGAAAGGAGGTATCGCACACTGTTTTTGCATTTGGTGGGTGGTCTTGGGGGGGTTTAACAGAACACAGAATTAAATAAATAAAAAATAATGCAGAAACAAGAGGGGAAGGTACAAATGGATGGGGTGGTGTAGGTGGAAGAGGAGGTATCCACAACACTATTCCTGTATTTTTTTTTTTTTAGGGAACTGACTTAAAATAAGAAAGAATTAAAAAAATATTTATAACAATTTAGAACCAGGAAGCCAATGTCCATATGGAGGAGTAGGTGATGGTGGTGGAGGAGGGGAAAGTGGACGTGCCGGTGTAGGTGGAAGAGGCAGAAGAAGAGGTAGCCCACTCTGTTTTTTTTATTTTGAGAGGCCACAAAATTAAACAAATGGCAAGTAGAGTTATACAATGGCTGGTGTAGCTGGTATAGTTGTCTAGTCAGTCAATGATGAGACCAAGTCCTGTCGGATCCAAACCTGGTTCATATTAGTGAATGTTAGCTTCCACATCAGTTAATATGTGAAAACATGTGGACAGTTACTCATTGATCCTGTTGTTCTAATGCTGCCTCCTGCTAATATGGACCGTATCAGATGGTGGTGACCGATGTTGTGGTGTGCTGAGAAAGTTTTGCCACATTTTCGCCATGCTATCACTGCTGTTTGAGGTGATCGTGGTGCCCCAGCTGCATTTGCGACTTCCTCCTCCTCTGCCTTGCTCTCCCACTGAGCCTATGCTGTCAGGTGGGAATGGCATCAGAACTGCCTCTACCAACGGGTGCTTTTATTCACATATTTTATGATCCCGTTCCAGTAATGGAAGTGATGATGGCACGCTACCCTTGTAGTGAGGATACAGAAGGGTTGCCCCAAGTAATTAGCACTGGCAACAATACAGACAACTCGGAGGTTGCTGCGCATACAGAGCAGCATATATTGGGTCAAGTGTGCAAGGCAGTCCTCTGCGTACCCCAGCTAAGCTCCAGTGATACCCTTGAGCTGCTTTGAGTGCCACCCTCCTGTGATGACCGTTCCTCCTCCTCAGCCTCCAAAACTGTCCCTTGGCTGGATAGCTGGGTATCTAGGGGGCAGCCAGGGCATTTGCCCTGGGCGCAGCCTGCAGGGGGGCACAGTTGGGCCACCTGCCGCCCCCCGACCGGGAGTCGGCCGTTCTCTGCCCACAGAAAGCTGCAGCCTGTCAGCTCCCAAAACGGAGTTAATTTTTGCTTACAATAATGTCACCGGAAGGGGCGGGGCCTCCTTCAGTCCAGTGAAGCTCTGATAGCAGGAAGCTGAGCTGTGCTGAGGCTGCTGGAGAAGCAGGAAATGAGGGGGCTGGAGCTGAGTGAGGAGAAGACCGAGGGGGCTGGAGCTGTGTGAGGAGAAGACCGAGGGGCTGGAGCTGTGTGAGGAGAAGACTGAGGGGCTGCACCATGGCCTCTTGTACAAATGGGAATGAGGACTCAAGACTCAGTGTGAGTACTCTGAGGATGGATTTTAGAAAGGAGTTGCTGTTACTTGAGTGGGGCTGCATAGGGAAGATTATGATGAGGTGCTGTGTGGGGATTAGGGGGATGGTGAGGGTCTGTGTGGTTAATTGGGTGATGAGGAGCTGTGTGGAGAAGGGGTTATGAGGAGGATGATGAGGTGCTGTGAGGGGATTGGGAGGATGATGAGGTGCTGTGTGGGGATTAGGGGGATGATGAGGTGCTGTGTGGGGATTAGGGGGGTGATGAGGTGCTGTGGGGGATTAGGAGGATCATGAGGTGCTGTGTGGGGATTAGGGGGATGATGAGGTGCTGTGAGGGGATTAGGGGGATGATGAGGTGCTGTGGGGTATTAGGTGGATGATGAGGTACTGTGGGGGATTAGGAGGATCATGAGGTGCTGTGTGGGGATTAGGGGGATGATGAGTGGCTGTGTGGGGATTAGGGGGATGATGAGTGGCTGTGTGGGGAATTGGGGGTAATGAGGGGCTGTGTGGAGGAGTGATGTGGGGTTGATGATGGGCTGTGTGGGGAGTGGGTGGATTTAATGTGTGTGGGGAGATTTGAGGACACAAAATGAGCAAAAGGGGAGATATAGGGCATGTATGAGGAAACAGTATAGGGGGATGGGGGCAGGCACAGTATGGTGAGTAGGGATGGGTGCATACAGTATGGGGAGCGAACGGGGGAATGTATGCGGACACAGTATGAGTAGTGATGTGAAAAATGTATGTGGACAGAATACGTGGAGTGAAAGTGATGGATGTGTGCAGACACAGTGGGGTTATGTGTGAGGGGTATGTATGAGCAGACAGTATAGAAAGTAGGGGATAAATATACGAGGAGACAGTATGGTGAGCAGGAGGATGTGAGACAGTATGAGGGAGGGGAATAGTATGAGGCGACAGTATCGGGGGAGAAAAGTGAGTGGGCACAGAATACAGACTGAGTAGTGGCGACGTAGCATGGTGAGACAGTGTAACGGTACAGCCAGGAAGGGACAGTATGTCAAGGAGGGGGAGTGTGATGACACAGTACAGTATAGAGTGAGGGCACTATAGGGGAGACACAATGAGAAAGGACTGTGTAGAGGGGGCCAGTATGGAAAGGAGAGTTCAGTGTAAAGAGCATGTACCATAAGAGGGACAGTGTAGGGTCATATTTTGTGCAGACAATATAGTGAGGGGCAATTATTTATTCAGGGGCTCAGTGTACTGCAGATATTTTTATTTAGGAGCATTATAATGACTCTTCTATCTTTAAGGGCATCGCGTGGAGAGTTGGTGCGGAAGACCGGAGAAGATGGAAGTCTGCAGAGACGAGATGTGGGTGAGAAAACTCTTCGTGGGGTCTGGACAAGATGAAGAAAAGAAGGAGAATGACTCAGACGATGACATCTATAAGGTACCTGGATGTAAATAATATTTGTGATACTGACTAATTCTCATTTTTTTATTTATGTTAGAAACATTAAATGGGTTGTCCAGGTTTGTGCTGAGTCTGCAGTCATTCTATGTGACTGCTGACTTCTGAATTCTCACAGTGCTCACTGAACGCTGTTAGGATTCTCTCATGCCGGTAATATACATACATGCAGTCATGTGCTGACTAGACATGTGTGGCCTCACTCAATGAAAATGAAGTGAGTGAGGCCGGGCACTTCTAGTCAGAATGTGGCCAGAAGTATATAAATCACATGCTTGTGCTGACATGACTGTCCATCGGCAAGGGAGAATCCTAAAAGTGTGCAGTGCATTCGTTGTGAGAATTCAGAAGCCTGCAATGTCAGAATTCAGCTCTGCAGGTTCCAGTAGTCATCACATGGACACTTCACTCACTATTCGATATTCATACTTATGGTCCTGTGACAACGAGCTTCTCTTCCTGCTTCTCTCAGTTTTTCATTGAACATTGAGAGCAGCTCGTGGGTACATGACTAAGTGTGCAAATCACATGTGTGCTGATGGGGGGGCGCCGGACCAAATTCTTGCCCCGAGTGCCAGAAAGTCTAGATACACCTGGCCTCTGCTGTACAGGAACCCACTCTCCGAGCAATGTTTGGAAAACAGGTTTGATAATGGTGTGAATGGTCCCTGTTTCTCCTGCTCCTCTACCTCTTGTGCCACCACCTCATTCATCATTACCTGAAGTGTTCTTTTCAGCAGGTAAAGAAGTGCTATGGTAATGCTCATGATGGCATCATCAGTGCTGGCCATATTAGTGGAGTATTCAAAGCAGTGCAACATGGCCCACACATCCCGCATGGAGCCTCACTCATTGATGTTTAAGTGGCATTGTTCCGCAGAGCAACTCACCTGTGCGTGCTGCAGGTAAAACTCCACTATTGCCTGCAGCTGCCCGCACAGTCTCTCCAGCTTTATAAGGTGGAGTTCCACTTTATTGCTCCATCACATATGATATGGTGAGAGGGAAGGTAGAATTAATGCTGCAGCACTGACAAGTGATCAGCTGCAAGGTGAGAACTCCTAAATTTCACTTCCATTGCCTGTATTTTCAGCAGCATTTCTGACATATGTGTGAATTTAAGAAAGCTCTACACCACTAAATTCAGCACATACACCAGACAAGAAATGTGCATAAACCAGCTAGGCCCAGAGCTACTATGAGATTTCACCCATTATCACACACCACCAGGCCAGGCTTGAGGTTCACCAGCCACTCATCTTTCTGCTGTATAAACCCCATCCACAGCTCCTCCGTAAAGTGGGATTTGTCCCCCAAACTGATCAGTTTCAGAACAGCCTGCTGTCATTTCCCCCTGGCTGTGCTGAAGTTGGTGGTGTAGGACTTGCTGTTACCAGATAAGGCAGCTGTGGAGGAAGCAAATTAGGAGGAAGAGGCAACCTGAACCGAGAAACATTCAGAAATCCTCGGTGTCCTTGGTAGGAAATGCGCTATAATTAGTGATGAGCGAGTATATTCGTTACTATACGCTATTCGCACGAATAGTACTGAATTTGGGTTAATCGTTAGATTGTGAGTATTTGTGTACGTACCAAGATATATTCGGATATCCCGCCCTGCAGTTTGGGCACCTCCTTTGCAGCCACTAAGCATGCTGGGCTTCTTAACCCATTACAGTAATGCCACAGACATCTTGGTTGTGGCGTTACTGTGATTGGCTGGCCGCCTAGCATTATAGGCTCTATTTTAAGCCCTGCCGTCTCCATTTTGCACACAAGCATAAGGAGATATCGCTCAGCTGCTAGGGAGAGTCTTTAGGCCCCATGATAATACAAAAGCCCCTTTCAGGGCTACCTGCAGTCTATACTAGGTCAGTGTAGAGAAGGGAGGGAGAGATACTCGAGCAGGGACAGTTTAACGGAGCCTGTCACTAGCTCCATAATACCACCAAAAAATAGCTCTTTTCAGAGCTGAAGATACACAACAAAGTCAGAGTACAGGGAGGGAGAGATTGTGTATTAGGTAGGGAGAGGTTAAAGTGTTCTTCCAGTGTCCATCTTAAAACAGCTTTTGTTAGAGGCAAAGCAATATTTTTCCAGCACACAGAGTGCTAGCATTTTGTGCTGCCTTTTTTAAAGCACAAGTCTATTTTCCCCGCTGTTTTTGGGTTAGTGCCCTACACAAAGCAGTAGTTAAAACATTTCCTATTGCCTGCTACTAAGCACTCACCAGGCCATTTTCCCCCTGTTTTTGTGGTCCCAGCCTGCCTTCTGCTGTCCATATTAGTCCACTGAAAAAGGCGATTTGTGCTCTACACAAAGAAATAGTCCAAACATTATCAGCGCTGTGGCGAGCTTTAAAACAACAGACCGATCAGTGGCTCTCCCCGCTGCTCCACAAACCTGGTCTGGTCATCTGCAATAATGGGCGTAACCTGGTGGCATTTTTAAAGGTCGGCAAGATGATACATGCACCATGTATGGCTCACGTGCTGAACCTAGTTGTTCAGAAATTTCTTAAAAGTTACCCTGCCTTGCCGTATCCAATTGAGAAAGTGTGGCCTATTAGTGCCCATTTCCACCATTCCTCTACCACTTTTGCTGGTCTTACAGTGCTGCAAAAGCATTTGAATTTGCCAAGTCACCGACTCATTTGTGACCTGCCCACTCATTGGAACTCAACCTATCATATGTTGGCGAGGATTAGTGAGCAGCAGAGGGCAGTAGTTGAATACCAGCTTCAACATGCCCGGTAGACTAAGAGTCAGCCACCACGCATAACAACTGTCAAGTGGGTGTAGATTGCTGACATTTGTGAGGTTCTTGAGAACTTTGAGTACTGCACCCACCTCGTGAGTGGTGATCAGACTATTATCAGCGTAACCATACCGCTGCTGTGTCTCTTGAAACAATCTCTGCATAATTTCAAAAAGGAAGCTTTGAGTGCCCAGCATGTTGGTATGGAGCCATATTTCACAATGGGTGATACTACCCAGTCCAGCCAATATTCTGAGGCAACATTGGGTGAAGAGGAGAAAGATGAGGAGGATGAAGAGGGAGAGGACTTGTTTTTCTGTGTAACCGAGGGGACTCCTAATGCTACCGAGTGGACACCCAACCCAAGTTTAATTTCTGTGCAGCCTGGATGGGCTGGAGAGGAAGAAGTGGAGGAGGAGATGAGTCAGCATGAGGAGAGGATGGGTACAATTCCTACAGAACATTTGCCTTTTTGCAGCTTGGCTCACGGTTCATATGTTAGTGTCTGTGGCAAGACCCTCATGTGATACACATTTTATCCAACAACCAATACTGGTTGGCCACCTTTCTCGATCCACGATACAAGTAGAAATTTCCTTCTCTTCTTGTCACTAAAGTGTTTTACAATGGAATCGTTAAAGAGGGCCATTATAGATCAGATGTTTAAAACCTAACCCTCAGACAATGCTGGTGGCAGAGGTAGCAGCTGTTTTCAACATCAAGGGATAATGGGGAGAAACACGAACACCTGGTCCAACAGAGGTGGGGAGAAAATGTGAACAGCACAACAGCAAGGCTACCTATGCCTGTAATGATGCCAACATGTGTGTACAGGGAAGGGATGGCCTGCCTGCAAAAATAGAGATGGATGGGAACCACAAACTGCGGAAAGCCATCGACATTAGTTTTTTAAAACCTCCAGCCAGAATGACAGCATTTTAAAAGTCAGGAATTTGGAAATGCTGTTATTCAGGACCACAGTTTATGGGTGGGTAGGGCGGTATTTCCTCTTTCTCTCTATAGCTTGTGGGATGGAGAGCTGAAAATTTCCATTGGATGGTGTGGAGATGCTCAGTGACACTGAAGGTGGTGCTGTCACTTCCTCTCTATGTGAGGAAGCAGGTGTCCCTGTTGATCGTGTGAGGGAGGAAGTGTCATGAGTGTGTCACTGGGAGATCTGGGGGTATAAGATCACTGCTTATTGTGAATCGCAGATCTTCCATTTATCCTGTGTGTTTGAATCCATTATTGCAATAATTTGGTTTCCTTTGGTTCTGAAGAGATTAACGACCCTTTCTATGCTGGTTAGAAATATGCAGCTCCATTTCAGCTGCTTCTGTTCTAGTCATTAACTCTTTCTGGCCAGACCCTGTCTGTACTGCCAGTTAAAGCTCTGCTTCCTTGCTCTTCAGAGACATGTGCTGAATAGGAGTTCATAGTTGCTATTGGAGATTTGTCTTCCTGCGATATGTGCTAAAGTAGTTGAAGTTTGGAATTGTGGTTGTGGTATTATGTAGTTTGCTGTAGTACCTGTGTGTTTCTCTCCTGGTCCCTTTTCCCATTTACTTTATTCCTCCCAGTCCCATCCTCCTCCCTATTATTGGTTAGTGCTTTGGTATGATAAAAGCTTTCTGTTATCACTGTTTTGTCTTTGTGTTTGGTACACCTTTCATTTCTGTGACATGCTGGTGGAAGGGACAGATTAGGGTTTTTACAGAAGCATAGTAAGGTCAGAGACTAGGGCCTCTGTACCTTTAGGAGTACCCCCATGCCAGGGATAGTTAGAGTCCTGGCTTTAGGGACAGTTTGAGGACCCGCTTCCTTACTGAACAACATCCCAGTGTGACAGGAAGAGAACACAGCAGTAGAGGAAGCAGGAGGAGGTTCAGATCTGTCATTCTTTATAAGGTGTGTACTCCACTGAACCTTGCGCTGGGAATTCAGATGCCGCGTCATGCAGATGGTGCTCAGGTTCAGACCATGTAAGCCTCGCTTCAGGCTTTAATGGCACTGCTTGAGAACCACCAGTGTCTTGTTCTCATTACTAGAGATGGGTGAACCCGCATATTAAAGTGGAAGAATTCATCATCCGGCGAATGTACTGTAAATAAATGATTAAAAAAAAATGGGGTAAGTTCCCCTGTGCTTTTGATAACCAGACAGGCAAAACTGTCAGCTCTGGGCTGCAACCCTCAGCTGTCAGCTTTAGCAAAGTTGGTTATCAAGAATACAAGAATTAAGGGGTCTCTGTGCTGTTTTTTTCTATTATTTAAATAAATAATTTAAAAAAACACCAAGATGCGACCGCCCAGGCTGAACCATTGAGGAATGAGCTGCTGCGAGTACCGCATCAGTGATCAGCAGTGACATCATCAAAGTTACTGCCGGTCACTGTGGCTGCGGGGATCTTGGTGAGATCACCGCTCACACAGTGAGAAAAAGTCTCATGGTGCAGAGGCGAGTTCAACACAGTTCACAGGGAGAAATTTCTCATTTGTCCCGGTGAACTCTCTAAACTCACTGCTGTACTGTGAGATTTTTTCCCACTGTGCTAGCGGAAATCTCACCGAGGTCACTGCAGTCCAGGTGTCCAGCGGTAACCTCGGTGACATCACTGCTGGTCACTGATGGTGAGCTTGAAGCAGCTCATCCCTCAGTGGTTCTCAGTCTGGACGGTCGCATCTTGGCACCGTCCAGGTTGAAAACTTTTTAACCCCAGACATGGATTACGGCATGGGACAGAACATCGGACAGGTGAGGGATACGGTTGTTTTTAATTTTTGTTTTATTACAGGAGATGAGGACTTCAATGGAATGGGTGTTAGTTGAGTATAACTGTGCTTGCTATTTTTAAATCAAAAAAGGAAAAGTGTATTCTGTTTTTATTTCAAATAAAAGACTTTATTCTTGCTGTGTATTTACAGTATTTACAATATAACTTTAGGATTCATAATGGATAGGTGTCTTGTAAATGCCTTTCCTTTACTAAGCCGTGGTCTTGATGTCTTTTGTTATTAGCGGCAGCAGGCATAGGCTGATGGGAGGAACATTCAGACCAGCTGATGCTAGTGATTAGAGGCAAACTTTTTATCTCCGATCATAGCCGCGGGCTCACGCTGTCATTTGACTGGGGTTATGATTTTACCGCCGATCAGAGGCAGTGTTTGCACGCTGTTATGCACATGACAGCGTGCCAAATACTGGTTGTTCTGGCCCCCCATTCAAGTGAATGGGATCCGGGTTCAGATTTGGGCCTGGGTTCTGTTCTGGTACTCAAATCCAAACTTTTTTCAACTGTGGCCAAACCCGCTGGACTAGAACATCCAGGTGTCTTCCCATTTCTACTCATTACCTCTGCATGCTTTTGCACCCTGATATTTTTTTACTGTGCTGCTGGGGCGCATGATCATCTCCTCTTCCTCCAAACTGCGCACATCACTAGGATGGCCTTCTCTCTATGTGGGATCTAAAATATCATCATCCCCTGCATTATCTTCAACCCTCTCTTAATCCCTTCCTTCGATGCCAGCCTGTACATTCCAGAAAATCGCTGTAGTTTTCAACTGTGATTCGTCATCCTCTGAGATGTGCTGCGGTAGTCCACTGACCCTGTGCACTAGCCATACCATGTACTCATTCTCTAATATAATATATAGTGGTTGGAATCAGCGCATTCAGTCTCTTCCACTTCTGGGGCAGGACCAGGAGGATGTGTCATGGAAACCCATCCAGCAGACTCATCGAAAAGTAGAAGAGACTGCTGCCTGACTTTGGGCTAATATAGCTTGGCTGATTTGGAAGGGGGTGATGTGGAATCCAGATGACCATGGTACTCAGGTGTCAAATTTGCACTTCTTGTAAGGGACCGGGTAGAAGATAATGAATAGGTACTGGAGGCACTCTCATACTTCCAATCCAACACTGCCTCAACATTTCTGTGCTCACCATTTGTGTAGGGTTACTTGGCACACAAAAGAATACAAAATAATGTAGAATGTCCTGTCACCTGCGTGCACCAGAGGAAGGTGCTTCATTTGGGCATGTAGTAGGTACATAATGACTATGTCCTTGCCATGTAGCATCTCTATCGGCACCATTCTAGGTCATTAGTATTCTAGCAGGACAATGACCCCAACATACTTCAAGAAGCAGCCAGAAATAGATGGAAAAAAGCACTGGAGAGTTCAAAAGTGGTAATTTTAGCCCCAGTAGCGTAAAGTCTCCCTCTTATATACAGATACTACAGAGAAACTCTGAATGAACAAATTAAATCAGTTAATTTTGCATGCTTTGATGAATTTCTAAATACAAATGACTGTAAAAACATGAATCAGTCAATGAGTGCATGGAAAAAAACATCACTAAGGGTTACAATTTATAAGGCAATAATCTCTGACTAGATGTCTGTCATACACTATTCCTACTACAACACCTGACCATTGACAAATTGAAGATAAGAGCAGTTTTATTGTAGGATATAGAAGGTATCTGAATTGGACCTGAATATTTTTTTTCCTTGCCCATGGCAGCAACACACTGTGGAGTAATGCAGTAACACTTCCAGCTTTGATGAATTTCTGAGTACAGATGACTGTAAAAAACATGACTTGGTCAATGAGTCCATGGAAAAAACAGCAGCAAGGCTTACAATTTACATGGCAATAATCCCTAAAAAGATGCACCTCACACGCTATTCCTACTGCCAC
The DNA here is from genome assembly GCF_039654945.1 of Dendrobates tinctorius. NCBI lineage: Eukaryota > Metazoa > Chordata > Amphibia > Anura > Dendrobatidae > Dendrobates > Dendrobates tinctorius. Next base: position 7,053,361 of record NW_027361841.1, on the reverse strand, counting down.
ACCTCACCATAAACAAATTGCAGATTATGCATTATTATTATAAAAGAATATAATCTATTTGAATTTGCTGTAAAAAAGTGATTACTTTAATTTAGCATCATCAATGACTGTTATTTTATCAACCCTGCTGGCGCATAAAGTGGAGCGTTTCATATCTACTCAGCCTGATATGGAGGAGACAAGGATCTTCTGTACTTACTGTACAAACTCTCCTTTCCTGGCTGAGAAATCCTGTATGCAGTGTGAGAACTTCCTATGTGACAACCACCTGACAACACACAACAAGGCACTGGATCATATACAAGGAGAACCCACCAGCTCTTTTGTTTTCCAAAAATGTTCCCTTAATTGGAGGGTGGAAGGTGGAGCCTCAGAAAAGCATTTTTTCCTACTACGAAGGAGTGGGTCTCCTCAACTGGTAAAGCATGCGCACTAAGTGCAAGTGATGCCATAAATTAGAAGAAGGCACTCCAATACCCCTTTGAAGAGACTTAGTGGAGGGCCTTAGAAAACATTTTTTCCTCATTATTAAGGAGTGGATATCCTTAACTGGTAATGCCCACCAGGTTATGATCATTGTCACACATGACCATGCATGGTTGTAGGTTCAGGGGCAATAGCCACAGATCAGTGTAGTCTGTTTGACCTGTTAACTCCTCGACAGTGTGCGGTTTGTCACCTAAGCAGAATAGCTTCAGCACAGCTTGTTGCCACTTGACCAAGGCAGTGCTGCAGTTCTTCCAGCTTGCTTCTGATGTTGATGTTTGTCAGATGGAGTGTGAGGAGGAGGGGGAGAGGTGCAGGAACTGCTGTAGAACCCTGATTAAAGCACGTGTTCTGTCTCAGGGTCTGACTGGGTCCCGGCTTCCACAATGTTCACCCAGTGTGCTATCAGGGACATGTAGTATCCCTGGCCACAAGCACTTGTCCAGGTGTCCATGATTAACCCCTTAACCCCCAAGCGTGGTTTGCACGTTCTTGACCGGGCCAATTTTTACAATTCTGACCACTGTCCCTTTATGAGATAATAACTCTGGAAAGCTTCCATGGATCCCGGTGATTCTGACATTGTTTTCTCGAGACATATTGTACTTCATGTTAGTGGTAAAATTTAATTCAAATAACTTGCGCTTATTTGTGAAAAAAATAGAAATTTGGCAAAAATTTTGAAAATTTCGCAATTTTCCAACTCTGAATTTTTATGCCCTTAAATCAGAGATACGGCACATAAAAAACGTAATAAGTAACATTTCACATATGTTTACTTTACATCAGCACAATTTTGGAACCAAAATTTTTTTTGTTAGGAAGTTATAAGGGTCAAAATTTGACCAGCGATTTCTCATTTTTGCAACACCATTTTATTTTACGGACCACATCACATTTGAAGCCACTTAGAGGGGTCTATATGATAGAAAATACCCAAAAGTGACTGCATTCTGAAAACTGCACCCCTTAAGGTGCTCAAAACCACATGCAAGAAGTTTATTAACCCGTCAGGTGCTTCACAGGAATTTTTTGAATATTTAAAAAAAAAGAACATTTAACTTTTTTTTCACAAAAAAAATGCTTCAGGTCCATTTTTTTTTATTTTACCAAGGGTAACAGGAGAAATTGGACTGCAAAAGTTATTGCGCAATTTGTCCTGAGTACGCTGATACCTGATATGTGGGGGGAACCACTGTTTCAGTGCATGGCAGAGCTCAGAAGGGAAGGAGCGCTATTTGACTTTTTCAATGCAAAATTGGCTGGAATTCAGATCGGACGCCATGTCACGTTTGGAGAGCCCCTGATGTACCTAAACAGTGGAAACCCCCCACAAGTGACCCCATTTTGGAAACTAGACCCCCTAAGGAACTTATCTAGATATGCGATGAGAACTTTGAACCCACAAGGGCTTCACAGAAGGTTATAACGTACAGCTGTACAATTAAAAAATCATATTTTTTCCACAAAAATGATCGTTTCATCCCCAATTTTTATTTTACCAAGGGTAACAGGACCCAAAAAGTTATTGTGCAATTTGTCCTGTGTATGCTGATACCGCATACGTGGGTGAAAATGACTATTTGGGCGCACGGCAGAGCTCGGAAAGGAAGCAGCGCCATTTGACTTTTTTGGCTGGAATTGAGATCGGACACCATGTCACGTTTGGAAAGCCCCTGATATACCAAAACAGTGGAAACCCCCCACAAATGACACCATTTTGGAAACCAGACCCCCCAAGGAACTTATCTAGGTGTGTGGTAAGAATTTTGAACCCCCAAAGGCTTCACAGAAGTTTATAACGTACAGTCATACAATTAAAAAATCTAATTTTTTCCACAAAAATGATCTTTTCACCCTCAATTCTTATATTTCCAAGGGTAACAGGACCCTAAAAGTTATTGTGCAATTTGTCTTGAGTACGCTGATATCCCATATGTGGGTGTAAATGACTATTTGGGCGCATGGCAGAGCTCAGAAGGGAAGCAGCGCCATTTGACTTTTTTGGCTGGAATTGAGATCGGACACCATGTTGCGTTTGGAAAGCCCCTGATGTACCAAAACAGTGGAAACCCCCCACAAATGACACCATTTTGGAAACTAGACCCAATGAGGAACTTATCTAGATGTGTGGTGAGCACTTTTAACCTCTAAGGGCGTCACAGAAGTTTATAATGCCCGGGTGTCAAAATAAAAAAATCGTATTTTTTCCACAAACATGATCTTTTAGTCCCAAATTTTTTTATTTTCCCAAGGGTACCAGGAGAAATTGTACCCCAAAATTTGTTGTCCAATTTGTCCTGAGTACGATGATACCCCATATGTGGGAGAAAACTACTGTATGGGCACATGTCAGAGCTCGGAAGAGAAATAGTGATGTTTTGGAATGCAGACTTTGATGGAATGGTCTGCGGGTGTCATGTCGCGTTTGGCGAGCCTCTTATGTGCCTAAACTATTGAAACTCCCCACAAGTGACCCCATTTTTGAAACTAGACCCCCTAAGGAACTTATCTAGATGTGTGGCGAGCACTTTGATCCCCCAAGTGCTTCACAGAAGTTTACAACGCCTGGGCATGAAAATAAAAAAATCATATTTTTTTCCACAAAAATGATATTTTTGCCCCCAGTTTTTTATTTTCCTAAGGGTAACAGGAGAAACTGGACCCCAAATGTTGTTTTGCAATTTATCCTGAGTAGGCTGATACCCCATATGTGGGCGTAAAACACTGTTTGGGCGCATGGCAGAGCTTGGAAGGGAAGGAGCACCATTTGACTTTTTCAATGCAGAATTGGCTGGAATTGAGATCAGACGCCATGTTGCGTTTGGAGAGCACTTGATGTGCCCAAACAGTGGAAACCCCCCAATTCAAACTCCAACCCTAACCCCAACATACCCCTAACCCTAATCTCAGCCCTAACCCTAGCCCTAACCCTAGCCCTAACCCTAATGGGAAAATGGAAATAAATACATTTTTTAATTTTATTATTTTTCCCTAACTAAGGGGGTGATAACGAGGGGTTTGATTTACTATTTATGGCGGGTTTTTATGTTTGGCAGCTGTCACATGCTAAAAGACGCTTTTTATTGTAAAAATAGTTCTGGCATCACCACATATTGAGAGCTATAATTTTTACGTATTTTGACCTACCGAGTCATGTGAGGTCTTATATTTTGCAGGACCAGTTGATGTTTTTATTGGTATCATTTTCAGTCATGTGACATTTTTTGATTGCTTTTTATTCCGATTTTTTTGGACGCAGAATGAACAAAAACCAGCATTTCATTAATTTCTTTTGGGGGTGCATTTACACCGTTCCGCGTGCGGTAACTTGATAAGGCAGTTTTATTCTTCGGGTCAGTACAGTTACAGCGATACCTCATTTATGTCTTTTTTTATGTTTTGGCGCTTTTATGCAATGAAAACAATTTTATATAAAAAATAATTATTTTTGCATCGCTTTATTTTGCGAGCTATAACTTTTTAAATTTTTTGCTGATGATGCTGTGTGGTGGCTCATTTTTTGCAGGACAAGATGCCGTTTTCAGCGGTACCATGGACATTTATATGCGTCTTTTTGATCGCCGCGCGTTATTGCACTTTTTGTTCATTGGTATGATGATAAATCATTATTTTTTGCTTTGTTTTTTATTTTTATTTTTTAAGGGGTTCGTTAAAGGGGTTAACTAATGGGACAGTTTTATAGGGCAGGTAATTACGGATGCGGCGATACCAAATATGGGTACTTTTATTGTTTTTGTTTTTTTTTCAAAAAATGAATTTATTAGGGAATATATTTTTTTAATTTATTTAGCGATTTTTTTAAAATTATTTTTACACTTTTTTTTAACTTTATTACACAGTCCCAGGGGGGACATCACTGTCATGTGACAGATCGCTGATCTGTCACATCACAGATTGCTGTGACAGATCAGCGATCTGTCACAGGCACTGCACAGGCTTTCCTTATGCCTGCACTTTGCAGGCACTGAGGAAGCCGACTCCCTGCAGGCCCCCGAAGGTCCGCTATTTTGGATCCGGGGACCTGCAGGGAAGGCGACCCCCGCATTGCACTGCTGCGGGGATCGCAGGGAAGCACGGAGGGAGCCCCATCCCTGCCGATGCTTCCTTTAAGCCCCGGTACACCGCAATCATGTTTGATCGTGGTGTGCCAGGGGTTAACATGTCGGGGGCAGTCCGTGACCGCCCCTGACACATTGTGCTGGGTGTCAGCTGTCATAATCAGCTGACACCCGACCGCGATCAACTTCGCTCACACTCACACTCGCTGAGATGTACTATCCCATCCCTGGGAATTAAGTCCCAAGGCACATGGACGGGGTAGTACGTCACATGGCAGAAAGGGGTTAAAGGGAATCTGTCAACAATTTTTTTGATTATCAGCTGTAGCCACCGGCATCACGGGCTTATCTACAGCATTCTGTAATTCTGTAGATAAGTCCACGATGTTACCTGAAAGAGAAGAAAAAAGAGTTAGATTATACTCACCCAGGGGCGTTCCGGGTCTGATTTGGGTCCGGAGGGAGTCACGGTCTGGTCCGGCGCCTCGTATCCTGCAGCGATGACGTCCTCTTCATTCCTGGCCATTGCGGCTCTGGCGCAGGCGCATTGCTCCAGCAGTGTGCAGGCGCAGGACCTCTTCCGGCATCTGTGCACTGCAGTAATCTGCTCTGCCCTCAACAGGGCAGAGCAGTGCGCCTGTGCCGGAGCCACGATGGCCAGGAATGAAGAGGACGTCATCGCTGCAAGATGGGAGGCACCGGACAGGACCGCGACTCCCTCCGGACCCGAACCGGAACAAAGAATATAAATTTAGTATTGTAGTCTGTGAGTGGGGATGACTGAACTCTGCTCTGGGACAAGGACTTGGACATGGTTGCTGACTGTGGCTGCAAGTGTGCAATGACAGGTACAGGGTGGGAGGCACCTTCACCTAAGTCATGCACAAGGGATTGGCGTACCCGTAGAACAGGGGAAGAGGTAGTGGTGTCACCCGCAGACATTGTTTCTGGACCCTGGTGTTTGGCCCAAATAATCGAATACTTTGATTGTATGTACCTGAGCATGCTAGTGGTGGTCAGGCTGGTAGTTCTGCTTCCCCTGCTGATGCTGGCTTGGCAGCAGGGGCGCATCATCCATTAGGCAATTTGAGCCCTCCCCTCAGGCGGCGCTCCCTCCCTGAAGCTAGGGGGCAGCAGAGTGGCACTCACAACACCTGGGGCAGACTATCCTTAATCCCTGCTCTGCTGACACAGCGACACACTCCTCCTGAGTCCTGCACACCTGTGTAGACAGCACCTTGTCCCCCCATATCATCGTGCTGGGAGCAGCCCAGTTGACTGTTATCAACTTACTGGTCCCTGGGGCTGAGGTGCAGAACCAGTGCCCATCTCCCGTCCCTCCCGCTCCCTGGGACACAGCAGAAGATTAGGTAAACATGGTCTCCTGAGTCCGCCCGCTGCCTGCTGCAGCTCCTTAGTGATGTGTCATTCCTCCCTTATACAAAGAGCCGGCTCCCTGCTGTGAGTGACAGACAGGAGCTGGCTCTGCAGTGAGAGTGAGCTGAGATGGTTTTTTTTCTGTGCCTGGTAGCTTATCAGATTCAGCTTTGAAGCCTGACTGTGCCTCTTCTGGGAGGAGCAGTGAGGAGACAAGTAAATGTGAAATGGAAATAAATGCATGTGACCGAGTTACATTGAGTCCCATAAAGATGTGCTGGCTTCATCCATGTTTTGTGTTGTTTTTCAGGCAACACAAAACTGCAACAAGTTGTGTTTTTGTGCATCTGATAAACTATGCAAACACACGGATCCGTTTTAGTGTCCATTTTAGTGGTGATGGATGGGACTTGCGTGTGCATCCAGATGTCACCGTTTTCCCATGGATCCGTGTGTCTGCATATTTTATCAGATGCACAAAAACGCAACTTGTTGCAGTTTTGTGTCGTCTGATAAACACGCAGGTACAGGGAGACGCACGGATCGACGCTGAGTCGATTTCTTTAGGTTGGACCCACTGGGTCGTGGCACACACCCACCTAGGGCGAGCTGACCTTGTGAGGAACCACCCCCTATACAGGGAGTGTCAGGGGCAAGACCAAGGGGGTGAGCCACCATGACTGCTGGAACCAGACGGCCGGCTAAAGTAGACACTAGGTACGAGTGTCTGACGACAAAGGATGTGCAGGAAACAAGACAAGACAATACGTGAATTCAAGGTATCTTCATTAAGGCAAATTCAGGATAACATTAAGTGCAAAACATGATAACAGGCAAACACAGCAAGGTGCATGTGTGGCATGCCAAGGTAGATGGCATGGTACGTGCCAGAGGGTAAGCCCGGTTACCGGCAAGGACATGATGGCATCGGACTCCGGACAGCTGGCAAGGATCAGGGCATCAGGCTGTGGACACCAGCTCCGGACATCAGGCTGAAGTCTTCAAGCTTATGAGCTCTGGCAGTGATGGCAGGTTCCAGGAATCCAGCAGGCAAACCAGGGTACAGGCAAGGAGGCACGACAGACCTTCAGACATGGTGCGTGTTAGGGAACACGCTGAGGTCCAAGGCAAGATTCCAGGCAGGGTGCATGCTAGGGGCACACCAGGGTCCAGGGCAAGGTGCAAGGCAAGGTGCATGTGTAGGAGACATGCCAGGTTCATGGTGCAAAGTACAAGACATGTTGCGTGTGTAGGGGACACGCCAGGGTTCAAGGTCCAACATACAAGACAAGGTGCGTGTGTAGGGACATGCCAGAGTCCAAGGCAAGGTCCTTTGTGTGCCGAGGGACACGCCAGGGACAGGTTCAAGGCAGAGTCCTGCGTGTGCAGAGGGGCACACCAGGGTCAGGGTTCAAGGCAAGGCCCTGCGCATGCAGAGGGGCACACCAGGGTCAGGGTTCATGGCAGGGTGCGTGCTAAGAGACACACCAGGGTTCAGGCTAAGGCAAGGGCCTGTGCTGTTATGAACGGGTAGCTGAGGAGGAAATAAAAAACAAACAAGCTAAGTCTCAGAAAACCAAAGAGGTTGGTAACTATGCAGACTGCAGATCCCTAATCCTAACACGCAACTAGCAGCAGTCGTGGAGCGTTCCTATGGTGGTCCTAGATGCCTCGTCACAACCGGAGAACTAAATAAGCCTAAAGCAGGAAAAGAGGAAAACTAACTGCCCCAGAGCAGACCCCAAAGGAGAGACAGCCCCCCACATGTATTGACAGTTAAACAAGATGAAAACACAAACAAAGGCAGGAAAATAGGCTGAGCAAACAATGGGGCCAAACTAACTAGAAAGGACAGGAAAGGTAAGATACTGTCTGCAATTTGCAAAAAAACCCTACAAAAATGTCCAACACAACTGATAGCAAAATAAACCCTGAAGTCACTAGACTTCTCCCACTATATCAGCACTCTGAAATATTCTGAGACAGAGCAAAAAGAGGCCAATCCAATAAGGGACAAAAAAGACAATTTGGCAAATAAGTGTGTAAATTCAGCATAGTCCAGCCGGGCTGGCTAACCACACAAAAAACTGAAATGACCAACAAGAGCAAGTGTGAACACTAGCAAAAAACAAACTTTTCTTGGGAGGACTGGAACAGAGCTGAGTCCTAGACCTGAGAAGCAGACTGAATCACCAGCACTAGGATAGGGCGTCGGCTGTCTTATATCCATTCTGATCCTCCAGAGATCCAATCGTCATCTTCCTCACCAGGTGGCAGATCACTACCACTTAAGCCAACCTCTCTACCTCCTGTCACCACCAGAGGGAGAACGGAAGGGGAACTCTCAACTGGTGGAGCAGAAAATGAGCTCATAACACTGTGCGTGGAAGAGGCATGCCAGGGTACAAGTTAGGGCCTGTGCATGCAAGAGGGCACAACAGGGTATAGGCTAGGACCTGTGCGTGCTAGAGGGCACGACAGGGTACATGGCAAGACGTGCGCATACTTTTATGGAAGTACGGGGAGGTATGCCACGGGGCAGGTGAGGGCCTGCGCATGCTAATAGAGGAGCACGCAAACACAGTGCAGAGACAGCGTGGGAGCAAAGAAGCACAGAGACCATGGCTGGGGCACTGGCTAGCTGGTCGGGCTGCAGCACAGACAGGCGGGCAAGACTCCAGCGAACCCGGCTGGGCATAACAGGCGACACAGCTGTCACTGACCGACGAGCACGGCTGAGACACAAGCAGGCGGGCACGGCTAGGGCAGGCACAGCTGAGGCACAAACAGGAGGCTAGGAAGGCCAGGCGCGTGCAAAGAGCACATGAAGAAACAAGGCAAGGCAACGCAAGAAACAAAGTAAGACAAGGTACAGGGCAAGGAGCAGAACATAGGCAGAAACGCAGAGTCAGGTCAGAGCAAGAACAGAGCTAGCAGCGGAGCGTAGGCCGAAGCCCAGAGCTGGGTCAGGGCAGAGCCTTGAGATTAGCCTGGAAATGTGCAAGAGAGCACCATAGGTCAGAGAGCAGAGATGGTGCATGTGCCAGGAGGCACAACAGAGAACCAGGTCAGAACAAGGATGACCAAGCAGAAACAGGGAAGCGGAAGCAGTACAAGGAAAGCATAGCATAGACAAAGCATGGCAAAGCAGGCCAAGGCAGAGAACACAGGAAGGACTACAAGTCCAAGCATTACAGAGACAAAATATGGCACAAAGGACAACACAAGACAAGGCATGGGACAAAAGGCAGAGTACAAGCACAGAGCATGTGCAGAGACGCACTACAGGGCAGAGTGCAGGGGCACAGAATACAGAGAGCGACCGAGCAGACCAAGCAGCCATCCAGGGAAGCAACACGATACTCAGGCCCCGACCATAGGAAGGGGCGGTCTGATATAGGGCATTAGCACCTGCACTTCCGGGTCAGGACCAATGGACAACTTCCGGTTCCAATCCTCCAGGATCATAGAGAGCGTTGCTAGATCAGACTGGGCTGGACCATAGAGAAGGTCACATGATCAGGGGCTCCAGGAATACAGAGAGGATTGCAGAATCAGAGCAGAGACGGATGGTTACCTAGCAATGGCGTGCAGCCATGAGGTAAGGCGCGCGTGCACACTGCTCCAGGCATCTTGCAGCACAACAGTCACGAGGTGCATGTGCACACTGCTTCCACGGATCTTGCAGCATGAGACATAGCGGGCATGAGAATTCAGTGCACGTTCACACTGCTCCAGGGGTCATGCGGCACAACAGACATGGCGGGCATGACAGTACCCCCCTCCTTAAGCCCCCTCTTACCAGGGCTGGAAGAGAAAGGAAAAAAAAAATTCTTCGGCTGAATCCAGTGTTTTAGTACAAACCTCTCCTAAGACATAGATCCACCATTTTAAAATGGACACCTGCATCGATCCAGATACAGGAACCGCAGACGAAGACACGGGGATCCAGTGGGGAGGACTGTGAGGAGACAAGGAAGTCTTCTTTCTCTGGCTGCCACAATTTTCCAAGCGAGTTCGGAGGACATGGGCTGGGTCTGATTCTTCATCAGAACAGTGGCCGAGGGTACCGCCATTTTCCAAGCGAGTTCGTAGGACACGGGCCGGGTCTGAATCTTCATCAGATCAGTGGCCGAGATACCAGCGGAGACCATGGCCGGAGTATTCTGTGACGAAGTCAGCTTACGCTGAGTCGATTTCTTTAGAGTGGACCCTCTGGGTCGTGGCACCCACCCACCTAGGGCTAGCTGACCTTGTGAGGAACCATCCCCTATACAGGGAGTGTCAGGGCCAAGACCAAGGGGGTGAGCCACCACGACTGCTGGAACCAGACGGCCAGCTCAAGTAGACACTAGGTATGAGTGTCTGACGACAAAGGACGTGCAGGAAACAAGACAAGACAATACGTGAATTCAAGGTATCTTCATTAAGGCAAATTCAGGATAACATTAAGTGCAAAACATGATAACAGGCAAACACAGCAAGGTACGTGCATGGCACGCCAAGGTCCATAGCATGGTACATGCCAGAGGGTAAGCCCGGTTACCGGCAAGGACATGATGGCATCGGACTCCGGAGAGCTGGCAAGGATCAGGGCATCAGGCTGCGGACGCCAGCTCCGGACATCAGGCCGCAGTCTTCATGCTTACGATCTCTGGCAGTGATGGCAGGTTCCGGGAATCCAGCAGGCAAACCAGGGTACAGGCAAGGAGGCACGACAGATCTCCAGACATGGTGCGTGTTAGGGAACACGCCGAGGTCCAAGGCAAGATTCCAGGCAAGGTGTGTGCTAGGGGCACACCAGGGTCCAGGGCAAGGTGCGTGTGTAGGGGACATGCCAGTTTCAAGGTCCAACATACAAGACAAGGTGCATGTGTAGGGACATGCCAGGGTCCAAGGCAAGGTCCTGCACGTGCCGAGGGACACACCAGGGACAGGTTCAAGGCAGAGTCCTGCGTGTGCAGAGGGGCACGCCAGGGTCAGGGTTCAAGGCAAGGTCCTGCGCGTGCCGAGGGACCCGCCAGGGTCCAAGGCAAGGTCCTGCGCGTGCCGAGTGACACGCCAGGGACAGGTTCAAGGCAGAGTCCTGTGCATGCAGAGGGGCATGCCAGGGTTAGGGTTCAAGGCAGGGTGCGTGCTAAGAGACACGCCAGGGTTCAGGCTAAGGCAAGGGACTGCGCATGCTAGGAGGCCCGCCAGGGTACAGGCTAGGGCCTGTGCGTGCAAGAGTCATGACAGGGTACAAGCTAGGGCCTGTGCGTGCAAGAGGGCACAACAAGTTATAGGCTAGGACCTGTGTGTGCTAGAGGGCATGACAGGGTACATGGCAAGACCTGCGCATACTTTTACAAAAGCACGGGGAGGTTTGCCACGGGGCAGGCGAGGGCCTGCACGTGCTAATAGAGGAGCACGCAAACACAGTGCAGAGACAGCGTGGGAGCAAGGAAGCACAGAGAGCACGGCTGGGGCACTGGCTAGCTGGTCGGGCTGCAGCACAGACAGGCGGGCAAGACTCCAGCGAACCCGGCTGGGGCATAACATGCGACACAGCTGTCACTGACTGACGAGCACGGCTGAGGCACAAGCAGGTGGGCACGGCTAGGGCAGGCACGGCTGAGGCACAAACAGGAGGCTAGGAAGGCCAGGCGCATGCAAAGAGCACATGAAGAAACAAGGCAAGGCAACGCAAGAAACAAGGTAAGACAAGGTACAGGGCAAGGAGCAGAACATAGGCAGAAACACAGAGTCAGGTCAGAGCGAGAACAGAGCTAGCAGAGGAGCGTAGGCCGAAGCCCAGAGCCGGGTCAAGGCAGAGCCTTGAGACTAGCCTGGGAATGTGCAAGAGAGCACCATAGGTCAGAGAGCAGAGATGGTGCGTGTGCCAGGAGGCACAACAGAGAACCAGGTCAGAACAAGGAAGACCAAGCAGAAACAGGGAAGCGAAAGCAGTACAAGGAAAGCATAGCATAGACAAAACATGGCAAAGCAGGCAAAGGCAGAGAACACAGGAAGGATTACAAGTCCAAGCATGACAGAGACAAAACATGGAACAAAGGACAACACAAGACAAGGCACAGGACAAGAGGCAGAGTACAAGCACAGAGCATGTGCAGAGACGCACTACAGGGCAGAGTACAAGGGCACAGAATACAGAGAGCGACCGAGCAGACCAAGCAACCATGCAGGGAAGCAACACGATACTCAGGCCCCGACCATAGGAAGGGGCGGTCTGATATAGGGCATTAGCACCTGCACTTTCGGGTCAGACCAAGGGAACTTCCGGTTCCGATCCTCCAGGATCATAGAGAGCGTTGCTAGATCAGACTGGGCTGGACCATAGAGAAGGTCACATGATCAGGGGCTCCAGGAATACAGAGAGGATTGCAGAATCAGAGCAGAGATGGATGGGTTACCTAGCAACGGCGTGCAGCTATGAGGTAAGGCGCGCGTGCACACTGCTCCATTCATCTTGCAGCACAACAGGCACGAGGTGCGTGTGCACACTGCTTCCAGGGATCTTGCAGCATGAGACAAAACGGGCATGAGAATTCAGTGCACGTGCACACTGCTTCAGGGGTCATGCTGCACAACAGACATGGTGGGCATGACACATATGATATATTCCAGTTGAGAAAGCTTTGCAGCATTAGAATTGTAGGAAAATTCTACCACCTCAGAGGGTCTTGTTAAAGTGCAGGAAAAATATAGTGATGCTACAAGTCTTATTGTATATGCAGTGTGATGACAATCGCTCCCATGTCTCCAGGGGTAAGGCTATGTACGGCATAGTCCTTGCACATACTGTACAGATCCAACAGTCTTTTGGTTTTTGTCCTTCCATGTCCTATATAAGAAGAGCAAGATGCTGAATAAGTTGTTGTCCCAGTCAACTTTCAAAGTTTATCCTGTGTCTCTGTAAAGTGCAATAATCCTGCCACTGCCAGCAAGGTGATTAGGAGAACAGTCATTCTGCTCGTGAAAGGACCTTTTTGCAGTGACTGGCATGAAACCAGGTGGGCTTTCCCTCAAGCTTTACTGAGGTGAATGTGGTCAGCTGGAATTGGAGCGGGCCGTCAAACCATGGATCTAGGCTCCTTCTCACATGTCTGCGTATGACTACCCAAACACCTGGATTCAGCTGGTGCACGGCTGCATGGGTTGGATGAGTTGTTACTGATATCTGGTGAGATTTTCATGTCAATAGCACTTTTAGAAATATATTTGCTTAGAAAATTGGTGACGTGTTCAACAATTAATTTCACTCGCTGTATATCTAAGCCATATTAAGCAATAAAAAACAAACACTACTCCAAATTATTTCTGTGATTTCTCTTGATTACACCAATAACCCATATGTGGTGGAAATCTACTCTTTGGTCACAGTGCAGGGCTCGAAAGTGAAGGAGCGCCAATTGAATTCTGGAGCACAATTTTGTCTGGAATAGATTGTGGATGCCATATCACATTTGAGGAGATCCTGCCTGCCTAGAGCAGAAGTGAAGGAGAGCCATATTATGGTGCAGATTTTGATTTTATGGTTTGTTTTATGGTATCATATTGTCACCATGCGTGTGTCACAAAATGTTATATCATTGGACAGTGAAGAAAAAATAATTAAGTTTTTACCCCCAAAAAAATCGGTTTATCTCCAGAGTTTGCATTTTCTTGTAGGAAATGGGTAAAAATAATACAAAAAATTTGTCACGCAATTTCTGCTGAACATGGCATTACCGCATATGTGGCTATACACAGTACTGCATGGCCATACGGCGACACTCGGGAGGGAGGGAGTGCTATTTGACTCTTGGAGACCAAATTATCAAAGAATGATATACAGAACCCACTAATTGCCAAAAGAGCAGAATACCCCTTCAAGTGACCCCTTTTTAAAATTACACCCTTCTGGGAATTTATCTACAGGTATAGTGATGATTTTAACTCCATGAATATTTCCCAGAAACAAGAAGTAGTGGATATGGCAGAGTGAAAATTGCAAATCTGCATCTGTAGTGTCCGTACATTGTAATGCCCAGTGTGCTGCAATGCTCAGTATATTGTAGTGCCCACAGATTGCACCCAGCTTGTGCTTCTAGAGAAATGGATCTTGTAAATTAAGCTGCCTCTCCCTACTAAAGAAATGCCAAACATGTGGACGCTAAATTTGATTTAGGCACACTGTGGGAATCAGAAGGGAAGGGGGCAATTAAATTTTGGAGCACAGAATTTGCTGAATTTCTTTTGGGGAGCGAGGAAATGTAGCACTTTTTCAGAGCCTTTGTTTTACCAGTAACGTGGAAGCTCCCTAATATATATTTCTATTGACAGATGATGGATCTAAGTGGGGACTTCCTTTTTTTGTGGATTGAGTTGAAACTTTTATTGGGAACATATAACATTTTGGGATCACATTTATCCTGCACTCTATGCTGAAAACGTACATCAGGGTATCCATTTAAATTTTTACATAATGTATTTCAGATGAAACTGCTGAGGCATCCGTTCACTATAATGAGACAGCAGAGTTACTTTGGATTCCATCTGACCTAATTTCTGCAGTGTCCTTCTCTTCAAAGGTGTACAAAACTGAGGCAGATTACAGCTATACCAGATTTAGATTTTTCTTTTCATTCTTGGCTGCTATCTCACACTAAAAAAATGCAAAAAAAAGTTTTTGGATTGACATATTTTAAGATAAACAATTTTTCTATAATTTGCCAACAGAGTCCGGTGAGGGCTTGTTTTTGCAAAACGAGTTGACGTGCTATTTTCGAGCATATAGCATTTTTTGATCGCTTTCTATTCTGATTTTGTGAACAATTCAGGAATTGCTTTATGTTTTGTTTTTGTCATTCACCATATGGTAAAAGTGGTAACACAGCTTTATTCTTCAATTCGGTATGATTATAATGATACCACATTTTACCGCTTTTTACACAATAAAAACTATGTTATAGTAGAAAGAATTCTTTTTGCATTGCTATACTTCTAGACTTATAGTTTTTATATTTCTCTGGTGAAAGAGCTGTATGGTGGCTTGTTTTTTGGCTGACAAGATGATGTTTGTGAGATATACTGTTACTCCATTAGCTCTGTTTCTCCACTGATCAAGTGAGACACAGATGTGGGGTAATGAACTATTGTGCAGGGCTATTTAATTGTTTGAACTCATTGTATATTTGTACTTGTCTGATAAAGGAGCCAGTTGAGCCCCGAAATGCGTAGGAAAATAAAAAGCATTTTAATTCACAGAATGACACCAGTAAAATCCATTCCTACACTGCTTGGTAATGCTCATTCCAACCAAAAGTTTCTTTCCTCCCATTGCAATTCATGTGGGTTCCTGTTGAATCCACAGTGTAAAAGCAGCAGCGAGCAGGAGATTCCTTTTAACTTGCTTCAGTGTTGTACCTGGATCACACATCTAATCAGGTGAGTACATTTGCCAATGAGACCCGATCAGATTTGGTTGATCTGCACAAGCTGCACTTTATTTTCTTTTTTTCTTCACTTACAGAAGCCTCGTAGACCAAGCTTCAGGCATGGTCTAAACAGGCCAATACAGCTGGCAGACCTCGGGTTTCCATGACAATGATTGGTCCTCATGATAATGTTGTGGAAGTACCGATCGCATGGTTGAGGGGGCTTCCTCCCTCTCTTAGCCTCCAAAAAGTGATTGATATTGATGAAGCAATTAGCGTGCACTGCTCCTGGCTATGAGAGCCAGGACTCGACAATTAGTTAAGCCATGAAATATTAAAATGTCATGGGTTCGGGAACCCCTTCACGACCACGATGTATAGGTACACCAAAAGTCGTGAAGGGGTAAATTAATCAAATGCGACTTAAAAGTGGCGTGCATCTCACCACAAATCTCACTCCTGTCGAGGATTGAAGTATGGTTTGTGACATTAGGTATACCATAACTAATCATTAATTATATAAGGTATGCCACAGGTCATCATGAATTATATAATTGGGTGTTGATAGGTCTCTTGCTCCAGTTTTGCCCATTTTGCCAGAGCTGTCCAAAACTGGCAAGAAAACACCAAAGTTAAAAAAATTTGCACAACTTTTGTTGCGCAAAAACTTTTCAAACTATCAAAGTGTTTTATACTATTACCATACCATTACTGTAGTACTAAAACTTGAATAAAACATGAAGAGGACTTTCTCAAACTCTTGCCACAATGTGAAAATCATGCTATCGTATCAAATTCCTACGTCTACTAAAGCATTTTTTTTCTCCTTTAATATACACAAACAACTTATCCCAAACCCTAAAAAACAGCTCCATCTTTAACATTTCTATACCAAATGTAGGCAATATACACTTTGTTAGACAGAATGCCAGATAGTAAAATGTAATTCAACATTCCAGGGAACATTTTTTCATTGCTATTGGTTTCATAGGGTGTTCCCTTTACATCACTTCAGCCAACGCTTGGTGTTGCAGCAAATAATCTTAGACAAATATGTAGAGGCAAAACTAGAGAACCCATTTCGTGAAGCTCCTGACCAAGTTATATGCTGATGTCTTTTCCCGGTGGGTTTAAAATCTATGTGGTGAGTTTTTAAGCAGAAGATATGTAACTTTTTGCGCCACCTACTTCAGATGTCGGCTGCCTTGCTCTTTGTGTTTGCCTTATTACCATTTTGTAGCTGAATAACCGCACATTTTTTTTCCAGTGTTTTCATGCATTTATGTAACAATTGTGACATTTGAATATAATCTTGTCATCTTTGTTGATAGTTGATTAGGAATAATCCACAGATGTGTCAGAAAGATAGGAAGGAAGACAATCTGTCAACATAACAAGAACATTGCTTGTTTTCCTGAGGCACATGGGATGTTATCACCTTGCCAGCCTGCCAAATTCTGTCAGTTTCCTCAGTGCTCAAGCTATAGCAGCGAATTAACTGGAATAACGTTACATGTAGTCTTTCTTTTTCTTTCCAGTGAAATAAAAAATATAAATTGAAATTTCCCTCTAATATGTGATTTAGAAATTATATTCCTATTTAGTCCCATAGAATAGTACTACATATTTGTTAATTCTAAGAATTTATTATGTTAAACACCTTACTAAGGGATATATCTTGGAGGTTAAAGGGGTTATCCACCTCTGAAAACAATTTTTGTTTACATAAATACATGTATTTGTGGATAAAAATCATTTTATGCAATTGAGTTTTTATAAAAATTGTGTTTTCCAGGATATTCAATTTTAATGTAGTCAGCTGGGAAAAGGTTAAAAAAGACAGATAAGGAACATCTTTTAAATTCAAGCAGAAAATGCTTAGAGGGAACCTGCCAGCTGATGCATACTGCAAAAACCTTAGGCAGCATGTATCAGCCACTGGCTGTAGTATCCAAACCATGTATGCCTGCTTACGCATGTAGGCAGATGCTTGCCAGTCACTGTCAGCAGGTGGGGAAAAGCTGGCGGGGATCTGCCTGTATGACTGGTGCACTGTCCCGCAGTGTTTCAGAAACGAACATACGTTGCTGGGACACTACAGCCAGTGGCTGATATATGCTGCCTACGGCTTGGCCAGCAAGTAACAGCTAATAAGTTCTCTTTAAAGGGAGTCTGTCACCTCATTTTTGGACTATGAGATGCGGCCAAAGCCATCAGGGGCTTATCTACAGCATTCTGTAATGCTGTAAATAAGCCCCCGATGTAACCTGAAAGATAAGATTGGACCAGACCAGACCCCAGGTGAGAATAATCTAACTCGTTTTTCTTATCTTTCAGGTTACATTGGGGGGGGCTTATCTACAGCATTACAGAATGCTGTAGATAAGCCCCTGATGGCGGTGGCCGTATCTCATAGGCCAAAAATGAGGTGACAGATTCCCTTTAAGTTCACTCAGGTTTTTTTTCCTGCAGCATCTTTTTTGTCATTCATTTTCAGAGTGTTTTTCTGATGGTTTTAGCTGCCGGAATTTGAGGGTTTTTACATATTTTGTTGTGGTCTTTTTTACTGTCTTTTTCTGATCATTATTTTCACTCCATTGAATAATGATGAAACCTTTAAACTGCTTCATTGAATAATGAAGCAGTCTTTTAGAAAACAAATGATTGCCAAATCCTGCAAAAGACATCTAGGCACCTATGGGTGTGTATTGAGCTTTCTCATTGACTTATATGGTAAGCTACAGAGCGTCTTCCAAACTGAAAATACCAGAAGATTGGACATGTCATGTTTTCTAACCACTTGATGTTTTTAGTAACCTGAAGTGGTTAAAAGATATAGAAAATACTGAACATAAGCTCAGAAAGTCATGAAAAGCCTTTTCTGATTCCACCTGAATAAGGTATTGTATTCACATACTGTGAGCGCTCATTCACACTTTCATTCATTTTCAGTCTGAGTGCTGTCATTGAAAATAGAGGACAGTTCTCAGACCAATGTTGTTCAATGGGACAGTACAGAATGAGCAATTTTTTTAAGTGACCGAATCTGAGTGTGAAAAAAAAAAAATCGCAGCATACACTGGCAACTTTCATAAATTGGATGAAACTCGCCCACTTAATTCTATGAAAAAACAAATCGGATGCAATACGAAGCCACAATTTAGCCTCTGTTTTATACAAATACATGGCAATCTTGAAACATAGGGAATTGTAAATGGTCTTGTAAATTTTTAATAGCTGCTGCACCTGTAATAAAACATATTGCACAAGCGAGAAAAACATTGTCCCACTTTTCTGGAGGAAAATTTGAACAATTTGTTATACACTTGTCTGAATCTACCCTAGGAGTTATGAACTTTCCCCTCAGACTATCAGACTGGGCTCACTAATGTTTTCTCAGTTAACCAATGTTGCAGTTAGCAGTACACAATGCAATGTAGATAGTATAAGGGCTTGTGCACACGTTGCAGATTTAATGCATTTTTACCATGCAGATTTGCTAGCAAAACCTGAAGCAATTCCGATGCCAGCAAAGTGACTGGGAAACCTGAAATGTCCTGCACATGTTGTGTATTTTTGACTTGCAGATTTGGTGCAGAAAATAATCTGCAGCATGTCAATTCTCTGTGTTTTAGCCAGCGTTTTTCACCATTGACCTCATTCAAATCAGTCAAACACATTTTTGCAGCTGCATTTTCCTTTTTGCTTCCATTTACTCAACGTGTGCAAATACCCTAAAAGGCAAACAGTGCAAAATGCTTAATGAAACCCAAATACAAAGATAATTTTTATGCAATATTACTTGCATTTAAATCAGCAATAACTGTCCCCAAAGGTAGACAACCCCTTTAATGCAATTTAGGGCAACACATCAAAGTTTGATTAGTGGCTTCCAGTGCAATGAAGAGGCCACTATATTTCAGTGAGAAATGGAAAACTGTCTTAAGAGCGCAGGAAAGAGACTCAGACAAGAGATGGGTTTAAACCACAACGCGTTTCGACAGAGGATACATCTTCATCAGGTGGAAGTTTATTAATGACATAGGGGATGGGGTATTTAAATGGGAAGCAGCCAATCACAACAGTAAAAACAGTAACATGTTATGATAGTAACATGTTACGACAAGATGACATCATATATATATATATATAAAAAAAGGAGATAAAAACAACCTCCATAAAACGTGAGATAAAACAGCATGAGTTAAACAAGTTTTAAATGTATAAAATGTGCAGTAAGGAGCAATAAAATAATATAGATAAAAATGAATAAAATTATTAACAGGTTAGTAGACCAGTAAAAAGACCAATAAAAAAGCCAGAACCCATATTAATAATAAAAGCATGTAAAAAATAGCATCTAAGTAAAATGCACTGATAATAAAAAGGCAAATAAAGTTATCTGGTCACTTTATCAATAGTTAAATCCAGACCTTCAGGGGCAAGTGTGCCAAGCTTGAATATCCAAAAGCTTTCTCTTTTGATTAAACTGTTGAAGCGATCAGCCACGATATCAGGTATGTGGTCAATAATCGTTAGTTTCAAAGTTTTTGGATTTTTCTGATGCACAGTTAAAAAATGTTTAGAAAGGCTGTGCAGGAGAAAGCTATTTCGGATATTCTGTCGAAGCTTGTTCAATCTAGCATGCATCGTTTGTATGGTTCGACCTATGTACTGTAGGCCGCAACCACATTCAATCAAGTATACCACAAAAATGGATTGACAGTTAACATGAAAATTAATTTTATATGAGGTACCTGTAGTGTTGGATTTAAATTCATGTACCCCATTTAAAATGGAGGTGCAGCAAAGACATTTGGGGGCTCTACATGCATAGCAACCAGGGTTCAGAGAAATTGGGAGAGAGGATAGGGAGCCTGAACTCAAGATGGTGTTGCTTGGTGCAACAAGGTTCCGTAACGTGCGGTTTCTGCGGAATACCATTCTAGGTCAGGGGGAATATGCTTGGTCAGAACTGGGTCCCCTTTCAGGATGAACCAGTACTTGGTAAGGAGCTTCATAATCAACCCATAGGATTGGCTGAAAGTGGTAACGAAACTCCATCTACCTAGATCCGTACCAGAAGAACAAATGGTTTTATTACTCATAATCTTGCTTACACAGTCTTTCTGTGTGAAAGTTTTGGCTCTCAGGAATGCATCTTGGACCAATTTTTTAGGGTACCCTTTCTGCTGAAACCGCTGTTTCAAAACTTTTGCCTCCTCAATAAAGTCAGTATCCTCTGTGCAATTTTTTCGCATATGTCAATATTGCCCATATGGAATGTTCTGAATCCACTTGGGTAGATGACCACTGCTGAAACTAAGGTAGCTGTTCACATCTACATCTTTAAAATGTGTGGTGGTGAAAAACCGTCCCAATTTGTCAACATATACCAACTGGTGCAGGAATTGGATGGACGTAGTGGAGGTATTAGCTGTGAAGCAGAGGCCCCAGGCATTCAAATTTAGATTACGGATGAATTCAAGAGCTTCCTCCTCTGTGTTGGTCCAGATAATGAACAGATCATCTATAAATCATCGATAAAAGGCTATTTTGCCCAATGCCAGGTTGGACTGTGAGATGAAGAGAGACTCAAATGCCCTCATGAAGAGATTTGCATAACTGGGGGAGAATCTCGTCCCCATCACGCAGCCCTTGACCTGGCGAAAGAAGGAATGTTCAAAAGAAAATACATTATCATTACGCACAAAACGAAAAGCATTTTTTTAGAAATTCCCTTTGAAGAGGGGGCAATAATGCATCAGTGGAAAGGAATTGGTCTACAGCCTCTATGCCTCGATCATGAGATATATTCGTATAGAGTGCTTTAACATCCATTGTGACAAGAAGGAAATTCGGAATAGGTGGTATTCTTTGAAGGGAATTAATGAGGTGGGATGAATCTTTAAGATATGAGTCTAAACCCATAACATGCTTCTGAAGGAAGAGATCTACATAATGGGATAGATTACTCGTAATTGAGCCAATGCCGGAAATGATAGGGCGTCCAGGAGGGTTAAGCGGGTTCTTATGGATTTTTGATAGAAAGTAAAAGAATGGAGTTTTAAAATGGGGGATGTTGAGGAATTTAAATTGTTTTTTTCAAGATACCTGAAGAGTGGGCTCCCTTAAAGAATGCAGTGTATTCAAGAAAAATATTGATAGAGGTATCATGGTCCAGCCTAGAATAGAAATCAGGATGATTGAGTAATCTGAACCGTTCCTGGATATAGGATCCCGTATTCATTATAACCACCCCGCCCCCTTTATCAGCATTTTTTATGATGATATTGCTGTTCTCACCCTTTGTGGTGAAGAGGTTAGAACTGACTATGGGTACTTCTTGGGGCCACATGCAAAAATGGATCTGTTTGGGTGGAAGGAATATCCGCTGCAGAACCATTGTCAACCTTATTGCTTTCAATTAAAAAGTGTCATTGTATAGTAAGTTTCTGAATGAAATCATTCAGCTCAAGATAGAGGTTAAAAACATTCAGCGGTGAATCTGGACAAATTGATAGGCCCCGTTCTAAACGTGACCTTTCATCATCATTAAGATTATTGTCCGACAAACTGAAGATGCTGGAACGTGCATCTAAATTGTCAGGGCTGTTGCTGGTTCCCTCACTGGAGGGCCCGCAGGTTGCCCAAAGGCTTTTTTTGTGTTTGCCTTTGCCCCTGCATCCTCATGTTCCCTTTTTCTTTTTGGCTGGTGGCCCAATGCCACCTGAAAAAAAAGAGCACCGACACTCGTGAATTTCTCCATCAAAGATTCTGAGACCAAACAAATGGTGATTTTCAACCTATGACTAGTGTTGAGCGATACCATCCGATATCCAGAAATATCAGATCGGATTGGATCGGCCCGATACACAAAAAGTATCGGGTATCGCCGATTCCGATACCGGAAGTCCCATTCAAGTCAATGGGACAGAAATATCGGATTTAAAAAAAACCCTTTCTTTGCTGTGTGAGAAAGTTCCCACACAGCTTTTGCCATAAAGTGAGACTAGGGACTATTTTTTTACAGTGGTGGAGGAATACAGTGCGGAAGGATACCTACCTCCCGTCATTGGATTCCTGGAGCCCCTAGAGAACGGTCGCATCAGCTGATGCTGCTGTTCTCCACGGGAGATCGTCGTGGGACACTCACTCATGGATTTCTGCATAACAGGGAGTATTTGGTGGTTTGTTTTTTTCATATTTTTCATAGATGACACTGGCTTCGGGGATCAAAATGACAAGTAATGGTGAGTATGTACTCTATGTTATATGCACTGTATGTCTATATGTATGTATTGCATGAATGTATGAATGTATTGTATGTAGTATGTATGTAGTTTATCTGTAGCATGTTTTATGTATGTTGTATGTATGCATGTATGTAGTATGTATGTATGTTGTATGAATGTAGTATATATGTAGTATGTATGTAGTATGTATGTATGTTGTATGAATGTAGTATATATGTAGCATGTATGTAGTATGTATGTATGCTGTATGAATGTAGTATATAAGTAGTATGTATGTAGTATGCATGTATGTTGTATGAATGTTGTATATATGTAGTATGTATGTAGTATGCTGTATGAATGTAGTATATATGTAGTATGTATGTATGTTGTATGAATGTTGTATATATGTAGTATGTATGTAGTATATATGTATGCTGTATGAATGTAGTATATATTTAGTACGTATGTAGTATGTGCGTAGTATGTATGTAGTATGCTGTATGAATGTAGTATGTATGTAGTATGTATGTATGTTGTATGAATGTAGTATATATGAAGTATGTATGTAGTATGTATGTTGTATGTATGTAGTATGCATGTTTTTTTTACATTCAACACATTAGCCGGATGATGGGACTACTATTGTCCCATCATTGGCTAATGTGTCAATCACTGTCATTGTAGCAGGCATCGCCCGATGGGACTTGTAGTCCCATCGGACGATGCCTGCACACACATACAGACCCCCGGCAGGCCCGTACAGACCGCCGGCAGCCGGCACAGACCCCCGGCAGCCGGCACAGACCCCCGGCAGGCCCGTACAGACCGCCGGCAGCCGACACAGACCCCCGGCAGGCCCGTACAGACAGCCGGCAGCCGGCACAGACCCCCCGGCAGCGGCACAGACCCCCGGCAGGCCCGTACAGACCACCGGCAGCCGGCACAGACCCCCGGCAGGCCCGTACAGACCAACGGCAGCCGGCACAGACCCCCGGCAGCTGGCACAGACCCCCGGCAGGCCCGCACTGACCGCGCATCATGATGCGCACAGACCGCGCATCATGATGACATCATTTCAGCAGCCAATCACAGCCACAACAGTGGCTCATTGCATTATGGGAACTTCCGATTCCGGTATCCGATATTGAAAAAATATTGGTACTCGATATCGGAATTCTGATACAGCGAATATCGGCCGATACCCGATATTTGCAGTATCGGAATGCTCAACACTACCTATGACATGCCAAGATCAGCAGGTACCTGAGCACTAAGATCCTAACCACCACCAACATGATCAGGCACATGTCATCCATTCTCCTGACTCAGTGGGCTGAACACCTGCATCCACAATTGGTGCCAGTGGGTGACACCACTGCCTCTTCCCTTGTGCTATAAGCTTCTCAATCCCCTGTCAATGACACTCAAGCAGATGCCTCACGCCCTAAACATGTCATTGCACATTCTGAGGCACCATCATTGGGCACTTCCAAAAACTTGTCCCAGCACAACGTTCTGCTGTCGCTACCCTAGACCTCACAATGAAAAAGAAAGTTCCCAGTCACCCACCTACAGACCCAAATGCTGAACATTTCTAGGCTGCTTGTAGACATGGTGGATTTCCATTGACTCATGGTGACAGCCGTCCCTCTATTTCTCTCTGTGTGGTGTCCCCGCCTTGAACCAGCACATGTCCAGGAGCATCACCCGCACTCTTACCAATGCAATTACTGGGATTGCACAATGAGTGTAAATTGGAAGGCCGGGGCCAAGTTCCACCATGGCATGGCAGATGTGCTACCAATGACGAGGATTGCTGGCCCTTCTTCTTTCAGAGTTGCCTCCCTCTCCTACACCAGTTCCCGCACTCCCTCCTGCTCCTCCTGATTCTCTATCTCCAATTTTATGTCTCAGAGCACATCGTCCACATTAGCTGGAATCTGGAAGCTCTTCAGCATTGCCTCAGTGAAGCGGTCACAGGCTCTGCTAAAGCTAATTTTTCTAGGAGACAAAATGCCCACTGCAGCAGAGTAATTGAAAGGAATAACAGATGACCACACAGGTCTGTGGCTCTCCCCACTGAACCTCCAACCAATCATGGTCGTGTGTGACAATGGCCATAACCTGGTGGTGGCTGTGAAGCTTGGCAAGCTTGCACATGTACCATGCTTAGCCAAAATGCTAAACTAGGTGGTTCAGCAGCTTCTGAAAACCTACCCAGATTTGAAAGAGCTTCTGGTCAAGGTATGCCACGTCAGCACCCAAATCCCAAGTCACCTAGAGGTGCTGCTGCTCTGGGAGTGCTGCAGCAGTGCAGGCAAAGCGTCAGCTCACTGACTGGTGTGCGACATCACCACATGCTGGAACTCCACGCTACACATGAAGGAAAGGCTTTATGAGCAGGAGAGGCCAGTTGTGAAATATCAGTTCCAACACGCCCGTTGGTATTCTGGTCAGCCTCCACACATAAAAGCTGAAGAGTGGGCATGAATGTCTGATATTTATGCAGTTCTCCAAGACTGAGAACTTCACAAAGATGGTTAGCATCAATGACTCCATCTTCAGCACAACGATCCAGCTTCTGTAACTACTTAAAAAGTCACTGCTCCCAATTAAAAATCAAGCTTTGCATATGGACCAGGTGAAGGTAGAGGAAGAAATGAGTCCAGGGAGAAACTACCCTGCCAAACCTCATCTCATCTGCTAAGCACAAATAGAGTAATAATGAGGAGGTGGAGGCTGAGGAGCAGAGATGAGAGAACTTGCTCAGAAAACATTTGCCAATTTCAAATTTGGCACGAATATAGCACATTCGGATTTGTGATCGGTTTCCCGAGAATTTTTCCTCAAAGTCAGCAAAATTTGGCCAAAGTTTCGTAAATGATTGAGTTTCCACTATTGCTTTTGCTAAGACTTTGGCTAGGATAGTGGGTCAGTATGATGAACTAGGGGAAATGATTTATGAGGGGAGGGTGTCAGAGGAGCGGTGGAGTGGATTTTTTAAAATAATTTAATGTGCATACGTTCTGGCTGAAAATCTCATCACAGAAATCATCCACAATGTCATAGCACAAGTGCTTAAGTCATTGGCTGCCGAAGTCACATGTCCCTATCCATATAAAAAGCAGACATGTTTGGCTGGTGCCATTTTCTCAGTGTAACAGCGCAGAAAGGCCACTACTGCTGCTGCAAGTTGTCATATATTTAGATAGGATACTATCTAACTAGTTTGTTCGGGCAGGAGTTCACATTTCCTAATCAAAATCAGTTGGGCTTTTACTGTGTTGCAGTTAGGATTCAGGAGGCACTATTTGCTAATCAACATTTTTAGGGTTAATATTGGGGTGCAGCCAGGAGGCCTCATTTGCTAATCAAATTTGTTAGAGCTAATAGTCTTGTGCAGGCAGGAGTCCACATTTCCTTCTCATAATCTTTTGGGCTAATACTGTGCTGCAGTTAGCACTCAGGAGACCCTATTTGTTTAACAAATTCATTATGGCTAATATTGGGGTACAGCCAAGAGGCCCCATTTTCTAATCAAAATCATTAGGGCTAATAGTGTTGTGCAGCCAGGAAGCACCATTTGCTATTCAAAATCATTAGGGCTAATATTTGGGTGGAGCCAGGAGGCCCCATTTGATTATCAAAATCGTTAGTGATAATAGTGTTGTGCAGGTAGGAGTCCACATTTTCTACTCAAAATCGCTAGTGCTAATACTGTGTTGCATACAGGACTTAGGAGGTCCCATTTGCTAATCAAAATCATTGGGCTAATATTGGGGTGCAGCCAGGAAGCCCCATTTGCTATTCAAATCATTAGGGCTAATATTTGGGTGGAGACAGGAGGCCCCATTTGTAAATCAAAATCGTTAGGGCTAATAGTGTTGTGCAGGCAGGACTCCACATTTTCTACTCAAAATCATTAGGGCTAAGACTGTGTTGCAGTCAGGAATCAGGACTCCACATCTCTTTCACAAAATCGTTGGCTCTAATACAGTGTTGCAGTCAGGACTCAGGAGGGTCTATTTGCTTATCAAAATAGTTTGGCTAATATTGAGGTGCAGCTAGGAGGTCCCACTTTCTAATCAAAATTGTTAAGGCTCATAGTGTTATGCAGCCAGGAAGCCCCATTTGCTATTCAGAATCATTAGGGCTAATATATGGGTGGAGCAAGGAGGCCCCATTTGCTAATCAAAATCATTTGGGTCAATAGTGTTGTGCAGACATGAGTCCACATTTTCTACTCAAAATCGCTAGAGCTAATACTGTGTTGAAGACAGGGCTTTGGTGGCTCCATTTGCTAATCAAAATCATTAGGACAAATATTTGGGTGCAGCCAAGATGCCTAATTTTCTAATCAAAATTGTTAGGGGTTAATATTGGGGTTCAGCCAGGAGGCCCCCATTGTTAATGAAAATCATTAGGGCAAATTTTGTAGTTCAGTCAGGAGGCCCCATTTGCTAATGAAAATCATTAGGACTAATAGTATTGCGAAGACAGGAGTCAACATTTCCTACTCAAAATCTGTAATACTGTGTTGCAGTCAGGATTCAGGAGGCCCCAATTGCTAATCAAAACCATTGTTATGATCCAGTCCGGGTTTTGAGTCCTGTCTGCCCTTTTCCGGGGCTGATCATATCAAGGGTTAACTTTGCCTGGCCTCATTTTGGACTCAGGTTTGCCATTTCTTCCTGCTGTGTCCTGCAGGTCATGTCAGTTATATTTTCTGCCTACGGCGTTAGTATCTCACTCTGGTAGTACCCTGATTTGCTCTCCTGCTGTTGCTTATTTTGCCCATGTCTGTTTGTCCCCCACTCCCCATCCCAACTCAGTGTTTCGCTTTCATGTTTAGGACTCCCTTGTATCTGACTTGGCTTGGACCCTGACCTGCTGTTTGTCTCTTGTCTTTGGCATATCTGCTCCTGATCGGTACTGACCCATTTGGCTTGCTTCTTACTCTGTATTTGTTTATTCCTTTTGGTACTGCGCTACAAACTAATATTGACTCAGCTTGTTTGACTATTCTGCTGCCAACTGGTGGCAGCCTTGCTGCTGCACTGCAGGTCTGCTCTTGCTGTGTGCAGTCCTCCCTCCATTCTATCGCCATCTAGTGGAGCTTGCATATACCTGCATAGCAGCAGTATGACAACCATTAGGGCTAATATTGTTGTTCAGGCACAATATCTCAGAAAATAAATACTGATTGTTTATTTAGTGACAGGTGACTGGCAGGTCTGGGCTTAAGGTTGTGAAACAGCTGATTAAAAGAGGGGAAGAGTACATACAACATAAGTGTGAGAAAGCAAGGTCACGGTGGAAGCAGGGGGAACAGATTTTGGTGTTCGACTTGTACATGGGTTAGTTGGTAATGTTGCTGAAAGCTATACTGAACAAACACTATCTCATCCTATCCAAAGACCAATGACAACATCTGTTACTGGACGGGCAGCTCGACTGCCTTTCTTTTGCAGCCACACAGTGAAATTCCATGTAGATGAAGGTTAGAAAGAGCATGTGCTCCAGTGGATGGCAAGCACTGCATCAAGTGGCCTTTCATCCTTTTCCTCCACCTTAACATCACACACAGCACAATCTGAGTACAATTGGCACCCCAATCCCCCTTGTTTCCCCCGAGTCACAAATTTTCAACTGCCTAACTGACTGTGGGGAACCACAGATGGGCTAGTCTTCAGAGCTGTTCACACATTCTATTCCATGGGCATCAAAGGTCTGCTCTAAATATTCACAGAATCTAGAGGAGGAAAGCATCTGCACAGATGTCCAAATTTTTTTTCCTTTTGGATCCGGGGTATGATGACATAGGGTCTGAGCAGAATCCAGACTCTCATCACCAGACATTAACCCCTGGGATGATATTGATGAGACTCAGCTACCTGAGGCACACGCAGGCTGTACTGTGCTATCAGGGCAGGAAAAGGAGGAGGGTGACTCTAAGGGCAAGGAGTGGGAGAGCAGAGATGATGATGATTAAGTTGTAGATCCCATTTGGTGTGAACCCAGATGCACACATCTGAGTAGCTGTGTACTGGAGGAGGAGGACAATGGGGTTACATTGCGGCTTGTCACACAAACGAGGAGTAATGCAACCACGACAAGAACTGCATAATCGGCCAGCACTGGTCACAAGACTGCAGTTTACAGGGGTGGAATATGTTGTTTGAGCCTTTTTTGAGACCATAAAAGAAGACCCAACACAAAAAAACTCAGGAGCAGCATAAATTTCAATAATTTGATTTGTACATGCATGAACATGCACATGCATGGTAAACATGCTTTAGTATGGGAATCACAGGGTGCTAACATGTGAACTAACGGTGCTTTGCCAACCACCATCCATCAACTGCATCTGTTGCTTCTTCCTACTCCATCACCGTAGCAAGTATTCTCATACAGGTCTCCAGCCACAGAATCTCCATTTGTTTACCCCATATAGTTGGGGTGAGTGAGAGCCCGTCAGTTGTTAGGGAAGTCAACTTGCCTGCTGTTCTTGATTTGTTGAGCACACCACATCTTCTCAATCCACCAACATTTCCGCCTGCACCTCACTCACAGTTCAGAAGTTTTTCCGGTTCATCCTTCTCCACCCTCTCCCAGCACAGCAGCCAGCTTACGTTTCCACAGTTGTGGTCATGTAAAAGAAGATTTCCTGATCTTGGCATGCAACAGGTTGCAAATGACCATTTTTTGAGTCTAAGAGAGTTCTCTCTCCTTAACCCTTTTCTGTATTATTCCGTCCATGTGACCCGGGCCTGTTTGACCATGGACGGGATAGTACATCATTGTGATCGGCTGCGCACACTGGGAGTGCGCGGCCGATTGTGACCGGGTGTCAGCTGATTCCTACAGCTGACACCCAGCACTAAGTGCCAGTAGTGATCACAGACCACTCCCGGCACTTTAACCCCCAAAATGCTGCAAGTGAGCATAATCGCAGCATTCCGGGAGCAGGCAGAGGACTGACAGCTCCTCTGCCATTGGATCGGAAACTCCGTGGTGGGATGCAGGGTCCCGATCGCTGCTATGGCAATCCGATGTCGTCATGACAACATCCGGGTTACCAGAGCTGAGAAACTTACTGTCATGCGCAATGCTCGTCAGGAAGTCTCTCAAGTCAGTGTGCACAGAATGCAGTGATGACATCTTCTATACCATGCAGATCCTGCTTCATCTGCATACTATAGAAGCGATAAGCCTTCAAAAAATGAGCATCCCATAGTGGAACAAAGTGTAAAAATTAGAATGAGGTAAAAAAAAATTAAATAATTGAAAAAATATCCAAAAATAAAAAAAAATAATAAAATAAATATTTATTTAATCACTTAATTAATATTTCAATGAAAAAAAATCTAAACAACAAAAGTACATATATTTGGTATAGCCATGTCTGTAATGACCCAACCTATAAAGCTGTCCCACTAGTTAACCCCTTTAGTGAACACCATAACAAAAAGGCAAAAAAATGCTTTATCATCATACCGCCAAACAAAAAGTGGAATAACACGTGATCAAAAAGACAGATATAAATAAACATGGTACTGCTGAAAACATCATCTTGTCCTGCAAGAAAGGAGCCCCCATACAACTCCACCACCAGGAAAATAAAAAAGTTATAGCTGTCAGAATAAAGCGATGCAAAAATAATTATTTTTTCTATAAAATAGTTTTTACTATATAAAAGCACCAAAGCATAAAAAAATTATATAAATGAGGTGTCGCTGTCATCATACTGACCCGAAGAATAAAACTGCCTTATCAATTTAACCACATGTGGAACGGTGTAAACGCCCCCCCAAAAGAAATTCATGAATTGCTGGTTTTTGCTTATTCTGTCTCCCAAAAATCGGAATAGAAAGTGATCATAAAATGTTATGTGCTTGAAAATGGTACCAATAAAAAAGGCAACTCATTCCGCAAAGGACAAGACCTCATATGACTCTGGACCAAAATATAGAAAAATTATATCTCTCAAAATGTGGTGATGCAAAAGCTATTTTTGTAATAAAAAGCGTCTTTTAGCGTGTGACAGCTGCCAAACATGAAAACCTGCTATAAGGCTTCATTCACACGTCCTGATATTTCCAGTACCGGAGATGTCAGTGTCCGTTTGTGTAACACTTGCGGCACATGTGTGGCATGTGTGTGCCGCATCAGTAC
The DNA here is from genome assembly GCF_039654945.1 of Dendrobates tinctorius. Taxonomy (NCBI): domain Eukaryota; kingdom Metazoa; phylum Chordata; class Amphibia; order Anura; family Dendrobatidae; genus Dendrobates; species Dendrobates tinctorius. Next base: position 7,022,584 of record NW_027361841.1, on the reverse strand, counting down.
CACAGAGTGAGATGCCAGGGAAGAAGCGTTGCGGTAAGTGCTGTTCACCGGCACCGGGTGCTGAACACGGCTCTCATCCTTATCCCCTGCTCTGCCGGTGATCGGCGCGAGCAGGGTAGAATAATGAGTTGCATTTAACCCCTTTACGACCGCCGGTACACCTTTTAACTGCGGCAGCTAAGGGTATTTAAACCACAGCGCCACTTTTTAGTGGAGCTGAGGTTATAGCGCCCCCAGCGTCGGAATTTCTCTGGGGTCTTGGCTGCTGGGGGTAGCTGAGACCCCAGAGAACATGATTCGGGTCGGTTTTTACCGACCCCGGTTTTGCGATTGCCGTTATTAAAGGTATAATGGCAACCACAGAAAAAGTCAGATATTCCATTTAGTTTAGGTTCCAGCAAGTGATCAACTAGCTCAAAATATATAGGTATTGCAGGGGGCCAGTCATGTATAAACTAGAAATAAAACTAATCTTCTTTATTTAAAAAAAAATATATATATAAAGGACTATAGTCCCTAATAAAATTGCACATGTACAAAAACACAAACAACAACAAGACACAGAAACCACTCTTGAAGACGCGGTAAATAGTATGCCCAACCAAACTTCAGTCGGGTTTTACAGTCTCAGTATCTATATACAAATCTCCTATACAGAGACAGTTTTACTGAATCTTTCCTTTGTACAGCTTTTTCCCGTAATTAAAGTAGTTTGGGACTAGCAACAACACTCCTTTACAAATTCTGGGATGTTGTGAACTGTCTATGGTCTATTCAATATACAGAGACCAATATGGTAATTATATATCCACCTCTACCATTATTGCTCATAGTACTCATAGACAAGTTATAATAGTGACAACCTGTAAAACATAAGTGACATATTATGCAGTCTGAGATTCTTTGCCTTACATATTCATTGCTCATATAGCGAATGCTTCATAGATTTTTTCTAATCTCAGAATTTGCATGTATATCATATATCATGGAGAGGTCTCACCCATAACCATTTCAGTGATGAGTTCCTCCATACACATAACGCTCCCTTCTCCCTACGCATTTCACTGTTCTCCAGATCATCAGGGGAGTTTCTGGGTAAGGCTCAATGCCTCCATATTCAAGAAATGTCATCACCGAAGCTGCTCACTTGTTTGCTTTTATATCATGCGCTCCTTTCAAAGTCCCCTGCCTTTGGGCAGGTGGGCGGATAATTACCAATGACCACTTCCTGTTCTTTGGTTTCTATGGGGAAGTATACAGCGCTTGCGCGCTTCCTACACACCACTCACCATGTCACATTCATTCCGTTCTATTGCGCAGGTGCATCCAGCGTTTCCTGTCATTAGGCTGTCATGCAAGAACATCCATATACTAAGGGAGCATACCGCGCATGTGCGCTCCCTATGCAATGCTCAACTAGTCAGATTGCATAGTAATGCAGAGACGTCCACATGCCAAAGGGGTGCACCGCACCTGCCCGCCTCCCATGTAACACCTAAACAGAGTTCACTCCATTCTACTGCGCAAGTGCGCCCAGTATCTCCCATCATCGGGCCGTCACGCGAGAGCACCTATGTGTCTCATCATCTTCTTTATCCTTATCAAAAATTTGTCTTTCCCCACCATTATCTTCTTGTTGCTGATCTAAGGGTGCTGTTACACCTAGCGATGCACCAGCGATCCCGACTAGCGATATGACGCGGTCAGGATTACTGGTGCATCGCTAGGTGGTCGCTAGTGAGCTGCCACACAGGCAGATCTCACCAGCGACATCACTGGGGACGGGGGTCGCTACTTACCTGTCAGACGCAGCGATCCTGACGTCCTCCCGCCCGCGTCCACGCGTCGCTCGTCGGCGCCACAGGAAGCGCAGCAGGAAGTGGTCCAGGAGCTTCTCGCGCGATCAGCGATAACCAGCGGGGGAGCCGGTCGGAGGTAAGTATCAGACACAGCGATATCGCTAGCAATATCACTGCAACGTCACAAAATCGCTGACTTTACAGCGATATTGCTAGCGATATCGGAGTGTGTAATGGGGGCTTAAGTTTTGTGCATCAGTAAACAGCATGTCCTCCTGTCCTTCTTGGAGCATGCAGGTTGAGAGTACACAATTAAGAAATGTTGCTGTAAAGAGCTTCTCAGAGTGTCCTAGTGTGGGATTACTAGTCTCCTTGGACTCAATATGGTGGGTGAAAAGAGGTTCAGGGTGAAGATTAAGTAATCCGGACTGTACAGTCATGGCCAAAAGTTTTGAGAATGACACAAATATTAATTTTTACAAAGTCTACTGCTTCATTTTTTCTAATGGCAATATGCATATACTCCAGAATGTTATAAAGAGTGATCAGCTTAACAGCAATTACTTGCAAAGTCAATATTTGCCTAGAAAATGAACTTTATCCCCCAAAACACATTTCAACATCATTGCAGCCCTGCCTTAAAAGGACCAGCTAACATCGTTTCAGTGATTGCTCCATTAACACAGGTGTGGATGTTGATGAGGACAGGGCTGGAGATCAGTCTGTCATGATTAAGTAAGAATGACACCACTGGACACTTTAAAAGGAGGCTGGTGCTTGGCATCATTGTTTCTCTTCTGTTAACATGGTTATCTCTAAAGAAACACGTGCAGTCATCATTGCACTGCACAAAAATGGCTTAACAGGGAAGAGTATCGCAGCTAGAAAGATTGCACCTCAGTCAACAATCTATCGCATCATCAAGAACTTCAAGGAGAGAGGTTCCCTTGTTATCAAAAAGGCTCCAGGGCACCCAAGAAAGACCAGCAAGCGCCAGGACCGTCTATTAAAAGTGTTTCAGCTGCGGGATCTGGCTACCAGCAGTGCAGAGCTTGCTCAGGAATGGCAGCAGGCAGGTGTGAGTGCATCTGCATGCATTGTGAGGCAGAGACTCTTGGAGCAAGGCCTGGTCTCAAGGAGGGCAGCAAAGAAGCCACTTCTCTCCAGGAAAAACATCATGGACAGACTGATATTCTGCAAGAGGTACAGGGAGTGGACTGCTGAGGACTGGTTGTAAAGTAATTTTCTCTGATGAATCCCCTTTTCGATTGTTTGGGACATCTGGAAAACGGCTTATTCGGAGAAGACCAGGTGAGCGCTACCACCAGTCTTGTCTCATGCCAACTGTCAAGCATCCTGAAACCATTCATGTGTGGGGTTGCTTCTCAGCCAAGGGAATGGGCTCTCTCTCAGTCTTGCCTAAAAACACAGCCATGAATAAAGAATGGTACCAGAATGTCCTCCGAGAGCAACTTCTCCCAACCGTCCAAGAGCAGTTTGGTGATCAACAATGCCTTTTTCAACATGATGGAGCACCTTGCCATAAAGCAAAGGTGATAACTAAATGGCTCAGGGAACAAAACATAGAGATTTTGGGACCATGGCCTGGAAACTCCCCAGATCTTAATCCCATTGAGAACTTGTGGTCAATCATCAAGAGACGGGTGGACAAACAAAAACCTTCAAATTCAGACAAAATAAAAGCATTGATTTTACAAGAATGGACTGCTATCAGGCAGGATTTGATCCAGAAGTTGATTGAGAGCATGCCAGGGAGAATTGCTGAGGTCCTGAAGAAGAAGGGTCAACACTGCAAATATTGACTTGCTGCATTAACTCATTCTAACTGTCAATATAACCTTTTGCTACTCATAATATGATTGCAATTATATTTCTGTATGTGATAAAAACATCTGACAAACACACATAAAAACCAGAGGGCAGCAGATCATGTGGAAATATAATATTTGTGTCATTCTCAAAACTTTTGGCCATGACTGTAGGCTGGTGAGATTGGATGGTGTGGAAGACTGGGTTGTGCTGCCAAGCATGCTGGAAGCATTTATCTGCAATACAACCAACCACCTGTTCACACTGTTCTGATTTCAGAAGTGGTGTACAATGCTACCCTGCAAAGTGGGATAGGAACCTATGTGTTGTGGATGGGCATGTTTCTTGTGCTCCAGCAATAGGTGTAGCCGTACCTGCCTCACAACCTCGTCATCCGGCTTCTGCATATACAGTGGGGAAAAAAGTATTTAGTCAGTCAGCAATAGTGCAAGTTCCACCACTTAAAAAGATGAGAGGCGTCTGTAATTTACATCATAGGTAGACCTCAACTATGGGAGACAAACTGAGAAAAAAAAATCCAGAAAATCACAATGTCTGTTTTTTTTTCATTTTATTTGCATATTATGGTGGAAAATAAGTATTTGGTCAGAAACAAGCAATCAAGATTTCTGGCTCTCACAGACCTGTAACTTCTTCTTTAAGAGTCTCCTCTTTCCTCCACTCATTAACTGTAGTAATGGCACCTGTTTAAACTTGTTATCAGTATAAAAAGACACCTGTGCACACCCTCAAACAGTCTGACTCCAAACTCCACTATGGTGAAGACCAAAGAGCTGTCAAAGGACACCAGAAACAAAATTGTAGCCCTGCACCAGGCTGGGAAGACTGAATCTGCAATAGCCAACCAGCTTGGAGTGAAGAAATCAACTGTGGGAGCAATAATTAGAAAATGGAAGACATACAAGACCACTGATAATCTCCCTCGATCTGGTGCTCCACGCAAAATCCCACCCCGTGGGGTCAGAATGATCACAAGAACGGTGAGCAAAAATCCCAGAACCACGCGGGGGGACCTAGTGAATGAACTGCAGAGAGCTGGGACCAATGTAACAAGGCCTACCATAAGTAACACACTACGCCACCATGGACTAAGATCCTGCAGTGCCAGACGTGTCCCACTGCTTAAGCCTGTACATGTCTGGGCCCGTCTGAAGTTTGCTAGAGAGCATTTGGATGATCCAGAGGAGTTTTGGGAGAATGTCCTATGGTCTGATGAAACCAAACTGGAACTGTTTGGTAGAAACACAACTTGTCGTGTTTGGAGGAAAAAGAATACTGAGTTGCATCCATCAAACACCATACCTACTGTAAAGCATGGTGGTGGAAACATCATGCTTTGGGGCTGTTTCTCTGCATAGGGGCCAGGACGACTGATCCGGGTACATGAAAGAATGAATGGGGCCATGTATCGTGAGATTTTGAGTGCAAACCTCCTTCCATCAGCAAGGGCATTGAAGATGAAACGTGGCTGGGTCTTTCAACATGACAATGATCCAAAGAACACCGCAAGGGCAACGAAGGAGTGGCTTCGTAAGAAGCATTTCAAGGTCCTGGAGTGGCCTAGCCAGTCTCCAGATCTCAACCCTATAGAAAACCTTTGGAGGGAGTTGAAAGTCCGTGTTGCCAAGCGAAAAGCCAAAAACATCACTGCTCTAGAGGAGATCTGCATGGAGGAATGGGCCAACATACCAACAACAGTGTGTGGCAACCTTGTGAAGACTTACAGAAAACGTTTGACCTCTGTCATTGCCAACAAAGGATATATCACAAAGTATTGAGATGAAATTTTGTTTCTGACCAAATACTTATTTTCCACCATAATATGCAAATAAAATGAAAAAAAAACAGACAATGTGATTTTCTGGATTTTTTTTTCTCAGTTTGTCTCCCATAGTTGAGGTCTACCTATGATGTAAATTACAGACGCCTCTCATCTTTTTAAGTGGTGGATCTTGCACTATTGCTGACTGACTAAATACTTTTTTTCCCCACTGTACCATCATCATCACTTCCACTTTCCATCCCTTACCGCATGCCTTAAGCATGTTGAAATTGCTAGGTCTTTTGAATTCAAGTTTTTTTTAATAAATTAAACAAATTGATCACCTGCAGCAGTCAAAGCAGTTTTTCGGAGTTTAATACCACCGTAATGTGACTGTTGTCATGGCGTTATCACGACAGAGAGGAGCCAGAAGACTGCAGTGTCAGTTTGCTCCTACTCCTGTGCTGAAATGAAGAATTTCACCTTCTTTTTAAATGGTGTAAATTTCCTTTGACAGTACAGAGGTGAATCGACCATGTTGGGAGCTCTTGGCGCTAGAGCTCTCAGCTGAGCACTGTTAGCCACTAATATCCCCTATATAGTCTGGGTCCTGACTGAAACACATTGTCAAAGCTAGCTTCTGCTGCATGGCTGGGAGGATAGTAGTTTGGTAGATATATGAGAAGGCGTTTGGTTGGTTTATCTGTGAGTGTTGCTTGGTTTAGTAAGTGTGATAATTTCCTTTCCTTCTCCTACTTTGATTTTACCCCATCCTCCACTCCCCGTGTCATTTCTATGTTATATGTGAGTGAATATGTGTATGTATGACAATCAAAATCAATCCAGAAAAAATTTTCAACAGTGCAGTGTTATATGCCACAGAAATGTACCACAAAACACGTAATACTGTATGTTTGAGAAATTTGACCCAGAAAAATTTTGAAATGCTTTATTGGTGTGTTATGTATCACAGAAATGCATTACAAAATACATGAAACTTGCTGAGAAGTTTGAGACTGCAACACGTTTGAATGCTTTTTTTTCAGTTTTATAGCTCACAGGAAATGTGCCCAGAGCATGGAATAGTTTATGGATAAGAACTGTAATCATGCCAATTTTTTAACATTATTTTGTAGTCTTAGATAGTATTACTGAAATTTACCTTAGATCACATAATACTGTATGAGTGACAAATTTAAGCCTGCAAGATTTTTAAATGCTTTTTTTGAAGTGTTATTTATATATATATATATATATATATATATATATATATATAGTGGGTAGGGAACGTATTCAGACCCCTTTAAACTTTTCACTCTTTGTTTCATTGCAGCCATTTCTGCACCCCATCTTGACTGAAAAAAACAGAAATGTAGAAATTTTTGCTAATTTATTAGAAAAGGAATACTGAAATATCACATGGACATAAGTATTAATACCCTTTGCTCAGACATTCATATTTAAGTCACTTGCTGTCCAATTCCATGTGATTCGTGAGATGATTCTACTTCTTCATTGGAGTCCAGCTGTGTTTAATTAAACTGATAGGACTTGATTGTGGTGTCACTGGTGGTTGCGTGGTTAATGGGAGGTATATGTCACAAGGATGAATGTTCCCTGCGATGCAACCTGGAGTATTTTGTCTGTAGTGCACATGGACACTAATATGTCATTTAGTGCACCTGGGTCCGGGTTGCGGGTAGCTATGAGAGATGGGAGGGTCTGGCTACCCATATTAACTCACCTCTGGGTGAGGGTACTAACTGTACCCCTGTTTTCCTTCAGGACCTGCAGGTGTTTTAGGATCTGCAGTGAGGTCATGACCATGTGACCAGCCCATGTGGTCCATACCTAACCTGTGGGTGTGGTTACAGCCTACATAATGAAGGTGTGCTTAGCACTTGGCAGTGAGTGTTTGGGAGTCTGGCAGTGTGCACAGACTTCCACGTGTCCAGGTGGGACACTACAGAGTGGTCTGTGTGCAGGGAAGGAGAAGCCTTCCTGTATCTCTGGCTTCAGACAGAGCTCTGCTATGGACATTAATGCCATGTCTGCCTGATGTAAAGACTGGAAACCTTGTGTTGTTGCTTTGGGGTTTATGGAGCAAATAAACCCACACAAACTCTTTTAAAGAAGCACGCCTCCTGTTTTTCCTCCTGCTGCAGCTGAGTGAGTACAATCCTTACAATATTTAAGACCTCACAGCTCCCAGTGCATGTCAGACCAAATGAGAATCATGAGGTCAAAAGAACTGGCCAAGGAGCTCAGAGACAGAATTGTGGAAAGGCACAGATCTGGCCAAGGTTACAAAAAAATTTCTTCTGCACTCAAGGTTCCTAAGAGCACAGCGGTCTCCATAATTCTTAAATGGAAGAATTTTGGGACCACCAGGTGTCTTCTTAGACCTGGCCGTCCAGCCAAACTGAGCAATTATGGGAGGAGGGTCTTGGTGAAAGAGGTAAAGAAGAACCCCAAGATCACTTTGATTGAGCTCCACAGATGCAGAAGGGAGATGGGAGAAAGCTCCACAAATTCAACTATCACTGCAGCCCTCCACCAGTCGGGCCTTTAAGGCAGAGTGACCCAATGGAAGCCTCTCCTCTGTGCAAGACAAATGAAAGCTTACATAGAGTTTGCTAAAAAACACATGAAGTACTCCCAGACTATGAGAAATAAGATTCTCTGGTCTGATGAGACAAATATATAACTTTTTGGTGATAATTCTAAGTGGTATGTGTGGAGAAAACCACGCAATGCTCATCACCTGCCCAATACAATCCCAACAGTGAAACATGGTGGTACCATCATTCTATGGGGGTGTTTTTCAGCTGCAGGGACAGGACAACTAGTTGCAATTGAAGGAAACATAAATGCAGCCAAGTACAGAGATATCCTGGATGAAAACCTCTTCCAGAGTGCTCTGGGCCTCAGACTTGGCCGAAGGTTCACCTTCCAACAATACAATGACCCTAAGCACACAGCTAAATTAACAAAGGAGTGGCTTCAGAACAACTCTGTGACCATTCTTGACTGGCCCAGCAAGAGCACTGACCTAAACCCAATTGAGCATCTCTGCAGAGACTTGAAAGTGTTCACCATCCAACCTGACGGAGCTGTAGAGGATCAGATCTGCAAGAAAGAATGGCAGAGGATCCCCAAATCCTGGTGTGAAAACTTGTTGCATTATGCCCAAGAAGACTCATGGCTGTACTAGCTCAAAAGGGTGCTTCTACTCAATACTGAGCAAAGGATCTGAATACTTATGACTAGAGTTGAGCGATACCAGCCGATACTTGAAAATATCGGATCGGAATGGATCGGCCGATCTTAAAAAAAAATATCGGTATCGCCGATTCCGATACCGGGAACCAATGCAAGTCAATGGGGCCAAAATATCGGAATTAAAAAAAACCCTTTCTTTCCTTGTAGGTTAATTCTACATGAAGAAAAACAACTAAGAATAATGTAGAATGTATTGTGGGAGGTGGAGGAGACATTAAAGCCATAGAGTTTTAGCCCAATCAAAAGGAATAGCAGGAATTAAACTTTTTTTTTAAAGACGTTAGGAGTTACAAAGATATTGACTATGTTAGCCTCATTTATATTTTGCCAGACATGTATGTCTTCTTCTTCTTTCTTCTTCTTTCTTATTCTTCTTCCCTTTTTTACCTTCTTCTTCTTCTTCTTCTTATTCCTTTTTTTACATTCTTCTACTTCCTTTTTTTACATTCTTCTTCTTCTTCCTTTTTTTACATTCTTCTTCTTATTCCTTTTTTTACATTCTTCTTCTTCTTCCTTTTTTAAATTCTTCTACTTCCTTTTTTTACATTCTTCTTCTTCTTCCTTTTCTTACATTCTTCATATTCTTCTTATTCAACAATTATTATTCTACATATTCAACTTCTTCATCTTCTTCCTATTCTTCTTCATCATATTCTTGTTTGTGTCAGGCATTCCTGTAGTTGTTATCTAGAAAAGTTAGAAGTTTACACCTTCCGTTCTGCCTGTCACAAAAGATTTACAACAGGATTTGTCCGCGTTCAGTTTGGCCTGCAGCAGCAGGCCTTTTCCAGGGGCACCACGAGGAGGAACGGACTCACCCCCATACACTGCTTAGTCTTCTTCTGCTTATAAATAAGATAATATCATTTGCTCAGAGTATTAGTCTTATGCTTAATGTTCTTCTGCTTTGTTTTTTTTATGCTTCTTTGTCTTCTCTCTCTTGTTGTTCTGCATCTTGGTGGTTGTCTTCCTGTTCTTTGTCCTCTTGAACCAGCTGACGGTACTGGCACCCGGAGGGGCAGCAGAAGGAACAAGAGCCAATGGCACTACCGAGGACCAGCTGACGGTGCTGGAACCCGGTTACTAAGCAGGAGGTACCTGTGCTACAAAGCACTACCAAGGACCAGCAGACGTTGCCGGAACTCGGTTACCGAGATGGAGGCACCTAGGCCAAAGGCTCTGACGAGAACCAGCTGACGGTGCTGGAACCCGGAGGGGTAGCATAAGCTGCAAGAGCAAATGGAAATAGCGAGGACCAGCTGACAGTGCTGGCACCCGGAGGGGCAGCAGAAGGAATAAGAGCCAATGGCACAACCGAGGACCAGCTGACGGTGCTGGAACCCGGTTACTAAGCAGGAGGTACCTGTGCTACAAAGCACTACCAAGGACCAGCAGACGTTGCCGGAACTCGGATACCGAGATGGAGGCACCTAGGCCAAAGGCTCTGACGAGAACCAGCTGACGGTGCTGGAACCCGGAGGGGTAGCATAAGCTGCAAGAGCAAATGGAAATAGCGAGGACCAGCTGACAGTGCTGGCACCCGGAGGGGCAGCAGAAGGAATAAGAGCCAATGGCACAACCGAGGACCAGCTGACGGTGCTGGAACCCGGTTACTAAGCAGGAGGTACCTGTGCTACAAAGCACTACCAAGGACCAGCAGACGTTTCCGGAACTCGGATACCGAGATGGAGGCACCTAGGCCAAAGGCTCTGATGAGAACCAGCTGACGGTGCTGGAACCCGGAGGGGTAGCATAAGCTGCAAGAGCAAATGGAAATAGCGAGGACCAGCTGACAGTGCTGGCACCCGGAGGGGCAGCAGAAGGAATAAGAGCCAATGGCACAACCGAGGACCAGCTGACGGTGCTGGAACCCGGTTACTAAGCAGGAGGTACCTGTGCTACAAAGCACTACCAAGGACCAGCAGACGTTGCCGGAACTCGGATACCGAGATGGAGGCACCTAGGCCAAAGGCTCTGACGAGAACCAGCTGACGGTGCTGGAACCCGGAGGGGTATCAGAAGTTACCCCTGAAAAGCAAAGTTGGCATGCCGCAAGCTGGCCGCAGTTACCGAATCACACAGTCCTACAGGGGGTGCTTGTCCTACTGGCACTATGGAACAAGCCTTTCTTACCAGAACCCGCAGTCCACATAGGAAGCACCTAAACTGCTGGCACCCTAGCCTCGGCTAACCCAACCGCAACACGACATGGCAACTTGGGGTGGCAAACTGACATTGACACTTCCCGGAAACAGCAGGCAGGGCTGGAACCAAGCTGGGCAGGAGGGAGTACCCGTGCCAAAGTCAGTTATGAGCAGCAACTGGCGATGTTGGAGCCCAGGACAAGCACTTAGCAGGCTGAGGCCTGATGTGCTGTCAATTGGGAGGCAGCAGGACAGATTGCCATCAAAACAGCAGGGGAACAGCTGACTTTACTGAACCCCACAAACACAGGAGCTAGTGTTTTACTCTGTGAAGACGGCACTTCCGAGCAAAAACTGGCTGTGTTGAAGCCCAGGGACAAGCACGGAGCAGGCTGAGGCTGCATTGAAGAAATTTTAAGATCGGTTGTAGACTACTAATTTTAACCAAGCTCCACTTAGGCCTGTGGCTTCACTGATTTTCGTATTTCCCCTGTCCTCCAACCCCGCCAGTTACAGCTCCGAAGTGGCGTCTGCACAATCCACACTTGTTCCTGTGTTACAGGTGTTCAGTCCGGTCAGTTAATCCCCTGATGTGTGTCCGGCAATGTCGCCTGCTCTGTCCACATTCCCATAATGGGAATGTGGACAGAGCAGGCGACATTGCCGGACACACATCAGGGGATTAACTGACCGGACTGAACACCTGTAACACAGGAACAAGTGTGGATTGTGCAGACGCCACTTCGGAGCTGTAACTGGCAGGGTTGGAGGACAGGGGAAATACGAGAGACAGTGGAGCCACAGGCCTAATTGGAGCACGGTTAAAAATCAGTAGTGGTACGACTGTGTAGGCAGCAGGAGACTTTGCCATCTACACAGCAGGGGATCAGCTGACGTTACTGAACCCCACTGAGACACGGGAGCAAGTATCTCTTTCCGTGTGGACGGCACTTCCGAACTACAACTGGCTGTGTTGAAGCCCAGGAAATTGGAGGGTGTAGGCAGAGGCCTACTGTATTTTGAATGAGGTGACAGCAGGAGAGACTGCCATCCACACAGCAGGGGATCAGCTGACGTTACTGAACCCCACTGAGACACGGGAGCAAGTATCTCTTTCCGTGTGGACGGCACTTCCGAACTACAACTGGCTGTGTTGAAGCCCAGGAAATAGGAGGGTGTAGGCAGAGGCCTACTGTATTTTGAATGAGGTGACAGCAGGAGAGACTGCCATCCACACAGCAGGGGATCAGCTGACGTTACTGAACCCCACTGAGACACGGGAGCAAGTATCTCTTTCCGTGTGGACGGCACTTCCGAACTACAACTGGCTGTGTTGAAGCCCAGGAAATTGGAGGGTGTAGGCAGAGGCCTACTGTATTTTGAATGAGGTGACAGCAGGAGAGACTGCCATCCACACAGCAGGGGATCAGCTGACGTTACTGAACCCCACTGAGACACGGGAGCAAGTATCTCTTTCCGTGTGGACGGCACTTCCGAACTACAAATGGCTGTGTTGAAGCCCAGGAAATTGGAGGGTGTAGGCAGAGGCCTACTGTATTTTGAATGAGGTGACAGCAGGAGAGACTGCCATCCACACAGCAGGGGATCAGCTGACGTTACTGAACCCCACTGAGACACGGGAGCAAGTATCTCTTTCCGTGTGGACGGCACTTCCGAACTACAACTGGCTGTGTTGAAGCCCAGGAAATAGGAGGGTGTAGGCAGAGGCCTACTGTATTTTGAATGAGGTGACAGCAGGAGAGACTGCCATCCACACAGCAGGGGATCAGCTGACGTTACTGAACCCCACTGAGACACGGGAGCAAGTATCTCTTTCCGTGTGGACGGCACTTCCGAACTACAACTGGCTGTGTTGAAGCCCAGGAAATTGGAGGGTGTAGGCAGAGGCCTACTGTATTTTGAATGAGGTGACAGCAGGAGAGACTGCCATCCACACAGCAGGGGATCAGCTGACGTTACTGAACCCCACTGAGACACGGGAGCAAGTATCTCTTTCCGTGTGGACGGCACTTCCGAACTACAACTGGCTGTGTTGAAGCCCAGGAAATTGGAGGGTGTAGGCAGAGGCCTACTGTATTTTGAATGAGGTGACAGCAGGAGAGACTGCCATCCACACAGCAGGGGATCAGCTGACGTTACTGAACCCCACTGAGACACGGGAGCAAGTATCTCTTTCCATGTGGACGGCACTTCCGAGCTACAACTGGCTGAGTTGAAGCCCAGGAAATAGGAGGGTGTAGGCAGAGGCCTACTGTCTTTGGAATGCAGAGACAGCAGGAGAGACTGCCATCTCCACAGCAGGGGAACAGCTGGCATTGCTGAACCCCACTAACACTTGAACGAATGTGTTTGGCTCTGTGGAGACGACACTTCTGAACACCAACTGACGCTGTTGGAGCCCAGGATTAGGCGAGGAGCAGGCTGGGGCCTACTGGATTTTGGCAGGTGAAGGCAGCAGGAGACTTGCCATCTCCACAGCAGGGGAACAGCTGGCAGTGCTGAACCCCACTAACACTTGAACGAATGTGTTTGGCTCTGTGGAGACGACACTTCTGAACACCAACTGACGCTGTTGGAGCCCAGGATTAGGCGAGGAGCAGGCTGGGGCCTGTTGTTTTTGGCAGGTGAAGGCAGCAGGAGACTTGCCATCTCCACAGCAGGGGAACAGCTGGCAGTGCTGAAACCCACTAACACTCTAACGAATGTGTTTGGCTCTGTGGAGACGACACTTCTGAACACCAACTGACGCTGTTGGAGCCCAGGATTAGGCGTGGAGCAGGCTGGGGCCTACTGGATTTTGGCAGGTGAAGGCAGCAGGAGACTTGCCATCTCCACAGCAGGGGAACAGCTGGCAGTGCTGAACCCCACTAACACTTGAACGAATGTGTTTGGCTCTGTGGAGACGACACTTCTGAACACCAACTGACGCTGTTGGAGCCCAGGATTAGGCGAGGAGCAGGCTGGGGCATGTTGTTTTTGGCAGGTGAAGGCAGCAGGAGACTTGCCATCTCCACAGCAGGGGAACAGCTGGCAGTGCTGAAACCCACTAACACTCGAACGAATGTGTTTGGCTCTGTGGAGACGACACTTCTGAACACCAACTGACACTGTTGGAGCCCAGGATTACGCATGCCGCATGCAGAGGCCAATGGGCAGCGGTTTTTATGGAGGTTGTGGACTACTACTGATTCTAACCATGCTCCACTTAGGCCTCTGGCTCCACTGTCTCTACTATTTACCCTGGCCTCCAACCCCGCCAGCTACATCTCTGAAGTGGCGTCAGCACAATCTACACTTGTTCCTGTGTTACTGGTGCTCAGTCCCGTCAGTTGATCCCCTGATGTTTGTCCGGCAAGTTCGCCAGCTCTGTCCTCATTCCCACTACTGGTTATGGGAATGTGGACAGAGCAGGAGACCTTGCTGGACACACATCAGGGGATAAACTGATGGGACTGAGCCACAGGAACACAGGAACAAGTGTAGATTGTGCTGATGCCACTTCAGAGATGTAGATGGCGGGGTTGGAGGTCAGGGGAAATAGTAGAGACAGTGGAGCCAGAGACCTAAGTTGGGCACGGTTAAAAATCAGTAGTGGTTTGAATGTTGATGGAGCTGGTGACTTTGCCGTCCACACAGCAGGGGATCAGCTGGCATTACTGAACCCCACTAACACAGGAGCTAGTGTGTTTCTCTGTGCAGACGACACATCTGAGCGACAACTGGCTGTGTTGAAGCACAGGGATTATAGTTCAGGTGGTAGAAAAATGAACACACCAGCAGACCTGGATACAGTTGCCAACCACTAATTTAGTCTGTAAGAGGAATGGCAAAGTCTTTGGAGATCCAGGCCTTGTTCATTTTCAGAAAAGTCAGCCGGTCAACATTATCGGAAGATAGTCGCGTGCGACGGTCTGTTAGTACACCACCTGCGGCACTAAAGACACGTTCCGATAATACACTGGCAGCAGGGCAAGCCAGCACCTCCAATGCATACTGGCTAAGCTCTGGCCATGTATCCAGCTTAGAGACCCAAAACTTGAAGGGGGAAGAGCCATCTGGGAGTACAGCGACAGGGCAAGACATGTAGTCTGACACCATCTGACGGAAGCGTTGCCTCCTGCTGACTCGAGGCGTCGCTGATGGTGTAGACAATTGTGGTGGACACACAAAACTTTGCCACATTTGGGCCATAGTGGTCTTGCCTTGTGCTGCGGCGCTGCCTCTGCTCCCTCTTTGTGCAGAGTTTCCTCCACTGCCTCGACGCACAGAGCTGCTTTTTAAAGCACTAGCAACAATGCTGTCGGGTGGAATGGAAAACATTATGGACTGCACCAGTGACTCTTCGTACTCCCACATTTTACGCTCCCGGTTCAACGTTGGTATGAGCCTTTGTATGCTGTCCCGGTAGCGAGGATCTAGGAGGGTGTACACCCAATAATCAGCCGAGACGAGAATGTGGGCGATGCGGTGGTCGTTTCTCAGGCACTGCAGCATGAAATCAACCATGTGCTGCAGACTCCCAACTGCCAAAGAACCGCTGTCCCCTGTTTGAGGCGTGACCTCGGCCTGCTCTGCATCACCCCACCCTCGCTGTACATACTGAGTAGAGGTTTGTGTACCTCCCTCCTCTGGAGAGATGTCTTCCTCCTCCATCGACTCCTCCTCATCCTCCTCACAAAGTGTCCCCTGCCTAGGCCTTTGTGAGGAAACACGTAGCGCAGACTGTCCAGAAGCAGATGGCATTTGGGACTCCTCATCCTCCACCTCTTCCGAAACCTCATCCCTTAGTGCTTGCAGTGTTTGTTGAAGCAGGCAGATAAGGGGGACAGTCATGCTGACTAGTGCATCATCTGCACTCGCCATCCGCGTGGATTCATGGAAGGCACGCAAAACGAGGCAGATGTCCTTCATAGAGGCCCACTCAATGGTGCTGAAGTGTGAACGGCGCACAGTGCGACTTGTTTGCGCCTGATGCAGCTGGTACTCCATGACTGCTGCCTGCTGCTCACACAACCGCTCCAACATATGTAACGTTGAATTCCACCGGGTGGGTAGGTCACATATGATGCGATGTTCCGGAAGGCCAAATCGTCGCTGCAGAGCAGCGAGGCGCGATCTTGCCGTGCTGGAACGTCGCAAGTGAGCGCACTCTATGCGGACCTTGTGCAACAGTGCATCAAGATCCGGATAGTCCCTCAGAAAGCTCTGCACGACCAAGTTAAGAACATGTGCCAGACATGGGATGTGTGTGAGGTTGCCTAGGCCAAGAGCTGCCACCAGATTTTGGCCATTGTCACACACTACCAAGCCCGGCTGGAGATTCGCTGGCCCAAACCACACATCGCTCTCCAGCTTGATAGCATTCCAGAGCTCCTGCGCTGTGTGGCTTCGATTCCCCAAAGAAATTAATTTGAGTACAGCCTGTTGACGATTGGCCACGGCTGTGCTCATATCGGTCGTAACAGGCTCCTGCTCTGCTGTTTCTGAGGAACTTGAGTAGGAGGAGGAGTCTATGTGTACAGACTGGAGTCCTGCAATCAGTGGCGTTGGAAGAACACGTACAGCGCCACTCTCCAGATCCGTACCCGGCTCCACAACATTGACCCAGTGGGCAGTGAGGGAAAGGTATCGTCCCTGTCCATGGTTACTGGTCCACGCATCGGTGGTCAGGTGGACCTTGCTACTAACGGCGTTTAGTAGCGCATGTTTTATTTTGCCCTCAACATGTTTCTGCAGGGCAGGGACGGCTCGCCTGCTGAAATAAAAGCGGCTGGGCACGTTGTATTGGGGGACTGCCAATGCCATTAAGTCCCGGAAGGTGTCAGTGTCCACCAGCCTGAATGACAGCATTTCAACTGCCAGAAGTTTGGCAATGCCAGCATTCAGAGACTGTGCTCGGGGATGGTTTGCCGAGTAAGGGCGCCTTTTATCCCATGCCTGTGCTACCGATGGCTGTGATGGATGGGAACGTGCTGCTATGGGTGTAATCTGACAGGGTCTCCGGACAACAGTGGCAGAGGTTCTTCCTTGGCGATCCTGTGAGGAAGCCGAACCAGCAGTGTGTGAGCTGGAGGAAGAGGCCCCAACACGAACTGAAGAGGTGGTAGGTGGTGCTGTACGTTGGCCTACGTCTTCAGGGTGTCTCTGCAACTCCAACTCGTGCTTGGTGCGCACATGTTTCCACATATTTGTGGTATTGAGGTTGCTGACATTTCTCCCTCTTTTGACTCTCTGATGACACAGCTTGCATTTGACAAAGCAAATGTCATCTGCAACTGTGTCAAAAAAGGACCACGCACTGCAACTCTTGGGAGCGCCCGGTTTGCCTTTGGAATGAGGAATGCTCCTAACGGGTGCCGAAGTGGAGGGTACAGGCAACCAAGTCTTCCCCCTCCCTCTGCCTCCTGTTTTGGCCGGTAGGGGAATCTCTTCCTCCGAGCTGCTCCCACCACCTTCCTGTTCCTCACGCCATGATGGGTCAAGGACCTCATCATCTTCCCTCCCCTCTTCAAACAGCTGCTTCTCCGGGGTTGTCTCGCCAGCACCGTACGCACCAGAAAGTGGCAACTGAGTCTCGTCATCATCTGATGCGTACTGAGGTGTGCTGACCATAGGCACTGGCCCACTCGCCTCTTCAGATTCAGAGGGACAAAGAAGTTGTGCATCACTGCATACTCCCTCTTCTTCACATTCAGGAATGCTGCTTGGCTGGCCCCCTCTTTCCAAGCCAACAGATTCCGAGAACAGAAGTAGAGACTGTGATGGCTCCTGTCCATGTCTCTCTGGCTGCCTGGGCACTTTGGCAGGTGGTGAAGAGACAGATGGTTGCTCTTCGGTGCTCTGACCCTGAGAGGATGCGGAAGTAATTGAAGTCGATGCGTTAGCTGCCATCCATCCGACAACGGCTTCAATTTGTTCCTCCCGCAGCAGTGGGGTACGTTGAGGTCCTACAAAGCTGCGCATAAAGGACTGTTGCCTGCTAAAACTGGGGGATGCTGATCCACTGGTGCCCGGAGCAGGCCCAGAATCCCCACGTCCTCTACCTGTAGAATCCCCACGTCCTCTCCCTGCAGAGTCCCCACGTCCTCTCCCTGCTGAAACTCCACGCCCACGCCCACGCGCCTTACTCCCTGCCTTCTTCATCTTGCAAGACTGCTTAAGATAGGCAGAAAAGTACAAAGGGGGGCCTTAGTGTGCTTATTCCTGAACAGCTGGTTACAGGTACAAGAAACACTAATTTTATGAAGTGTGTGTGTGTGGACTACACTTTAATAGGAGCTGATGTGGCCTACACAAGTTCAAAATGTAGTGTTTGGTGAACTTTTTTTGTGGTTTCTTTGTTGGAAACAAACTCAAAGTATGTGAACAAAGAATTGAAACTGATAGTATCACCAACTTTTTGGAGCTATTACAATGCAGGCAGGTAACCTACAATGCAAAAGATGAGGCTCCAAAAAAATTGGGTAATACTAATCTGGCTGCGCCGGCAGGGCACAAGCCAGAAAAAAAGGCTCCTCTATCTACTCCTATATAGTGTTTGCAACCAACCAATGTTGATGGATACGGATGGATGCACACTAATAGGAGAAGAAAAAATGAGCTGCACTCAAAGACAAATATGTGTGAGGCAGTGACGCACGTTGAGCGTCCTACAACCAGACGTAGCTGCAGGACACTCTACTCAGCGTGAGCTGCACTCACACACAGTCAGAGACCTCTTAGACAGCCGTCAACAGTGCAGCTAAGTGGGCACTGGCACTGACAGGCTGCAGAAAGGCTCCGCTGTGTACTCCTATATAGTGTTTGCAACCACCGTAGATGGAGACGGATGGATGCACACTAATAGAAGAAAAAATGAGCTGCACTCAAATAAAAATATGTGTGAGGCACTGACGCACGCTGAGCGTCCTACAGCCAGACGTAGCTGCAGGACACACTACTCAGCGTGAGCTGCACTCACACACAGTCAGAGACCTCTCAGACAGCCGTGAACAGTGCAGCAAAGTGGACACTAGCACTGAAAGGCTGCAGAAAGGCTCTGCTGTCTACTACTAGTGTTTGCAACCAACGTATATGGATATGGATGGAAGCACACTAGATTGAAGTTATGTAAAAAATGCAGCACAAAAAATAAAAGATGTATGAGGCAGCAGTGATCACACTGGGTGGCCTACAGCCTGACGTGGCTGCAGGACCCACTCCACAGCGTGAGCTGCACTCACACAGCCCTTGCAGACAGCTGTGAACACTGCTGCTAGGGCAAAGAAGGCTACAGTGGTGGTTTATGTAGCCTGGGTAAAGCACTAGATGTTTGGTGGAATCGCTATTTCTAACTGTCCCTCACAGTCTTCTACAGCAGCCTGTCCCTAACTGAATTCACAGCAGAGTGACCAGAAATGGCGGCTGCGGTGGCTTTTATAGTGCATCATGACATCATTTCGGCAGCCAATCACAGCCATGCCAATAGTTAACATGCCTACATGCCTAACAGGATGTGCCCACACTTCGGAGGATTCCCATTGGCTTAATCAAAGCAAGCAGGCTCATAGCATGATGGGAACTTCCGATTCCGATTCCGGAATCCGATATGACAAAAGTATCGGAAGTCCGTATCGGAATTCCGATACCGCTAATATCGGCCGATACCCGATACTTGCGGTATCGGAATGCTCAACACTACTTATGACCATCTGATGTTTCAGTTTTTCTTTTTTAATACATTTGCAAAAATTTCTACATTTCTGTTTTTTTTTTCAGTCAAGATGGGGTGCAGAGTGTACATTAAGGCGGAAAGAAAAGACCTTTTTTGAATTTACAAAATGGCTGCAATGAAACAAAGAGTGAAAAATTTGAAGGGGTCTAAATACTTTCCGTACCCACTGTACATATATGTATGTGTATAAATATATAAATAATCCAGAACACAGATTAATCGATAGGTGAGAAACTTAACCCAGGGAATTTTTTTAACAATTTTTGGAGTGTTATATAGCACAAAAAAGTAACACAAATCATGTAATTGATGGAAAAAAATATATTCAATTTTTTTACTTCCTCCAAAAAACCCAGCAGCTATATAAAGGACAAGATAATGCACAGCACTAATCCCTATCTACAGACTGTGTTCTGTCACTCTCCTTGCTCCTGTGACTCTCTCTCCCTCCCTCATCACCTGCCCAATACAATCCCAACAGGGAAACATGTAAGTGCAGATTGTATGTGATACAAACAGCAAAGCAAACACGCTGTTAGTATGATGGTTCAGCTTCTGAACTAGTATCAACACTACAGGTCTCTGATGTGCAAACGACTGGACAAGCATTCTCTGCCTCCAATTTGAAATGTCACAGAGCTGTGCAATGCCGTCAGTGTGCTGAACCGGGTAGCGCCTGTTCTTTTATAACCCTGATGATGTCAGATGGCCAGCCAACAACAGTAATACCACAACCAAGATGGCTACAGCATTATAGTGATGCGCATGCAATCCCTGTATGCTTATTGGCTGTGTAACAGGCACATAAAATGCCGGGATTCAAGTTTTACACAGAGAGTACTGTCCATTACTCGCTGAGTCATGAATACAACACCTGATACTCAAGTGATAACCGAATATCACTGAGCACATTCGCTCATTCCTAACTGTCACTACTTTAGGAGTAAAAGTTTAACACCATTGTTCTCAGCAGCGATCTGGGAGTCAGAGCTGCTTACAAGACTCTTCTTTGTTCTGTTCTCCTTCCATTCAGCACTTTTTCCATCTATTTCAACATTTTCACTGCCCCCCAGACCTACTTGTAGGGTGTACCGGAAAAAAACTTGGCTTTCCCATTGACTCTTATTATACTGTACTCGTTACTCGAAACGAACATCCGACTATTAGGAATTACTTGGCTCGAGTATTAAGCATCTGAGCATTTTAGTGCTCGCTCATCTCTAGTAATAAGAGATTCGGGTGGAAATGTTACACTGGTGAAGAAGAGAAAAGTAAAAAACTTTTCCTTGTACTGCAATGAGGCTATAAAGTGATAGTTTGCCTTTTAGAGGTATTGGACATTGTCTATGTAAACTTTTTGAAAGGGTCCACCAACTGAGATGCTAAAATCTGTTATTTAATAAATAAATCAAACAGTTTCATTAGTGGGTCCAGCTGTATGTTTAATATATTCTCTAGAAATGGATAATAGACTTACTATGACTCCCATCAAAATTGCCAAAGTTTAGCATATTTATGCAAACTAAGTTTAAAAATGGTTCATTTGGGATCTTTTATATCATTATTGAGTTTAAAGAAATCATAAGTTCAAATTATTTACAACCAATGATATCATCAGAAAAAAAAGTATAGAAAACATGTGGAATCACTTGTTACATATAATCAATTGCATATCTTAACATCTTGCTGTTGCTTATGTCCAGTGTTTCAATATTTAGCAGAAAAAAAAATATAAGTCAACAAATGGGAAATTATCTAATCCCATCTCATTGTAAATGAAAACAAATGGCTGGCCTCTAGTGCACTCAAAGGAAATTGCCCAAAATAAGACAATTTCAGAGCAATATTGCCTAAATACCTTCTTCCCAACACAGATTTTCATGTAACATTTTTAGACAATTTCACTCTTTGATTTATAGTAGGTAAAAATCCAGAAAAATATAACCTAGAACATATTTTGTAGGCATACTGCAGTAATGAGATAAATAGTAACATACGTGAAAAACAGAGTACATTATTTGCGTTTTTTTTTTTATCAAGAAAACATGAAAGCCTTCCTACTTACAGTAATAGTAACAGAAATGTTGGCCTTCTTTTTTCTAAAATCCTGAAGAAAGATAAAAAGTATGCCATAATTTTAAAACTCATCTGTGTGCCCTTAAATGAGTCTTCTTAACAAAGATTAAATACCATTAAATCTATGCTAATGTGCTGTTTACTGCATGTGTTATATGAGGTATCGCTGTCATCTAAGTAGGGGATCCTCGCTAGGCAGCGAATAAATCACGTCCGGAACGGGGTTTCCCATAAACCAGTATAGTCCATGCGGTTTATTGTGCAGCATAAACCAAAGCAAGTAATATACAGTTCACAACCACATAATCAGCATAGCGTCCATTACAGAGTTTCCCTCTGTTAGCAATGTCCTATAGTCATATAAGCTATGCAGTATTCAATGTGCAGGCTTCCTAGCCCCAAGTTATCTCATCCACGTCCGGGTAACTTCACGGTTCCTTTATCATGCAGCCGACATTCATTCCCTCCAGGGAACTAGCAGGTGCTGGCAGCCATTACACACAGCCACTCCACAGGCTGTTAGCCAGGAGATGCTTCTCCTAGCGGGACCTTTCACACTGGACCAACCGGGTCCCAGCATTCACTCATGTGACCAGACCTCAGGTACCTTATATGGTTCATAACCACACCGACAGGTGATCACATGGCTATGACCTCACTAAAGGTCCTATTACACAAAGCCACACACTGTCTTCCCTAACACATTGTAACAGAAACGTCAGCAGTAACTCTGCTGATCAATACTCGAGCCTGCATCCCAAGGCCACCCACCTTGAGATACATAATGGTAATTCAGTATTCTGCCACTCATCCTCTCTTTTGGGAAGTCCACACAGCGCCCCCTAGTGGACACAGTGGTTACTACACCACAGTTGTTACATTTAACCCTTTCTTATGTGGTGTAATGATAAATCTCGTCAGGTACTAGTGTATGGCATGAGTTGAACATGGAATAAAACACCTGGTCAATCCAGGGTGTGTTATATAGCATACTGTATACTGTAGAACAAAATATTACCAACCTCTAAGAGGACTAAAGTATAAAGCAAAAACTGAAAAAGTTTGAAAAATTATGAAAATAATCTAAAAATTGTAATCACTCCCTATTTCCCCCATTATTAATAAAGATTTAAAAAAATAAGCATATTTGGAATCATCATGTCCATTAAATGCTTTCCCTCCCCAAGCTTGTTTTCACCTTCTTGACCAGACCAAATTTTACAATTGTGACCATTATTATTTTATGAGATAATAACTCTGTAAAGCTTCCCTGGATCCCACTGATTCTGAGAAGACTTTTCCTTGACATATTTTCCTTTATGATAGTGGTAAAATTTTTTTGATATAACTTGCATTTATCTGTGGAAAAAATGAGAAATTTGGCAAAAAAAAAAATGCGATTTTCAAACTTTTCATTTTATGCCCTTAAATCAGAGAGTTATGTCACACAAAATATTTTATAAAATTTCCTACATGTATACTTTACATCAGCACAATTTTTTAAACATAATTTTTTTGTAAGGAAGTTAGAAGGATTAAGAGTTGACCATCGATTTGTAATTTTTCCAACAAAATTTACAAAACCATTTTTTAGGGAACACATCACATTTGAAGTGACTTTGAGGGGCCTATATGACATAAAATAAAGAAAATTGACACCATTCTAAAAACTGCACCTCTCAAGGTGATGAAAACCACATTCAAGAAGTTAATTAATCCTTAAGGTGCTTTACAAGAATATTTTGCAATGTGAAAGAAAAAAAATAACTATTTTTCACAAACATTTTATTTTACACCCAAATTTCTTCATTTTGACAAGGATAACAGCAGAAAATGGATGCAAAAATTTGTTGTGCAGTTTCTTTGGGGATGATACTACCCCAAATGTGTGGGAAAAAAATACTTTTAAAGCACAAGGCAGGACTTGCAAGGGAAGGAGCACCATTTGACTTTTTGAAGTCAAAATTGCCTGGAATTGAGAGCAGATGCCATGTTGTGCATTTACAGCCCCTGATGTGCCTAAACAGTGGAATCCCCAAAATTGAGCTATTTTGGAAGCTAGCCCCCTTAAGAAACTTATCTAAATGTGTGGTGAGTACCTTGAACCTCCAGGAGCTTCACAGAAATTTATATTGAGCTGTGAAAACAAAAAAATCACATTTTTTCCACAAAAATGTTCTTTTAGCTCCAATGTTTTTATTTTCACAAGGGTAGCAGGAGAAAATCGACACCAAAAGTTGTTGTTCAATTTCTCCTGAGTTCATTGATTCCCCATACGTTTGTCAAAAATATTGTTTGGGTGCATAGCAGGGCTTGGAAGGGAAGGAGTGCCATTTGTCTTTTTGAATGAAAATTTAGCTGGAATCATTAGTGGAAGTCCAGTTTGGAGAGGCCCTGATGTGCCTAAACAGTAGAAACCACTCAAATGACCTCATTTTGGAAAGCAGACCCCCAAAAATGTAACTAGATGTATGGTGAGCACCTTAAACCCCCAGGTGATTCACAGAAGTTTATAACTTTGAGCTGTGAAAATAAAAAAAACAAATTTTTTCCCACAAAAATGTTATTTCAGCCCCACTTTTTTGTGAAGGGTAAAAGGAAATATTGCATTATACAATTTGTTATGCAATTTCTCTTGCATACACTGATACCCCTTAAGTGCTGAAAAACTATTGTTTAGGAGCACAACAGGATTCGTAAGGGAAGTACCACCGTTTGACTTTTTGAACACAAAATGGTCTGGAATCATTAGCGGATGCCATGTTGAGTTTGTTGAATTCCAGATATGCCTAAAAAGTGGAAACCCCTCAAAAGTTACCCCATTTTGGAAACTAGATCCCTTAAGAAATGTATCTAGATATGTGGTAAACACATTGAATCCCCTGGTGCTTTGTAGAAGTTTATAAATTTGAGCTGTGAAAATAAAAAAACACACTTCTTCCCACATAAATGCCATTTTAAACCCAATTTGTTTTATTTTCACAAGGGCAACAAGAGGAAATAGAGTCCAAAACGTATTGGTCAATTTATCCTGTGTATTCAGATACCCCCAATATAAGGAAAAAATACCATTTCGGTACACAGTAGACCTCAGAAAGGAAGGAGTGACAAATTGCAACACAGTCTTTGATGGAATAAACTGAGGGTGTCAGGTAGTGTTTGAAGAACCCCTGATGTGCATATACAGTGGAACCTCCACCACAAGTGGCACAATTTTGGAAACTATACCCTTCAAGGAATTTATATAGACATGTATTGAGGACCTTTAAACCCCCTGGTGCTTCACAGAAGCTTACAACCTTGATCTGTGTAAATGAAAAAATATATATTTTTCCTATAAAAATAATGTTTTAGCCCCATTTTATTTTTCATTTTCACAATATTTGTTGTGCAGTTTCTCCTGAGTACACTGATACATCATTTATGGTTGAAAACTTCTTTTGAGGCACAGTGAAAAGCTCAGAAGCGAAGAAGTGCAATATGTGAGTTCAGACTTTGCTGGAATGGTTTGAGAGTGTCATGTCACATTGTCTGTGTCCCTGAAGTGCCAGAACAGCAGAAACACCCCATATATGACCTCATATATGGGGTGCCGTGATTATATTATCACCACATGTGCCTCACAAAAATTTATACCATTGGACAGTGAAGAAACAATAATGACATTTCTAAGACCAAAATTTAGTTGTAGCCCTGGATTTTACATTTTCACAAGGGAAAATGAGCAAAAATGGCACCAAAATTTGTCTCACAATTTTTGATGAAAATGGAAATACCATATATTTGGCTGCACAGTACTGCTTAGCCATACAGTGAGATTCAGGAGGGACGGAGCGCTATTTGACTTCTGTAGCGCAGATTTTCCTACTTACCTAGTTTGCAGACTCCATATACATAACCCCTTGAGTGCTAGAAAAGCAGAATCCCCTTCAAGTGACCCCTTTGGGAATTTATCTCCAGGGGTAGTGATTATTTAAACTCCATGAGTGTGTTTCAGAAACAACCAGCATTGGATATTGCTGAGTAAAAATCCTAAATGGCCATTGTAGTCCCCAGTACAATGTAATCCCCAGTACGCTGTAGTGCCCAGTACGTGGTAGTGCCCAGCTCATGTTTCTGGAGACACTGACCCACAAATTATGCAGGCTTTTATCGCTACAGAAATGCAAATTAAGTTTATGCTAAACATGGTTCAGGTACACTGGGGCTCAGAAGGAAGGAGGCATTTGGATTTAGGAGTGCAGAATTTGCTAACTTTCTTTTGAGGGGCCAGGAGCCATTTCACTTTTCCAGAGCTTTTGTACTACCAGTAATGTGGAGGCCCCCCGTATTAACATTGACAGATGACAGTTCTGAGTGGGGAGTTGCTTTCTTTGTGAAATGATTTGACCTTTTTAGGGGGGGGGAACATTTTACATTACATTTGTATATTCATTCTGCGCTAAATGCTTAGCACTCACATTGGGGTTTCCATCTAAATCTCGGAGTTCCGTGATTCAGATGAAGCCCCCGAGGGATCCACTTTCTATAATGAGGCAGCAGAGTTACTCTTGACTCTGACTTCTGTTCAGCATTGTCATCATCAGGGAGAGTGGCATCACAGCCTCAACATGCTCCTTTTTATAAGTGCACAAAATAGTGGCAGACTGCGCATTTATGCACACCTAAAAAAGGGATGGACACCACCGGATTATAGGCCAGAGAGCGTCCGCAGGGCTTCCATCTGCCTCATTATAAGAAATCTTCTAATGGGGGTTCCATCTGAATCACATATTTCAAAGATTTACACTGAAACCCCGATGTAGGAGCTCAGCATAGAGCTCAGGATAAATGTGACCAGAGCTTTACTGGGATCTTTGTGCGGCGGAATGAAAAAATCAACAGCAGGTGAAAAATTGGTTTTATTTATTTTTTATCTCATTCCTCATATTGTTTAAGTGATTATATGACTTTATTCTTTGGGTTGTCGGTGTGATTACAGTGATAATAGATTTATATAGTTTTTTATGTTTAACTGCTCTCACACACTAAAATAAAGCTTTTATTGAAAATCATCATATTTTGAGAGCTATAATTTTTCCAGATTTCTGCCATCAATCATGCTAGGGCTTGTTTTTGTAGGACCAGTTGACGTTTTTATTGGAGAAAAACCTCAAGAAAAATATTTGGTATTAGGAAATCAAAAGTAAACCAGAAAGCACAGAAAATATAACCCCTAAAATTTACCTTTTAATTCAATCATTAAAACATCACAATAGGGAAATACTAGATACCATGGGGTCAAAGGCCAAATAGCAATATACAAAATCAATATCAAGATAGGTATTCAAAAAAGAAAGGGGGCAAAAAAGCTAATCATATCCTAATGGGCCCTTATAAAGCCCTTCCTGACTGTGGAGGTTGGCACCCTAGCTGTTGACGGTGTGGCGCCCCCCCGCTCAACGTTGGTATCCCTAATAAAGCCCTAGACAAACCTACATATACTAAATCGGGATACACTGAAAAAACACACACATACATATAATACCGAAAAAACCTCAGTGGAGAGACACTCAGTCTCATAGAAAAGTGCTAAAGTGCTGTAAAATTATCTCGTAGTATATATCCCGAAAAATCAGGGCTTCTCTCAGAGTCAAACAGAATGTTGGAAATGCAGCTTCAATTAAACTTATCTCATAGTCAAAAAATACTCAAATGCTGCAAAAGACAGACCGCTAGGTAAATACCCCTTTTTTAAAAAAATTTCAAAAAACTTCTATAGAGAAGTTAGGTTGTATAATAGATATGCAGCACATATGAAAATTCAATTATTCCAAAGTAGGGAAAACCACATGGGGTATAATTCAGACAATGCACATCAGATGACAGATCAAAAAATGTCCCTAGATATAATAATCCATTCAACATGAGACATCAGTTGCAACAAAACAGGGGTGCTCAATGAACCCTCGTTACATGAGGCTACTGTAATATCATTCACCTCCAATAAAGATATAATGAAAAATTATCATGTTGCACAAAAGAAAAAACACAGGTCTGCCAATCATAATGTGAAAAAAGATTATACTTATTAGCCAAAGATGAGAAGGGAACCCGAAGCGTTTCCCCCTCTAAATTGCTGAGGGCTCATCAGGGGTCAAAAATGGGGTCTCATTACCCCTGGCTGAGAGATCAGTGCAGTGTGCGGCTTGCTCCATGGGCGTTCTGCGCCGTCATTTGAAGATTCCGCTCAGATTAAGAATACACCCACTTCCGGTCACATGTTTCCAAGAGGAAGTTCAAAAGGAACGCAACCTGCGTTCCAAGTACCTGAAGTGCATCATAAATGATACTGAATGATGCTGATCATAAACATCCTGCCTAGTTGATGTCCGGACACGTGCCCACATAATGGAGCATATATGGAACGCATAATGCGCTCCAAGGTACCGGATGTACATCATAAAGGGGAGGGACAAACGATACTGAATGACGCTGATCATAATCATCCTGCTAAGTTGACGTCCGGCATGTGCCCACATTATGGAGTATATATGGAACGCATAATTATTATTATTATTATTATTGTTTATTTATATAGCACCATTGATTCCATGGTGCTGTACATGAGAAGGGGTTACATACAAATTACAGATATCACTTACAGTAAACAAACTAACAATAACAGAATGCGCTCCAAAGTACCAGAAGTACATCATAAGAGGAAGTGTAAGCTGCTTATACTCGTTACTAGGCAGCGCTGGTTATAAACATCCTGTCACATATTCAATGGAGCGCATCGTGCTTCCCACCCGGTAGAGCTATACATTGCCGGGAGAAATGAAAGAATATTATACAAAACTGATACTCAAAGAGTGCAGGACAGTATTCAAAAAATACAATTAAGTTACATGAGGTAATACACATAACACGACCCAATTTTATAAAAACCCCAGTAAGACATGGCAATGGAGCAAAAAACAAGTATCCTAGAAACAGAAGAAAAATAAGGATAATTATATACTACTATTGAGTATTAACACAATCGTCATTAACAATGCTCACAAAGAGCCGAGCCTTACTGCGATCTTTGTGAGACGGAATGAAAAAATCAACAGCAGGTGAAAAATTGGTCTTATTTATTTTTTATGTCATTCCTCATATTGTATAAATGATTACCGTATATTTTGAGACCTATAATTTTTCCAGATTTCTGCCATCAATCATGCTAGGGCTTGTTTTTTGCAGGACCAGTTGACGTTTTTATTGGAACAATTTTCAGGTACATGACATTTTTTGATCGCTTTCCATTCCAATTTTTGGAAGAACAGAAATCAGTAATTAAGGAAGTGTTTTTTTGTTTTTTTTTATGCCGTTCTGTCAGTGATAACATTTATAAGACAGCTTAGTTCATGTCAGTGTGATTACAGTGATATCACATTTATATCTTTCTTGCATTTTGATGCTTTTGCACAATAAAAACAATTTTATAGGAAAAATAATTATTTTTGCATTGCTTTATTCTGAGAGCTATAACATTTATTTTTCGCCTAATTGAGCTGTCTGGCAGCTTGTTTATTTTGGACAAGATGACATTTTAGAGATACCATTTTTACTTACATTTGCTTTTTATCACATTTTGTGCCACTTTTTGTTCAGCAGTATGATAACAAAGAATCATATCTTGCCTCTTTTTTTACGATGTTCATTGAAGGGGTTAACTTGTTGGAAAGTTTTGTAAGTTTCCTCATGCCAGACACGGCGATACCAAACATGTGTACTTTTATTGTTTTTTTTTTCATTTGGGTTTGACCAAAACTTCACCCTAACTTGACACCGAACCCCATATAATTCAATGAGAACCCGATCTTCCGTGCTGTAAAATGGCTGAAAAATGGTTGTAGAAAATGGGCTGCAAAAGGAAGCAAAATTGGGGGTAGAAGCAGGACAGTTGCCCTGAAAACAAATGTGGATAGGTAAATAACTTAGAACATAGAATAAAAAAATATAAAGAATAATAATCTTGAACCAGGAGGCAGAGGTCCAAGTGGAAAAGTGGAGCAGTGCCTTACATATGTAGTTTTCTGTACTTGTTAAAAAATAAATAAATGAAAAAACAACTTTGGGTCCCTCATATTTTTAATAACCATCCATTATTATGCTGGGAAGGGGCCAATATTCATGGACTGTCACAGCTTATTAATAACATAGTAACATAGTAACATAGTTATTAAGGTTGAAGGGAGACTTTAAGTCCATCTAGTTCAACCCATATCCTATCCTAACTTGCCCTAACATGTTGATCCAGAGGAAGGCAAAAAAAACCCATGTGGCAAACAGCAAGCTTCACATTGGGAAAAAAAAATTCCTTCCCGACTTCACATACGGCAATCAGACAAGTTCCCTGGATCAACGCAATATTAAGGAAACTAGTGTATATGCCCTCTAATATTATACTTTTCAAGAAAGGCATCCAGTCCCTTCTTAAATTTTAGTAGGGAATCACTCATTACAACATCATATGGCAGAGAGTTCCATAGTCTCACTGCACTTACAGTAAAGAATCCGCGTCTGTGAGTATGCTTAAACCTTCTTTCCTCCAGACGTAGAGGATGCCCCCTTGTCCCTGTCACAGGTCTAAGAGTAAAAAGTTCATTAGAAAGGTCTTGGTATTGTCCCCGCATATATTTATACATTGTAATAAGATCACCCCTAAGCCTTCAATTCTCCAAACTAAATAACCCCAAGTGTAATAACCTGTCTTGGTATTGCAGACCCCCTAGTTCCCTACTAACCTTGATCGCTCTTCTCTGCACCCGCTCCAGTTCAGCTATGTCTTTCTTATACACCGGAGACCAGAACTGTACACAGTATTCTAAGTGTGGTCGCACTAGTGACTTATATAGAGGTAAAATTATGTTCTCCTCATGAGCATCTATGCCTCTTTTAATGCATCCCATTATTTTATTTGCCTTTGCAGCAGCTGCCTGACACTGGCCACTAAATGTGAGTTTGTCGTCCACCCATACACCCAGGTCTTTTTCAGTGACTGTTTTGCCCAGTGTTTTACAATTAAGCACATAATTATACATCTTGTTCGTTCTACCCAAGTGCATGACCTTACATTTATCCCCATTAAAGCTCATTTGCCATTTATCAGCCCAAGCTTCTAGTTTACATAAATCCTCCTGTAATATAAAATTGTCCTCCTCTGTATTGATTACCCTGCAGAGTTAAGTGTCATCTGCAAATATTGAAATTCTACTCTCTATGCCCCCTACCAGGTCATTAATAAATATGTTAAAAAGAAGCGGGCCCAAAACTGACCCCTGTGGTACTCCACTGCTAACCGTGACCCAGTCCGAGTGTGCTCCATTAATAACCACCCTTTGTTTCCTATCCCTGAGCCAGCTCTTAACCCACCTCCACATATTTTCCCCTATCCCCATTGTTCTCATTTTATATATCAACCTTTTGTGTGGCACCGTATCAAAAGCTTTTGAAAAGTCCATGTACACCACGTCCACTGCATTCCCTTGGTCCAGTCCGGAACTTACCTCTTCATAAAAGCTTATCAGATTAGTCTGACAGGAGCGGTCCCTTGTAAACTCATGTTGATATTGGGTCATAAGGTTATTCTTCTCCAGATACTCCAGTATAGTATCTCTTAGAAAACCCTCCAGGATTTTACCCACAGTTGATGTTAAACTTACTGGCCTATAATTTCCAAGTTCAGTTCTTGTCCCCTTTTTGAATAATGGCACCACATTTTCTATACATCAGTCCTGTGGTACAGACCCTGTTATTATGGAATCTTTAAAGATTAAAAATAATGGTCTATCTATGACTGTGCTTAATTCCTGCAGTACTCGGGGGTGTATCCCATCCGGGCCCGGGGATTTGTCAATTTTAGTGATTTTTAGACGCCGCCGTACTTCCTGCTGGGTTAAGCAGGTGACATTTAATGGAGAATTTTTATCCCTGATCATGTTATCTGTCATGGGATTTTCTTGTGTAAATACTGTTGAAAAAAAGTCATTTAGCATATTGACTTTTTCCTCATCCTCATCCACCATTTCACCCAGACTATTTTTATTAAGGGGACCAACACTATCATTTTTTAGTTTCTTACTATTTATGTAGTTAAAGAATATTTTGGGATTATTTTTACTTTCTCTGGCAATGAGTCTCTCTGTCTCAATCTGTTGCTGTTTTGATTTGCTTTTTGCAGAATTTATTTAATTGTCTGTATTTATTTAATGCCTCATCACTACCTACTTGCTTTAATTCTCTAAATGCTTTATTTTTATCTCTTATTGCGCCCCTTACAGCTCTATTTAGCCATAGTGGTTTCCTCCTATTTCTAGCATGCTTATTCCCATACGGTATATATTGTGCACAGGTCCTATTCAGGATGCTAATAAACGTCTCCCATTTTCTTTGTGCATTTTTATGTCTCAGGATATCATCCCAGTTAATTGCACCAAGATCATCTCTCATCCATTGGAAATTTGCCTTCCTGAAGTTTAGTGTCCTTGTAACCCCTCTACTACACATCTTATTAAAGGATACATGAAAACTTATTAATTTGTGATCACTATTACCCAAGTGACCCTCAACCCTTACATTTGATATGCGGTCTGGCCTGTTAGTTAATATTAGGTCTAGCAGTGCCCCCCTCTTTTTGGGTCCTGAACCAGTTGTGAAATGTAATTGTCTCTCATAGTTGTCAAAAACCTATTACCTTTGCTGGAACTGCAGGTTTCGGTTCCCCAATGTATTTCAGGGTAGTTGAAGTCCTCCATAATCATGACTTCTCCTTGAGTAGCAGCTTCATCTATTTGCTTTATGAGGATATTCTCTGTTGCTTCCATTATTTTTGGAGACTTAATTTCATTCCCCAGCTGAGCTGTCTGCTTTGTCTTTGCTGGTTATTACAAATAGGGGACCACACAAAAAATGATGTAGGGCCCCTCTATTTTTAATTAAAAAAATATTATTTTTTTAAGCTTTTATATATTTTTTTGTTTTAAGTTTTTAATTAATTTCCCTATCCAGATTTGTTTGCAGAGCAATTGTCCTGCTCTTAACCACATTTTGCTTCCTTTTGTGCCACCTAACCCTTACCATGACAATCTTACAGAAAATTTTACAGCACCAAAGTTCATTGTTTTTTGTGGGGAACAAAGATTGAATCCCTAGCAAATAATGCTTATAGTAATCGAAATAATTATATTGTCCAAAAGGATAAGGAAATTAAGCATAGAATTTGAACTATGTAAAGGGCTGTTCTACGCTATAACGGAGATAACATATAAAAAGTGGTGTAAAAAGAACAAAAGTACAATATTTTATTAGAAGTGGTTAAAAAGACAAACAGTAATTTAAAAATATGGTGCATGGTGATGAGTCAAAGAAGATGGGTGGCACCACTAGATGGCAGGCAAGAGCAAGATATGATCCCAATACTGATGAAAAATATAGTCAAAATGAATAAGGCAACTAAGCACCAACATTAGTAAACATTGTATCCAGAGAGAAAAAAAGCATTTAGTGTATTAGCTATATTCCTATATCTCTACAAATTATGGCTACAGTGCCTGCAATACACACTGGATAAAGTGCTGGAACATAGGTAGGGAAACCATTTAATGCCACATTGACATAATGAGTATAATAAAAATACCTTACCTAAGCCATGCGATAGAGCCACTTCCTCTATGCACGTTTCGTCGGCGTGCCTTTGTCAGGGGGAGTGGCATCATAGCCTCAACATGCTCTTTAAAAACCTAGACTGACCAATCGTAATGTACCTAAAGTTGGTCATGTGAATACATGCTACAGGAAGTGGGAGAATGGGATGCTGGTACAAATAAGGCCTGGGTCAAACTAGTGTAATCCATACTTTGCTGTGTATTTTCACAGAAGCTGTAATCTTTTGCATAAATGGACTTAGCCAGACATAGCGTCTGGCAAACACAAGCAGCCCTGGTGTTTGGTGGTGAGTTTAAATGTGCGGGGTTAGGAAAAACAGAATGATGTGAGCACTTTACAGATAAAGATCCAGCGGGGTTAAAGGGGTTAAAGTAGAAAATGCCCACTCCAGTCACTGAATTAACTTGAAACTAATACATTTATTTTTCTATTTAAATGTACTGAATATCAACTAATAAAAAGCAGAAAAAAGATAACAAAAAAGCTATTAAATATGGCCTGAGCAAAAATGGATACCCTTAGTAAAGATTAATAATTTGATCATACTGATATGTTAAACTAAAATATTGTACTGTAATTAGCATCTCAGGTGTCTGCAACCTTATTTCAGTCGGTGTGCCTATTTGAATAATGAAAAGTAGTCTCTGTATTTGTTATTATGGTGTGTAACACAATAAATATCGACCAACGAAAGCTAAATAGAGAGTTATCTTAGGAGATTAGAAAAAAAATTTGCGACAAAGATGCTAAATGTAAAGGCTGTAAGACCATCTCCATGCAGCTTGATGTTCCAGTTACTACAGTTGCATGCAATATGCAGAAGGAAGTCTATGGGATTGTACCCAACCTCACTTGATGCGGTTGCAGGAGGAATACTGATGAAAAATTAGAAAGATGGCTGCTACAAATATTAACCAATGAGCTACAACAACTCCCAAAGAGATTAGAGGTAAACTCCAAGGTCAAAATCAAGATACATCAATGCAGATTGCACCTTCCATCGCTATCTTAACCAAAATGGACTTGAAGGAAAACAACCAAGGAGGATATCACTGTTGGAAGAAAATCATAAAAAATCGAGACTGGAATTTACCAAAATGCATATCGACAAGCAACAAATCTTCAGGAAACATGTAAGAGGCTCGGTTAGTTTTAAGGCTGGTGTGCTGCATTTGTCACAGTGTGTTTTGAATCTGTGCAGAGAATAATAAGATCTGAAGAATGCACTGCCCAGTGTCAGAAACCTTGGTCTGAATCACAAGTCACGAGCCGTGTAAGAGAATAATGACCCAGATCACAGCTAAAAATCAAAGAATGGCTAAGAGCAAAGCATTGGGATATTCTGAAGTGGCCTTCTATGAGCCCAGATTGATTGAAATCCTATTGAACCAGTGGCGTAACTACTGGGGTAGCAGCCGAAGCGGTTGCTTTGGGGCCCGGCCCATATAGGGGCCCGGGTCCCCGGCTCCAATCGGTGCTACCCGGGTAGTGCAAATAACTACAACTCCTCCCCTAGCAATGCATGTCTCTTGCACTTGCAGCCCCCAGCTGGTGCTTATTCCATCTTCAGTTCTCCGGTGTTCTTCCTGCTTTCAGTGTCCGCTCATTACCTATGCGCATAAGTAATGAGCGGCTCATTACCTATGCGCATATGTAATTAGCGGCACCACGTGGACGCTGAAAGTAGGAAGAACACTGCTGAAATGAGAAGATGGAACAAGCACCGGCCGGGGGCTGCAAGAGACAGAGAGAGAGGTGACTGAGTATAATGGAGGGAGGCTCAGGGGCAGGCTCTGTCTGGCCTGGTGGGCTACCTGGTAAATATACACCATGTGGTGCTGGGCGCTATATACCAGGTGGTGCTGGGTGCTATATACCATGTGGTGCTGGGTGCTATATACATGTGGTGCTGGGTGCTATATACCATGTGGTGCTGGGCGCTATATACCATGTCTTGCTGGGCGCTGGGTGCTGTATACCATGTGGTGTTGGGTCAGCAACTTAAAATATAAAATTATCAATGCTTAACTAATTTGATTGTATTGACTGAGTTGCAGGATTAGGAATAATTGTGTTACATTATTTCTAATTCTGTTACTTAATGTGACTCTAGTATGCATTATCAGTAAGGGGGGGTGTCTTGAAGGGGGTGTGGTTTAGATGGGTTGTGTCTTTAAGGGGGCCCCGTTTAAAAGTTTGCTATGGGGCCTAATCAGTTCTAGTTACGCCCCTGTATTGAACATCTGCGGAAAGAGCTAAAACATGCAGTCTTCACACATTAAAGAGGGCCAAAATACCTGTGGACAGGTGCAGAAGTCTCATTGATAGTTAGAGAAATTGTTCAATTGCAGTGATTGTCTCAAATCGTTGTGAAATAAATATTAAGTTAAAGTCACCTTCATTTTTGGCCAGGCTATTTTTTATTAAAGTATTGTTTTTTTTCTCTTGAACCTCATTTCAGAAGCAATAACTGATTTTCATTAGTTGATATTCATTAAATTTAAACTGAAAATTACTTGTGTCAGTTTCAAGTTGTTTCAGTGACATTTGAGGGTTTTTCTTACTTTAACAGAAGGGTACCAATGATTTTGTAAATGTGTGTATTTGAAGCTCTATTCCCCTAAAAGCTTGAGTTTTACTGAGGCTCAGTAGAATCTTGTGCACTGTTTCTGCAGCCTTACCACGGTTCCATACAAACAAGCAGCACAATTTCAATCATGTCCATAAACTCTAACAAGACTATTAATCCGTAGTTTTACTCTGAGCAGCACGGTGGCTCAGTGGATAGCACTGCAGCCTTGCAGCGCCGGAGTCCTGGGTTCAAATCCTCCCACCAAGGACAACATCAGCAATGAGATTGTATGTTGTCCCCGTGTGTGTGAGGGTTTCTTCCTGGCTCTCTGGTTTCATCCCAAAGACATACTGATAGGGAATTTAGATTTTGAGCCCCATCGGGGACAATGATGATAATGTGTGCAAAACTGTAAAGCGCTGTGGAATATGTTAGCGCTATATAAACATAAAGATTATTATTACTCTAGTTGGAAAAAACAGCTGCCATCAGCCTTCCTTTCCAAATGTACTATCCTTCCTTTCATATTTATATTAAAACCCTGCGATAGTTGATGGTCCAGCTAAACTAACTATTATTGTAGATATTTAAGAAACATTTTTACCTCTACAGTGCACTATTGTAGACAGTAAAAATAAACTAACAATATTATCGGAAAGAATATGCCAGCTGTGTCACACCACTTTTGAACTGCAGTTTAACCTACAACCTCACTTTTGACCTTACCTCCTAACGTTCCATACAGATTTAAGTTAATGCCAGATAATAATATTCTTTCAAAGAAATGTGGATTAGAGACAGCTCTGCTAGACACCAGCTTCGATATTTGAATGCTGATAATGAGCTTGTAAAACCATAGCGTTATCTTGAAGTGTTTTATAAAAATGTACACTATACACAACTTAGAAGTGTTACATTGAGATTGAAATAGGTTATGCCTATATACCTCATTTTTCTCAGTCTATATTATATTTCAACATCTTTGAAACCGTGTTATAAGTGTTAAGGGAATAGCCTCATGAGAGTCATGAGCAAATTCATCAAAGGCAAATAGAGCAAATGCTGTATATATTCTTTACATAGAAGTCAGCAAAATGTTACATGAATCTTTAGGCTTCATTCACACAAGTGATTAAATACAGAATGTGTACAAAGTCATTTTCTATGTTGAACTACTTAATTTTACTTTACAATGGGAAAGTCCTGGATGGTCGCTTGTAAAGCCTCTCCTCTTATAGTGACTTCCAAAAATGGTAATCCTAGTACCAAAAGTCCAACATTTTAACTTTACATTTAGGGGCACACATCCAGGTGCTTACAGTCACTTAACCCCTTCATAACCATGCAATTTTCCATTTTTTTTTCCACCCGCATAGTTGTGTGATGGCTTGTCTTTTGTAGTAATAGTTGTAGCTTTGAATGACATCATTCATTTTATCATTTGATGCACTAGAGAGAAGGAAAAAAATTCCAAGTGTGCTAAAATTTTAAAAAAAAAGTGCAATTTCACAATAGTTTTTTTTTTTATTTTTTATTTACCATGTTCACAATATGATAAAACTGAACTGGCAATATGATTATCCAGGTCAGTATGATTATGAAGATACCAAACATGCATATATTTTTTACATTTAAGTAGTGAAAAAAATGGGCCTCCACTCCACCAGAGGCTGATAAAGGCACATGATGGCTGATTAAAGCTGCCATCACCTGTCAGGAAATATGTGAGCTTGGGGTGCGAGCCCACATTTAAGTCAGGGACATGACCTTTGGTGTACATTTACATCAAAGGTCGTGAAGTGGTGAAAGAGTGCTTTACTCTGAAAGTTTTACATTGTTACTGTGACGGCCGTCTGCGAATCTGGGCTTCAGTAGGAACAGTACCCCGAGTAACCCCGAGACCCTTAACCCCTATACAGGGATCTGGAATTGTAGCAAGGCCCAGGGGGTAGCTGTCTGTTGGAGCAGTGGACCAGAGAAGGACGGCCGCCAAGGTGTTAAAACTAAAACCCGTAATCATGGTCAGGAGGCAGGAGTTGGAGGCCGGAGGGCAACAGAGGTGCAAAATCAGCAGGCAGAAGAAGTGTCAAAAGTCTGAGCCAAGGTCAGTAAAACCAGAAGGGCAGCAAAGGTACAGAATCAGCAGGCAGCAGAAGGGTCAGGAATCCAAGCGAAGGTCAGCGTCAAAAAATCGGAAGAGAGGCAGAGGTACAAACACGGCAGGCAATAGAATGGTCAGATATCCAGGCTGAGGTCAGAGTTAACTATAGCAATTCACACAGTAGCGCGCAGGGGAACCAAGAATATATCCGGTGGCTTGCAAGACCAGTTCCAAGGTATTTGAGGGATCAGGTCATCCCTCACAGGTTCCCGGACTGATGATGTAATTAGGACCGCCCCCAGGACCAGGCCAGATGGTGATGCAGTAAGCCCTACATGACTGACAGAGGGGCAGAGCCTGTGCCCAACAGATGCCTGCGCAGGAGCCTCTTCTCTGTCACCACCCTCACCCAGGGGCGAACCACGGCACCTCCCAGTGGCCGAGGCAGGAACAGCCATCCCCGAGTCCGACGGCGACGGTCCGGCACCTCCTAGTGGCCGAGACCGGAACAGCAGGCCCCGAGTCTGGAGGCGACGTGTCAGTCCGGCACCTCCTAGTGGCCGAGACTGGAACAGCAGGCCCCGAGTCTGGCGGTGACGTGTCAGTCCGGCACCTCCTAGTGGCCGAAGCCAGAACAGCAGGTCCTGAGTCTGACAGCGACGTGACAGTTACATTGTTTATTATACAGTATGTAATAGTTCCTATCCTATTGCAAATACCAATACTGATGGTCTCAGGTAAGGTGATGCTGCAGTTGGTGCAATCATATGACAATTTTTTTTAAAATTAGTTGCCATTGTTGTAAGTTTTTATTTCTTGTATAGTCATTATATTTTTCTTCTTTGTGAAAAGATTATTACTAGTCCCTGTAAGAGATTAAAGTGGTTTATTTAGATTAGAAAGATAACCTCCATAGGATAGGTTGAAGCCTACGGATTGCTGGGGCCTTGACACAACTGGGGACATGCACAACTGAACATTTAAGCTGAGTACACCTACTGTTAAAATTAATGATATTTTAGCATTAACACTGTATTGTTCACCTATAAATCAATTACTTCTAGAGGTTTTGAACATCTAAAATGTGGACAAATCTGAAATCCTTTTTCTGAAAATGACAGTAATTAGTATTGCAATTAATGATTTAATAAATCAGTATAGGGCTCCATGATGGGCTCACTCAACCATTGCCAAACAGGTAAAGCCAAAAGCTAAATTTTGCCCCCTCTCTGAAAGAAAATAATCCTATTAATTTAGGAAATGAACCAGAAGGTCTGATACAGTTTCAAAGTATTACAATTACTGAATACATATCCTGCCTGCTTCACTTAACTGGAAGAAATAAATTGACTCACCTATACTTTCATTACATGTATAAGAAGGATTAGCTTTAATTGATCTATCCTTCCATGCAATGAAAGCCTGAACTACAACATTATTCTGGGAACACAAGATACTGTGGAGGGGAAAACACAGCAAGTCTAAACATACATAAAGTATCAAACATGAAATATCACCATATGTTGCTACATAATTAGAATTATACTTATTTAGGAATATTTTTTATTATGATACTAATATTTGTACTTCACAAATAAAAACTTTATTTTGTGGGTCAGCACAATTATGTCTTTAGCAAATTTATGCAGTTTCATTTGTTTTTTATTACTTTTATAGAAGACATATTATGGTTAAAAAAACCTCAATTTTGCTTGTCGTCATGCTGCAAACTGTAAAAGGAACTGTATTTGTACGGCCCAAACTAAGTTTGTATTTTTTAAGCATTTTTTCCTGTATAATTGAAAAGCTAATGTTTTTTTTCTGCAATGTAAAATAATAATGATTATATGAATTTTTTAAAGTATTATTTCTATTTTTTTATCTGTGGTTTATGGACCAGATTCATCATTTACAATTTTTTTAAGTAATTTTTCGTTCTTTGTCTTGTGGAATTTATCAAAATGATGCACATAGTTCATGAATTTTGCAGAAAATAAAAAATGGTCTTTATTCCTTTCACTAGTCTATTTTGTGATTTTTTTATAGAAACAATTTGATATTGCAACAAGGAGAGAAATAGTTAAAATATAACTTTTAATTAGATATATAGATAAAAGTTGGATTAGCACACACAAATAATATTAAAAACTTATATGTCTATGGGGAGACCAAGCCTTAAACATGTTCAACAAGTCAAAGTAAATATATAAGTACCTAATAATAGCCATGCTCTTGCAGTAAAGGCTGGGTCTCAACAAAACATCACTGTGTTGTGTCCTGTTTCAGGGAGCGCCATAGGTGCCATTAACAATTTTAGTAAGGTACTAAAGCTGACTAATATTTCTGTCATGCCCCATGTAAAAGCTTGGGCCCTTACAAGAAAAATGCACATTAGTGTAGTGAGTGCCCCCTGGTCCCAAGTATGGTTCTTGACAGGAATAAGTCATGTGCCAGTCCTTTGTAAGGACCATACATATATTTATAAATGAATCACCCAATTGCCACATAAACCATATATAAGCTCAAAAATTGCAATAAATGTCCACCATCTGGTAGCTAAATGAGAGCCCCAAATCATATGAGCGTCAAACCAACAATATTAAAAATACCAATTTTATTAATTAACCTTTATGAAATATGTGCATAAATACACAACAGAGTACAAGAACAAAAATTGGTGACAGATTGACTCCTCAAAATTTACATATGTTGCTGCATAGCACGTGACATGACATACTACAAGTAATTAATGTTTAAAAGAAGTTATAAATCTGCACGTTTTGAATACCCCAGGGTGCACATTGCTTTATAAATTCAATAGCACAATGAAACCACCCATAGGGAATCACAGCAGAGAAGCAATCACCCTAAACCCTTTTGACAATGCCTCCAACCACGGCAAGGATTCTCCACCAGAGATATACCTCATGGGGGCCTCAAAGAGGAATAAAGCACCCTGCGTCTAATTCATCACTTGACACAGTATACATTTTGAGCAGCCATGTACACATTACCTGGAACCCAGCAGCATGTGAAGATAAATTAGGAGCCCTGACACCCGACCCCGACACGCACGTTTCACCCTGCTTCCTCGGGGGGCATGTCCAGGCAGAGTGTGTGCACATCCTAAATACGAGCCCTGGCCAATGAATGAGCACTTCTAATTAGTGGAGGAAATCAGCCCATATGTTCATGAATGGCGCATGTGCCGACGGAGCACAGCTTCTGTAAACAGAGGCATCCAGGCGCGGTCACAATAGGCTTCCCACAACCCTCCACGTGAATGATGACGCGGCAGGAGAGTGTGGAGCCAGCGTGTAAGACCGCTGTCTGTATGTCCCGGGCGTGCACAAGTCTGCGCATGCACACTGGAACACATGAAGATGGTGAGGGGATGAAAGATCACTGCCTGTATATCCAAAGCGCGTGTGTGTTCGCACATGCGCAGTGAGATGACGGGGACTAATAGACAAATTATAGAGTGGCGAGTGTCATGAAACTGCCAAAGGGCAATTCAAAATCATCCTGCACTATCACCCCATACATGTGCAAAGTTGCAAATGTAAACATTATTAAGTAATCCATAAGACTATATGAAAAAAGTATTTAACTATATACGGATTAAAATATGAGTTGATGTGTTAATGAATAGGGCATAATCAATAATACATAATCAACCCACCATTTCAAATACCTACAAATAAATGGAATGATCCTTATTGGAAAAAATCACCAATGACCCAAACAGATGATGGAAGACCCCAAATATCCCCAAACAATCATACATCCCTTAATGAGTTAAACAATGATAACCCAACTATCATTGGGCTATTGCGTTTATAAAGCAATGTGCACCCTGGGGTATTCAAAACGTGCAGATATATTTATAAATGTAAATGAGATCCCCTCTGAGGCATCTTTTTTCTAAGTTAAACAAGTCCAACTTTTCCAACCTCTCATCATATGAGAGGCCTTCCAACCCTTGTAATAATCTAGCTGCCTGCCTTTGAATTAACTATAATTTCTGAATATCCTTTTTTAAATGTGAAGCCCAAAGCTGGATCCCACGTACTAGATGTGGCCTCACAAGTGATTTATAGTGGGATAAAAATACATTGAGATCACGGGATTTTATCTCTCTTTTTGTACACCCTAAAATCTTGTTTGCTTTTGCGGCTGCTGCCCAGCTTACTTGTAACCAGAATAACCAAGTCCTTCTTCTAGTCTGTAGTTACGAATATACTC
The DNA here is from genome assembly GCF_039654945.1 of Dendrobates tinctorius. Taxonomy (NCBI): domain Eukaryota; kingdom Metazoa; phylum Chordata; class Amphibia; order Anura; family Dendrobatidae; genus Dendrobates; species Dendrobates tinctorius. The sequence goes on along the minus strand of NW_027361841.1, from coordinate 6,980,324 downwards.
CTATTTAATGTATATGCAGCTATAGGATTACTCCATCCTACGAGCATTACTTTACATTTATCTACATTAAACCTCATTTGCCAAGTGTTTGCCCATTCAGACATCTTATTCAGATCATTTTGTAATATTTTACTGTCAAGGTCATATTTTAGTGTCCTATATAGTTTGTTGTCATCAGCAAAGACTGACACTTTACTCTCAATCCCATCTACAAGGTCATTAATAAAGAGGTTAAAAAGAATCAGTCTTAGCAAAGATCCATGTAGTAACCCACTGCTGACTGCATCCCACTTAGAGAATGTACCATTTATGATGACTATTTGTTTACTGTCATTTAGCCAATTCCTTAACCATCTGCATATAGTTTCCTCCAGTCCTTGCTTCTGTAGCTTCAGCATAAGGCTGTTACGTGGAACTGTATCAAATACCATTCCAAAGTCCAGATAAATCACATCAGCTGCATTGTCAACATCCAGATTTGCTATCACCTCCTCATAGAAACTCAAAATGTTAGTTAGACATGACTTATTCTTCATGAATCCAGGCTGATTGTCATTTATTATATTATTCTCTGCAATATATCTCTGCAGGTCATTTCTTATAATGCCCTCAAAAACTTTGCACAATACTGATGTCATATTTACCAGATGGCAGTTGCCTGGATCCACCTTCTTACATTTCTTATGTATTGGTACCACGTGAGCCATCCTCCAATCCTGTAGCACCACCCCTGTTACAAGAGAGTCTAAGAATATAAGATACAGTTGTCTGTCAATTACGTAGCTCAGTTCCCTCAGTATCCGTGAATGAATGCCATCTGGGCCGGGGAATTTGTTAATGTTAATTTTCTCCTACACAGGCATACTTCTTCTTGTGTCAAGATAGTTATATCAAGTGGTGAACTTTGATTTTTTTCCTTGATGAAAGATCCCTGGAACAGATGAAAAATGCCTATTTAATATCTCAGCCTTTTCTTTATCCTCTATATTTATCTTATTATCATCTTTTAAGGGGCCTATACCATCTTTTTTTTGGCATTGATGTATTTAAAACAATAAATTGTATTTATCTTTTTGTCACTGGCGATTTGTTTCTCTGTGGATAACTTTGCTAGCGTAACTTTTTTTTTACATTTCTTATTGAGATCTTTATACTCCTGAAATGCATTTTATGTAGTCAAGATTTTGAATGCCCTTTGTTTTAGTCTTATTAAACTTTGTACTGTCTTATTTATCCATAATGGCTTCTTTTTATTCCTTGAAATTTTATTACCAGAGGGTATAAGTTTTCTGCAGGATTCCCATATTAGGCCCCATTTATGTTCGGTGTCAACAGTTATCATGACATGGTCCCAGTCAACACGATCAAGCTCTTCCATTGATTTGTTGAAATCAGAATTCCTAAAGTTTCAGGTTTTGGCATTTTTCGTTTTGAATGTTTGAATGAAAATTACATTGAAGCTTGCCGTATTATGGTCATTGCATCCCAAATTATGAGAACTCCCATATGAAATCAAATTTCCTTCGTGAAATGAAAGAGGCAATCCCTCACTTTACATTTGTTGAGCTATTTGCTATTTACTTTAGGCTAGATCTGAAATTGTTATTGTAATTGAAATAGTGTTTCATAAAATTGCCAATTATAGAGAAAATCTCACTTTAGAACACACAACCACAACCTCTTTGTAATGAATAGTTAATATGCAAACAGATACTTTTATATATTTTATCTTAAAATTATTACGTATCACTATCAACTAAATACTAAACTTCTGATTATTGCTAAGGCCTGTTTCACTCATTCGTTTTTTGGCATCAGTCAAGATCAGCAGATTTGGAAAAAAAACGGATCTGCCATTTTTCTTGGCAGTTCCATTTTTCCCCCCCATAGACTTGCATTATCGGCGGATCTTGACGGATGTTCATCCGTTGGTTCCGATAATTTGTGGATCCGCCAAAATTTTGGCGTCCGCTGACATCAGTGGACGGACAATGCAACATTTTTTGCAACGTCGGATCCGCATTTATGCTACTCCTGGAGATTTAACCCTAAATACCGTACCGGCTCGCAGCAAACAAAACTCTCTCTCTCTCATCCCACGATATCCCGGCATGGGTCGTCATCCCACGATATCCCGGCACGGCTCGTCATCCCGCGATATCCCGGCACGGCTCTTGACACTGCGAGTTGCCCGCTCTCGGATCCAGCTACATCGGCAGTATTTTTTTTATTTTTTTCAGCGCGGTTCCTTTAACTGTCCCAGGTCGGCGGATCCCGGCACATCAACGGTCCGGTGGTTCCCGTTGGTGTTTCCACGGCTACGGATCCGTTCTCCGCCTTTTTGGCGGATGACTACTGGCAAGAAAAATGTAAGTGTGAAACAGGCCTAAACTGAAAAATGTGTTTTAAGATTAAGAATTTTTATGTTTTGTATCAATATCTACAGTACTTTACAAACTACAGATGTAGTTACATTGCTGACTTAGAGTTAGGAAAATTATGATAATAATTTACTAGTAATACATTACAATTTTGATCAGTATCATTATTTTCTTTGATACTATAACCTTATAATGTACAGAACTTGGAGATACCAATTTTTTCAAGACCACTTATTTTTTACTTTTTAGTTCAGGATATTTGTGTTTTTGCTTTTTGTTTTCTCTGGTTAATGGTCATGTGTTGATATGCGCTTACATTGTGCATACACATTAACTTACTATTCTGAGTTCAGAATTGTTTTTTATTCATTTCATTGTGCATTCAGTGCATATATGGGTGTGACCGCCCTCTTTCTGAGCTGGGAAAGCCATCCAGTCTGGCCTACACTGTTACTAGTGGTTCAGCCGCTCGACCCTTGTTCACATTCACGCCACTTGGCAAGTGAGAAGGTTTTAAATACTAGAGTAGGGACTGTCCCACAAGGGTTGCCGTGACGTGGCGGGATGGCTTGTACATTATTTTGATCAAAATTATGTTTACTAAATACCCTTATTATTATTACCTTTATGCATTATTTGCAGTATACATTTTTTACTTTTTAGTTCAGGATATTTGTGTTTTTGCTTTTTGTTTTCTCTGGTTAATGGTCATGTGTTGATATGCGCTTACATTGTGCATACACATTAACTTACTATTCTCAGTTCAGAATTGTTTTTTATTCATTTCATTGTGCATTCAGTGCATATATGGGTGTGACCGCCCTCTTTCTGAGCTGGGAAAGCCATCCAGTCTGGCCTACACTGTTACTAGTGGTTCAGCCGCTCGACCCTTGTTCACATTCACGCCACTTGGCAAGTGAGAAGGTTTTAAATACTAGAGTAGGGACTGTCCCACAAGGGTTGCCGTGACGTGGCGGGATGGCTTGTACATTATTTTGATCAAAATTATGTTTACTAAATACCCTTATTATTATTACCTTTATGCATTATTTGCAGTATACATTTTTTACTTTTTAGTTCAGGATATTTGTGTTTTTGCTTTTTGTTTTCTCTGGTTAATGGTCATGTGTTGATATGCGCTTACATTGTGCATACACATTAACTTACTATTCTCAGTTCAGAATTGTTTTTTATTCATTTCATTGTGCATTCAGTGCATATATGGGTGTGACCGCCCTCTTTCTGAGCTGGGAAAGCCATCCAGTCTGGCCTACACTGTTACTAGTGGTTCAGCCGCTCGACCCTTGTTCACATTCACGCCTCTTGGCAAGTGAGAAGGTTTTAAATACTAGAGTAGGGACTGTCCCACAAGGGTTGCCGTGATGTGGCGGGATGGCTTGTACATTATTTTGATCAAAATTATGTTTACTAAATACCCTTATTATTATTACCTTTATGCATTATTTGCAGTATACATTTTTTACTTTTTAGTTCAGGATATTTGTGTTTTTGCTTTTTGTTTTCTCTGGTTAATGGTCATGTGTTGATATGCGCTTACATTGTGCATACACATTAACTTACTATTCTCAGTTCAGAATTGTTTTTTATTTTTTTTATTTTTTTTATTGTTTTTTATAACCTTATAATGTACAGAACTTGGAGATACCAATTTTTTCAAGACCACTTATATTTAAAGAATGGTTGGTGGAGTGGTCAGAGCATGCAGAAAGTCTGATCACTGCAAAATAAGCCAAAAACATTTATTTTCTTGTCCAGACCACAGAATAATAAACCTAGATGGAAATGGTTATTTATAAAATTATGATATGTGGGTGGATTCTGCATATGCTAATGTAGTGGGTCAATTTATGTTTAGCTTTCAACAGACAATACATACTACCAAAAGTTACAGAAAGATTGTATAGTTAAATAATAGTTATGCTTTTTACCAATATTTGTTATTTTCATTTACATTTAAAGAACAGGATCATATGGGTATAACCTCATTTTAGTTACATACTTTTATTCCAATATAATTTCATTAGTTTGGCAAATTTTTAAGCTCCTGGGCATCAATCTGTAACTGGGTAATATATCAAATTTCATTTATAGTTTTAGTGTCTTTCTATGTATCAGATGAGTCTAACATCTGAGAGTGGACCCTCTGGATCGCGGCACTGGAGCTCCCGGGGGCGAGCGCGCCAGGTGGTGCCGACCCCTATACAGGGACCGTTAGGGGCAGACCCTCGGAAGACAGATACCGCGACTGCTAGAACCAAGAGGGGTGGCTCAAGGGACAAGAGAGGAGCTGTCAGAGTTTTGGACTGAATGCAGGGTACCGGACAGAGAATGGAGTCCCGGACCGCGGCACGGAGTACAGGACAAAGGTACAGAATACAGGACTGAGGTACAGCGTACAGGACTGAGTTACAGAGTACAGGACCTGAGGTACGGAATACAGGACTGAGGTATGGAATACAGGACTGAGGTATGGAATACTGAGGTATGGAATACAGGACTGAGGTACGGAGTACAGGACTGAGGTACGGAGTACAGGACTGAGGTACGGAGTACAGGGCCTGTGGCACGGAGTACAGGGCCTGTGGCACGGAGTACAGGGCCGAGGTACGGAGTACAGGACAGAGGTAGAGTTGCAGGGAGAGCCCCTACTACTTGGCCAGAATACCGCAGGATAGGCACACGATAATCAGGCATCTCCTCCATCTTGGAGATGCCTGATATCGCACGTGCAGTGGTCTGATTGGTGGCCAGAGCTCTGGGTGGGCGCTGCAGGGTTAAGGAACCCGCAGAGCGCGCGCCCACGCCCTAGAGCAAGTGCACGTGGCCCGCAGGTGCCGGGGGGATGGGAGCGAGGAGGAGGCAGCCATAGTGCGGCGAGGCAAGGACGGGTGAGTATCGGCAGAGGTGGACACCGCCGCTGCTGGAACGGCGGCGCCTACCGCCGCAGCCGTGACACCTTGGTCCCCCTGATTCCCTAGTTCCTGGTGTTAAGGCTCAATTGTTTGAGTTGAACTCACTAAGCTGAAAATCTCAATGGACATCTGGACAGAAAGTGATAGCACAGTGGGCGGGACATGCCAGATGGCACATATATAAAGAACAGCAAAAAAAGACAAAAGAGTAAGCTGGATGGCAGGCAACAAGTAAAACAGGGCACACTAGAAAATACGACATCTCAGACAAGCTCAAGAACTGAAGAAGTCTATCCAGTCAATGCTTCCGAATTATCATTGGCAGTGTTTATTCAGCTTTGTATATACATCAATCAAGAAGACAGAGATTGTAATTAACCATGTCTGCCTTCTCTATAGGGAATCCGTCTTTGTTTGACAGCAGGCTCTATGTCCCCATAACTGCAAAATGTCGAGCACGCAGCATACTCTGCGTTGATGTTTTAGCTTGTCAGTGCAAATAAAAGTTGGGACCTCTCTGATGTTTAAAGTCTATAAGCAGTCTGGAATTGGTTAAAGAGAATCTTTCCGAAGCATTAAGTACTATAAAGTTAAGCAAAGGCCAAAATAGCACTATGATGCTAAATAATCTGATACCTGCTGCATCGAATTACATATTTTGTGCATTGGTGTACATTGGGGCGGACCTAGGGCGTAGAGTTTTTTTCTGCTACTCCATCCTTCTATCAACCTCCTCTGCTTCTTTGCTTCTGTCTCCTTTTAATAATTCCACGCCACCGCAGCCATTATTGATGTGACTGGTGCATGTGCAGTGTGATTCTGCAGCTTTGCTTCAGGTCTTCAATAAAATAGCATCCGAGGCGGTGCATGCAGAGATCAAGATTTTGGCTTAGTAAAGAAGTCATTGAGCTGATATCTTGATATGCACATTCACCATGTTTTTGAAGACTGGCCATGGAATCACACTGCACACGTGCCTCTCACCCTAATGAAGGCAGTGGCAGCGTGGAATTTAAGAAAAGGAGCCATTCACTGAATGATCAGTGACCTGTAAAAGAAAAGGAGGAGGCTGGTGGAGGGGTGAAGAAGCAGATGAATACCCCACCCCTTTGGCACATCTAGATGCATAGCGATGCACAGAAGATGTCATTAGATGAAAACTTTAGCGTCTGATAAGCAATAAGCACAGATTGTATTCCTTCACAACAGGTATCAGATTATTCAGCATCACAGTGCCATTATGGCCATGGCTTTAATTTTTAGTGCTATATACTACTGACAGGTTCTCTTTAAAGAAAAAATACATTTGAATGCAGCAGTGTTTGAAGTAGAAACAAAGCCAGAAGTTAATTTGTTACACTTGCAGCAGCCAAAGGATTAATCCCCATATCTAAGCCAGAAAGTAGCTGCCAGTTGTAAAAACCACAAGAATTTAGAGAGAAGATAGCCAGCTGGGAGGACGAATGAGGCTACATCAGAAGTACACAGTAACAGAAAACTAGATTACTCAATACTCAGACACACATGGGTAAAAGAGTCGGTCTTAAAAGGCCTTATGACAATGAGATGATAATGTCACTGAAGTCTGCCGGACCACTTGTGAAACATGGTGTGGACCACAGAAAAAGAAGAGAGCTTTAAAGGAAAGGACAAGGAGTTGGTGCCTTAGCCAGGACAGATGCATGATGCTGCTGTGTAACAGCTAGCTTTACACCACCTATAATTACATCAGTGATCAGTGAGACCACTGTGAAGTCAAACTATAAGTGTCTATTCAAAATGAAATATTTTTCGAATGCTCTCATATTTAAGGGACTAGACCTCTGGAACTCGGGAATTGGGCTTATCAGAGCTTAATTTTTAATATAGTGAAGGTCGACATGTTCAACTTGTACCCCATTCATTGTTTGTAGTTAAGATAGCTGAAAAGAGATGAGACTGTCATCGCATTTCTCTATCATGGGAAATTAAAAGGTAAAATTACAAGCATTTAAAATTTGCATCTGCAGAGCCTTGTTCCAGGGTTATTATGTGATGCACCAAAGAACAGAGTGGCACTGGATACCAGAGAAGAAGGTGATTGATGAGGTGATCGAATACTGCTAAGCTACACTACTAAAAGTATACTTGCACATGGGGCCGGCTCTAGATTTTGTAAGCCATGGGCAAAAGTGTCTCAGGCTCCTTTAACACATACCATAATTCATGATGAACATGTAAGAAATCTAGGTATAGTACACTGCCAAATGTTTCACTTCTTACATTACATGAGTGATATCTGTTGTAAATTCTACAATAGCTCAGAAACCGGACCGCATAGTCCTCCATACAGTATTATAAGCCCCATATATTGCTCCATACAGAATAATGAACCCCATATATTGCTCCATACAGTATAATGAGCCCCATATATTGCTCCATGCAGAATAATAGACCCAATTTATTGTTCCATACAGTATAATGAGTCCCATCTAATTCTCCATACAATATAAATGGCCTCATATATTGTCCCTTACAGAATAATGGACCCCATATATTGCTCCATACAGAAAAAATGGACCCTATATATTGCTCCATAAAGAATGGCTCCATATACTACTCCATACATAATGAGCCCCATATATTGCTCCATTCATAGTGGGCACCATATATTGCTCATATTTGATGCATGCCTCTGTCGTTGGGCATCGCCGTGTTTCTCCTGTGGGTGATGGTGATGACAGAGAAGGGTCCCCTGCACAGGCATCTGGTGGGCGCAGGCTTCGCTCTTCTGTCAGAGGTGAAGGGGTTAGTGCATCCCCATCTGGCCTGGTTCTGGGAGTCCAGATTAGGTCATCAGGCTGTGAGCCTGTGAGGGATAGCAGTATCCTTCAAATACTTTGGAGCCTGTCCTGCAGGCCGCCAGAAATAGTCTTGGTTTTCCCAGTGATCTAGTGTTTAATTGCTACTTTTGACTCTGACCTTTGCCTGGAGTTTTGACTCTGCTACAGCCTGCCGATATTTCTACCTCTGCTGCTCTCCCAGTTTCCGACCTTTGACTCCTGACTACACTTTCGGTCCCAGTTTTTAGTCCCTTCCTGGTGACAGTCCTGCTCTGGTCCGCTGCGCTCATAGGCAGCTACCTCTTGGGCTCTGCTGTAATTCCAGGTCCCTGTATCTGGGTAAAGGGTCTCGGGGTTTCTCGAGGTGCTGTCTCACGTGCAGCTCAGACTCGCAACTGACGGACGTCACACAAGGATGCATTAAACTTACCAGCAGTGAGAAGATTAGTGCAAGGACTTAGCACATTGATGTAAAACATCACCACTTGCGTGACTTAGTGGAATGTGGTGAATTCGAGTTTGTTTATTGCAAGTCCAATAAGATGATTGCTGATAGTATGACAAAGCCATTATCAAGAGCCAAGTTTTTGGACTTCAGAATCGCAATGGGACTAACAGGACAAGTAGTTGTTGAGTGGGGGTGATGAAATACGTTTGGTGCAACAACTCCATTCCTGGCTATGAGTGTTTAGTTGCTAAATTTGTATGCTGTTCATAAAGTTAGAACAAAAAAACTCCCAGAGGCTCACACAGGGAGAGCATTTGACTGTATTTCCTGTTTTCCTGTGTCTGTGCATGAGAGAAGTAGCCAGCTGTAGATGCTGCACAGATATAGACACACAAATTATTTATTCCTGATCTATTAAGCTTATCATATTTGTTCCTGTTTGTTCCTGAATAAAGAAGCTCTGTTGTCACACGCTTGTAGAGTATCCTGAATAATCCGCTGCCAATACTTTGTTTCCTGCTGTTGTTTTTTTACAATATTCATTATTTATACAAGCGATAATGAACTCGTGATCCTTTGGCATTGATAATACAGTGGAGCCAAATCTCAAAATGATAAAATGATATGACAGACAGGTAGGCTATTATTCATCCTCTGGACATAGGGGTTTAGACAGAGGAAGCGATTTTCCTCTGTCAAACTCAATACATGCACGGTCAGTGCAACCACAGCAGGTAAACCATTAATTGACAGGGATTACACAGTGCTTCTGTGCTAGCTAAATTCTTATGCCATACATGTACAGCATGGCATGGTAAAAAAAAAATACATCACCATATACACATATGGCTGGGTGTGCAAATGTTTTAAACCTTTGCTGTCAGAAAAACAGAGCAGTGCCATCATGAGCAACTTGGGAGTGTAGGAAATGTAAAAAAAACTGCATCAGATAATCTTACAATAATGGCTTTTCCCCTGCAGGTTTCTAGAACTCCATTGGTAATGTGGACATCCATAGTACGTATACATCTCTCATTTTTTGACATTTTGGTTGGAAAATATGTGTGAATGTTTGACCATGCTAGATGACCTACAAAATTGAATAAACTTGTTTTTTTCATGTGGACAAATAGAACGATGACACATAAAATATTTTAATTTTTGTTTCAAGATGTGAAATTATCTTTATGGCTTGATGGTCAAGGGTGATTTGCTGGCATCATATAACTACCTACTGTGGTTGTCTATGAACAGACACAATATTTATGTGAAATCCTGAATATATTTTGAACATTTGGAATTACTTTATGTGGTATTTCACTTTACCTGCGTATGAACTGTTATATTTCCACCACCCTTCCTGACTAAGGTTGATTTTCAATTAACGTTTTACTTCTTTTTTTCATTTCTCATGTTTGCCTAAACCTTGGAAATTCTTAGATGTTGGAAACTGGTTTTATTCCTAACTTTTTAGATATGTGAAGTATGTGCCTGTCAGTTTTTAATATTACAGAATTATAGTGACCTTACTTTACCTGAGTGAAACAAATAATAAAGTAGAAGTAAAAATAACTATATCATTTAGGTTGCGCCAATATTTTCTGCTGCACTTTACAATCAGAAACATAAAGAACAAGTGAAAGAAGCACTCGCATTAAAATGTCAATAGGATAAACACGTGTATAAGCAGGGCTGGTGTCAGCACCCAAACAAGTGCCGGGGCCCTATGTAGGTGCCGGCTTACTCGCCATCGAGGACACTGGCGCTATGGGGGCCCGGTGCCAGCACCCACAAGTGGGGCTCACCGCTTGCTTAGGGCTCTGGTACCTCTCCCTGTTCGTCCACAGCTGCAGCATCTTCCGCATCTTATGACTCTGTGACATTTCAGGTCAGAGGGAGCGATGATGTCACTACAGCATATCCTCTGCTCTGAGCAGTCACAGCGCAGGGAACCAGAAGACAGTGACTCTGAGGAGTCCAGAGCAGAGCATCAGTCAGTGAGAAGTGAGTATATGATTTTTTTTATGTTTTAAGCAATATATGGGGCTCATAGTGTATAAAACATTTTTTCATAAATATGCATGGTCATGATATGTACAAATATTCCCTTTTTAGTGTTTACACGGTGGCTCAGTGGTTAGCGCTGCAGCCTGCAAGCGCTGGGGTCCTGGGTTCAAATCCCACCAAGGACAACATCTGCAAGGAGTTTGTATGTTCTCCCCGTGTTTCCGTGGGTTTCCTCCGGGCACTCCGGTTTCCTCCCACACTCCAAAGACATACTGATAGGGAATTTAGATTGTGAGCCCCATCGGGGACAGTGATGATGTGTGCAAACTGTAAAGCGCTGCGGAATATGTTAGCGCTATATAAAAATAAAGATTATTATTTATTCATTATTGTTCTAGTTTAAACGTGGATTTGTTTGTGATTGTCCCGGTAATATACAACAATTTGTCAAACATGGGATATTATATACTCTTCTGACTTAATGCAACACCTTGTCAAATATGTTATATACTCTTCTGACTTAATATAACTTTATATGTGTAGGCTATTATCTACATGGTCCAATAGGGGCGATATATATGGCTTTGTTAGGATTTACTACCACATTCAATAACTTGCCGCTATCATGTATTATATTAGTATGTTTTTTTGCGGGCCGTTCACATGGCTATACCTGGGGTTCACCCCATTAGAGTGTATTTATTGTCTATGACTTTTGCACGCCTATAAGAGTTATCTGTATGTCCCTAATTGTCACCAATTCCATTATCATCTGTTATACTGCTATCCTCTGTTTGGGAAATGGCTGATTATAATTTTCTATGTACTACTATGTAAGGCTACTACTATGTAAGGATGAGGCCTGGCATTAACGCTCCCACTATGCGATTTATTTTGCTGCGTTAAAAAACCTAGAATATATAAAGCTCCCTCCTATGGCCTATGTTGTGGCTGCCCAGGGTGTCCGCTGTGCGCACACGCATCCGCCGGGCAACTTATGGGGCATCTCTGGATGCAGCATTCTGCCCCGCATCCGGGTCATGTGATCCAGCCCTGCCTGCGTCAGATGTGGGCGGGGCCTGGCTCGCAGCCCGGGGCTCGGCATTCTGCCACGTCACATGGTTCCCCAGAACTCTCTTGTCGGTGCAGTGTGTGCCACTATAGTGGGACACCTTCAGGACACCCTTGTTTTAGGGGATCAACACATATTTGATGATATGGGATATATGTGTCACGGAGTGATCAGAGGGGAGGTTCATATTGAGAGCTTGTGTGATTGGTTAGATGGACTGGATAATCCTCCCATTATTTAAATCAGGCACATCCCCATTTGTTAACCTATTGGTCCCTTTGGATTTGGGGTGTAAACATATTTGGCCATAGTCAGTCATATGACCAATCAGAGTTCATTTAAGTTAACAGGATTTGTAATATGACTTTCTATTGGAGTAGTCCCAATATAAAGGTATGCTCCTGCTGGTGTGATACCAACCCCCGGAAGAACACTGAATGCCAAAGCATGCGTTGGGGCTGGCACCATCACCCACAGGAGGTAAAGCTCATTTCTGCACTGCATGTACTATTTGTATAGGACCGGTGACTTTTTGATATGGAGTTTTTATGTCTTAGGCTAGTTTCACACTTGCTTTTTTTTGCAGCGCGTTTTTCCCGCAAAAAAACGCATTAAAAAACACATACAAATGCATACAAACGCTGCGTTTTTTTCCAGCATTTTAATGCGCATGCAGGAAAAAAACGCAGCGTTTTTGCGCGTTTGTATGCGTTTTTTGTGCGTTTGCGTTTTTTTACAGATTTTGGAAAAACCCCACAAAAAAGAAAATACAACCATTCAACAACACACAAGACCAATGGGACTTCATTGTGGGTGTGGTATGTTAATATATACAGACCTTGTCTACAGTATTCTTCACATTTGCTTGATTCTTCTCGTGACCATGGATCTGCGCTGGAAGAGTTTTCACTTCAACTTGGATTTGGACATCGCGATGGCTCAGGCGTATGCAGTTGCTTGCCATGAACAAAGGAAGAGAGAGAGGCAGCGAAGACGGCGGCGTATGTGGATACATCCGATTGTTGAACTCCGGGAGAGCCGTGGGGCATACCACACCCTCTACAGCGAGCTACGTGCAAACCCGGAGAAATTTAATGATTATATCCGGATGTCCCACGAAAGTTTCATGGATTTGCTTGCTCGTGTCCAACAATCCATCCGGAGACAGGACACACAGCTCCGTCTTGCGATTCCTCCTGAAGAACGGCTACTGGTGACATTACGGTATGTTTTAAAAACAAAGGGGTGTGGTCTGATGTTTTTTTTTGGAAATTTAGTATTCAAAACCTTGGGTAATTAGTTTTCGTGAATGTACTAATATCTTATTTTATAGTTTTTAAAAATAATATACATAAATATTAATTTTACTTCTTTGTCTGTTCACAGATTCCTGGCGACTGGAGAAACCCTATCCTCACTACACTTCCAGTACCGTATTGGAATCTCTACCTTGTCTGGAATTGTTGCTGACACCTGCCGGGCTCTCTGGAATGTTCTTTGCCCAGAATTTATGCCCCTGCCCACCGCTGAAAAGTGGATGGAAATTGCTGACAAATTCTGGACAGTATGCAATTTTCCCAACTGTTTGGGAGCTGTTGATGGGAAACACATACGGATCATCAAACCCCAAAGAACGGGATCTGAGTACTATAATTATAAAAAGTACTTTTCAATAGTACTCATTGCAATTGCGGATGCCGGATGTATGTTTGTAGCAGTGGACATTGGAGCATTTGGCCGTGGTAATGACTCGCAGGCTTTTAAAAACTCAGACATGGGCCGGAGGTTGTATGGCAACCAATTTAATTTCCCTATGCCACGGCCTCTTCCTCACACCGAAGCTCCGCCACTGCCCTTTGTAATGGTTGGCGATGAGGCTTTTCAAATGTGCGGAAACTTACTGAAACCCTACTCCAGCCGGGACTTGGACCACACCAAAAAAATATTTAATTACAGGCTGACCAGGGCCAGAAGAACTGTCGAGTGTGCTTTTGGGATTCTTGTTTCCAGATGGCGAATTCTGGGCACGGCCATTAATCTTAAACTTGAAACAGTCGATGAGGTGGTGAAGGCCTGTGTGGTTCTACATAACTTTGTGATGGCTAAAGAGCACCCGACCTTTGAACTGGACGATGATGCTCCTAACCCATTGCCTGAATTCACTCAGCACACTCTCAGGTCATCCGTTGAAGTTGGCCAAATGAGGGACAAATTTGCGGCCTACTTTATTTCTGATGTAGGACGGGTGCACTGGCAAGATGAAATGGTGTAATGTTGTTGTTTATGGTAATAAAAATCCTTATTTGATACCATTACTGAGTGCACTATATTTTTTAAACTCCAATTAATTAAAAAACTTCCCATGTATAACTGAATTTTTTTATGTTCACACACCTGGGCAGGTAAATACACATATGAGTTAAAATTCAGCATTGCTAGTCTGCGTGAAATATATTGGAATGAGCAAAGCTGCAGGCCATGAATCATGAAACCATTTTTTTTTCAATCGAAAATTGTGCAACTAGTTTAAAACAAAGTATGTGATTTTCTCAAAACACAACCCTCAAAACCCAACCCCAATGAAAGTCCATGGGGAATACAAGTAAGTTACACTAGGCCTTGGAATGACTATACTAGGCCGTGGTATTTCAAATATGAGTATATTAGGCCTTGTGCCTACTAGTATATTCATATGTGAAATACCACGGCCTAGTATAGTCATAACAAGGCCACAAGGCCTACTCGATTTTGGCAAACTAGTATCTTGTTTCTCAAAACTTGACAAGTTTCAACAGTTTGAAAATAGATTCTAGTTGGTAAGACAAGTTTCAACAGTTTGAAAATAGATTCTAGTTGGTAAAACTAGAGTTATTACACTAGGCCTTGTAATGACTATACTAGGCCGTGGTATTTCAAATATGAGTATAGTAGGCCTTGGGGCTAGTAGTATAGTAATATGTGAAATACCACGGCCTAGTATAGTCATACCAAGGCCTACTGTAATAACTCGATTTTTAACAACTAGCATCTTGTTTCACAAAAAACAAACTGGTGAAACTAGAAATAAACTTATTTTTTAGACAAGTTTCAACAGTTTGTTTTTCATGAAACCAGATTCTATTTGGTAAAAATAGAGTTATTACACTAGGCCTTGGAATGACTATACTAGGCCGTGGTATTTCAAATATGAGTATAGTAGGCCTTGGTGCTAGTAGTATAGTAATATGTGAAATACCACGGCCTAGTATAGTCATACCATGGCCTACTGTAATAACTCGATTTTTAACAACTAGCATCTTGTTTCACAAAAAACAAACTGGTGAAACTAGAAAGAAACTTATTTTTTAGACAAGTTTCAACAGTTTGTTTTTCATGAAACCAGATTCTATTTGGTAAAAATAGAGTTATTACACTAGGCCTTGGAATGACTATACTAGTCCATGTTATTTCACATATGACTATACTAGCCCTTGGGTTTGTTTTTAACATGTATTTACCCATCAGTGTGTGTGAGCGGCGCAAACAACATTAATGAAACTTATTAATGGTGAACCACAAATGTAAATTTATTTTTTATCACAAAAATAAAACTAAAAATTATTTTTTACGGCGTTTGGGGGCAGATGGTTTCAATTTGGGGGTGTGCAGGGAATATGCAACACTTGCAGTTGAAGACGGTGTTTGAGGGGAAGGGGCAACAAAACTTGTGGGGGAAGGTAGTCCAGTTAAGGGAATTAAAGTAGGAACACTTGTAGGAGAGGAAATCTGTTCAGGTACATTAGTTGTAATGGCATGTCGCCGTAGGCTTGTGTGCCTGGACCGACTTTGGCCCAATGCCCGCCTTGATTGATTTCGCCTTGAACTAGGGGCAAATATGGAATGCAGGTCCCCCGTCTGCTGGTATGGCTGCTGCTGCTGAGGTGGCGGCTGCTGCTGAGGTGGCGGCTGCTGCTGAGGTGGCGGCTGCTGCTGAGGTGGCTGCTGCTGCTGAGGTGGCTGCTGCTGCTGAGGTGGCGGCTGCTGCTGAGGTGGCGGCTGCTGCTGAGGTGGCTGCTGCTGCTGAGGTGGCTGCTGCTGCTGAGGTGGTTGCTGCTGCTGCTGAGGTGGCGGCTGCTGCTGAGGTGGCTGCTGCTGAGGTGGCTGCTGCTGCTGAGGTGGCTGCTGCTGCTCTTCGTTGTCAGTGCTCGTCCTTGCAGGAGGACTGGTGGCGGCAGTGATGGTCCAGGTTTGCAGAGTGGTGGTGGCAGGGCTACTACATGTTGTTGTAGCGGCAGGGCTGTTCCATGTTTGCCTAGTGGTGGCTGAGCTCCACGCATGCATGGGATTGGCGGTGGTGCTCCAGACAGGAGCAGCGCTTGCCATGGTGGTGTCGGTGAAGTGACCAGCTGCACTCAGACTTGTGGTGGTGTAACGGTGGGTGTCCTGGCTTTGAAGAGAGGTGTCCGTGCAGTGGTATGCAGCACAAGTCGGTAGTGAGGTGAAGCGAGTCAATGGTGGCACAGGTGGAAAGGACACCACTGACTGCTGACCGTACCGATTATGCTGCATAGCCTGCAAGAAAGCATTGTTGCAGGCCTGCAGCACATTCAGCTGTTGATCAGGACTAAGGTGTTCCGCCATGCCCTTTTCAATCTTACTAAAAAAATGGTGTGCTGGTCTGTTGAGGTCGGCCTCCAGACGGTCAAGGCGCTGTTCTACAGAATTGAAGCGGTGTTCAAAGTGGTTAAAACCACGTTCCATCAGTGCAAAACCGCTTTCAACTCTGTCGGACAGTGACTTGAGGCTGGAATTAAATGTCTCGCTCAAATGCATAAACTCGGGCAAGACATTCCTGTCCAAGGCCCTCTGCCGCTGGCGGGTAGTGCCCGCATAACCAGTGGCAGAGACCTGGGACAGGGGAACACCTGATGGCCCAGCTTCCTGGTCACCAGCTGTGTGTGTGTGGGACCTGCAAGGTGCTTCCTGGCTGTCGGATGGCTGGGACGGGTCAGAGGACGTCCGAGGAAGGACCGCTCCAGGGCCAGGTTGCAGGGTGCTGCTCCAGGTGCTGTGGAAGAAAGGAAAATCATTACTACCATGCCTTTACAAGAAGCATCAGCTGTGGATTAGAAAAACACAGATTAATAAAAATAAAAACCCAAAATGTATAATACTTACGATCTTGTGGCAAGGACCGGTCTTAGGAACTGCAACGCGTGATAGTGACGGTATCTAGTTCTGGTCCTTGACGCAGATCCACTGCGAACCTGGCCCTCAGCACGAACATCACTGTTGAAGCGGTCCTTGATCGAACGCCAACGTGTTCGGACTTTGTCCACTGTTGATAAAAAAAAAACAGTGCCATCAAGGACAACAGTCACTGCGTCACAATGTAGCAATACAATACTCAAAGCAGTCACTGTAGACCCCGATGACACTGTTGGGTTTCCTGCTCGAATACACCTAGCACGAAACCCAACAGTGCCGTCAAGGACAACAGTCACTGCGGCACAATGTAGCAATACAATACTCAAAGCAGTCACTGTAGACCCCGATGACACTGTTGGGTTTCCTGCTAGAATACGCCTAGCACGAAACCCAACAGTGCCGTCAAGGACAACAGTCACTGCGGCACAATGTAGCAATACAATACTCAAAGCAGTCACTGTAGACCCCAATGACACTGTTGGGTTTCCTGCTAGAATACACCTAGCACGAAACCCAACAGTGCCGTCAAGGACAACAGTCACTGCGTCACAATGTAGCAATACAATACTCAAAGCAGTCACTGTAGACCACGATGACACTGTTGGGTTTCCTGCTAGAATACGCCTAGCACGAAACCCAACAGTGCCGTCAAGGACAACAGTCACTGCGGCACAATGTAGCAATACAATACTCAAAGCAGTCACTGTAGACCCGGATGACACTGTTGGGTTTCCTGCTAGAATACGCCTAGCACGAAACCCAACAGTGCCGTCAAGGACAACAGTCACTGCGGCACAATACAGAGCAGGGAAATACTCACTAAACGCCTTTTTGGCGGATGCTGTGGCGCTGTCCCAGCCATCCATCAACGCTGCGGCCACCTCATTCCATAGCCGCCGGGTCACCACATTGTCCTTGTACAGCCGGTCACGGCTGTCCCACAACGGCGAACGCTCCTGGACCAGGCTGATGAGTTGCTCATTATCCAGGTAGATGTCTTCATCCCGTTGTGGAACCTAGACAAAACACATTCATTAGAATAATCAAATTTAAATTGACTAAAAAGTTACAAAAAAAAAACAAAAAAAAGAGTAAAAATAGAAGATAAAAAAAAAATAAAGAACATTACAAATCATTTGATACTTACATTCCGTATCACCACCGGGACTTGGCTTCGCTGCTCCTGCTCTTCGCCCTCACTATTCCCGTCCACAGATGATGATGACGATGTCTGAAAGTTGAAAAAAACGTAAGAGATTTGGAGAAGCAGCAGATATACTTACCAGATGCACGAAAATAATCACCTCACGGTCTGCTTGCGCCAATTCCTGCCGCGATGGGGAATACTCAGATTCTGAAGACATACTGCATGTAAAAATAATAAAAATCATTAGTACATACATAATTTAAAAGGACAGGCATATAATGTAATATACTCACATTCTTTGCTGATATAATGGGTTCTTGGTTGAATGTCTGCTCTTCAATCTGTCTAGTGTAGTAGTGGCAGAGTTTTGGCAGGCACCTCCTTTATATAGACTTTTTTTTTTGACTTTAGAAGATTCTAACTAGGATAAAAAGTGGACACCACCCAAAAAACGCAGCGCTAAAAAATCGCATACCTGCGCATGCCAGTGCGCACGTATGCGCATCCATAGGCTATAATGGCCATTTTTAGCGCAAAACGTGCGCATACGTGCGCATGCGATTTTTTCAAGGGCCAAAAAATGCAACATGCAGCGTCTGGAAAATACCAACGCACACCCCAAAAAAACGCAGCGCATGAAAATCGCATACATGCGCTTACAAGCGCGCAGGTATGCGCACCCATGTTAAATACAGGGGAAAAATCGCATGCGCACGTATGCGTTTTTTTCCAGCGCTAAAAAAACGCAAATGTGAAACCAGCCTCAGCGACACTCTTTCACGGCTATTTGGAAGTTGAACAGTGATTATTTGTTTTTTTTTGGATATGTGCAGCCTAGGGATGAGCGACTTTGCCTTTTTTCGGGTCGAGTCAGGTTTCATGAAACCCGACATTTCTCAAAAGTCGGGTCGAACGCAATCAGCCGATTATCGTGAAAAGTCGAAGGCCAACTGAAACACGAAACCCAATGCAAGTCAATGGGGAACCAAGGTCGGCAGTGAGTGGAGGACAGGAAACACACCCACAGTGCCCATTTTAATGCCAAAAACATCAATTCTTATTACTTAAGCTTGTCAACCTTAATTTACTTTCTAATAATAGTTAGGCATTAAAAACTGGGGGTTATTTGGCTAAAGTAGTGGGGAGGTAGGGCTGGCTCCAGAATTTCGTGGGCCCTGGGCCAAAAAGTGTCACTGGGCTCCTTTAAGACATGCCACAATTCATGATCCTCTGATATGGCAGGGGGTTGGACCAGATGGCCCAGGAGGTCTCTTCCAACTCTACGATTCTAAATAGAGGTATAGTACAATGAAAAATACTTCACTTCTTACATCTCATGACTGATATCCATTTTAAATTCTCCAATAGCTCCAAAAACAGACAGTATATTACTCCATACAGTATTATGCTCACCGCATAGTGTGCATACAGAGTAATGAGGCTCATATATTTCTCCATACAGAATCATTGGTCCCATATAATGTTCCATACAGTATATGATGAGCTCCACATAATGCTACAGTATGTGTTGGTCACCATGGATGAAGCTCCACTGTCTTTTGGGCCCAAATAATGCTCCATATATAATGGGCCCCATTTCTAATGCTCCAGTGTATAATGGGCCCTGTAAATGCTGCTCCAGTGTCTGATGTCCACCTTTGGAATGCTCCAGTGTATGGTGGGCCTCATATATCATTCTCCAGAGTATAGTGCTCCCCAAAAGTTGCTGTCCCAAAATTGAAAACAATTTAATAAGTCTCCTCGCTAGGGAATCCCTGTACTAGTCTGGACTCCTCGTCATCCCCATCTTCCATCTCACTGCACTTGGACTGTTTAGACAGAAGGCATACAGACGTGATGTCATCGTGCTCTCTGACCAGAATGTCACTGTCAGGAAACGCGGAAGATGTCACGGAGGTGGAGCAGGGAGAGTTAAGTATTTCAACTTTGCAAGTGCTGTGATCCTGAGCAAGCAGGGGTGGCCCACTCGTTGGCGACGGCACTGGCACAGGGCCCCTCATAGTACGGCGGTGTGTCTGATGGTGGTTGGAGAGCCCTCCCACCGGCAGAGACACTTTTGAGTACTATGAGGGGCCCTGTGCCAGTGCCATCGCCCATGAGGATGCCCCCCCACCTGCTCAAGGAACCTGCACTTTCATCTGCACCTTCCTCTTTGTCACCGTGTAAGGTGGTATAGTATGCGGGAAGGGTAACCTGAGTTTCATCAGGGTCAGATTCTGGCTGTGTAGAGTGCGAGGGGAATGTAGTGGTCTGGGTCAATATACCAGCAGAATCACCTAGCAGTGGCTGGGCATCAGTGCACTTGTGGCCAGGGCTGTGGAGTCGGTAAGCCAAACCTGCGACTCCGACTCCTCAATTTCCCTTACACCGACTCCGACTCCCACATATATTGCTTATATTCAAGTGAAAAATTATTGTAGTACAATGTGAACATCAGACACTTAATCATTTTTATGATACAATAATCAAGATATTTAGATAAAACATAATATATTTATTGGAATACAACTTTAGAACACAAAAAGCTGTATTAAATTGTAAATATCTAATACACTATGTAATATCGATTACATATCTAACACTGTGTAATAAACTATGTAAGTGGCAAAAAATAGTTTTCAACAAAAACATACTAAACAACATTTGTGCAGTCTATGAATTTGTCCTAAGAAATAGAATTGCCTCCATCAGATCCTCCTGCATAGATGACCTCAAATCTGACCTAATAATTTTAAGGCCAGAGAACAACCTCTCTACACTAACTTGGGTTGGAGGCAAAGCCATAACCACATGGGCAGCATCTCTAACAATTTCCTGGTATAAAGGAATTGCCTCATGCACAGTCAGTTTTGATGAACGGTTGAATTTTTCTATTTCTTTGAGAGCAAGTGAAACATTTTACTGAAATATGGTTAATCTGCTTGCTATAGGAGATGGAGTGAAGTCTTTTTCCTTGCGGCAACGCTTGCCTGCTCCATGTCATCCAAATACTTGTTAAAGTCAAACTCCTCATCTGATGAGGATGAAGATATGGCAGCAGTAGTACTGTCAGGACCCAAGTCCTCTTGCACCTGGCAGTCCTCCTGTAGGCCACTCATCCTAACTGCTACCTCAGTCAGAGCTTCTTTTCCTTTAGTAAGCTGTTGATCATCAAGCAGTATACGATGACTTGGGTCCATATAAACAGCTGCCAGAAAAATTTTATTTTCCTATAGCTGTGTCTCTCTCCGTTTCATTGAAGCAGAAATGCCATCTGCGATTAAACCACCTCTTTGGGACAAGCAAAATAGCAAGTTCTTCCACTCCCTTATGAAAATGCCAGGAGTTAAATCCTCAGCTTGTAATGTTTTAGTCACGGTAAATGGGTGGTTAAGCAATTCCTTCAATTCAGCCACCAGTGTCCATTGACCTTCATTTAGGGTTACCTGAGGGTTCGCCATATCTGTAAGAAACGGTTTTAGTTCAAGCAATCGCTCAATCATTAAATAAGTGCTGCCCCACCGAGTGGCTTGATCAACAATTGCCCCTTTCCCAGCACGTCTCTTCAAGATGGAATCAATTTTATGGGTTCTGGCAGCAATAGCCAATTTCCTCACTTTTTCAATCAGATTTCCAGCATGTCCCTCTTGCAGACTATCTCTTATTGCCAGCTGCAGCGTGTGCACAACACAACGCATGTGATGAATAGGAAGGTGTTTTGAAGCAGCTTCAATAAGATCAGCTATTTCTAAAGTATAATTTTGCTGTTCTGTTGTAATATCTGTTTGTTCCTCAGTTACATGAACAGCACTGTGGTCTTCCATCTCAAACATACTGAATCCTAAATTTTCTTCTAGCTGTTTTCCATTAATCTCATTCATCAGTTTAATTGTACTTATCATGTTTGAAGCATTGTCCGTTACAATAGCAAGAACCTGCTCTTTTTTGAGTTCGTAATCTTGCAGGACTTTTTCCACTAAGCCCTGGATAAACTGGCTGCTGTGATGAGCTTTAGTATCTTTTACTGCCAATGTCTTGGTAACAATTTCTTTGTTGTCACAAACATATCGAACATTGATTTCAAAATAGTTCACTCTGTGACGTGTGCAGGCATCCATTTTAAGAAACATGAAGCGTCTTTTGAGAGTCTTTTTAAGATCTTCCTTTTGTTTAAGGGCTTCTTCAATCACTAATTTTCTAATACTTTCTCTTTCCAGAGAAACACCAAGTTTGCGGGCCATTTCTCCATTAAGAACTGTAAAAGCTGGTCGTGCAAATAGTGATAATGGTACACCGTCCTTCACAACAAGCTGTATGAGCTGTCTTTTAAACATATCTGCTATCATTTTTACAGTAACTTTGTCACTTACAAAATATCTTGTTAATGATGTTTGAGATGCTCTTTCCTCCTCATTTGCCTGGCAGGAAGTGCTGGGTGCGGGTTTCTTGGTGCTGCTGTTATCTTTCTCAGTCACAGCTTTGAAACCTTCTGGGTGGAAGCGTTGTAAATGTCTTTTTAGATTGGAAGCTCTTGTAGGAGCATTTTTATCACTGCCTGAGTATGTGCTGATTTTGGCATCACAGCATTTGTTTTCCTCTGGGTCACTTGTCATACATTGACACACAAAATATTTTTCATCTTGAGTTACTGTGAAATGCTCAAATACAGCTGACTTCATGGGGAGCTTCTTAGACATTTTGTAATCATATAAATTCACTCTCAAAATAATTTTGTCCTATAAAATAAAATAATGTATATTATAATTCCAGCAAGAACAGGGAACCATGTACAGTGGGGAAAATAAGAATTTGATACACTGAAAATTTTGCATGTTTTCCCACCTACAAAGAATGGAGAGGTCTACAATTGTAAACTCCACCTGTGAGAGACAGACTAAAAAAATCCAGAAAATCACATTGTATGATTTAAATAATATGCATTTTATTGAATGAAATGCATATTTGATACAATAGAAAAACAGAACTTAATATATTTGGTACATAAACCTTTGTTTGCAATTACAGAGGTCAGACATTTCCTGTAGATTCTGTTTCTCTCAGTTGAAGTGTACCTATGATTAAAAATTTCAGACCTCTCGATTCTTTGTAGGTGGGAATCGACAGTGTATCAAATACATACTTTCCCCACTGTATAATTTTAGATAGAAATAAAACAAACTTTGCATAAATCAATAGCACAGATGACAAATATAAAGTTTGTAAAATATGTTATTAGATAGCTTTACTTTGAATTTCCAAGGCTTTTCTTATTAGGGTGCGGCTCACTAAATGCTTTACAGTCTATGAAGAGGGGAGGAGGGAGGGAGCAAGTTTGTTGCGTATCATGCTCCAAGAACAAAGAAACTGATAACAGAGCTAATAACTTGATGTTTTGGTTTCTATGCCTATACAAGTCCTCATATACTGTAAGTCCTCATCAATCCTGTTGCTGTATTTTCCCTGTATATTGTATGTATATTGTATAAAAGCTAGCTTCCCAAAAGTATATGAGCTCAAAGAAAAAACAAACAAGCATCAAGCATACAGAGAGAACATACAGTATACTGGACTATTGATTTATGCACAGTTTATTGAAAGTTTAAATATGCTTTAAGAAGTAATTACCTTAATCTTGCTATCCTGTTCACTCTAGCAATTCTTCTGAGATAAGTGCCTTCCTTCTTTCTGAATATGTTTACTTGTCTGTGTTGCACCCTTGTCTGTAGAGGAGGAGCTTCACTGGTGCTAGAGTTCACCACTGACACCTCAGCTGCTGCGAACCTCATACTGCACACCCCTACACTTGAAAATAAAGCCTGCACCTTAAGAAGATGTGGTGAACGCAGTCTATTTATTCCAACTATCAATTGATATTGATGTGTTACTGAAGACGTGCAATGCCTGTCCTCGGCGTCCTTTTGGGCAGCTATGAGGTGTACCTGACTGGTGCTAAAAAAAAAAAGAGTGTTAGTCTTTGTGCTATCTGGCTTTCATTGTTTTTGGTACAGATAAGATATGGACAGACAGATATGGATAAATGGATGGAGCAGATTTCAAATCTGCTTTTGCTATTGAAAACATTATGAGCTCAAAAACCTTTCAGGTGATGTGGTTTTTTAAAAATCTGATCTGCTTTTGCAGCTGAAAAACATATCCTCAAAAACCACAGCAAAAATGCTGTGTGTGAATGTAGCCTTAGATCAGGGCTAGAACAGCCATTTATAGGACATTTCATAACTCCCAAATTCCTATGAAAAAATATTCAGCACATTCTGCATTGAATTACTGTACCCAATTTATTATATATTTTAGGACTCCACGACTCCGACTCCACAGCCCTGCTTGTGGCGCCACCAGGAGTACGGTCACCACAGTGGCATTACCTTCCTCCTAGGGAGTGTGATGTCATGCTTGGGAGCAACGAAGGATCTCTCTAGCAGTTAAACCAACACACAACACAGTTCCCACTCCAGGCCAGCAGGGAGACCTCTGAACCTGACTGCTGAGGAGCTGCTCTCTGTGGTCGGGAGGAGGTAAGTTAGGGCAGTCTGTGAAGGGAAGGGGAAGTGTGTGGATGTGAGAAGGGGAGCTGGAGGATGAGCAGAGTTAAGGCTAGCTGGAGCGCCTGGTCCGGATTCCGGTCTCCGAGTTTGTAGGGACATTGACAGTCCTGCAGCAGAAACCGGAGGAAGTAGCAGCTGTAAATGCTCTGTTCCCATGTAAGACTCGGAGGCCCCAGCAGCGACATGTGTGAGCCAGAAGGAAAAGGCTATGGCTGCCTGCCATACGAGAAAGTTCCAAAAGAGAGTCAGCGAGGGAACTTCAGTGAACTCAGTACTGCGAGTACCTCAGATAAGCGCTAGAATGGAGGCCACACTAACTATCTGCAGAGAGAGAATTCCAAATTTGCTTCCAGGCTGACCAACTCCTTCTCCATCTGTACTCTGGGTCCTGGACGGCACTTACCAAGTACAGGTAAAGGAACTGCATGACTGTGTCTGTCATCTTTCTCCTGCGCCTGGCGCACGGCTCTGCTACATCCTGCACTGCACACCATCTACCAACTCTTTCATCTGCCCTGTGACTACGGCCCTACCTGTGCAGGGCTTCTACATCTTAGCTGCACCACAACATCTGTCCTAGAGAAGCGACACTGCAGCGCGGGTCAATCTGATCAGAAACCACAGGTGGAGTCACGTATCATTCACCTATAAACGTTATTCACCCCTTTGTATGGACGCCCAGGGGCACAGAACGGGTCATCACCACCAACATGACACATCCCTCTGAGACACCGGCCCGCTACCGATTAACCCCACTGCCCTGAAAGGCCACCCACACTCCATGTCAGATTCATCTTCACGATTTGACTTGATAACCCAGGCATGGCATGATAGAAAGAGCTACATGGACTAATGTGAAGTGTAGCCTGCTGCATCATTCACTTTTGGAGGGGGTGAAGGACACAAGGAAAGGGGTTCTTCCTGACCAGGAGCAAGCACTTGACGACTCAGTGCTTGCATTTTTTGAAACTTCAGAAGAGGAGGGCATATTTGCTGGAGTCTGTTTTGGCAATGTAAGCCAAAACCAGTTCCTGATGCTCCGGCTTTAAAAGTGGTTAACCTACTCCCAGAAAAGGTAGCCTTCCAGAAGTTCTGGAGCCAGACCATGATGCAGGCTCAACACCTCCTGCCTTAGCTGCTATTGTGCTTTTGCCACTACCAGAAGAAGCACCACCACCATCAGCACCAGCTGGCCCTCCCACACCCACGTCCACGGCCTCTTCCACCATACTTCAAAATTTTGGAGAAAATGTACCCAAAATAACATCAGATGTATGGTACTGTATCAGAAGCGTACAGCTCTATACAGTCAAAGGATAATTGTCGATCTCCCTATTTATTCCATCAGTCACACAGAGACACTCACAGGCTCAGTATGGATTAGACAAGAATATAAAAAGTAGAAAAAGTGTACAGTATCATCAGATATCAGGTATATATAGTATAGTTTAAACATTCTAAATCTCTGTAGATATTTCAGGAGGCAGACACAGACGCTCTCAGGCTCAATATGGATTACAACACAATATAAAAAGCCGTAAAACGGCAATGGATCTGAAGAGTACAGCTGTACACAGTGTAGGGGTCATTGTTGTCAATCTCAGTATTTATTTCCACAGTCAGAAAATAACTCTCACTTGGTCAGTTTGGATTAGACCAGAATATAAAAAGCAGGAAATGGGCAATGTATCACAAGCGTAGAGCTGTATACACTAGTGTTGGGGTAATTTTTAAATGTACATCTAAATTGCAGGACCAACCCACAGACTGTCACACGCTCAGGATGGATCACACCACAACATAACAAGAAGATCTGCAAGAAATAATCACACATGTGGGACAATGTTCCAGGTGTCAATGATTCACTTAGAGTGGTGGGTGGAGGAGGACTTCCTGGCAGAAAGGGTACAGTATCACCAGACACCAGGTATATATAGCATATTTTAAACATTAAAAATGTACGTCAATATATCAGGCGTAGTGTTGAGCCACCCCGCTAGTGTTCGAGTTCGTTTTAGTTCGTCGAACAGGAGGCAAGTTCGTCAAATGTTTGTCAAACGTTCTATGAACACAATTGAAAACAATGGCAGGCAAACACAAACACATACTAACACATAGAAAACAATTACAAAACACCTTAAAAGGTGTCCCAAAGCAGACAAAATGCTCAGAATTAGTGTTGAGCAATACCTTCTGATATTGGGAAATATCGGATCGGATTGGATCGGAACGATACCCAAAAAGTATCGGATATCGCCGATTCCGATACCGGAAACCAATACAAGTCAATGGGACAGAAATATCGGAATTAAAATAAATCCTTTCTTTACTTGTAGGTTAATTCTACATGAAGGAAAACAACTAAGAATAATGTAGAATGTATTGGGGAGGTGGAGGAGACATTAAAGGCATAGAGGTTTAGCCCAATCAAATGGAATAGCAGGAATTTTTTTTTTTTAAGACGTTCGGAGTTACAAAGATATTGACTATGTTAATGGGGTTGTGTAGCAATAGAGGGAGACGTCAGAAAAGGCACATGTTGGCGGAGTGTTGGAACGGAGTGCTTCATCTAGCTTGGAGGTTGACTGAGCCCCTGACCCGGAGGACACGGCACAGATGCGGGCACCTGTATGCACAACAGACTGTGAGTAAAGCTTTGGAGCTGCATGCCCTGGTGTCCTCCAGTTATTCCTGCACAACACACTCAGCACTGCTACATCTCTGTGCCTGGCACTGCCCCATCTACGTCTCTTCACTACCTCTCCATTTACACTGCCCTAGGACTACAGCCCTACCTGTGGAGGGCCACAACATCAAAGCTGCACCACATCATCTGTCCCAGAGGATCTGTCTGCAGCGTCGGCTTAACATCTTCATTGCCGAACACCACAGGTGGCGTCACGAATCATTCACTCATAAACTTTAATCATCATCCACATGTTCAACATTTCCCTTTTACAATGGATGCCCAGGGCCACGGACCGGGTCACAGCTACCGTGACATCTCCCATTGAAACCAACGGGCCCGGTACCAAGTACCCCACCAGCCTTTGCTGGCGATCCAACTTGGCGGAAATACATAACAGAACAGGATGTCTGGGCTTTTCACATAATCTCAGTGCATATCTAGGCTGCAGAATGCTGACAATAAGTAATTTACCTTCTGTGGCTAGTCTGCACGGTTTCCAAGATATCATCTCTCGCTTCTAAGATAAACGTCCAGGGGGGGTGTTCCGGCATTGAAATGAGAGCTTGTCGCTTCCTCCTCCCAAGCTAGTTTCACTTTCCATAGATCACTGTTCAGCCTGTGTCTGGGGGAGGAGCAGCTGGGTGGTCTGGTCGCAGCCAATCACAGCCATGCCATTAGTTAACATGCCTACATGCCTAACAGGATGTGCCCACACTTCTTAGGATTCCTCATTGGCTGAATCAAATCAAACTGGCTCATAGCATTATGGGAACTTCCGATTCCGGTATTCGATATGCAAAAAGTATCGGAACTCAGTAAGGGAAACCCGATACAGCGAATATCGGCCGATACCCGATATTTGCAGTATCGGAATGCTCAACACTACTCAGAATACAAAAATAACATATGGAAAAGGGCAACTACATATAGAAAAGAGGTGGAGGAGTAAAAGGAGGAGGAGGAGACACAGATATTGGCATGTCATGCCCTTATGAAGTCAAGAAAGGCTGGAATAAAAATGTAAAATACAAAAAAAAAATAAAAATCTGAAATCGAAGACGATCATATACCATCGGACTTCCCACCATAAATTATGCCAACTGCCGATCGGGCATCGTTATTCCCACGAACTTCTGAACAGCGTCCATGAAGGCAAAGTGTATGGTTTCCGGGGGCAGTATGGTTGCAAAGCTGAACCTTAAAGGAATGTCCAGAAGGGCACCACCAGGAGTGGAGCCTGCGGCTTAATTCGACTCCACCTGGGAAACCTCAACCATGCCAGCTACAGAAAAGATGGACAGATTGCAAGCTTTGTCGATTCAGTGGGTGGTGGTGGATGTCCGTTTTTAGTTGTGCTAGCGATTTGTCTGCTTAATTCCTTTAACGAACAAGACTCTGGCATGCCTCCGCGGTACGCGTCAAGCTTACTAGAGAGACACGTGAGGCTCTGGCACGCGAGATCGAGCAATAACAAGTCTGTCATGCCCTTACATGTCCGGGGCTGCATGCGGGCTATACTGAAAGGACCAGCGTGTGTCGCTTACAGGTGCAGATAACCCGCTGAGCACCATTAGTGATGGGGATCTGGGATTACAATTCTTCCCCGCGAACGAGGATTTCCCAGTAAGTGCAGGTCAACCGGAATTCCGGAATTAGGCCTAACCGGCATTCCAGAAAGAATGGAAAAATTAATTGTCCAAACCACAGGTGCTGTAGCTTGCTAACAGCTGGGCTCCTATGCTGAGTAGCATGCAGTTCTTACATAAACAGGCGGCATAGCTTGGTTCATGGGTGGGCAACTCTGCTGAGTAGCAGACAGTGCTTACATAAACGGGCGGCATAGCTAGGTTCACAGGTGAGCTCCTCTGCTGAGCAGTAGACACCAGTCCTAGTCCCAAAGTAATCACTGGGCTAAATGGAGTTAAAAAATGGTTCTTACATAAACAGGCAGCACTGCTTGGTTCACGGGTGGGCTCCTCTGATGAGTATCAGACACAGTTACTAGGCCCAAAGTATTAACTGTGCTAAATGCAGTCAAAACCTGGCTCTTTCATAAACAAGCGGCATAGCTAGGAGCACTGGTGGGCTCCTCTGCTGAGTAGCAGACAGTGCTACAAGGCCCTAAAGGATTTTCTGGACAAGATGCAGTAAAAAATTATTAGAAAAACACATGGTGTAGCTCCTTGACAGGTGCACCACACTGCTTGCTACCACACACCGCTACTATGCCATAAAACCGTCTATTAACATTGAAAACCATTATTGATGTGAAAATGAAGTTACACTTTTGGTGAACGAACTGTTCTCGAACGGAACCTCGAACAGCAGAATTTTAAGCAAAGTGTTCGAGTTCGACGAACGGCTCGAACACCGCCCAAAACAGCTGGAATTTTAACTTGGCGAACAGGTCGACTCGAACACCGCTCATCTCTAATCAGGAGGCAGACTCTGACGTTCTCAGGCCCAGTATGGATTCGATGTGATTGTAGAAAGTTGAGAAAGGGTACAGTATCACTGGATAGCAGGTATATATAGCATAGTTTAAACATTAAAAATCTGCGTGTATATTTCCTGAGTCCGACAAAGACACTCACAGCCTCAGTATAGATTAGACAAGAAGCTAAAAAGTAGAAAAAGGAGTACACCAGTATACACTGTTTGGGTATTTTTCAATCTTCATATATATTTCAGTCTCAGTAAGACAGTCCAGACTCTCCGCAAGAGGAAACGAGATGGATACAAGTACAGACGGAAAGTCGACTGATTGCAGAAATTTTGGAATTACTAATCACGGGAAAAACTCCCGGGAGAATTCTCAGAGGCGATGCTGAGCCTCAATTATTTTGTCTGTGGAGACAGCGAAAACAGTTCTTCTGAAGAAATGTTTGCTGTATCGCAGTACCGTGGAACCCATCACCGTTACTCATCTCCATCAAATTGTGATCACAGGGAGTGATGTAGACATTGTCTTCAGTGCCTATCATGATCTGTCAGGTAACTTTGGAGTGCAAAAGACAGAAGCCACAGGCTGTAGGTGATTCTATTGGATTGGCATGAGAGGACACATTTAAAAATGTGTGCAGGAATGTCACACGTCTGTGAGTCGGAAAACCGTGAAAGCTGATGATAAACCACCACTGCATCTCATTGTGAGTCGACGTCCATAACAAATGGAAGCCATTGATCATCTGAAGATAGAGCCCAGCAGGACAGGGCATAGCTACGTCTTAACCATCATCTATCATTTCACCAAATTTGTATTGGCAGTCCCAGTGAAGTATTTATCAGGCCAGACTAAATAGTGGTGGAGCAGGGAGAGGTAAGTATTGCAAGTGCTGGTGCCCTGAGCAAGCAGGGGGGGCCCACTTGTGGCCGGCGGTACTGGCACAGGGCCCCTCATAGTACGCCAATGTGTCTGACGGCGGGTGTGCACCCCCACCGTCAGAGACACTTGATTGTACTATGAGGGTCCCTGTGCCAGTGCCGTTGCCCAAGAGTGGGCCCACCCACCTGTCCAGGGCAACGGCACTCGCACGGGTGCGTGTGCCAGGGGGTGACCCCGGCCTTGTGGGGGGGAGGCAGCCCAGTTAGGGAGGTGGAAAAAATGGCATATGTTAATGTTGGACATTCAGCAGCTGCAAATGGAGTAATTGGAGAAGTCCGCGGAAGAGGAGGACAAAAGCGAGCCATTTTTCTGGCAACCTACGTGTCAGCAGGGGAGGGTGGGAGAAAATCCTTTAAAACCCATGCATGGTTCATTTTAATGAAGGTTAGATCATCAACATTTTGGGTGGACAGACGGGTCCTTTTTTCTGTCAGGATTGATCCAGCAGCACTGAAGACTCTTTCAGATAACACACTAGCAGCAGGGCAAGCGAGCTCCTGTAAGGCATACTGTGCCAATTCAGGCCAGGTGTCAAGTTTACTGGCCCAATAGTCAAAGGGGAATGACCGGTGAGGGAGAACATCGATATGGGAGGAGAAGTAGTTTGTTACTTTGCTACCATAGTTGACAACTGCAGTATCCTGTCACTTTCGATCGATGCAGTATTACCAGTTGTGTGAGCGGTACTTGAAAAATAAGACCACAACATGGTCATGAAACCCCTGTGTCCAACGTCACTTCGGATTTGTGCACCACGAACACCTCTTCCATGTTGCCCCCTACGGCTCGTGGGAGAAACATCACCACCATTGTGTGTTGTGATTCCCTAAATGATTTGCCCTTGCGACGACAACTCAACATTTGCTGCTGGTGGTGTGCTAACCGGTGGACTTACAGTGGGTGAAACAATGTTGCGTTGCTGACTACCTTCTTTGGGAGAAGTAGCACATGTGATACGTGAGTTTTGGTAGTCCATCCACGCTTGCAAGTGCATGGTGTTTAAATGTCTTAGCATGCAACTGGTATTCAAATTTCTCAGATTTTTCCCTCGGCTAAAGGTCTTTGCGCACTTCTTACAGATTACCTTTGCCTGATCATTAGGATTTTGTTCAAAAAAGTGCCACACTGCACTCTTCCTACTAGGTAAGACAGTTTGAGGCCTTGCACGCTGTGCTTTTTTGACCGTCTGGCCAAGCTGTCCTGCAATTCTTTGGATTTTTGTGACCCGCTTTTGGACTGCTCCGGGCCTGCCAGATAACAAGTGTTGCGATGTCGATGCCCTCTGCGGATGCTCCTCCTCCTCTTCTGAGCTACTGGCAGCGGCACACTCTACCCCCAATGGACGCCAATCTGGGTCAACAACTGGGTCATCCATCACCTCCTCTTCAATGTCATGTGCACCTTCCTCTGTGTCACCGTGTATGGTGGTATAGTATGCGGGAGGGGGCTACTGAGTTTCATCAGGGTCAGATTCTGGCTCAGTACACTGCGAGGACAATGTAGTGCTCTGAGTGAATGTACCAGCAGAAAAATCTAGCAGTGGCTGTGCATCAGTGCACTCCATGTCAGATTCATCTTGGCCTGCGGAATTCACGATTTGACTTGATAACCCAGGCATGGTATGTGAAAAGAGCTCCATGGAGTAATCTGTAGTGTGGCCTGCCTCATCCTTCACTTTTGGTAGGGGTGAAGGACACAAGGAAAGATGTTGTTCCTGACCAGGAGCCTCCACTGATGACTCAATGCTTTTATTTTTTGAAACTTCAGAAGAGGAGGCAAGAGAGCTGGAGGCTGTGTCAGCAATGTAAGCCAAAACTTGTTCCTGAAGCTCCGGCTTTAAAAGTGGTTTACCTACTCCCAGAAAAGGGAGCCTTCGAGGCCTTGTGGAGCCAGACGATGATGCAGGCTCAACACCTCCTGCCTTAGGTGCTATTGTGCTTTTGCCACTACCAACAGATGCACCACCAACACCACCATCATCAGGACCAGCTGGCAACCCCTGCCCACATCCACGGCCCGTTCCACCATACTTCCTCAATTTTGTGAAAATGTACCCAAAATAACACCAGCTATATGGTACTGTAAAACAAGGTAGAAGGTGTATACAGTATTGGTGAGAATTTGAATCTCACTAGAGATTTGAGGACGCTGAACTATTGTCTCAGGCCCAGTAGAGATTACACCTCAAAGTAACAGGCTGATATTGGATTGTGTATGACAAGGTGGAGGGTGCATATAGTATTGGTGAGAATTTGAATCTCACTAGAGATTTGAGGAAGCTGAACTATTGTCTCACGCCCAGTAGAGATTACAACTCAATGTAACAGGCTGAAATTGGATGGTGTATGACAAGGTGGAGGGTGTATACAGTATTGGTGAGAATTTGAATCTCACTAGAGATTTGAGGACGCTGAACTATTGTCTCACGCCCAGTAGAGATTACAACTCAATGTAACAGGCTGAAATTAGATGGTGTATGACAAGGTGGAGGGTGTATGTAGTATTGGTGAGAATTTGAATCTCACTAGAGATTTGAGGACGCTGAACTATTGTCTCAGGCCCAGTAGAGATTACACCTCAATGTAACAGGCTGAAATAGGATGGTGTATGACAAGGTGGAGGGTGTATGTAGTATTGGTGAGAATTTGAATCACACTAGAGATTTGAGGAAGCTGAACTATTGTCTCAGGCTCAGTAGAGATTACACCTCAATGTAACAGGCTGAAATTGGATGGTGTATGACAAGGTGGAGGGTGTATACAGTATTGATGAGAATTTGAATCTCACTAGAGATTTGAGGACGCTGAACTATTGTCTATGGCACAGTAGAGATTACACCTCAATGTAACAGGCTGAAATTGGATGGTGTATGACAAGGTGGAGGGTGAATGTAGTATTGGTGAGAATTTGAATCTTACTATAGATTTGAGGATGCTGAACTATTGTCTCAGGCTCAGTACAGATTACACCTAAATGTAACAGGCTAAAATTGGATTGTGTATGACAAGGTGGAGGGTGTATATAGTATTGGTGAGAATTTGAATCTCACTAGAGATTTGACGATGCTGAACTATTGTCTCAGGTCCAGTAGAAATTACACCTCAATGTAACAGGCTGAAATTGGTTGGTGTATGACAAGGTGGTGGGTGTATATAGTATTGGTGAGAATTGAATCTCACTAGAGATTTGAGGACGCTGAACTATTGTCTCAGGCCCAGTAGAGATTACACCTCAATGTAACAGGCTGAAATTGGTTGGTGTATGACATAGCCCCCCGAGGAAGCCCACGCGAAACGCGCGTCGGGGCTGCTCTGTTTAGTGCCGCGTTCACCTGCAGATACTTATGGGTATGTTTTTTGACTCCTTGGACTGTGTTGTTACTAATTTGGATGGATATTTATCCACTCACTTTGAATTTTTCTATCTGGAGTGTGATAGCTCTGTTTTCTCTTAGTGAGGGCCTGTACACTATGAAATTAATGGCTCTCTTAGAGATTCTTTGCTTCACTTTATATTACCCATTCTGTTATATATAGGGTGTTAGCAGCGGTTACCATATATGAGCCCTGTTTGAGCAACTTGTTTGTTGTCTGTATTTTTGTACATTTTGTCTAAAGCGTTTGTTACAATAAAGTGACTTTTTTACTATATTTGCGGTTCGTATCTCCATGGTTTTTTTAGGATCTATACATAGTTGATAACTGCAGTATCCTGTCACTTTCGATCGATGCAGTATTACCAGTTGTGTGAGCGGTACTTGAAAAATAAGACCACAACATGGTCATGAAACCCCTGTGTCCAACGTCACTTCGGATTTGTGCACCACGAACACCTCTTCCATGTTGCCCCCTACGGCTCGTGGGAGAAACATCACCACCATTGTGTGTTGTGATTCCCTGAATGATTTGCCCTTGCGACGACAACTCAACATTTGCTGCTGGTGGTGTGCTAACCGGTGGACTTACAGTGGGTGAAACAATGTTGCGTTGCTGACTACCTTCTTTGGGAGAAGTAGCACATGTGGTACGTGAGTTTTGGTAGTCCATCCACGCTTGCAAGTGCATGGTGTTTAAATGTCTTAGCATGCAACTGGTATTCAAATTTCTCAGATTTTTCCCTCGGCTAAAGGTCTTTGCGCACTTCTTACAGATTACCTTTGCCTGATCATTAGGATTTTGTTCAAAAAAGTGCCACACTGCACTCTTCCTACTAGGTAAGACAGTTTGAGGCCTTGCACGCTGTGCTTTTTTGACCGTCTGGCCAAGCTGTCCTGCAATTCTTTGGATTTTTGTGACCCGCTTTTGGACTGCTCCGGGCCTGCTAGATAACAACTGTTGCGATGTCGATGCCCTCTGCGGATGCTCCTCCTCCTCTTCTGAGCTACTGGCAGCGGCACACTCTACCCCCAATGGACGCCAATCTGGGTCAACAACTGGGTCATCCATCACCTCCTCTTCAATGTCATGTGCACCTTCCTCTGTGTCACCGTGTATGGTGGTATAGTATGCGGGAGGGGGCTACTGAGTTTCATCAGGGTCAGATTCTGGCTCAGTACACTGCAAGGACAATGTAGTGCTCTGAGTGAATGTACCAGCAGAAAAATCTAGCAGTGGCTGTGCATCAGTGCACTCCATGTCAGATTCATCTTGGCCTGCGGAATTCACGATTTGACTTGATAACCCAGGCATGGTATGTGAAAAGAGCTCCATGGAGTAATCTGTAGTGTGGCCTGCCTCATCCTTCACTTTTGGTAGGGGTGAAGGACACAAGGAAAGATGTTGTTCCTGACCAGGAGCCTCCACTGATGACTCAATGCTTTTATTTTTTGAAACTTCAGAAGAGGAGGCAAGAGAGCTGGAGGCTGTGTCAGCAATGTAAGCCAAAACTTGTTCCTGAAGCTCCGGCTTTAAAAGTGGTTTACCTACTCCCAGAAAAGGGAGCCTTCGAGGCCTTGTGGAGCCAGACGATGATGCAGGCTCAACACCTCCTGCCTTAGGTGCTATTGTGCTTTTGCCACTACCAACAGATGCACCACCAACACCACCATCATCAGGACCAGCTGGCAACCCCTGCCCACATCCACGGCCCGTTCCACCATACTTCCTCAATTTTGTGAAAATGTACCCAAAATAACACCAGCTATATGGTACTGTAAAACAAGGTAGAAGGTGTATACAGTATTGGTGAGAATTTGAATCTCACTAGAGATTTGAGGACGCTGAACTATTGTCTCAGGCCCAGTAGAGATTACACCTCAAAGTAACAGGCTGATATTGGATTGTGTATGACAAGGTGGAGGGTGCATATAGTATTGGTGAGAATTTGAATCTCACTAGAGATTTGAGGAAGCTGAACTATTGTCTCACGCCCAGTAGAGATTACAACTCAATGTAACAGGCTGAAATTGGATGGTGTATGACAAGGTGGAGGGTGTATACAGTATTGGTGAGAATTTGAATCTCACTAGAGATTTGAGGACGCTGAACTATTGTCTCACGCCCAGTAGAGATTACAACTCAATGTAACAGGCTGAAATTAGATGGTGTATGACAAGGTGGAGGGTGTATGTAGTATTGGTGAGAATTTGAATCTCACTAGAGATTTGAGGACGCTGAACTATTGTCTCAGGCCCAGTAGAGATTACACCTCAATGTAACAGGCTGAAATAGGATGGTGTATGACAAGGTGGAGGGTGTATGTAGTATTGGTGAGAATTTGAATCACACTAGAGATTTGAGAAAGCTGAACTATTGTCTCAGGCTCAGTAGAGATTACACCTCAATGTAACAGGCTGAAATTGGATGGTGTATGACAAGGTGGAGGGTGTATACAGTATTGATGAGAATTTGAATCTCACTAGAGATTTGAGGACGCTGAACTATTGTCTATGGCACAGTAGAGATTACACCTCAATGTAACAGGCTGAAATTGGATGGTGTATGACAAGGTGGAGGGTGAATGTAGTATTGGTGAGAATTTGAATCTTACTATAGATTTGAGGATGCTGAACTATTGTCTCAGGCTCAGTACAGATTACACCTAAATGTAACAGGCTAAAATTGGATTGTGTATGACAAGGTGGAGGGTGTATATAGTATTGGTGAGAATTTGAATCTCACTAGAGATTTGACGATGCTGAACTATTGTCTCAGGCCCAGTAGAGATTACACCTCAATGTAACAGGCTGAAATTGGATGGTGTATGACAAGGTGGAGGGTGTATATAGCATTGGTGAGAATTTGAATCTCACTAGAGATCTGAGGATGCTGAACTATTGTCTCAGGCTCAGTAGAGATTACACCTGAATGTAACAGGCTGAAATTGGATGGTGTATGACAAAGTTGAGGGTTTATGTAGTATTGGTGAGAATTTGAATCTCACTAGAGATCTGAGGATGCTGAACTATTGTCTCAGGCCCAGTAGAAATTACACCTCAATGTAACAGGCTGAAATTGGATGGTGTATGACAAGGTGGAGGGTGTATGTAGTATTGGTGAGAATTTGAATCTCACTAGAGATTTGAGGACGCTGAACTATTGTCTCAGGCCCAGTTGAGATTACACCTCAATGTAACAGGCTGAAATTGGATGGTGTATGACAAAGTGGAGGGTGTATATAGTATTGGTGAGAATTTGAATCTCACTAGAGATTTGAGGACGCTGAATTATTGTCTCAGGCCCAGTAGAGATTACACCTCAATGTAACAGGCTGAAATTGGATGGTGTATGACAAGGTGGAGGGTGTATGTAGTATTGATGAGAATTTCAATCTCACTAGAGATTTGAGGACGCTGAACTATTGTCTCAGGCCCAGTAGAGTTACACCTCAATGTAACAGGCTGAAATTGGATGGTGTATGACAAGGTGGAGGGTGTATATACTATTGGTGATAATTTGAATCTCACTATAGATCTTAGGAGGCTGAACTATTGTCTCAGGCCCAGTAGAGATTACACCTCAATGTAACAGGCTGAAATTGGATGATGTATGACAAGGTGGAGGGTGTATGTAGTATTGGTGAGAATTTGGATCTCACTAGAGATTTGAGAATGCTGACAATGATGCTCTCAGTCCAAGTATGGACGCAAGCAGCCTAATAAGCAGGACTGCTGCACACAAAAGGGTGGAAAAATGAACGCTTGGTAACTGTGCAGAAAAGAGGAAGAAAAGTATTTTTGCTTTTAAAAAAGCAGTTTACACAGCAGTGTGCAAACAGCAATACAGCAATCAGGGAGCCTTATAAGGCAGCCTAATAACCAACAGAGCTGATGCACAAAAATATATCCCCCCCTGTCATTGCACACAAACTGTTGTGTTGTACAGTTGAAATCGCTAGCAGCAGAAGCAGTTTTTTGGTTCTTCTTCCCTGCCTAACGCTCTCCCTTATTCCGAATCAGCAGCAGCAAACTCTCCCTAATGCTAAGATCGGCAGAAGTAAGATGGCGGTTGGTGTGCACGCCCTTTTATAGCCCCTGTGACGCCACACAAAGCCAGCCAATCACTTGCATGCCCTTCTCAAAGATGGTGGTGACCGATGCCTATTTCATCAGTGTGTGTCCTCCATCATTGGCTGAAAAATGGCGCTGGAAGCATCATTTGAAATGCGACTTTGGCCCTCTGGTCGCCGACCTCGTGGCCGACCTCACATTATGGTCGGGCTTCGTTTCATGAAAGCCGACTTCAGCGAAAGTTGCCGACTTTTAAATTTGACCGACCCGTTTTGCTCGACTCTAGCACAGCCTCTTACTATTATGAATGTGGGTTGTGGTGCCTTATTTTGAGTTTCCCACTTTTTAACCTTGTATGTTATGTACAGAGCCTTGCGAAAGTATTCAGCCCCCTGGAACTTTTCAACCTTTTCCCACATATCATGCTTCAAACATAAAGATACCAAATGTAAATTTTTGGTGAAGAATCAACAAGTGGGACACAATTGTGAAATTGAATGAAATTTGCTGGCTATTTTAAATTTTTGTGGAAATTCAAAAACTGAAAAGTGGGGCGTGCAATATTATTTGGCCCCTTTAACTTAATACTTTGTTGTGCCACTTTTTGCTGTGATTACAGCTGCAAGTCGCTTGTGGTATCAGTGGTATCAGTTTTGTACATTGAGAGACTGAAATTCTTGCCCATTCTTCCTTGGCAAACAGCTCAAGCTCAGTGAGGTTTGATGGAGATCGTTTGTGGACAGCAGTTTTCAGCTCTTTCCACAGATTGTCGATTGGATTCAGGTCTGGACTTTGACTTGGCCATTCTAACACCTGGATACGTTTATTTGTGAACCATTCCATTGTAGATTTTGCTTTATGTTTGGGATCATTGTCTTGTTGGAAGACAAATCTCCGTCAAAGTCTCAGGTCTTTTGCAGACTCCCAACAGGTTTTCTTCAAGAATAATCCTGTATTTGGCTCCGTCCATCTTCCCATCAATTTTATCCATCTTCCTTGTCCCTGCTGAAGAAAAGTAGGCCAAAACCATGATGCTGCCACCATCATGTTTGACAGTGGGGATGGTGTGTTCATGGTGATGAGCTGTGTTGCCTTTACGCCAAACATATCGTTTAGCATTGTTGCCAAAAAGTTCGATTTTGGTTTCATCTGACCAGAGCACCTTCTTCCACATGTTTGGTGTGTCTCCCAGGTGGCTTGCTGCAAACTTTAAATGACACTTTTTATGGGTATCTTTGAGAAATGGCTTTCTTCTAGCCACTCTTCCATAAAGGCCAGATTTGTGCAGTGTACGACTGATTGTTGTCCTATGGACAGACTGTCCCACCTCAGCTGTAGATCTCTGCAGTTCATCCAGAGTGATCATGGGCCTCTTGGCTGCATCTCTGATCAGTCTTCTCCTTGTTTGAGATGAAAGTTTAGAGCGACGGAGGGGTCTTGGTAGATTTGCAGTGATATGATACGCCTTCCATTTTAATATGATCACTTGTACAGTGCTCCTTGGGATGTTTAAAATTTTGGAAATCATTTTGTAAACAAATCCAGCTTTAAACGTCTCCACAACAGTATCACCGACCTGCCTGTTGTGTTCCTTGGTCTTCATGATGATCTCTGTGCTTCAAACAGAACCCTGAGACTATCACAGAGCAGGTGCATTTATACGGAGACTTGATTACACACAAGTGGATTATATTTATCATCATTAGTTATTTAGGACAACATTGGATCATTCAGAGATCCACAATGAACTTCTGGAGAGAGTTTGCTGCACTGAAAGTAAAGGGGCTAAATAATATTGCACGCTCCACTTTTCAGTTTTTGAATTTACACAAAAATTTAAAATAACCAATAAATTTCGTTGAACTTCACAATTGTGTCCCACTTGTTGTTGATTCTTCACCAAAAATTCATATTTGGTATCTTTACGTTTGAAGCATGATATGTGGGAAAAGGTTGAAAAGTTCCAGGGGGCCGAATACTTTCGCAAGGCACTGTGTCTTTGCTATTTAGTAAAGATTGATATATTTTTGTGATTTTGGGTTCATATGATTTTTCCGGATACATTCTATAATGCTGTAGATAAGCCCCCGGTCCGACCTGAAAGATAAGAAAAATAAGTTTATTATTCTCACCCAGGGGGGTGGTCCAGTGCCATCCGGGCTGATGGGTGTCACAGGTCCAGGTCTGGTGCCTCCCATCTTCTTGCGATGCGCCCTCCTGTTGCTTCATAGATCCCCGGCATCGCACTCCTGTGCAGGCATACTTATCTGCCCTGTTGAGGGCAAACCAAAGTACTGAAGTGCGCAGGCACTGGGACAGGTCAGAGAGGTCCAGCATCTGCACACTGCAGTACTTTACTCTGCCCTCAACAGGGCAGATAAGTATGCCTGCGCAGAAGCACAATGCCAGGGAGCGATGAAGCAACAGGAGGGCGGCATTACAAGAACATGGGAGGCACTGGACCTGGACCTGCGACACCCATCGGACTGGAACACACTGGACCGCCCACCCCGGGTGAGTAAGATAAAACTTATTTTTCTTATCTTTCAGGTCGGACCGGGGGCTTATCTACAGCATTATAGAATGCTATAGATAAGCCCTAAAAGGCAGTGGCTGTATCTTATATCAGCCAAACCTGCTGACAGGCTCCCTTTAAGTGGAAATCTGGAGTTCTGATTTGCCACTGAAACATAGTTTTATCACAAACATTTTGAAGTAGCTATTTGGGCCTCCAGGCTGCACCCCAATATTAGGCCTAATGATTTTTAAGTGGAAATATGGCCTTCTGATTTACAACTGAAACACTTTTTTTCACAAATGTTTTGGAGTAGCTAATTCGCCCTCCAAGCCACACCCCAATATTAGGTCTAAGGATTTTTAATGGAAATCTGGCCTTCTGATTTACCACTGAAATACAATTTTTTCACAAACGATTTGTAGTAGCTAACTGGGCCTCGTGGCTGCACCCCAATATTAGGCCTAACAATTTTGAAGTGGAAATGTGGCCTCCTGATTTGTCTCTGAAACACAGTTTTATCACAAATGATTTGTAGTAGCAAATTGACCCTCCATGCTGCTCCCCAATAATAGGCCTAATGATTTTTAAGTGGGAATCTGACCTTCTGAATTGCCACTGCAACACCGTTTTATCACAAACGATTTGAAGTAGCCAATGGGGGCTCCAGAGACTGTCACACAGTTTTGCTACTTTGATGCTGGAAGATCCATTTCACACAGGACAGGATCCTATCTATTTAACTCACAAGTTCACTTTCAGCACCAGCATTAACGTAGGAGCGACCTCTCTGCACTGTGACACTGAGACAATGGCGCCAGTAAAGCAAAATGTCCGCTTTTTATATGGCCAGGGACATCACATTATTATATGGCAGCCAATCACAGAAGACTTTTGTCATGACGTTGTGGATGGTTTATGCGCCCTGATTTCAACACACATAAAATTAAGGAAAAAAAAGAGCACACTGCTCCTGTAAATGCTACACTTGCTCTTCTAACCTCTCCACAACGCTTCCCCCTCATCAAACACATTCTCCCCCGCTCATCATACAACACCATTATCAAAGCCAAAGTAATAACAAAAGCATTAGTAGAAACATGATGATTTACCAAACTGTGACCGAATTTTGCCGACTTTGAGTAAAAATGCTTGTGAAAGCGAACACAAATCTGAATGTGCCATGTTCATGCCGAATTTGAAATTGGTGAACACTTTCCGAACACGTGCGCTCATCTTCACTGACCAATTCAATTTTCAAATCATCCACTCATCACTACTACTCACATCTTCATAATAACTAATCAGGTTAGTTTGACAACTATACGTACAGCACTTTTGCCCTTTAGCCTAACCCCTAAACATACGTATATTGTCATGAATATGAAGACTTCCGCACTCTCTGAATTGAATCCAGGCAATAAGTATCGTGAACATATTTGCAAAATTAAAAATGTTTGTTGATGACTCCTACTTCCTGGATTCAAATTAATAATTGTATTCTATGGAAATTAAATTAAGGATCTGCTTAGTATAAAAATGAGGTCATAATCATATTTTATATCACTACTGAATTAACCTTTAAAAATGTAAAACAGGAGAGATTAGGGAAAAATTATGTTTTTAG
Organism: Dendrobates tinctorius; assembly: GCF_039654945.1. Lineage (NCBI taxonomy): Eukaryota > Metazoa > Chordata > Amphibia > Anura > Dendrobatidae > Dendrobates > Dendrobates tinctorius. Next base: position 6,938,101 of record NW_027361841.1, on the reverse strand, counting down.
GCTAGCCTGTGAATTAGTTTAATCCCATAACTAACTTTTGGCGAGGAATCAATACAGTTGATGTTTGTTATCTTGCTTTTCAATAAGCAGTCATGTCTTGCATTTCATTAAGCATTTACAGTTTTAAATAAGTGTATTAATAAAAGACATAGTGCAGAGAAATTAAATAAAATAAATAAATTGAAAGCCATTTATAAACCAATAGTTTTGATTGATCTTTATTATACAGATTATAATTTTTTTTTTTTAGCCAGTGCTGGCAGGGGGAAAAAACGTTTTAACAAAACCCTTCTTATACTAGGAAGGAAATATATTAGCTGTCAGATAGTGAAATAACTCTTAAATGCTTTTCACTCAATGGTTCCTTTCAGATGTGTTCACTTTCACTCTTTAGAAGAAAGAAAGAAAATTTCCACTAAGTTTACGATGTACAAATCATAAACCTAGGCAAAGTCAACACTCAGACTTTAACTCTCACAAATAAAACAGACTGCACGCCAGCAGCTCATGCAATATTTCTGGCATTATAAGCAAAATATTTTATATTTAATTCACTGGCCTGACTTAAGTATATTACATCATTAACCATTTATGGAAAAAAAACATTACAATATGTGTGGGGAAAAAAATAGACTGGCTTAATTTATTGTTACTGGTTGGTTGTTGCTGTGAAAACTAGTGATTGCTTATCATAAAATAAATTTATTTTGTTAGATGTGATCTTGTTGAATTAATGTGATTAATTTAATTAGATCGTTCAAATATGAGATTTCCATAGCATCATAGTAACAGTTCAGCATTTTACTTTAGTGGTAGGAAATACTGGATATGTCATTTATGTTCTTTGGAAATGTATTAATGTGCATTGAAAATCATAACCCAAACTTTGAAACATGCTCTGTAGAAAAAACATTGCAATCTGTACTCTGACCACAGCTTCAAATGAAGGTTAGAGTTTCCTAGCATGTGTCTCCCCTGATTCATTTTTATTAACATATCCATAAAATACACCACACCAAATTAACTCTCTTTATCATAAAAGTTTTAGATGGAAAATAGAAGCTGTAACATGAGTTGTGCAACCTCTGTGTCGTGGCTCGAGGAGAGCATTGGGGGCATAACTAGGTGAACACCTGACTCTTTTTTAGATCCTCTGATGATGGTGATGATGGGGTTAGGCTTGGCACCAGATGGACACCAAGTGCTACACCAGAACAGACCTCAAAAGCCCAGCAGCTGACCTCCAAGGGACAGGAAGCTGGAATGTCCAAGAAGGATAGGTTCAGCTGATACATGCAGATATGGCAGGAACCCAGGAGCAGCAGGTCCTGGTGGGCTCAGTGGGTAGACAGGCACGCAATGGCAGGTGCAGAAAGTTATGGCTGGTATACAGGTGGGCACAGGCAGGTGCAGGCAGGTTTAGGTGGCATTCAGGTGGGCACAAGCAGGAGCATGCAGGTATGGGGCTCATATAACACCTTATCCAAGCACACTCATCACTACAAATAATTGAAAGTATCAATTTAAAAACTAAATTTGGAAACACCTACAGGAAATTATTGCATACAAAATACTGTTAGTTACACTACTAAGCATTAATATATTAACCTGTGTTAGTTATGATCAATGGGATGTTAAATATGTTTTTGCAGATCAAAATATTATTGGGATGATACATTTATTATGATTGCAAGGTTTCATAGCACAGAGACATGTTGATCAGGATTCTCAGGAATAGGATCATTCTAATAATATCTTTTACTTTTTTGACACAAAAATATTTGATATCACACACATGTACTCACATGATCAATTATATTTCAAAAGCGCGAAATTCATTGCTCCGCATTGGCTGATCATCCATGTATTTTTGGTACTAGAGATTTGGTGAGTCGGTCTTTTTGGTGGCCTGCATTATCTCGTGATGTCAGGAATTTTGCACAGTCCTGTGGGACTTGTTCTCGGTCTAAACCCTGTTCTCGTTCTAGTGGGTTGTTGATGCCCCTGCTGGTACCCAAGAGGCTATGGACCCATATCTCAATGGATTTTATTTCTGATCTTCCTGTCTCTCAGAGTATGACTGTTATCTGGGTGATTTGTGATAGATTTTCTAAGATGATCCATCTTGTACCACTCCCAAAGTTGCCATCTTCTTCAGAGTTGGTGCCCTTGCTTTTACAACAGGTGGTTCGGTTGCATGGGATTCCTGAGAACATTGTGTCGGACAGAGGAGTCCAGTTTGTTTCCAGATTTTGGAGCGCTTTTTGTTCCAAACTGGGAATTCAGTTATCTTTCTCCTCTGCATTTCATCCTCAGACTAATGGGCAGACTGAGAGAACAAACCAGACTTTGGAGTCCTATTTGAGATGTTTTATATCTGCTGATCAGGATGACTGGGTCTCATTTTTGCCCTTGGACGAATTTGCGCTAAACAATAGAGCTAGTTCTGCCACTTTGACGTCGCCCTTTTTCTGTAACTTTGGGTTTCATCCTCAATTTTCTTCAGGGCAAGTGTGGTACCCCACTTGAATGTCTCAAGTGGGGTACCACAGGGCTCTGTCCTGGGCCCTGTATTGTTCAACATCTTTATCAACGATTTAGATGAAGGAATTGAGGGTAAACTGATTAAATTTGCTGATGACACAAAGCTAGGAGGGATAGCTAATACTAGAGAAGAGAGAGAGAGGATTCAAAAAGATTTAAATAAACTGGAGAAGTGGGCAGCAACTAACAGAATGGTTTTTAACAGGGAGAAATGCAAAGTACTACATCTGGGCAATAAAAATGAAAAAAGCATATATAAAATGGGAGGAATAGGGCTAAGTGACAGCACATGTGAAAAAGACTTGGGTATACTAATAGATCACAGACTGAATATGAGTCAACAGTGTGATGCAGCAGCAAAAAAGGCAAATGCAATTCTAGGATGTATTAACAGAAGCATACAGTCTAGATCACGTGAAGTCATTATTTCCCTCTACTCCTCTTTGGTCAGACCTCATCTGGAATATTGTGTCCAGTTTTGGGCACCACATTTTAAAAAAGACATCAACAAACTGGAGCAAGTTCAGAAAAGAGCGACCAGAATGGTGACCGGTCTGCAAACCCTGTCTTATGAGGAAAGGTTGCAGGATTTGGGAATGTTTAGTTTGCAAAAGAGAAGACTGAGAGGAGACTTAATAGCTGTCTACAAATATCTAAAGGGCTGTCACATTGTAGAAGGATCAACTTTATTCTCATTTGCACAAGGAAAGACTAGAAGCAATGGGATGAAACTGAATGGGAAGAGACACAGATTAGATATTAGAAAAAACTTTTTGACAGTTAGAGTGATCAATGAGTGGAACAGGCTGCCACGAGAAGTGGTGAGTTCTCCTTCAATGGAAGTCTTCAAACAGAGGCTGGACAGACATCTGACTGGGATGATTTAGCGAATCCTGCTTTGAGCAGGGGGTTGGACCAGATGGCCCAGGAGGTCCCTTCCAACTCTACGATTCTATGATTCTATGAATCTTCGACCTGCCCAAGTGTGGACACTGTGGTAGAGAGAATGCAGCAGATTTGGGACCAAGTGGTGGATAAGTTGTCCCTCTCTCAGGAAAATGCCCAATGGTTTTCCAACCGGCAAAGGACCATTGGTCCCCGGTTTAAAGTGGGTGACATGGTTTGGTTGTCGTCAAAGAATATTGACGATAAGATTTTGGAGATTCTTAATCCTGTTTCTTTTCGATTGGCTCTTCCAGTTACATTTAAGATCCATAACGTGTTTCATAAATCTCTATTGAAGAGGTTTGTGGAAGCCAGTAGTTCCTATAGCAGCGCCTCCTAATAACAATAATAATACTAATCTTTATTTTTATATAGCGCTAACATATTCCGCAGCGCTTTACAGTTTTGCACACATTATCATCACTGTCCCCAATGGGGCTCACAATCTAAATTCCCTATTAGCATGTCTCTAGAATGTGGGAGGAAACCGGAGTACCCAGAGGAAACCCACGCAAACACGGGGAGAACATACAAACTCCTTGCAGGGATTCAAACCCAGTACCCCAGCGCTGCAAGGCTGCAGCGCTAACCACTGAGCCACCGTGCTCCTGGCCCTGTATTGGTAAAAGGCAATGTGGAATATGAGGTAGAGAAAATATTGGATTCTCGTTTGGCTAGACAGAGACTTCAGTACTTGGTCAAAAGGAAGGGTTATGGCCAGGAGGATAATTCTTGTGTCTCTGCTTCTGACATTCATGCCGATAGATTGGTTCATGCTTTTCACTGGGCCCATCCTGATCGGCCTGGTGGCGTGGATGAGGGTTCGGTGACCCCTCCTCAAGGGGGGTACTGTTGTGAAGTCGCTTTCTGGCCTACCTCTGGTTACTAGTGAAGGTAGTGGAGCTGGTTATATTGGCAGAGGGGTCGCGAGTTCTCTTTCCAGGCTCCCTGTGGTGGTTACTGGAGGTAATGGAGCTCATCTAATTAACAGAGGCCTGCCACCTGATAATGAGGAGGATGACTGGAGATCTGGAGTTTCTGACTGGATTTAAGACAGCCGACTCCCTCTATCCCTGCTGGTGATTTTTTCCTGCCTCTTGAGGTCTTGTTTTCCAGCTCAGTCCCTGCATGCCATGCACAGCTAAGTGTTCTTTTGCTATTGTTCACATTTGATCTGGTTTTGTCTATTTCAGTTTTGTGTGTTCAGTCAGCTCCGGCTGGGGCTGTGCTGAATTTCCATCCTTATGTTACTGCTTGTGCCAGTTTGTTTTTGTCCCTTATTAGATTGGCCTCTTTTTGCTCTGCTTTCAGAATATACCAGAGTGCTGACATAGTGGGCGAAGTCTAGTGACTTCAGTATTTTTCTATCAGATGGTTGGGCATTTTTTGCAGGGTCTTTTGCGTGATTGCAGACAGTCTTTCCTTTCCTGTCCTGTCTAGTTAGTGTAGGCCCCATCGTTTGCTCAGTCTATTTTCCTATCTGCGTTTGTGCTTTCATCCTGTCTCACCGACAATATATGTTTGGGGGCTATTCCTTTGGGGTCTGCTCTGGGGCGTTTAGATTTCCAATTTCTTGCTTTAGGCTTATTTAGTTCTCCGGCTGTGTCGAGGTGTCTAGGATCATCGTAGGTATGCTCCACTGCTACTGCTAGTTGTGTGGATAGGATCAGGGGTCTGCAATTTGCTTAGTTAGCAACCTCTCTGGTTTTCTGTGGCTTAGCTTGGTCTTGCTTTCCTCCTCAGTGAACCAATCATAACACAGAACGCATGTGTAGTGACTCCTGACGAAGCCACCGTGAGTGGCGACACGCGTCGGGTCTGTCCACTCTGCCTGCCTCCACTACACATGGGTTCTGTATATTGCTGATATGCACTTCTGCTGACTACTGTGGGAGGCTACTTTAGCCTTTATAACTCTATCCACTCCCTATGTGCTCAGATTATGTGGGCTATCTGTATGCTTCATGCCGATTCTTGAGGTGTGGGTATCTATACTCTTGGAGGGGGTTCTCTAGATCGTATTGCCTTTAAGATTTATGTATTCTATTTGGACAAGATATATTTTCTGGGCAACATAACTCTATTTGTGGCGACCTATGACTACCAGTGTTAATCCCTTTCAGGATATGAATTTATTACCCATGTTGATTATTTTTTAACTCGTGTATGGTTCAATGTTTCTATTGGAGGGTGTGCATTTTTCACACTGTGGCATGCTGTTTAAATGGTCCTTGGGTTATAGACATTACTCATTGTGGTGTATTTGGTAGCAGGTGGTTTGCTCTATTATGAGCTCTGTGCAATTTGTACATGTGTGACCATTTTTAAAGTTTTAAAAAAAAAAATTTTTGTGTCTGTTTTTCTGTGTCCAATAAAATTTGAATTTTGCATGCTATTTCCTGCCTAGGGTGATCCCCTTTGTGTGGCCTCTTTTTTCTTGTTTTTGTCAATTACTTACTGTGGTATAGGTCTAGGTTGGATCTCTTTAAATTGTTCGGTGGTGCCCCCGTTCTATGTTTCTGCTCATTACTGTATACATTAGCAAAAATGTTGTTTTTCCATTGGTAATATGTGAAAAGTACGTTAGCATTCATATTGTATGAAATTACGTAAGCTTTGAAGAACGTGAATCCTTGCTTTTATGGAAAGTCTGTTTTTACAGGTGTAGTGTGCATATCACAAATATCTCGAAATCAGCTTGTTAGACCAAAAACAATAGAATGAGATCTTAGCAGGACGTACTGGAAGTCAAATTGTCTTAAAATGTGATTCATGCCTATGAAAAGGTTATGGGGCAGTTTATGTATAAGCTAGTCAAATAAGGACAAAGGTATGACTGAAGAAAGGTAAACCAAGAGTCACAGCTTAAATGAAAGGAAACATCTGCAGAATTTTTTTTGAATTGTCAAATTAACTGACATATGTTTGAATGTAATTCATCTTCCTGGAGTGTGTACTAAATATTACACTGTTACCATGCAACAGATTGTTAAATGGGATAATATGGGCAAAATAAAAAAAAGAAAACATAAATTTTACTGTATCGCAAGGATTTTTTTCTTTAACACTCATTTCTAGTCACATTATTGTACTTGACCATGCAGTTGTTTGAAAGTAGATATAATACACTGCAATACTCCCACACAAAACTGGAGGCTCCTGGCTGACATGAAAACCCATTGTCACCACAGGATCATGTTGTATTGTTGTTAACCCCTAAACGACTGTCGATACACCTCTTATTGACGGTCATTAAGGTTACTTATTCCTCAGTGACGCTGTTCAATGGCGCTGAGGAATAAAAGAATAGCTTCACCGAGCAGTAACAATTCCCACAACCTTACATATTTAATTTGTTACAAGGGGCTCACAAGACCACCTTAGTAACCATCGGTTCCCCGCAATGAGAATCGTGGATCCCGATGGTTACCATGGTACCCTGGGTCATGTGATGACCTCAGGGTATGGTAGCTTGTGAGATCCAGCAACAAGCTTGGTCTCACAGGCTGTGTCAGTGAGACACTGACAGTTTCGTACACTGCTGTACTTGATTACATCAGTGCATAAGACCAGTGATGAAAGTAAAAATTTTACGTCCCACAGTGAAAAAGTTAAATAATAAAATAAAACATGTAAAAGATTAAAAAAAACACTCAAAAATGCAAACAAATCACTAAAATCCATTTTGATACTCAAAACGTAGCATTTCTGATAAGACAATAATAAACCAAAAAGTACACATAATTGGTATTGCCGCTTCTGTAAAGACCCACTCTATAAAGTTAGTATGTTATTTATTCCGTTTGGTGAACGCCTTAAAAAATATAAGAAAAAACACACCAAAAATGTAGCTTTTTCATCATAATGACTAGCAAAAAAGTTAATAAAAAGCAATCAAAAGTCATATGCAAATATGTAAAAAATATGATAGAAATGAAATCGCTAATCCGTCCCGCAAAAATCAAGCACTAACATCGCTGATTCGGTAAAAAAATAAAAAAGTGACAGCTCGCAGAATAGGATGGTGCAAAAACAAGTTGATTTTTCTAAAATATTGCTTTTAGTGTTTAAAACAGCAAATCATAAAAAAATATATAAAACTGGTATTGCTGTAATTGTAGTGACCCAACAAACAAATCAGTATTATCACTTTTGCCTTACGGTGAACGGCGCAAAAAATAAAAAATAAAAACAATAACTGAATTGCTGTTTTTTGTTCATTCTTTGTCTGAAAAATTTGAATAAAAAGTGATAAGATATGTAGATTTAAGCAAATGTAGCGATTAAAACTTAACATTGAATAAACAATTAAAAGGTACCAGACATAACAGACCATATATAATTAGAACCTTCAAAAGTGAGAGGAATACAAGAACAAGATATGTATTTCCATCGGCTTTTGTGAAATAATCTATGAACTCAGGATTATGTCAAGAAAGTGTGATAGTTTCTGATCAAGGCTAGACATTTTCCCTGCATGGCATCCATTCAGCCCAATGGTTGTCCACATAATGCTTGTGATGTGATGTGTGGACAACTAGTGGCTTCTAGAATAAGAACTACTGCTTGCTAGCAACTCTGTACCTGGCTCCCCATAGGGTATCCAAAACAAAAAACCCTCAAAAAAACTAATAGCAAATGGACAGATGTATCTTGACTATAACTGTTTACCAGCTAAAATAATGTACTTGATGTCATATAATAATTTTGCCTTCCATGCTGCTTATACTATTTCCTTGAGTATTGTCAGGGCTTAAAGAATGCCGTCTATATTTATTTTTAAATGAGTTTATATATGTATGTAATTTAGTGTGAGTGTATTAAAATACTCCCCTACTCCTGCTCTCTCAGGTGTCCAGCACTGTTCTGCTCCGCTTCGCCATGATGTCACCACTTTACAGAGACTCTCCGGGTCTTCCTGCAATCTGTGTGACCTAATGTAAGTTTATGTAGCATCAGAATGAGGCACCATGTTCTTACATTGTAATCAGGACTTCTGACTCATGCATAGAGTGAGCCAGCTAGGTGAAATTGCAGTGACGTCATTGAGAAGAGAGCAGAATAGCTATGAGCACCTTGAGAAGCCAGCTGTAGGTGAGGACATAAATATACTCACACTATACTACATGCACATATATACACATTTAATTAAAAAATACATGGATCGGAGTGCTTTAAGGAACCATATTTGTTTGCTAAATTTGCACCTATTTATATTTGTTTTCTATCCCAGTTTTCATGGGTTTAGTTATTATGAGTAAAATGTCTAAAAACTTTTGTGTACAAATGATAGGTACAAAAGACAAGGAAGTCACCCAAGGAACATTCATGTGCACTGAAGAACAAATCAGTAAAATTAGTTTATCTACAAAGCCCAAATTCCCAGAATCAACCTTAACTCACAATTATGTTATCGTAGTAATATATGAACTATTATATTAAATTATATATGCTTAAATTATAGACAAAATAAGATATATAGCCAAAATTCATTTTTACATAGGTTTAAATAGGTTTAGGGTATGGGCACATGTTGCGGTTTTTGATGCGTTTCCGTGGCATTTTTGGATGTGCGAAATTGCATCAAATCCACAGTGCATTGTGCACACAATGCAGATCAATGGGACATCCAAACGCTGTGCACACACTGTGGAATAAAATGCGTGGATTCACAGCGTTTTATTTTCTGCAGTATGTCAATTCTTTGTGCGGATCTGCAGCGTTTCTGCACCCATTAACTTACATTGAGTCAGGCACTTCCGTTGTAAAACCACAGGTCTAAAAAAGATCTGCAGTTTTGCTGTGGATGAAACTCTGCAGATCAGAAGGAGGGAAGAGTGTGGGTGGTTACTGTGTGCGTGTAAAGTGTGTGGGCAGTGACTGTGTGTGTATAGTGTTTGGGTGATAACTGCGTGCATGCATGGTGTGTGCGGGCTATGTGTATGTGCGGGAGTCTGCTGGGGCTGTGCGGGGGGTCTGCGAGGTTGTCCAGGGGTCTGCGGGGCTGTGTGGGGGTCTGCCAGGGCTGTGTATGGGGTCTACAGGGATGTCCAGGGGTCTGCAGGCTGTCTGGGGGTCTGCAGGGCTGTGTGGGGGGTCTGCGGGGATGTCTTGGGGTCTGTCGGAGCTGTGTGGGGGTCTGCGGGCTGTACATGGGTCTGCAGGGATGTCCGGGGGTCTGCCGGGGCTGTGCGGGGGTATGCAGGTTGTGCAGGGGACTGCGGAGCTGTGCGGGGGTTCTGTAGGGCTGTCTGGGGGTATGTGGGGCTGTCTGGGGGTCTGCTGGGGATGTGGGGGGGTCTGAGGGGCTGTGCGGGGGTCTGCGGGCTGTGCGGGGTCTGCCAGGGATGTGCGGGGTGTCTGTGGGCTGTGTGGGGTGTCTGTGGGCTGTGCGGGGGGTCTGCGGGCTGTGCAGGGGGAGTCTGCGGGCTGTGCAGGGGGTCTTTGGGCTGTGCGGGGCTGTGCATCAGTCTGCGGGGCTGTGCGGGGGGTCTGTGGGGTTGCGTGGAGGTCTGCGGGCTGTGCAGAGGTCTGCTGCGCCTGTGCAGGCGGTCTGCTGGCTGTGCAGGGGGTCTGCCGACTGTCCGGGGGCCTGTCAGGGCTGTGCGTGGGTCAGCGGGGCTGTGCGGGAGTCTTCAGGGCTGTGTGTGTGTGGGTATGCAGGCATCGGGCCATTGGGCTATGCCTGCTACAGTGACAGTGATTGACACATTAGCCAATGATGGGACAGTAGTAGTCCCATCATCCGGCTAATGTGTTGAATTTAAAAAAAAAAATAAAAACACATACACACTACACACATATAGTTCATACTTACCATATACTGCTAATCCCCGAAGCTATCGATCACCTGAAATAAAAATTTAAATAATAAACAAACACTGTACTCCCTGTGTCCGACGTAATCCAATTAATACGATTGTCCCACGACACTCTCCCATGGAGAGCTGTCACATCAGCTGATGCGAACGCTCTCAAGGGGCTCCGGTGATATAATGATGGAGATAATCCTCCGCATTGTATTACTCCGCCGCCGACAGGTCACTGGAGTTCACCTGTCACTTTGCGGCACTACTTTGTGGCAGTAAATCAAGAGGCTTATCTCCAATGACACACTGCCGGAGGGTTATGTCCGGTCAGTGTGTCATCGGAGGCCTATAGAGCGGTCACATCTGCTGATGTGATAGCTCTATAGGGGAGATCGTCATGGGACAATCATTATTAATGGGATTATGTCGGACAGGGAGTATATTGTTGGTTTGTTTTTTTATTTTTTTGCAGGTGATCGAGGACTTCGACTGGATAGACGTGTAGTAAAAATTATGAAAAAATGGGTCATGTTTTATTTCATTAAAATACTTTATTCTTATGTGTGTGTTTTTTAACCCTTTATTACTTAGATTAATAATGGATAAGCGTCTTATTACTAACCGGGCTTAATGTTACCTTACAATAGCAAGGTGACATTAACCCCTTATTACCCTATATGCCACCGCTACACAGCAGTGGGAAAAGAGGGGTTAAGTGCCAGAATTGGTACATCGTACAGATGCGCCATTTCTGGGGAGGCTGCGGGCTGGTATTTGTAGTCAGAGGGAGCCAATATCCATGGCCCCTTCCTAGGCTATGAATATCAGCCCTCAGCTGTCTGCATAGCCTTTCTGGCTATAAAATATAGGGGGACCCTGCGTCATTTTTTGTGGGGTCCCCCTATTTTAAAAGCCAGTAAAGGCTATGCAGACAGCTGTGGGCTGATATTCATAGCCTGGGAAGATCCATGGGTATTAACCCCTTCACAGGCTACAAATATTGGCCCTCGGCCGTTGGCTTTCCCCCTCTGGAGTAAAAAATTTTCTTTCCATTTTTTTTTAATTCAACATATTGTTCATTAATAAAAATTGGCCTTGCTATTATTTATCTATCTATATCTATCCATAGATATATCAAAAGATAGATATATCTATGGATATATCTATGATGTATCTATAAATATATCTATGGATATATATATCTTTTGATATATCTATGGATAGATATAGATATATCTATGGATATATCTATAGATATATCTTTGTATATATCTATGGATATATCTAAGGCTATATCTATGGATATATCTATAGAAATATCTATGTATATATCTATCTTTTGATATATCTATGGATATATCTATAGATATAGATAGAGAGATAGATAGATAGATAGATAGATAGATATATGTATATATCTATGGATATACCTAACTTTTGATATATCTATAGATAGATATAGATAGATATATGGATATATATATATATATATATATATATATATATATATATATATATATGTATCTATCTATCTATAGATAGATATGGGATAGATAGATAGATAGATAGATAGATAGAAAGAATGAGGTAGAAAGATAGATATATAGATAGATAGATAGAAAGAATGAGATAGAAAGATAGATAGATAGATAGATAGATGGATAGATAGATGGAATGAGAAAGACAGCTAGATAGAGATAGATAGATCTATACATAGATCAATAGTTATTATCTATAGATCTATCTATCTATCTATTAATAGCCTAGTGGTGTGGTGACGTTTTGGAAATGGCAATCCTTTCTCAAGGCTTGAGAAAGGATTGCCATATCCGAAATGATGCTTTTGTTCTATCTATCTATCTATCTATCTATCTATCTATCTATCTATCTATCTATCTATCCCATATCTATCTATCTATTATCATCTGTCTATTTGTCTATCTGTGCGTGTAATGGAGTGTGGGTTGGACAAATGTTAAAGAGGAGTTGGACAGAAATTACATCACAAATCTTTTTCTTTTTTGTTAAATAACGTATCTTTATTTAGCTTACAAAAACGCATACAAATCCGCATGAAAAACTTGCATCAAATCCGCATCACCTCTGCCAAGAGGTGTGGATTCTGTGCAGAAAATTCTGCAGGCTTATCTGCAAAGTGTGCAAATACCCTCAAATAGAACTAATAATATCTTGTTTCTTTTTTATATAAATATTATGTTCCCTATTCATTGTCTTTCTCTTAGAAATTATTTGAGGTTGTAAAATTATTAGATAGTCAACATTTGAGCAGGAATAATGGATGTGCTATGATACAGCTGACATGGAGGTCATCAACTAAATCCATTCTTGAATAAAATAATAAAACTTTCAAAATCAATTTGTACAAATGTACGTAATGCTTATATTCTGGTGATTATTAAGCGATGAGTTTTCTATGGTCTGTTTTAGCTTTACATACTTTGCATTTATAGCTATAAACCCACTATGCCCCAAAGAGCCAAAACTCATAAAAGGAAAAACTGTGATCTACCACTGCTTCAAAAGCTGGCTCCAGGCTCTCATGATGTAATATAAAAAATGCCAATGGAGAAAAGCTGAAATTCAGAATGATGAAGATGCTTGAAGATAAATCAATATACAGAAAACAATTTTATCTTATCAAACTTTGATAAAAAGTAAGTAATGTATTTTATCTATTTAAGTGAACCTGCCTCTGTTTAAAGGGAGCTTGCCAGGGAGGTCATGTTATCACCTGTCCCACGCTTTTCTCAACTTTTCACTTTCTGAGTTGTAGACATTGTTTCAGCCTGCCTTATTCTGGGCTAGCAGCGGATACTGTGTCCAGGTCCATACACCTAGGCACTACACCTGCACGTGTTCATGTAACCTGATCTACTGATACAAGACTGTTAAAGCGTCTCAGGCATTAACCACTAGGATTATAAGAAATTTATTTTTCTTTAACATTAATTGGTTCAAGTATCAATAGATATTAACCCATACCCACCAGGCATAAACTCTTACAGGCATAAAGCCCCTAGAGACTTAAGCTCCATTGCCTGTTCCAATTTCTTCCGGATTCACCAGAGCACTACACGTGTTATAGACAGTTGGTCATTGCAGTAACCTCCAAAATCACTGCCTTGTAATAGGATCTTATATAATTCTCCACTTTTAACTTCATCATCTGCAGCAGTCGGCAGACTGACGAAGGCCAATTGTAGGCAGAATAAAAACCTTTTTTTCAAAAAGGATCATTCAGCTGAGTGCCAAGTTACTTTATTATTATTCTGGGCTGTGGCTTCCCAACACACCTAAGACTTCAAGGTCAGTCAGGGAACAAGGCACAATGAGCAAAAACGTTAGAGACCTAGACACACCAGAAGCTGTGGCCGAGAATGAAGTAGGCTTAAGAATTCTGCGAAAAGAAGAGGTGTGGAGGACTGGACAGTGGACTGCAAGAGTGATGAGTCACAAGACCTATGAAGTAAGTTTTTTCTTAACCTTTCATCAGGCGTTCTATCGTTCAACTTTTTGGCATAAGCCTGAAAGTTTCATTGCAAAATTCACTGATAATTGGAACTGTTTATATTTCTCTAAACCTTGACTAAAGCCACAATTCCACTTCCCAAAATACAACTCTTATGGCCCATAATACTGTCTCCACCATGATATACTTTGGGGATATTGCTCTTTTTGGGTTGCTTATTGTTGGCTTTGCATGAAACATACCTTTTCAAATCATGATCAAAAAGATCAACCATGGTCTCATCAGACCATAATACGTTTTCCAACATTCAGACTTGATGTACTTTTTGGTAAAACATAGCTTAGATGATTTAATTTGTAATCAAAGGCTGCTGTCATGTAATGACACAGTACACCACAGGCCAGACATATGAAGCATACAGTAGATAGCTTTCACATTTAGTACAAAACCAATGCATACCAGAAATTACTGCAAATCATTTAACCCCTTCATACACTGGTGATTTACTGTATTTCATTTTTGTTTTCCCTCCGCTTCTTCCAAGAGACATAACATTTTTATTTCCATTTCAATGTGGGTGTTTGAGATTGAGTTGTTATTTGGAATGACACCATTGATTTTACCATATATTTTACTGGAACATGGAAAAAAATCCAAATGCAATGAAATTGCAAAAAAAGTGCAATTTCACAAGGTTTTTATTTACCATATTTGCTATATGGTAAAACTGACCTGGTAATATGATTTCTCAGGTCTGTACTAGTATGCAGATACCAAACATTTTGGGTCTTTTTTTAAGTGGTAAAAAAAATTCCAAATTTGTATGAAAAAAAGTTTTCTGTTTGTCGCCATTTTCTGAGAACCTTAGCGTTCTAATTTCATGTATCGTATATACTCGAGTTTAAGCCGACCTGAGTATAAGCCGAGGCTCCTAATTTTGCCACAAAAAACTGGGAAAACTTATTGACTCGAGTATGAGCTGAGGGCGGGAAATGCAGCAGCTACTGGTAAATTTTAAAAATAAAAATATATACCAATAAAAGTAAAATTAATTGAGACATCAATAGGTTAAATGTTTTTGAATATCCATATTGGATCAGAAGCCCCATATAATGCTGCATACAGTTCAAGATGGCCCCATAAGATGTTCCATACAAAATATGCCCCATATAATGCTGCACATAGGATAATGGTGGCCCCATAAGATGATGCATAGATAAATATGCCCCATATAATGTTGCACATAGGATAATGGTGGACTTATAAGATGCTTAATTGATATATATGCCCTATATATTGCTGCTGAAGCTGTTCCCTGCGATTGAAAAAAAAATGACATACTCACCTCTCATCACTGGGGGCCAGGTGCCGGTGTCCTGAGCAGGCGGGGACACCGGAGCACTATGGGGGTCAGGTGCCGGTGTCACCACTAGCTCAGACCCCCGGCACTGGTGATATTTACTGGTCCCTGCTCCATCGCTGCATGCCGCTCTGTCTTCTGGGTCCCTCTGCAGTGACATTCAGGTCAGAGGGCGTGATGAAGTAGTTAGTGGGTGCCGCACCCTCTGCTGCCTGAACATCACTGGAGAGAGACCTGGAAGACAGAGTGGCGTGCAGTGGTGGAAACTGTAACAGGTGAATATCGCAGGGGCTGGGGCCCTGAGCCAGCAGCAACACTGGCACCTGGCCTCCATAGCGTGCCGGTGTCCACGCCTTCTCAAGACACCGGCACCTGGCCCCCAGCGATGAGAGGTGAGTATGTCATTTTTTTTTCAATCGCAGGGACCATGACTCAATTATCAGCCAAGGAGTTCTTTTTCAGCCCAAAAAGGGGCTGAAAACTTGGCTTATACTCAAGTATATATGGTAATCTGGGACTGAGTGATAAATTATTTTTTGCACTCTGAGCCATTTTTATTTATACCATTTACAGTATATTTATCAATGCATTTTATTGCAGTGTAGTGGAGGCCTCTAGGGTTTTGATTTTTTTTTCGTTATGATATTTACGGATCTGATTAATTTTTATATTTTGATAGATCGGCCTTTTATGAACTCAGCAATACGAAATATGTGCATTTTTTATTGTTTTATTTTAAATGGGGCAAAAGGGAGGTGATTTGAACTTTTGCTTTTATATTTTTTCATATTTTTTAAAAACTGATTTTTAATTTTTTTTTTTTTACTTTATTTAATGGTTCCCTTAGGAGACTCCTTCTGCAGACCTCTGGCTGACATGACAACCCCCGGCACTCCATGATCATATGACAGGGCACAATGGGCGAGACTTGTGACTTGCTTCCGGCCAGCGCATATTAAATGCCACTGTCAGTGATTGACAGCAGCATTTAACTAGATCTCAAATTCACTCACAACTGTTAGAGGCACTTGATGGCTGACTAAATTATTATTATTTGTTTATATAGCACCATTGATTCCATGAGGCTGTGCATACAAAATACAAATATCATTTACAGTAGACAAAATAGCAATGGTAGACTAGTACAGAGGGAAGAGGACCTTGCCCTTGCTGGCTTACATTCTACAGGATGATTGGAAAGTAGACAGTAGGTTGGGGGTTGCAGTAGCTCCGATGGTGTTGAGGTTCTGTCTGAAGAATCCGAATGTGGTGGATAATCGGACATGCTGGGGTGCAGAATCCCAAAGGATGGGGGGATATTTGAGTGATGTCTTGGAGGCAATTGGATGAGGAAAGAATAAGTGTGGAGGAGAGGAGGCTGGAGATTACTTGAGGGAAGATATCGGGAGCTTAGTTCGGAGATATACGGAGGGGAAAAGTTATGAATGGCTTTGTAGGTCAGTGTTAGTAGTTTGAACTGGATGTGCCAGGAAATTGGGAGCCAGTGAAGACATTTGAAAATGCTGGAAACAGGAGAATAGTGCTTATGATTATACATAAGAGCATAACATTTCATGCCACGATGAGAGTGGCTCTCATCGTGGCCAGAATTATGAAACAGGAGAATAGCAAGGCGAGAGATTATAGAATCAGGCAGCAGAGTTAAGGACAGAGTGGAGAGGTGCAAGAGTGTTAGAAGGTAGGTCACAGAGGAGGATGTTGCAGTAGCCGAGGCAGGAGATTATTAAGGCATGTTCAGGCATTTTAGTAGATTGAGGGTTGAGGAAAGGACTGTGAAGTATGGGGAAAGAAGGTGGGCTTAGTGCAGGAGTCCTCATTAAAGTCAGGGACATGACTGATGATGTTAATATACCTCTTTGGTTGTGAAGAGGTTAATGTTACTCTTTTGGCAGCTTTCTGGACCAATTTTCTTGTCTTTTAATCAATTTTTGAGGTACGTTCAGTTGTAGCAATGTCGATGTTGTGTCAAATTTAGGCTACTTCTTTATGCTCTATCTTACGTTTTGGAATTATTTTCCATCATTCTCTTGACTGTTAGCTTACAACACAGCAGCAAAATGATCTAATTTTGAAATTTGTTTACGGTCCATGGCTTTTGCTGTAAAATGCAACTGAAAAGATGTCAGGAAAATTCTACTAGAAAAGGTAAACTTTATATTACTTTGAAAAGAATCACTATTTAACATGAGTTTAAATGTGATTGGCTAATTCTGAATACAACACATCCCCAATTATAGGAGGGTGTTCATGCTTTTCATACCACGTTATTTTAATTTTATTATTTTTCACCTCAAAATTATTTCAGTTTGTTTTCAATGGATTTACACAGATTTATACAGATTTATACAGCTAAAATGCATCACATATTTGATATTGCCGTGTCTGTGATGAGATTACTATATCACTTTACCAATATATAAACAAGCATCATGAGTGCTACAAAAATACATTTGAATAAACAACACCAAATTTGTCATTTTTGTTTCAAGTACCTCATAAAAAATAAAATAAAAATTATCAAAAACTTTTGTTTTAAAAAATAAAACCAATAAATAGCTACAACTTATTTTTGCAGCAATCTCTTACACAAGATGCAACAAATATTTATTTTTTTTTGTTTTCAAACATTTTTATTGGATTTTAGTAAATAACAAGGGTTGGGAAAAGGGGAGGGAAAGAAGGGAAAGAAAGGGAATTAACAAAGGGAAAAGGGTGGGAAAGAGGATTAAGGGAATAAAAAGTAGAGAACTCAAGTCTTTTTAACAATGCCATACAAGTACATGAATATACATAAGTAATGTATCAAAACCCATACAATGCACATATATATGAAGCCAAGTTAGCAAATTCAAACCGCACCAAGTATAATTAAGTGTTACAGAATTTAGTGTTCCAAACCTTCCATTTGTTGGAATATCTGATTAATCCATCATTAACGGTTGCAAATCTCTTTTCTATGGAACTATGCTGATGAAGTCTGTCCAAAATTTCACAAAATAATGGTGGGTCAGATTTTTTCCACCAGTAAGCAATTGTATTCTTTACTACTAGAAAGATATGTATGATAACAAATTTAACTGACTGGTCAACAAGTTCCAAGTCTAGAGACAGCAAAGCTCTTTGGGGAGTGATTTTGAAATTTTGGAAAAAGGAATAGATATGCAGTGACACTCTGTTCCAAAGATCTTTAATCTTCAGGCAGCCCCAGAACAGGTGAAAAAGGTTTCCTTGTTGACCACAGTTCCTCCAACAAAGGGGAGAATGCTCCTGGTTTATATGCGATAATCTAATAGGGGTGAAATACCACCTGGTTAGAATCTTGAAATATGATTCGTGAAGAGTGCAACAAATATTTTTAACTACAAGTGACTGTTTGCACAAAAGTAATAAAATGTAAACAAATATATAAATTGCATATTACTGTAATAGGACTAACACATACAGTAACATTGCAGACCTAGTAGTGTCCGTAAGGCCCAGCCTAACCAGAACATTACCAGAGTTTACAGCACTCAGCAACTTTAAGAAGAGGTTCCGATAGTTGTAAGGGGTAGAAAAAACAATATTAGTTTTCCTTTTTTTACCTAATGCCAACCAAAATTTTGCCAAAATTGTGTGCATCAAATTACAAAAGAACTGCATTCTGGTGAATATGGATTTAAGTAAAATTCAAGTAGAATTCTGTTCCACAATGCACAACTCTACTAGGTACCATCTGATTTATATTGATAAGAGTCCAAGATACTCATTAGTGTTGCTTAGAGAACATTAGCATGGTTTCCTCATAATTGATCCAGGTGTTTTAACATATAACCCACGAGTATGGATTTACAATCCAAAAGGCTCTTACGGGAACAATATTTAGTAGTTTTTGTTGAACCATTCAAAAAAAATTGATGGGGTTTGCAACTAGTAGATTTAATTAGCAGATTAGTTGAATACATTAGGTGCCTTAGAAAGCTATTTAAGCAAGTTTAGCTTTAGTAAAGATTTATAAATAACTACTATGCTAATGGCACACAAAGTCGAGAAAAATGGATAGCTATTAAAGATAAAGGTATCATGTTGGAGTTGAATTTGTTGAAATTCACGGTTTAACACAAATTTGAAAATTATGAGATTAAATTTGCAGTTTGCGGAGAAAAAATACTTGCTTCTCACCATTTCCAACACTGGTGAAGCATCAATGTCCAGATAATATCTTATGGATCATACCTTGTACATGGGTGGGCAGTACCTGGGCCATCACAGATCTGCAGTTCCCAGCACAGCACAGTATTTTACATGACAGAATCTTTTCCAGTCCTACTGCGTCTTTCTCCTATAAAGTGGAAGCTCGTATCTTCGGCAGTGTCCTCACTCTCTTTTTCTCTCATCTGTAAAGTGTAAGCGCCATAGGTCAGCAATGTTCTCTTTCTTGTAGAGTGTAAGCTCTTTTAATCAGCAGGGTCCGGTCTTTCACTCTCTCTTCTGGAAATAGTGAACTATTATGGGTTCTCTCTAGCTTTTCTGTACAGTGTAAGCTCTAATGATTTGGGGAGACATCTATCTCTCTCCCATAGAGTGTAAGCTCTTTTGCTCAGCATGGTTCTCTTTGTCTTCTCCTCCAAATGCATTTTTCAAGCTTTTCAGTACTGAGATTCACTGAAACGTATTCGTTGCAAATTATACTTTGTTCAGTTCGCTGAATTTTCCCCAAATTTGAATTTAAAAAGATCTGCTTATTTCTACCAGCTGTACCTCATCTGTCTCTTACATCAGTCATTATATACTGATATTAAACTTGATCCATTAAGTCACTTCAAAACACAAATTGTGTGAATCCTAAATCAATAGATTTGCGGGAACATGCAATATAGAGCTATAAAAATATGACTTAGGCTATGTGTCCACGCAGCATTTTAAACCGGACACTCAAAACCGGACTCCTTCCCAGAAAATGCGCGTTTTTTTCCCACGATTTTACCGCGATTATGTTCGCATTTTTGCTGCGATTTTCGCGTGTGGAATTCAAGCACTTTCCAAGCGATTTGAAGCATCACTTGGAAAGTGATTGACAGGTTGGTCACACTCGTCAAACATAGTGTCTGACAAGTGTGACCAGATTTTTACTATTGAGACTGCCTATGCGGCATCAATAGTAAAATATAGAATGTTAAAAATGATAAAAAAATAAAAAATTGGGGTATATTTACCTTCCGACGTCCCGCGCAGCCTCAGCGACGCTCCCGTTCCCAGCGATGCCTTGCGAGACCTGTGATGACGTTGGTCTCGCGTTGATACAGCGATCTCACAAGACTGCTAGAGTAACGCGAGACTACGTCATCACAGGTCCTTGCTGCAAGGCATTACTGGGAACGCTGAGGCCCGGGAAGACTGCGCGTGACGCCGGAAGGTAAATATACCCCGATTTTTTATGTTTTATTCTTTTTTTTACAGGGTTATGGTACCCAGGGCCTGGAGGACAGTCTCCTCTCCTCCACACCGTGGGTACCAACCGCACATAAGACGCTTAACTTTGCGCATGGTGGGCATAGCCACATGCGGGAAATAAGCGGTTGTCATGCATTCCAATGGGTGCGGAATCAAGGCAATTCTTTGCAATTCCGCAAAAAGAATGAGCATGCTGCATTTTTTTCACGATGTAATTCCGCCACGGAAAAAAAAGCAGCATTAGCACAGCATGTGCGGAATGCCATAGGAATGCATGGGGTGCGTTCTGTACGAGTTTTTTAAATGTTTTCGCAGCATTTTCGTGCTGAAAATCGCAGCAAAAACGCTTAAAAATCGCATCGTGGGCACACAGCCTAACATTAGTAAGCATTTCTGCACCTGTACCAGTGTTTAACTTCCATAAAGTTATCCAGCAACATAATCACAGTTACTTTCTGATTCATTTTTGATCAGGAATTTTTCTCAGATGAAAAAAAAAAATGAAATTTAGTTATTGAACATTCTTTCTTTCCAGTACCCTACTTAATATATGATGCACTCACTGGCCCTGAATAATGATTTATTCTTAATATATACACTAAATGCAACACAGATGAAAATATTTGCTGACTTTCTGATATACACACCCCACCCATTCTCCTGTGGTAGACCTGGCTTCATTCAATAATATTATGTCTGGGAAGGTTCCTCTGTAGGAAAATCTCTTAAAATGTGGTTTAAAGTTTAAAACAGAATAGAAGTCACAATATGTGAAACCTTTTCATTTTAATGTGTGGCAATGCCTTAAATGTAATAATAAAGCTGAATATAAAGACGGGTTAATTAATTTAACAATTCCTGTTTTAAATTCCTCTATTGGCAACTCAATCTTCCCTCTTATTATACATTTCATTGACTTAGAAAATAAGAGCGATCATGTACTATAATAATGCCGTGTACTAGATGATATATTTTATGCATTGTCTGTGGTCTAAAATTTGACAAGTCTAGCACCAATAACTGAATACTCATATTGCTAGATTGGTGATGAGACCATTTTCTTTTTTGACAAAGCAACCTTTTCCAGAATAAGAATAATAAATATGAATATATTTGTCCCCCAAAATTGAAATCTCACCAGTAAAGTAATTTTTACAGGAAACAACATTGAAATCACAAATGTATAATATGCTGACATGATAAGATAATATTTATAATATGGTAAGAGTTTTTAAAGACCTTTTGAAATGTGGAAAAAGTAAACCTTCAATTCGTAGAAAATTACAGTAAAAATTGGTTAGCATGTTGCTGAATTTGCATAGTCCATATCCTGGAGCTTAAAGATTTTTTGTGAAATTTTAATAGAATTGAATTAAGCTTGAATACATTCACACATCTTTATTATTCACAGTTGTGTCAGCTCAACCTTGGACCAATCTTCAATACCAATATTTAGAAATTAGAAGTTCACAATTGGCGTACACTGGATTTATTTAGTGTTTGGTTGCCCACTATCTTTGATGTCACAAGGAGATTAGCATGTCTTATCATTTTGTATAATTAAGAATTAAGAATTCATTGTTGATACCTGCAAACATTACTGTACTAGAAAGCATTAGGCTGCAATTGAATAATGATGTAAACATTACAGGAAATTTTACAACACTGAAGAACTTTTCAACAGTACCTAGAGTTTCACAACAGTATTGCGGCATGTTGAAAGCGATATTAATACTATAATACCATTTTTATATAACTTCAAAATTCCTATGTAACATATTCCATTGAACATCACACTCCTCTTTCTCTGTATTCTCATAAGTGTTTTTATTCCCATCTTGATGTAGCCATCCTCCTTTTCTTCCAAGAGCCATAACTTTTCTAGTTTTCCTTTAACATTGCCAATGCCATATGAGGTCTTGGTTTTTGAAAGACGAGTTACAGTTTTTAATTACACTATTCATTTTACCAATGTATAGAAAAATGGAAAAAAAATTCCAACTGTTGTGAAATAAAAAAGAAAAAAGCCCAAAGCATTTCCACCAATTTTGTAGGAGGAATGCATTTATTGTTTTCATTTTGTAGTAAAAATATCCCAGCAACATCATTCTTTTGGTCAGTATGATTATATAACAAAATAATAACTATGCCAAAATTATACAGTACATTTTTCTATTATTTTTGTGCCCAAAAATATCTGATATTTGTTAAACAAATGTATGTATTGCCATTTTCTGAACCCATACGTTTTTGATATTTATGTTGATAGAGCTGTGGAAGAGCTTAGTTTTTGAATGGCAAGTTCTGTTTTTTTTTCTAATTTTTACTGCATTTTCAACAGGTTTTTTTTTTTTTTTTTTTTTAAATGGATTCTTGTTTTGAATGGGAAACCGAGGAGGAAAAAAAGACAACAAGCTAAGTCTCAGAAAAACAGAGAAGTTGGTAACTATGCAGATTGCAAATCCCTGATCTTACCCGCACAACTAGCAGCAGTCGTGCAGCGTTCCTAAGCTGGTCCTAGATGCCTCGTCACAACCGGAGAACTACATAAGCCTAAAGCAGGAAAAGAGGAAAACTAACTGCCCCAGAGTAGACCCCAAAGGAAAGACAGCCCCCCACATGTATTGACGGTGAAGCAAGATGAAAACACAAACAAAGGCAGGAAAATAGGCTGAGCAAACGATGGGGCCCAGCTAACTAAAAAGGACAGAAAAGGAAAGACACTGTCTGCAATCTGCCAAAAAAACCCTACAAAAATATTGTCCAACACTTCTGACAGCAAAACTAACCCCGAAGTCACTAGACTTCTAAACCTATATCAGCATTCTGAAATATTCTTAGACAGAGCAAAAAAGAGGCCAATCTAATAAGGGACAAAAAGCAGATTGGCAAATACTGATTAATAGGAGTGGAATTTCAGCATAGCCCCAGCAGGGGCAGGCTGATTACACAAAAAACTCAATTCATCAACAAGCGCAAGTGTGAACAATAGCAAAAAACAAACTTAACTTGAGAAGACTGGAAGAGAGCTGAAGTCCAGGACCTGAGAAGCAGACTGAATCACCAGCACCCGGATAGGGCGTCGGCTGTCTTATATCCAGTCTGATACTCCAGAGATCCAATCGCTATCTTCCTCATCAGGTGGCAGATCACTACCACTTAGACCAACCGCACTACCTCATGTCACCACCAGAGGGAGAATGGAAGGGGAACTCTCAACTGGTGGAGCAGAAAATGAGTTCATGACAGATTCTGGCATTTTGCGATGTTTTTGCTTATAGCATTTAATTATTTTGATAGATCGGACTTTTACAGATGTGGTTGAATCAAATATGTTTATTTTTTATAGCTTTATTTTTAATAAGGGAAATGGGGAGCTGATTTGAGTGTTTTCCCTTTTTTTAATTTCCCTTAGGGAACTTAGATCTGCGATTTTCTGATTTCTTGTTTAAAATACCTGTACACTGTATGCCTACAATGGGGAAAGTAAGTATTTGATACACTGTTGATTTTGCAATCTTTCCCACCTACAAAGGATGGAGAGGTTTGTAATTTTTTTCATAAGTACACTTCAACTGTGAGGGGCAAAATCTTTAAAAAAATCTAGAAAATCAGATTGCATGATTGTTAAACAATTTGCATTTTATTACATGAAATAAGTAGTAGATGAAATAGAAAAACAGAACTTAGCATTTGGTACAGAAACCTTTGTGTGGAATTATAGAGGTCACACTTTCCTGTAGTTCTTGACCAAGCTTGCACACACTGCAGGAGGATTTTGGCCCACTACTCTATACAGATTTTCTCCAGATCTGTGAGGGTTCGGGGCTGTCACTGGGCAACATTGAGTTTCATCTCCTTCCAAAGATTTTCTATTGGGTCAGGTCTGGACACTGGATGTGCCATGCTAGGACCTTGAAATGGTTCTTTTGGAGCCAATCCTTAGTTGCCCTGGCTGAGTATTTTGGGTCATTGTCATGCTGGAAGACGCAGATAGGACCCATCTTCAATGCTCTTACTGAAGGAAGGAGGATGTTGGCCATCTTTTCAATGTGTAGTCATCAGTTCCCATTTTCAGAAAAGCATCCCAAAGTATGATGTTTTCCTACCGTGTTTCACGGTTGGGACAGTGATCAAGGGGTTGTACACATGCATCTTCTTCCTCCAAATATGGTGAATGGAATAGATAACTAAAAGTCCTATTTTGGTCTCATCTGACCACATTGCCTACTCCCAAGCTTCCTCTTGATCATCCAGATGGTTACTGATGAACTTCAAATGGGCCTGGACATGTGCTGGCATGAGCAGGGAGATCATGTATGCCCTGCAAGATTTAAATCCATGATGGTATAGTGTGTTACTAAGGCTAGGTTCACATCGCATTAGGGCAATCTGTTTAACCGATCCGTTCCTGAGCGGCGCTAACGCAATGCAACAGATCCATTAATGCACCCATTGACTTCCATTAGCGTAACACATCCTAGTGCATGTCAAAATCGGCATGCATTAGCGATGGTCCGTTATTTTGTGACACACCTTTGAACGCGGTCTACCGTGTTTTTTGGTACATTACAGCGAATGCACAGCGAACGGAAGTGTTTGCTCTGCATAGAACTATATTACTAATGCAGGCTGATTCAATGCAACCATGCGTTAATGCATGCATTAACACGATCGCTAAAAAAGACAATTTGGGGCTCATCATTAGCACATCCATTTAATGGATCTGTTAAACAGAATGCCCTAACGCGATGTGAACCCAACCTAAAGGAAATGTTTGAGACTGTGGTCCCAGCTCTCTTCAGGTCATTGACCAGGAACTCCCTCATAGTTCTAGGCTGATTCCTGTCCTTTCTTAGAATCATCCTTACCCCATGAGGCAATATCTTGCCAAGTTGCTTGCGCATTGACCTGTAACCCATTCCAGCCTAAAGCAGGTCTACAATTTTGTCCCTTGTGTCTTTAAACTGTTCTTTGGTCTTGGCCATGGTGGAGATTTTGGAGTGAAATTGATTTAGTGTGTGGACAGGTGTCTTTTTTACTGGTAACAAGTTCAAACAGGTGGAATTAATAATGAGTGCAGAGTAGGAGGGCTTTTTAAAGAAAATGTAACAGGTCTGTGAGAGCAAGAGTTCTTTCTGGTTGGTAGGTACTTATTTCATGCAATAATATGCAATTTAACTATTTAAAAATCAGACAATGCAATTTTCTTACTTTATTTTTAGATTTTGTATCTCACAGTTGAAATGTACCTATGATACAGATCTCAGACCTCTCCATTCTTTGTATGTGGGAAAAGTTGCAAAAATCGGCAGTGTTTCAAATACTTTTTTTTCTCCACTGTATATACTTCAATTGCAGTATTCATTATAAAATGAAGATCCTATAGTAAGCCTTGCTATTGGACAGCCAAAGTTACATATTGGTTCCCTGCAATTGGTAATTGTCTCAGGTTATCTATACAGACAGAAAAAATTAAAGTTACATGTATTGGTACACTGAATTCATAAAAAAATTTGATGATGATTTACAGTACAGTATGGAGCAGAGTACTGTATAAAAAAAACAGCATCATTTTAGGAAATGCAAGATAAATTAATTAAAGATATGAGTTATATTTCGAAGAAAAACTGAAGAATCTTTTCAATGGTTGTACCTTACAAATGATGCACCTGTATGTATTTGAGCACAACATTTAATACTGTAACTAATGCTGTGATTAAGAACAGGTCATATTTATCAGCTTGAAATGCGTAGGATGATGCTATTTTGGTCAGGATGTCCTGTTTTTAATTGAGTGGATTGTTTTAATGTTACCACGGATTAAATAAAGCATGACTGTTTTTTATTATATTGTTGGAATTTGAGTGCTGGAATCTGTTTTTTGGGAACTAACAGTTAATATAATATACTATTTACAAATAATAAACTATAAAAGTCTAAACAAGATTTATAAGAAAAAAGCACATATTGCTTGTTTTATAACATACTAAAAATTATGTATTCACTAAAAATGTAGGCTAAAAATTACATGGAATAAAAATAACTGCTGTTGACACAAAGCATATTACAAGACATGACAAAAGAATGGAATGATTTCAATAATATCTTCATGGAAGAATATGATATGCTTTAAGACCTCTCCAAGTGGAAAACTCTTATTGAAGTGGGAATCTAATTCTTATAAAAACTTCAATAAATAAAGCTATCAAAATTGTGCATTGCGTAAGTTACTAGAAAACCTGCATTTTATTGTAAGACTTTCCCAAATACACTTCATTTTGAAGCCTTATTATGAGATAACTTTGGAGTTGTAAGAAAGTTACATTGCTCTTGAGAGTTTGGTTTTACCTGTTAAACAAAACAGGCTAATTTACTAAAGGCATTTAGGCCAGGGGTACATGTGCAGGGCAACTTAAATTTCATACAAATCTCTTCTTTTATTCCTTATGAGAAATATAGAGAGATGAATTTGAGGTTACAAAAAAAAAACTTCGACATTTTATATGTCCAGTCCAGGGGCTGACACTGGATTCAATGAGCTCTTGTGCATGATTTATGTATGAAACCCCCTAGGAGGACGACAAACCCTTCTTGTATGCCCTAAATGGCTATTTGCTAGGGTACCTTGAAGGTGTCTTTCCTTACTTTTCCTCTTGGCTTAAGTTATCCCAAGAAAATGTCATGAAATTCATAGTTTTGAAGAAAAAAATGAGTTTGCGATGGTGTGTGTCTGTTTATAGGCCACTAAAGAAAGTGTTAGGCTATGTGCACATGAAGTGTATTTGAATGCATAAATTTCTTCAGCATTACTGCAGTGTCTCTTGGCAGGAAAAACACAGAGTCAAAATGTGCATTTTTGCTGTGTTCAATGCATTTTTTTAATTGTTTTTCAGGCATATTTTTCATGCATTTATGGACAGCAATGAATGCTATACAGATAGATAATAGAGATAAGTAATAGAAATGATATAGGCAGACATAGAGACAGAGAGACATATGCATAGACAGACATATAGACATATAATTGCACAACCTCCTACATATAAAATTATACCCTGCGGAGCTTGTTGGACAGCTTTGTATGATTACCGTATTTTTCGGGGCTCTGTGCTGTGGTGGATGGAGTGCTATGCTGTGCTCTGGGGCAGTGGCAGCGGCTCTCTGTGCTCCGTGGGGGGCTCCGCTGGCATTTCATCAAAGCCCGGAGGCTCCCACACAACCGTTGCTGCCATGTTGTTGTGGCCTCAGGGAACATGGCCGCTGGGCCAGGGGTGGCACATGCACAGATTCAGATCTTGTCCTGAGATCTCAAGAGATTTGAATCTGAGCATGCGCCGCCCTGGGTACGGTGGCCATGTTCCCAGAGGCCATGTTCCTGTAGGCCACCACAACATGGCAGCAATGGATGTGCAGAGGCCTCTGAGCTTTGACAAAATGCCAGCAGAGCCCCCCACCGAACACAGAGTCACTGCCACTGTACCAGAGCACAACCCCTGCCCTGGAGCACAGACCCCTTGCTCCAACACAGCCCTCCAAAGAGCACAGAGAGCTGACCACTGTACCAGAGCTCAACCCCTGCCTCAGAGCACAGCACCCCTGCCCCATCACAGTCCATCTGCCCCAGCACAGCCCCCCATGGAGCACAGAGAGCCGCTGCCACTGCATTGGAGCACAGCCCCCCTGCCCCAGAGCACAGCCCCCCTGCCCCAGCACAGCCCTCCTGCCCCAGCAAAGAGCCCCTGCCCAGCACAGCCCTCCTGCCCCAGCACAGAGCCCCTGCCCCAGCACAGAGCCCCTGCCCCAGCACAGAGTCGCCACCCCTGCCCCAGCACAGATCCACTGCCACTGCCCCAGCACAGAGAACCACCACCACACCAGCTTGGGATGGGATTTTCCAGAGGCCAACGCACCAGCCTGGACCACCAAACTACCCTTGTGACCATTCCTCCACCTGTGCCGATCATCCCTTGCCTGGTAGCTGAATTCAGACTGTAAGATGGACCCCCATTTGACACAATTTTTTTCCCTATTTTCCCTCTGAAAATTTGGGGTGCGTCTTATAGTCTTATAGGTCTTATGGTCCGGTGCGTCTTATAGTCCAAAAAATACGGTAAATAAATAAATGAAAAAAATAACTTGGGGTCACCTCCCAATTTTTATAACAAGCCAAAGTAAAGCAGATAGCTATGAGGTGACATTATCAGGCTGTGAAGGTCCCTGGTTACTGGGCCCTTCCCATCCTAAAATTACCAGCCTTTAAGTGCCCCAGAAGTGGTGCATAACATTAAATGCCCCAATTCTGGCACTTCGCCTTTGCTCTTCCCAAATGCCGTGGTGTGGTGGCAATTGGGATAAAGGTATTTGGGGTTGATTGCAGGTGTGAATTGTCAAAAATCACAGCTGGCATCAGGCCCTGGTGTTAGTAAAGGAGAGGTATCAGACTCCCCCATTATTAACACAGAAATGAAAAATGTAAACACACTCCAAAAAAATACTTTATCTGGAAAAAGACACTCCCCCATATATTCCCTGAATCCCGAATCCAACCCCAGTGACTGAAGACTTTTCAGGCTACAGAAATTGTACAAAAAGTCTAAAAATTATCTTTTGGGAGAGGGAGATGCTTGCATTACTGTTGTTTATAGACAGGTTGTAGAAATGGAAAAAGCATTGGTTTTTCACCCATAACAGTTGGGTGCAACATTTATCCTTGGTTGGGGAGTACGGAGTGGAGTTTGGGAAGTGCTAAATGAAGAGGTTATCTTTTTAACTATTGAGACAAAATGGGTGTGCTGTGCTGTTTTGCCTGTGAAGAAGTAATGGCATCTCAACTAGAAAATAAAAAAAGATTCCTTTTTTGGAGACCTGCAACTGTTTTGATAATCACACAATGATTAGACAATTAAAAAAGTCTTTTTATTTAGCCTTTCAAAAATTACCACCTTTTTCTGGGGACAAAACAGTTGCACTATATTGAACATGATCCAAACCAGATGCAGTTGCAAGGAGAAGACCCGGACCAGACCTACCTACACCGTGATGGATCCGGATCTGTCGGGGCTGTCACCCACGTTTCACGGGGAAAGCTTAAGTCTCGGACTGACCTCTGCACCTAGGAGTAGGGGGCATGGCTAAGATAAAAGGGCCACAGCATGTGGGAAATCAGTTAGTTTCCGTGTGAATGTGCAGTGTGCAAGAGGGCAGTATCAGGGCTTCTGCGGAAAAGCCAACTGCCAGAGCAGACCTAAACCAGCAGAGGCTAAAATCTGCTAACAGAGACTGTCGACACCGACGTACGCTGCCATTGCTGACCATGAGTGACAGGATACCCAGTCAGGACATAAGCGCGTGAGGGGTTTCCCTTTGTGACAAGCCAGAGCTGGTATGTAATTCTCCACAAGGAGAAACCTTACCCCTTAGACCCCAGTCCAGAGCCTCTCACCTAGCAAAATTAGTTCTTATACTTTGCACTGACGAAGGCCAATAGCCCGAAACACCGTGTCTGCAAATTGAGATTCTGATTTGGCTTTAATCCTAAGTCATATTGCAAGACTAGTTAAAGGGTCGATTGTGACTTGTAGGATCGCTACTTCCAACAGGTGGCGCTATAGAGTTCAAGTCCCCTTTCTCTCTGAAGAGGCAATTTGCATATTACCTGAATCGAGTCAATCATTGTCCCTGTACACTGACAGGGGAAAAGAATGTGCTCTGCTTGGCTCATTGTTTCCTGACACACCAATCACTGACCGGACCACGAGGAATCACTGCCACCACCAGGATCCAGGATGCCATCTTTTCCAGGATCATACCAGACCCCTTCCGCACCACTGTTATGGCGCCAACATCCACATCCTGAACTAACAGCATTCTGAAGTCTTCGGACTGATAAGTTTGCTATCCTTGAACTTCCTACCCTATTCTTCACACCCATTTCCCCTGAGTTACGTACCCTGTGTTCCTTTATACAATTTTCCCTGCTTTCTCCCTGCAAGGAGTATACCTGTTAAATTAAACCCCATGTTAACCCTTGCTCTGCCTCTGACCCTTTACTGCAGCTTGCAACATGCTCACACAGTCACACATTTGTTCACAAACTAGAAAGATGATGAGTTTGTTCTATTGAAAACTTGATGTGCATAATATGATAAGTTATGCTAAAAAAGTTACCTTTTGTTCATAAACCTGGCAGTTATGGCTCTTTGGTACAATAAATAATGGTGACTAGGTATCTCTTGTTGAGCCTAAGTGGATGCAGTTTTTTCACAAAAGGTAATTCAATCCAGGTTCTCTGGCATTAATTGCCGTGAACTTTGACATGCAAAAGTACATTTTCCATGTATTTGTACCGCTAAACCCCTGTTTCTTGGGCACACAAAAGGAGAAATTATAATGCAATAAAGGTAAAGGAGGGAGAGTATGGGCTGATGATATTGACAAGTCACTACATGCAGGTGCAGACTGGTTACCAGAAAGACAATCACAAAGAAAGTAAGTGAGCTTTGCTAATCTTACTGGTCAGTTTGCTTATTCGACATGAGCAGCAGATGCTGCTTCATGTGCCGATGGAGTGTTGTTGTTCCCATTTGATGTGTGCCAGGGTGTACATGCCTTATTTTCTAACAGCACAGCATACACAATGCAATAGATTGGTTCTCCTCAAACAATGATGAAAAGAATTCCCAAACATACACCTCACACCCCACCGTACCCAAACCTTGCAGGCACTGTAGAGCCTTTTCCACCAACAGCATACACAGCATTGTGTGCTCAAAAGCTGACAGAAGGAAAAGATGATTTAGGACAAGAGGGTGTTTTTGATGCACATCACCACTGCTGTGTATCATTGATATCAAGCAAGCTCCTCCTCTGATGACCTCATCTCCTTGTCATCCCTATCATCATCTTCATTGTTGTCCTGGATTCAGCTGACAGGTGAGTCATTTTTTTAATTAAATCTAAAATTCTAGGTTGCAAAGTTGCTGCACATAGGTTAATGACTAGTAACAAATATACAGTTACAACAAAAGTATAGATGTGACTTTTCCAATAAAGGTGAAGTAAACAGTATGCACAAATATACACTCACTGGCCACTTTATTAGGTACACCTGTCCAACTGTGTGTTAAGACTTAATTTCTAATCAGCCAATCACATGGCGGCAACTCAGTGCATTTAGGCATGTAGACATGGTCAAGACAATCTCCTGCAGTTCAAACCGAGCATCAGTATGGGGAAGAAAGGTGATTTGAGTGCCTTTGAACGTGGCATGATTGTTGGTGCCAGAAGGGCTGGTCTGAGTATTTCAGAAACTGCTGATCTACTGGGATTTTCACGCACAACCATCTCTAGGGTTTACAGAGAATGGTCCGAAAAAGAAAAAAAATCCAGTGAGCGGCAGTTCTGTGGCCGGAAATGCCTTGTTGATGCCAGAGGTCAGAGGAGAATGGGCATACTGGTTCGAGCTGATAGAAAGGCAACAGTGACTCAAATTGCCACCCGTTACAACCAAGGTAGGCAGAAGAGCATCTCTGAACGCACAGTGCGTCGAACTTTGAGGCAGATGGGCTACAGCAGCAGAAGACCACACTGGGTACCACTCCTCTCAGCTAAGAACAGGCATCTGATGGCTACTTTCAGCAGGATAATACGCCATGTCATAAAGCTCGAATCATCTCAGATTGGTTTCTTGAACATGACAATGAGTTCACTGTACTCAAATGGCCTCCTCAGTCACCAGATCTCAATCCAATAGAGCATCTTTGGGATGTGGTGGAACGGGAGATTCGCATCAGGGATGTGCAGCCGACAAATCTGCGCCAACTGTGTGATGCCATCATGTCAATATGGTCCAAAATCTCAGAGGAATGCTTCCAGCACCTTGTTGAATCTCTGCCACGAAGAATTGAGGCAGTTCTGAAGGCAAAAGGGGTCCAACCCGTTACTAGCATGGTGTACCTAATAAAGTGGCCAGTGAGTGTATATGGTGTGTAGAGCACTGGTGTAGCACTGATATAGAACATTATATTTTCACTGTATGGAGATAATATCATTCTTAGTACGGTAGATATAGTCATCAGTAATATCACTACTGTATGGTATTAATATGTGGTTTTTGTCTCGCAGCATTATTTGTCATTTATATTGCAGTATTGATCATAATATTGATCTTGGTAGTGATCATTATGGTGGTATTATTCCTTTGAAAAGTGATGGTATTATGAGTAGAGATGAGCAAATTTTTTCAGGTTCTCTCTTATTCGGTAATCTATAGAGGCATGGAGAGCCTGTATGTTGGATCTCCGTGCATTTGCTGTGACTGTGACACAGCCGCAACACATGCAGCTGCGGTGGTGATCAGCAGGAAGCCAGGTTCCTGCTGTAGCTTATTCAGTAACTGCTATAGCTTACTGAATAAAAGGGAACCTGAACAAATTCGCTCAACTCTAATTATGAGGTGATATAGTGGTATTATTGGTTATATTGTCTTTAGTCCTTAATTTTCTTGATTTCCTCCAACATCAGTCACATTCATGATAAGTGAGTGTTGAGGTGTTACTGCATATACCTATGTGTTTTCAAATGTCAGGTATGAATTTCAGTTCCAATTCAAGTATGGTAGTAGTCATATTAAAATTACAAAAGGCACATAGTAGTGGTGGATGGAAAGTCGTAGTACACTTTTTGCAATAGGTCACAAGAGCTTCATGCTACACCTCTGAGCGTAGGTTTACTTTATGAATGCTTTACTTTTATGGTTAATACCTTTTGGTTAGATAAACTTTTAATATTGCATTCCTCGAATATAAGCATATTCTTTATATTATTTCACCTTTTTTTTTATATATATGTGAATATAGCAAACCACATAAAAGTAAGCAGCTTCTAATTGATGCTAGCTTTGGCAACTGTAACTTAGTTGAAATCAGTGTTATCTGCAGATCAGTGCAGAAAATGTTACAAGAATGAAAGCAAGAATTACTGTGTTCAGCAGTGAATTAGGATCAGCAATTGTATGGTATGTAAACCCTGAAAATGTGAAAGGTCATATTCTAAAATTAATAATAGGCGACAAGCGACTTTCTGTTAAATCTCTTTCTAGCAGTACCAAAAATACTTTAGCAAAATGTATGCATAATTTAAAATATGCCAATCCTGTAGGGCAAGACATGGACTGCACATCCAAAAACCATATGTTGGGCTGATAACGCTAGGAACAAATTTACAAAACTGAACACTACTACGTCACTACTTGTGACACTATGCGCCAACCACCGCCACAGTGACAAGTCACCATCAGTATGGGTGCCCTGGTGCCTCACTGCACCCATGCTGCAGGGCTGATTCTCCATGACTCCAAGCCACGATGCCCCATAGGCACAACACCACAGCACCAACATCAAATTAAAGGAGCATTGAAACTCACCTCCCACATGTTTTCAGACTGTAAACTGATAGCAAAAATAGGCAGAACCCCTCAGTCTCCTGCGGACTAAACAAGCCTGTGCTAAATAGTAGAAAAAGAGGAGACAGACCATGCAATATGCTTAAGGTTACCGTTACACTTAGCGACGCAAATGGTCACTAGTAAGCTGTCAAACAGTCAGATTTACACAACGATGCAGCAACGATCCAGCGATTCGTATAACGACCTCAGCGGTCATTGGGACCTTTGGGACCTTGTCACACAGCAGCGATTCAGATGACTCCCGCCTGCGTCCAAGATTTCTGAGTCGCTAACGAGGTCGCTCATCAGTGTCAAACACAGCGATGTGCGCTGGCCAACGGGATACCAGCGATCAAAAAATGGCCCAGGACATTCGAGCACGATCAGCGACATCGCAGTGGGGGCCTGGTCGCTGCTAAGTGTCACACATAATGAGATCACTGGCAAGGTCGCTGTTGCATCACAAAATCGGTGACGCTTCAGTGATCTCGCTAGCGATCTCGCTATGTGAGACAGGGCCTTAACTGTATAAAAAATACATTCACCACACATTCAAAAATCATATGGGGATCTGATGCCTCCAGGAAAAAAAATTTAAAAACTGAACATGAATTTCTTAGTTTAACATTCTGATTATATTGTATGAATCTCGCTATCACATCAGGGCAAACCTCTGTCTCTCCTTTTCTTCTCGTCTTTTTTTCTACAGTTTTGGTATAATTTTAAATATGTTGCTCTGAAATATTTAGACATTGCTAAACAAAGAAATTCAAAGAAAATTAGCATTCTTCATTTTTAGCAACTAACTTCTTATTCACACTGCACAGTTCTCATAGTATGGCCTCTGTTAAAGCAGTATTTCTGTTCAAGTATGGTCATCATTTTATCTAAGCTTTGCACTTAGGAAATTGTAGAGTTAAAAAATACCAAACCATAAATTCCAAGGGGATCCTTCCTCTTGACAGTGACACTACCATCTACTGTATTTTTTTAATTATAAGACACACTTTTTTCCACAGAATTCTGGGGGAAAATGAGTGTGCACCTTATAATTTGAATATACCTTACTGGCTGTAGTGGGGCAGGGTCTCATGGTTGCTACTGGTGTAGGCAAGAGTGGGGCAATTCTGAGAGCCTCAGGCTGGGAGGAGGGGGTTTCTAGAGGTGCGACGCTGCAGTTTTTTTGTGGTGCAGAGGCTCTACCGACGTTCTGTTAAAGCCATGGTTTACATTGCACTGGACTCTGGGAAAATGTTCGCCAGGGGTGGCACATGCGCAAATGGAGATATCGGCACAAAGATTTCTGAAACAAGATCTTGGCTCTGCGCAAATGGAGATATCGGCACCAAGATTTCTGAGACAAGATCTTGGCTCTGCGCAAATGGAGATACCGGCACCAAGATTTCCGAGACAAGATCTTGGCTCTGAGATCTCCATCTGCGCATGCGCCACTCCAGCTGCCATTTTCCTGGAGTCCTCTGCATTGTATACCTTAGAAGTGCGGGGGCTTCAGCTTTCACAAAATGTCGGCGGAACCCCTGCACCTCCGAACACCTCTTCCTCTGAGTCAGGGGTCTGCTGCATCATTCCACTTCTGCCTCTGCCAGCAGTGACCCTGGGATTACACTCCACCGCAGCCACCACCCCAGTAAGCAATAACATGCATGGATTATAAGAAGCACTACCAAGTTTTTTTCCCTATTTTTCTCCAAAAAATTGGGGTGTGTCTTATAATCCAATACATTTTATAATCCCAAAATACGATACTTTCTTTTACAGTATGTAATTTTTTTCTTTTACATTCCTTATTCTCCAATTTTCATCACACCTTCTTGGTCATTTTATTACTATTTCACAACATCCCACACTGGAGTATGACACTCCTATACTGCACTTTCCTGGAATTATATTTTGACTCCTACATTTTTATTAAATTTTTTAACCTCTTCTTTCTCACCTCCTTTTCTACTTTTTATCTTTTTTTAGTTAGTTTTATTGTAATGAACAAAAAATGCAATGTACACCCTCAGGGGATAGGGCAGTTTTAGTTCCTTAGTGCCGTTTTTTAAACTAAGTAAACAGCATTGTACCAGTCTACATTACTAATTTGGTTTTTCCTGAAGAAGTTGGTACAACTTTAAAATGCATAGAGATTAACCTGCGTTAACCCTGCCACTAAGTTCCTTGGAATTATTACAAACAGCAACACAGCAAGATCTGCTTTTCCTCTTTCTAAAGAATTCTGTAGACAGGTATATCTGTAATACACGTCAGGAAAATGCTGGTAGTGTGTGCTCAGCAGCTCCTTTCATAGTATTTTACTTCTGGCATACATGGGTGCTCCAGTTGTCAGACACACTAATCTGCTACTGATGAGCAATCCTGTAGAAAGGTCATCAAAATCCCATTCATGGAAAATCTCTTTGAAGACTACCTATCAACAATCTACTGCTACCCTTTTTATTTAATAAAATAAATGGCAGCCCTAGATTCTTTAATACTCCCAGAGAGTGACCGATGAGTTGTGGGAACCTGATCTGCATGCTGAGATCCCACAAGCCAGAAGTTCATTCTCGCAAAAGATGTCCCCTTTTGGAGAACTTTAGGGACTCTCCTTAGCACTTTTTTAGGAGATGATCAGACATTTAAATTGTTTTTGAGGTTCTGATCCTATAATGAATCTTAATAACCAAAATAACCAATAGAGATGTGAATTAAACCTAGTAGTATAATGTTCACAAGGACAAATTAAAAAAATGGTGGCAAAAACAATATAAACAATGAAAAAATAGAATCAAACAAAACATAACCAGATTATAATAGCCATACCTTGCAGTGCTCAACTTGATACTTATAAAAGATCATGAAAATCCAGGGGACAGCAAGAGAAGTAGTACTCACCACGAGCAATTTATGTTAAATGCACTTTATTTCAGTCACAGGATTGTAGACAGCGACATCAGTGAAATTAAGCAACTCGTGTTTCGCATGAGTGCACACTACTTCTGGCTCACACATTATCACTTTATCCCCTTCTTTTATACAGCGGAGCCCACCCATATTATCTATATTGATTACTATTGATTGCTAATCAAATAAAAAAAATTATGCAAAACACATAAACAAAATGAAATAAAAATAGAAGACACTAATATATACTGCTAAGCAGAAATGGGCATAGAACATTATGATCATTTAGCCCAATGGCTCCCAAAGCCTCGGTCATTTTAATTAAATATATTCCCTTCTAAGTAGCTTATAATAACTACTGCTCCCTTATTTTGGCATTTTTCCAAAATGCAATCCTATAAAACGCATGTGGGTTTGGTTCCTCTCCCCCATGAACCAGTCTCATATGACTGATGAGGAAGAAATGGATACTTTTCCCAATATAAAATTTACCAATTTACTATGTATTTACTCTGGCAAATAAAGAACTGAGTGGACCTGTGGAAGTTCATGGTTTATTCCAACATTCGGTTCAGATACCAGAACCTAAACCCCATTGAAAAAAAATATATGGAAGTATACGGCACTTCTGGTGAGTAGATGAGGTGACCAAGTAGGGTTTCAACCTATAAATTAAGCAAATGAGAAACTTGGCACTCAATATTGCAGTGATTGAAATAATAT
Source organism: Dendrobates tinctorius (assembly GCF_039654945.1). Lineage (NCBI taxonomy): Eukaryota > Metazoa > Chordata > Amphibia > Anura > Dendrobatidae > Dendrobates > Dendrobates tinctorius. Next base: position 6,900,419 of record NW_027361841.1, on the reverse strand, counting down.
TTTAATGGCATTCCTTAGATTTGTTAACGTTTCGGTACCAAAATCTGACCTTCATCATTACTGATTGCCATATGCTGTTCACTTGTGATCTGCAGAATGCAGCGTTTTAGGTAATGCGACATGCGTTACTATGGGGTGACGCTGTATTATTTACTAGTAAGCTAGTCTTCTTTTTGTGTATGTGTAAACCTGCCTGTTACCAATATATCCCACAGGCTCCTACTCCTGCTGAACGTACAGTAACTACTCGTATCAGTCTTTTTATGGCAATATCCATTAGTTACAGGTCACATTCTATCATAAATGTATGATCTAAGCATCATTTGTATCTTAAAATTATATTAATAAAAATATCAGCTCACAACATTTGATATAAGTCATCACATTTCTCCATCAACGGAAAAATAAAAATGAAGAGGGTCTTAAAAATTGTGAAAAAATTTTTTTTTTCAAAACTTCAGATTTTTTCTTAACATTAAATAATACAAAAAAACAATAAAGGTTTGGCATCACTGTAATCATATTGACCTTGAAAATCATAAAGACAGGTCACTTTTATCCTACAATGAAAGTTGTAAGTAAAAAAAAATACAAAAAACAGAGGAATTTCTTTTATTTACTGCATGCTTATATTGCACTGTGTGGTAGTGGCGCCATTTATATTTTCAGCTCAGTTAGCAGAAAAGCCAGAATTGGCCCTGTCGGAGGTCTTCTATGACACTGTCTGCATATCAGTATCATGTTTTAGTCACCAACAAAATGGAGAAGCTGGTGTGAAGAGTGACATCATTTGCAAGTAAGCAGATCTTGCACTCATTTACTGAATTTGTAAAGCAAGCTAGCATTACTTGTTTTCATAACAAATGTCAGCAGCTGCTCTCACAGTCAAATCATTCTTTGGAAAAGAAGTGTCTTATTTTTATGGACTTCCCAGGAATTATACAAGAAATACTACAACAGAGACCAAAAAATATATCTTGGGTGCTCAGATTGAAGGAGAAAAGGATAAGACATACCGTGCTAGTATGTTTGAAAGTAGCTTGAAGGAGGGCGCTTTTTATGTTATTCACTGATAACGCCTAAAAAGAAGTGATTGGCGCTGTTAAAGTGTATACATAAGGTCAATTAGGTGGTGTTACAGAATGGTACATACCAGTAATCAAATGGTCAGAATGCTGCTGTAACGCAGGATAATCTGTAAGGTAAACGTCACGTAGGATGACATAAAACAGCGGTAAAATATGCTGTATATCAAAGTTGTGAGTGTGACTACAAAAATGGCGAGGTAGTTACCTTAATAGTTGAAAATATCAGCGTAGCCTGGTCCTCCTGGACGTGGGTAAACACCACTTGTCAGTGGAGACAGAGGCGAGCTGAGCTTAAGGGGAGGAAGGGCAGGTCTATGACGTACTTAAAGGCAATAAATTCCATCATCCCCTTACAGGAAAAAGCTTTCCTATAAATGGATTTTTCACATGCGACACCACATTTGTCGTGTACCTTATAAAGTGTCCGTGTGGACGACTATATCTTGGCAAGACTACCCAGGCCATTCGGGATAGGATCTCGAAACATAAATCCACCATTCGGTGCAAGAACCTTCTGCTTCCCATTTCATCACCTTTGGCCATAATATTTCCCAGCTACAGTTCCAGGTCATTGAACACATCCCTCAACCCAGACGAGGTGGCAATAGGATCACCACTCTAAAATGCTGTGAGGTCTTTTGGATACACACCCTTGAGACACTTGAACCTAAAGGTTTAAACTGAGATTATGATTTATCTTTTGTATAATAATTTTGTACCATCTATAATAATAAATGCCCTAACCAGCTTCCGGTTGTAACAACTTCCGTCCAGTTGTAACCGGTGACGTCACCACACACACACGCACGTTAACCCTCAACACACCACACCGCCTCAACACACACTCCTCTCACCTTTCACCTCCACTCATGTCCACTCACTCTTTCACTCCACATACGTTTCTTTCTCTCACTCCGTTTCTCATACTCACACCGTCATCGTCGCTGCCCCGACATCTTCCTCCGCCGCCTCGATCCAGGATCCAGACGTTCTCCAGGCCGCCGACATCGGGATCCAAAAAGATGGCGTCGGCGAAATCTCGCGAGATTACACCGACGCCATTTTGGATCCCGATGTCGCCCATGCCAGCGACATGTTGTTGCGGCGACGCCATCTTGAATATTGCGGGACTTCACGAAATCCAAGATGGCGTCCCGCAAGAACATGTCGGCGGCCTGGAGAACGTCTGGATCCTGGATCGCGGCGGCGGAGGAAGATGTCGGGGCAGCGACGATGACGGTGTGAGTATGAGAAACGGAGTGAGAGAAAGGAACGTATGTGGAGTGAAAGAGTGAGTGGACATGAGTGGAGGTGAAAGGTGAGAGTAGTGTGTGTTGAGGCGGTGTGGTGTGTTGAGGGTTAACATGGCAAGAGGTGTGAGGCTGTGTGCACACGCTGCGGATTTTGCTGCGGTGTACAGTACCATGATTCCCTATGGGAATCAAAAACCGCAGTGCAGACGGTGCAGAATTTTCCGCGCGGATTATCTGCGGTTTTCAATCCGCAGAAAGAATTGACATGTCAATTCTTTCTGCGGATTCTCCTGCGGTTTGCCATCTCCTCTATTGAGGAGATGAAAAACCGCAGGGCAAAACCACAGAGCAATCCGCAGGTAAAACCGCAGGTCTTTTGACCTGCGGTTTCACCTGCCGATTTTACAAAATCCGCGCGGATGAATCCGCACCTAATCCGCAGCGTGTGCACACAGCCTTAACGACGTCGGCGAAATCTCGCGAGATTTCACCGACGCCATCTTGCATTCGTGAAATTGCGTCATTTACCTCACGCCGACTTGCTGTGCGGACGCTTGGCATTGCCTGTACCACCATAACTACTGCTGCCTTGGTCCTATGCCTGTTTACTGCCGGTGTCTAATTACAGGGCCAATTTGCCTATACTGCCATAACTATTGCTACCTTGCTACTCTGCCGGTGTCTAATTACAGGGCTAATTTGCCTCTACCGCCATAACTACTGCTGCCTTGCTCCTCTGCCGGTGTCTAATTACAGGGCTAATTTGCCTCTACCGCCATAACTACTGCTGCCTTGCTCCTCTGCCGGTGTCTAATTACAGGGCTAATTTGCCTCTACCGCCATAACTACTGCTGCCTTGCTCCTCTGCCGGTGTCTAATTACAGGGCTAATTTGCCTATACCGCCATAACTACTGCTGCCTTGCTCCTCTGCCGGTGTCTAATTACAGGGCCAATTTGCCTATACCGCCATAACTACTGCTGCATTGCTTCTCTGCCGGTGTCTAATTACAGGGCTAATTTGCCTCTACCGCCATAACTACTGCTGCCTTGCTCCTCTGCCGGTGTCTAATTACAGGGCCAATTTGCCTATACCGCCATAACTACTGCTGCATTGCTCCTCTGCCGGTGTCTAATTACAGGGCCAATTTGCCTATACCGCCATAACTACTGCTGCCTTGCTCCTCTGCCGGTGTCTAATTACAGGGCTAATTTGCCTCTACCGCCATAACTACTGCTGCATTGCTCCTCTGCCGGTGTCTAATTACAGGATCAATTTGCCTCTACCGCCATAACTACTGCTGCCTTGCTCCTCTGCCGGTGTCTAATTACAGGATCAATTTGCCTCTACCGCCATAACTACTGCTGCATTGCTCCTCTGCCGGTGTCTAATTACAGGGCCAATTTGCCTATACCGCCATAACTACTGCTGCCTTGCTCCTCTGCCGGTGTCTAATTACAGGGCTAATTTGCCTCTACCGCCATAACTACTGCTGCATTGCTCCTCTGCCGGTGTCTAATTACAGGATCAATTTGCCTCTACCGCCATAACTACTGCTGCCTTGCTCCTCTGCCGGTGTCTAATTACAGGATCAATTTGCCTCTACCGCCATAACTACTGCTGCCTTGCTCCTCTGCTGGTGTCTAATTACAGGGCCAATTTGCCAATACCGCCATAACTACTGCTGCCTTGCTCCTCTGCTGGTGTCTAATTACAGGACCAAATTTGCCTCTACCGCCATAACTACTGCTGCCTTGCTCCTCTGCCGGTGTCTAATTACAGGATCAATTTGCCTCTACCGCCATAACTACTGCTGCATTGCTCCTCTGCTGGTGTCTAATTACAGGGCCAATTTGCCTATACCACCATAACTACTGCTGCCTTGCTCCTCTGCCGGTGTCTAATTACAGGGCCAATTTGCCTCTACCGCCATAAGTACTGCTGCCTTGCTCCTCTGACTGTTCACTGCCTGTGTCTAATTACACGGCCAATTTGCCTCTACCGCCATAACTACTGCTGCCTTGCTCCTCTGCCGGTGTCTAATTACAGGGCCAATTTGCCTCTACCGCCATAACTACTGCTGCCTTGCTCCTCTGCCGGTGTCTAATTACAGGGCCAATTTGCCTCTACCGCCATAACTACTGCTGCCTTGCTCCTCTGCCGGTGTCTAACTACAGGGCCAATTTGCCACTACCACTTCATAACTACTGCTGGGCAATTACAGGGTCAATTAGTATCTGTTTACTCTACAATACTCCAGGACGCCTTCTTTACTGCCAGATAACTGCCAAATAGACTCCTTTACCTGTGCCAACATGAGTCATAACAAAAAGTATGCCAATGCCAGAGAAGGAAAGCAGCTTTAGCACTACGACAAAAACAACGCCGTGCTAATGAGACTCCTGAGGAAAAACACCATCGCCTTGAGAAGATTAAGGCTTATAAATGCCGTCGCCTCACACACGAATCCCCTAACTCTAAATCCATAAGATTGGCTGAAGAAGCCTCTGCACGCCATCACCGCCGACAACAGACGGCCTCTTCCTCATCATTATTATTAGACTCACAACAGGATGCTTCCACATCAGCATGTGGAACAATTTACTGCTACACTTCATCCCATATGCCGTTCACTGACATAACTAATCAGCAATCTGTTTCTGCCCTATCAATACCACCATTCAATACCGATGCACAGTATGCCAATGCCAGTGAAAGGAAAGCAGCTTTAGCACTACGACAAAAACAACGCCGTGCTAATGAGACTCCTGAGGAAAAACAGCATCGACTTGACAAGATTAAGGCTTATAAATGCCGTCGTCTCACACACGAATCCCCTAACTCTAAATCTATTACATTGGCTGAAGAAGCCTCTACACGCCATCACCGCCAACAACAGACGGCTTCTTCCTCATCATCTATAATAATAAATGCCCTAAGCAGCTTCCGGTTGTAACAACTTCCGTCCAGTTGTAACCGGTGACATCACCACACACACGCACATGTTAACCCTCAACACACCACACCGCCTCAACACACACTCCTCTCACCTTTCACCTCCACTCACGTCCACTCACTCTTTCACTCCACATACGTTCCTTTCTCTCACTCCGTTTCTCATACTCACACCGTCATCGTCGCTGCCCCGACATCTTCCTCCGCCGCCGCGTTCCTGGATCCAGACGTTCTCCAGGCCGCCGACATGTTCTTGCGGCGACGCCATCTTGGATTTCGTGAAATCCCGCGAGATTCAAGATGGCGTCGCTGCAAGAACATGTCGCTGGCGTGGACGACTCGGGATCCAAAAAGATGGCGTCGGCGAAATCTCGCGAGATTACGCCGACGCCATTTTGGATCCCGATGTCGTCCACGCCGGCGACATGTTCTTGCGGCGACGCCATTTTGGATCGGCGAAATCCCGCGATAGTTAAGATGGCGTCGCCGCAAGAACATGTCGCCGGCGAGGACGACGTCGGGATCCAAAATGGCATCGGCGAAAACTCGCGAGATTTCACCGACGCCATTTTGGATCCCGACGTCGTCCACGCCGGCGACATGTTCTTCCGGCGACGCTATCTTGACTATCGCGGGATTTCACGATACTCAAGATGGCGTCGCCGCAAGAACATGTCGCCGGCGTGGACAACGTCTGGATCCAGGATGGCGCCGGCGGAAGAAGATGTCAGGGATCGTGGAGCAGAGGCGATGACGGCGTGAGTATGAGAGACGGAGTGAGAGAAGGGGTCGTATGTGGAGTGAAAGAGTGAGTGGAGATGGTGAAAGGTGAGAGGAGTGTGTGTTGAGGAGTGTGTGTGTTGAGGGTTAACATGGCAAGAGGTGTGATGCTATCGCATCCTCCCGATGCGATAGCATCGGGCCATAATCTAGTTGTCTCATAAGAATGTTGATTATGATTACGTTTCAAACATGACTAACTTTTATCTCTTTTTTTATAGAGTCACTTATATTGATGTGATCTGCACCTATGGCTCTGTTGGACTACACCCATCTTATACTATATGCTTTCCATGGAAAATGTCATCTCTATTCTTGCATCCATCCTCAGTATCCTTGTTTGGTGTATTTATTTATTCATCCTCTTTCCCACTTGTTTCCATATGTAATAATGTCTGTCATGTATTCATGTACGTATATTTTCTTCCCCCACATAGTGATACATAATCACCCATCATATGGATAAAAACAGTGTCACATAATTAATACATTCTGATGTATACACATTCCTCATAGTCTCCCCCCCTATACCGCTATGAATTTCACACTGAAAAACAGTGCATCCTGACTTTATAACCCTTTATTGCACTACATTGCATCCTATTTTGCTTCTGAGCGCGCAGCCATCTTAGTTCAGCTGACGTCACCACCCAGCTCTCTCCCATTGGCCCTACCCTCCTGTCCGTCAAGGCCATAGACCTGCCCTTCCTCCCCTTAAGCTCAGCTCACCTCTGTCTCCACTGACAAGTGGTGTTTTTACCCACATCCAGGAGGACCAGGCTGCGCTGATATTTTCAACTATTAAGGTAACTACCTCGCCATTTATAGCGACACTCACAACTTTGATATACAGCATATTTTACCGCTGTCTTATGTCATCCTACATGACATTTAACTTACAGATTATCCTGCGTTACAGCAGCATTCTGACCATTTGATTACCGGTATGTACCATTCTGTAACACCACCTAATTGACCTTATGTATACACTTTAACAGTGCCAATCACTTCTTTTTAGGCGTTATCAGTGAATAACATAAAAAGTGCCCTCCTTCAAGCTATTTTCAAACATACTAGCACGGTATGTCTTATCCTTTTCTCCTTCAATCTGAGCACCCAAGATATATTTTTTGGTCTCTGTTGTAGTATTTCTTGTATAATATTGTATATATCCACGACCGAATTGCATTTTATGTGATTTTTGTACATACTTTATTTATTTTTGTTTATTTATTTATTTTTTTCACACTGTAGTAACTGATGAACGTTTTCTGGTACTACAATAAACTGCCTCACCAAGAATTAAGTTGAGTGCCAGGTTTTCATTTTATCATATATGGTTTGGGAACCTAACTTGGCACCACTACAGTAGTGCACACGGTGTTTTCTACTAAACCATACCTATGGGGCGCATTACAGGTATGAGGACCTATTTATAAAAGTCAACATTTCTGCGTTACTAGGGGTCAGAAACAGAAGAGCCACCTTCACAGAATGCCGACTTCGTGCTGCTGAAGGTGGCTCTTTTACCACAAAACGCCCTCCGGGCGGTGAAAGGTTCCCTTTAAAAGACATGCTTCACTTCAAATGCCATAAATAATTTTTTTGAGAAAACCATTAGATATAAACACTAAGGTTTACAGTTTTATTATTTGTACAAAATTATATTTCCTTCCTTTTCTAGACTTTAATAATAAAATGGTACTAACTACCCTAGTGGAGGTAATGGCATGCACTTTAAACACATCTCACATTTCAGTACTAGGTAACATGGGAGTCTTCTAAACATATAATACATTAATTTAATACAATCCTCTAATTCAATTATTTTTATTATTTGTTTCCTGTAATCTAATAATCCCTAAATTAATGTAAGTGGTTTATATTGTAATCTTTATATATACAATAATCCATTATCACATCATAATATTCTAGGGAAACGTTAAAAGCATAGCCATTATAACAAACTATTTTCTATAATCAAATAAAATGTAGGCCTAGTGCATGAAAAGATTTGTTATAATCACATATGTTATTGTTCGAATACCTAGAACTATCTTGCAAGGGAGAAGTAAATCGAACAGAACACCATAGAAAGCACTGTATTTATGGCAATGTATGTGAGTCTATTGTCAAAATGTTGTATTCCTGAAGGATTTAATATATTTAATATTGAACCCTACCAAATGGTTACACATCACTGCTTACATATGGAAGGTATCTGCACCTTTGTGATAGTTCACTCATTTTATTATGATAAATGGAGGACACAATACTAATATCTCTTACAGCACTGTACAGAGCCAGAAGTTTAATATAATTACCATAATTTCAAAGTTAAAATATTGAAGCAAACAAGGTACAGTAGGAATGCGGTCTGTCTATAAATGAGTTTCGACTGCTGCAAGGTTCAATAGGTTAGGCATGTCAATCCCATATAAAAAAAATATTGCATAGGCTAGTTGCAGCCAAAGGGTACAACCAATTTGACTTGGAAGAATTTCTGTTTTAAAATGTATATTATTTTTCTCCTCTTATGTCTGTCAGAGGCCAAAGGATCAAAAGGCTACCTCAGGCAAATCTGCCACAAGCGCGAATCTCGCCCTTTAAGCTATTGTGCATGAATCTGGTCTTACAATTGAGTCAACTAGATTGCTTCCACGGATGTGCAGTTGGTCACAAGAATGAACCAGAGGCAAGAGAGGTCGTCACACATGGTCGATACCAAGAAGCCACGCCAGAGACTAAATCAGGGAGCAAGCGGATGATCAAAATACAAGTGAAGGTCAGACAACAGTATAAACAAAATAGCACACAGGAGCAAAGTATCAGAGAGCGAAGGTCTAGCTGAAACTAAATAATTGGCAGCTAGAGACTGTCAGCTGGGGTTTATATAAAGGGATCACTGCCCATGTCTCTTAGCAGAGAGCTAATTACATACCGGATAACTGCAGCAAAACACAGGTAGACAGGAAAGGAAAACTATTTTCAGCAATCTAAATGTTAGATTCCCACTTGTTGCTGGTGTCCAGCAGTAACTGTGGTACTAGTGTGGCTTCATCTAGCAACCAGGGAAGGGGTTGCATAGTATGTTCAGATATGGATGTGACACTTCCTTCTTATCAAACATATATTTTGAGAACAAGTAAGAAATCACAAAAAAACATGTACGGGGGGGAAAAATAAGTATTTCATACACTGCCGGTTTTGTGAGTTTTCCCACCAACAAAGAATGGAGAGATCTGTAAATTTTTATGATAGGTAAACTTCAACTATGAGAGAAACAGTGTTTAAAAAAATTCTGAAAATTGCGTTTAATAATTTTTACATAATTAATTAGCATTTTATTGCATGGAATAACTATTTGATCAACCACCAAAAAGCAAGAATGCTGGCACTCACAGACCTGCTAGTTTTTCTTTAAGAAGCCCTCCTACTCTGCATTCATTTCCTGTATTAATTGCAATTGTTTGAGCTTCTTATCTGTTTAAAAGACACCTGTCCATACACTCAATCAATCATACTCTAACCTCCCCACCATGGCCAAGAGTAAAGAACTAAAGAACTGTCTAATGATACCAAGGACAAAATTGTAGATCTGCACGTGGCTTTGATGGGCTACAGGATAATAAACTATCAGGATGGTGAGAAGGCAATAACTGCTGGCATAATTATTAGAAAATGGAATATGGCTTCATTCAAGATTTTGACTCGTAGGGAAAGGATAATTCTGAGAAAGGTCAGGAATCACCCAAGAACTACACAGCAGGACCTGGTCAATGACCTGAAGAGAGCTGGGATCACAGTTTAAAACATTACCATTAGTAACACACTATGCTGTCATGGATTAAAATCCTGCAGGAAGAGCAAGGTCCCCTTGTTTATGCCAGCACATGTCCAAGCCCATTTGAACTTCACCAATGACCAGTTGGATGATCCAGAGGAGGCATGGGAAAAGGACATGTGGTCAGATGACACCAAAATAGAATTTTTTGGTATCAACTTCATTCACCGTGTTTGGAGGAAGAAGGATTAATACAAACAGAAGAACACCGTCCCAGCCGTGAAGCATGGTGGATAAAACATCATACATTAAGGGTGCTTTTCTGCAAAGTGGACCAAACAACTGCACCATATTGAAGGGAGGATGGATCGGGACATGTGAGATTTTGGCTAGCAACCTCCTTCCCTCAGTAAGAGCATCGAAGATGAGTCATGGCTGAGTCTTCCATCATTACAATGACCTGAAACACACAACCAGGGCAACTTTTCCCTAATTCTTGTGTGATGACACATTGTTTGAGAATTCCAGTACATACTCTAAAAAAGGGTCATCAGGGGGGAAAGGCTGTGGTCTCTGCCGCAGCCTCTGCCCCCTCCCTGAAGTGAAGTGACATCAGTGATGGTTGTATCAGGGATGGTGGTTGTCCTTTTTGTGTCTCTGTGCTCTCTCATTGTGTGATATGCACAATCGCTGAGCTCGCTATGTTGCCAGTGCAAATCAATAGTAGTGAGCCAACAACAGAGCAACGTACACTGTCAGTGAACATTGACAGGATATCCAGCATTCAGAGACCAGTGTCGTTAATTGTGGGGGCCGGCACTGGTCTCTCAATGCTGGGCATCCTCATAACTAGTGTTGAGCATTCCGATACTGCAAATATCGGGTATCGGCCGATATTCGCGGTATCGGAATTTCGATACTGAGTTCCGATACTTTTTGCATATCGAATACCGGAATCGGAAGTTCCCATAATGCTATGAGCCAGTTTGATTTGATTCAGCCAATGAGGAATCCTCAGAAGTGTGGGCACATCCTGTTAGGCATGCAGGTATATTAACTAATGGCATGGCTGTGATTGGCTGCTGAAATGATGTCATGATGCACTATAAAAGCCGCCGCCGCCATTTACGGTTCACTCTGCTGTGAATTCAGTAAGGAACAGGCTGCTGTTCAAGACTCTGAGGGACAGTTAGAGATATCGATTTGCTATGTAATATTGTGCTTTACCCAGGCTACATTATCAATCACTGTAGCTTTCTTTTGCTTTGCAGCGCTCTTCACAGCTGTCTGCAAGGTCTGTGTGAGTGCAGCTCACGCTGTAGTGTGTCCTGCAGCCACATCTGGTTGTAGGCTGCTCAGCATGCGTCACTGCCTCATACATATTTATTTTTGTTTTATTGCTGCTCATTTTTCATTAATTCTCCTATTAGTGTGCATCCATCCGTATCCATCTACAGTGGTTGCAAACACTATAGGAGTAGACAGCGGAGCCTTTCTGCAGCCTTTCAGTGCTAGTGCCCAGTTCCCTGCACTGTTCACAGCTGTCTGAGGTCTCTGTGTGTGAGTGCAGCTCACGTTGTAGTGTGTTCTGCACCACCTCTGGTTGTATTCCACTCAGCGTGCGTCACTGCCTCATACATAGTCCTTTTTTGTTTTATTGCAGCTCATTTTAACTGATTTTGTTTCCTATTAGTGTGCTTCCATCTGTATCCATCTACATTGGTTGGTTGCAAACACTATATAGGAGTAGATAGAGGAGCCTTTTTTCTGGCTTGTGCCCTGCAGTCGCAGCCAGATTAGTATTAGCCTATTTTTTGGAGCCTCATCTATTGCATTGTAGGTTACCTTCCTGCATTGTAATAGCTCCAAAAAGTTTGTGATACTATTGCTTTCGCATCTTTGGTCACATCCTTAAACACGTAAATAAAGTTCACCAAACACTCCACTTGACAGTTGCGTAGGCCACATTAGCTCATATTAAAGTGTAGTCCACACACTTTATAAAATTAGTGTTTCTTATACCTGTTAGCAGCTGTTTAGGAATAAGCACACTAAGCCCCTCTTTGTAATCTTCTGCCTATCTTTATCAGTCTACCAAGATGAAGAAGGCAGGGAGTAAGGCACGTGGTCATGGGCGTGGAGTTTCAGCAGGGAGAGGACGTGGGGATTCTGTGCCTGCTGCGGGCACCAGTGAGTCAGCATCCCCCAGTTTTACCAGGCAACAGTCCTTTATGTGCAGCTTTGTAGGACCTCGCCGTACCCCACTGCTGCAAATTGAAGCCGTTGTCGGATGGATGGCAGCTAACGCATCGACTTCAATTACTTCCACATGCTCTCAGGGCCAGAGCACTGAAGAGCAACCATCTGTCTCTTCACCACCTGCCAAATTGCCCAGGCAACAAATATGAACCTAGCACTCAACTTAAAGGTATTTGTAAGGCGGTTTATTATAGTACACGAAAAAAGACGTTTCGGTCAATGTGACCTTCTTCAGTTACGTGTGGAATATAGGTTGTGTAGAGCTTATAGGCATCTATCAGAAAGGACGACACCGCATCTGGAGGCATGTTTGCCCCTCTCCTATATACTGACAAGCTCATTACCTTAGAGAGATCATTCTCCTCAATGCCTAAAGCACCATCGTCCTTTCTGATAGATAGTAGTGGGAATATGGACAGAGCAGGAGACATTGCCAGACACACATCAGGGGATCAGCTGACATTACTGAACCCCAGTAACACAGGAACAATTGTTGATTGTGCAGAGGCACTTCTGAGCAGCAACTGGTGGTGTTAAGGTAAATACTAGAGACAGAGTGGAGCCAGAGACCTAATTGGAGCACGTTTAAAATTAGTAGTAGTCTACAACAGATATTAAACTTGATGAAATTAGGCCTCAGCCTACACCCTGATTGACCCTGGGCTCCAAAATCGCAAGTTGCTGCTCAGAAGTGCCGTCTGCACAGTCAACATATGCTCCAGTGTTATTGGGGTTCAGAAATGTCATCTGATCCCCAGCTGTGTGTCCGGCAATTTCTCTTGCTCTGTCCACACTCACAACTACAGATTTTAAACTTGCTCCAATTAGGCCTCTGTCTCCACTCTCTTTGTAGTATTTTCCCTGGGTTCCAGCACCACCAGCTGTTTCCCGGCATTGTCTTTGGCACAGGTACTCCCTCCTGCCCAGCCTGGTTCCAGCACGCCTGCTGTTTCCGGGTAGTGTCAACATCACTTTGCCACCAATACGTTGTCCTGTTGTGTTGCGGTCAGGTTAGCCGAGTCTATGGTGCCTGCAGTTTATGGGCTTCCTATGTGGGCTGCGGGATCTGGCACCCCCTGTTGGACTGTAGGTTTCGGTCACTGCGGCCGGCTCGCGGCCTTGCAACTTTGTTTTTCATGGGTACCTTCTGCTACCCATCCGGGTCCCAGTACCGTCAGCTGGTTCTCGGCAGTGCATTTGGCTTAGGTGCCTCCTTCTCGGTATCCGAGTTCCAGCAATGTCTGCTGGTCCTTGGTAGTGCTTTCTAGCACAGGTACCTCCTGCTTATAACCAGGTTCCAGCACCATCAGCTGGTCCTCGGTAGTGCCATTGGCTCTTGTTCCTTCTGCTGCCCCTCTGGGTTCCAGCACCATTAGCTGGTCCTCGCTAGTTCCATTGGCTCTTGCAGCTTCTGCTACCCATCTGGGCTCCAGCACCATCAGCTGGTTCTCGGCAGTGCCTTTGGCTTAGGTGCCTCCTTCTCAGTATCCGAGTTCCAGCAACGTCTGCTGGTCCTTGATAGTGCTTTCTAGCACAGGTACCTCCTGCTTAGTAACTGGGTTCCAGTACCATCAGCTGGTCCTCGGTAGTGCCATTGGCTCTTGTTCCTTCTGCTACCCATCCGGGTTCCAGTACCGTCAGCTGGTTCTCGGCAGTTCCTCAGCCTTCTTGTACCTTCTGCTACATTTCCAAGTTCAAGCTTTTGGAAATGGTTTTTGGTTATCAATCTGGATCTCCCTGACGACGACCCTGAAGGCAACGACCCTGAAGACCGCCCCGAAGAAGACGACGACCATGAAAACGATGACCCTGAAGACGACGACCCGGAAGGCCACCCGAAGAAGACCAAAAAGATGACCCTGAAGAAGATGACCAAGAGGATAAAGAACATGAAGACAACCACCAAGATACAGAACAACAAGAGACAGAAGACCAAGAAGCAGAAGACCAAGAAGCAGAAAAACAAAAAGCAGAAGAACAAAAAGCAGAAGAACATTAAGCATAATACTAAAAATCAGAGCAAAAGATATTATCTAAATTATAAGCAGAAGAAGACTAAGCAGTGTATGGGGGTGAGTCCGTTCCTCCTCATGGTGCCCCTGGAAAACGCCTGCTGCTGCAGGCCAAACTGAACGCGGACAAATCCTGTTGTAAATCTTTTGTGACAGGTAGAACGGAAGGTGTAATCTTCAAACTTTTATAGATAACAACTACAGGAATGCCTATCACAAATAAGAATACGATGAAGAAGATGAAGAAGTAGAATATGAAGAATAATAGTTGAATAAGAAGAATATAAAGAATGTAAAAGAAAGAATAATAGGAAGAAGGTGAAGAAAAAGAAGATGAATAAGGTGAAGAAGAAGTTGATGAAAAAGATGCTGCTGCTGAGGATCATGAAGGAGAAAGTGTGGGAGAAGTAAAAAAAGAAGGTGAAGAGCATGGAAGTAGTGAAACATACATATCGGACAAAATATAAAAAAGGTTAACATAGTCAATATCTTTGTAACTCCGAACGTCTTTTAAAAAATTTTTTATTCCTGCTATTCCATTTGATTGGGCTAAACCTCTATGCCTTTATTGTCTCCTCCACCTCCCCCAATACATTCTACATTATTCTTAGTTGTTTTTCTTCATGTAGAATTAACCTACAAGGAAAGAAAGGGTTTTTTTTAATTCCGATATTTCTGTCCCATTGACTTACATTGGTTTCCAGTATCGGAATCGGAGATACCCGATACTTTTTGGTTATCGGTCCGATCCAATCCGATCTGATATTTCACGATATCGGATGGTATTGCTCAACACTACTCATAACGCAAACTGGCAAGCCCTGCCCCTGAAATGAGCGTCACTGATGAAACTTTGTTTCAGTGAGGGGGCAAAGGCAGCAAAAGTGATAGCATAATCTATCCTCTGATGATGCTTTGAGTATCCCAGTATGCACTGACATTGCCAAAAGAAGTGTAATTACACTGGAAGTAGGGAAAAAAATACAGTAACACATATTGTAATTAGGGAACTGTAGGGAATGTTGAATGTAAGTATAATATTAGTTAGTTTAGTTTTGGCGCTAAACAGAAAGGGCTTGCAAAAGTAATCACCTAGCCTTTTTACTTATTTTGTTACATTACAATCTGTTTTTAAATGTTTTTGTAATTCAATTTGTATGTGATGCATCAGCACTAAATTTTCTAATTTGGTGAAGCAAAGTGAGAAAATATGGGTATAAATGAAACATATGGGATCAAATAACTAAAAATTAACATGTGCTTATGTTTTCACTCCTCTTGATATGAAGGCACTAAAAATGTCTAGTGCAAGCAGCTACCTTCATAAGTCACATGCTTAATGAAAGGAAGTCCATTTGTGTGCAATCTAAGTGTCACATAGTCAGTGTATACACACTTTTTCTTAAATGCTACAGAGGCTGCAACACCATTTAGCAAGAGTCATAATTAGCCAAACACCATGAATACCAAGGAGATGTCCAAAACAAGTCAAGGACAAAGTTGTTGAGAACTGCAAGTCAGGATTAGGTAATAAAAAATATCCAAATCTCTGATGACTCTCTAGACCAAAATCAAATCCATTGTCATCAAATGTAATGAACATGGTACCGCAACAAACCTGCCAACAAAGGGCCACCCACCAAAATTCTCAGCTTGGGCAAGGAGGGCTGAAGTGAGTTCATTGGCTGTGAACTCACAGGACCTGTCTGGACGCACCACGAGCAGGAAAACTTTAACATGCTTGCAGTGCCCTCAGACAGAGAGCAGTTCACAGACAGACACTGAGCGCACGATGCTCAGTGTCTGTTGGATGACAGGCTGTATGAAAAGAAGAAGGGGTAGGGAGCACCACCAAGGGGCAAAAAAAAATATAAATTAGAAAATAAGCAAGAGGTGCTGCACAATGCATAGGCAGAGACAAATGATCAAAAGGAGAAAAAAGACCCCGGCATAAAGCGCGCACACCCAAGACAATGAGGTATGTAATCAATACATATCAATTTTAAAAACTAATTGTATTTGTCACTGACATCTGTATATCTACCTATTCTATTTGTATTTACTCTATGTAATCGATCTATTCTATCCTGTCGGCACCTGCAGTGATTGTACTGCATACTGTAGATGAATTGCTGTCTTTTCTTCTATCTATGTAATATACACACACATATATATATATACTTATATAGGTATATTTACATATATATATGTTTGTGTCACTGACATCTATATATCTATATATTCTATGTGTATATATCTATTCTATTCTAACCTGTTGGCTTTTCAATAGACATTGTTGCATAAAAATCAGACAGAACTCGCGTGGTCCGAGTGCTGTGCGATTTGTTTTCTTTTATCGCACCGATAGGTTTGCAATGGCGAGTCTTGGCCGAGTGTCGGTGACAATCACAGCATGCTGCGATTTTACACGCATGCATAATACAACTGAGAAAATAAACGCTGATGTGAGTGGACCCACAGATGAACACTGGGCCGAGTGCTATGTGATGCTTTCTCCCATAGCACTCGCCCGTATTCTATGGTAGTGTAATGCCGTCCTTCATCAGCCACTCTTGTGCTGTAAATAAATAATTAAAAAAACCTGCATGGGTGCCCCTGAATTTTATATAACCAGCCAGGCAAAACTCACAGCTGAGGGCTGCAACCCTTAGCTGTCAGCTTCAGCAAGGCTGGTTAGCAAGAATAGAGTGGTCCCCACAATGTGTTTTTAATTATTTAAATAAATAATTAAAGTAATGGCATTAGGTTCCCCTCATTTTTTAAAACCAGCCTTGCTAAAGCAGACAGCTGGGGGGTGGTATTCTCAGGCTGGTAAGGAGCCATGGATATTGGCCCGCAGCCTAAAAGTAGCAGCCCATAGCCACCCAGAAAAGGCACTTCTATTAGATGCCCCAATTCTGACACTTTGCCCAACTCTTCAAAACTGGTCCGACTAGGGCAAAAAAAAGTCGGAGTTTCATCCGAAACCTGACCCCAATGCAAGTCAATGGGAAATAAAAGTCGGCATTGAGCGGATGACATTCCTCCACTCAATGCCGACTTTTAATCCCCATTGACTTGCATCGGGGTCGGGTTTCGGACGAAACTCCGACTTTTTTTGCCCTAGTCGGACCAGTTTCATCTGAAACAAATTTTGTTTCATGAAACCTGATCCGACCAAAGTCGCTCAACTCTAATGGAGAGGTGTCTGTAAGACCCCTATCCATACTAATCCTATAGTTACATGATAAATAAAGACACAGCCAGAATAAAGTCCTTTATTAAAAATAAGACAAAACACAGTTTTCCATTTAATTTAAAAATAACAAACACAGATAAACTCACCTAATGCCTAATTCCAACAAAGCCCTAGTTCTCCTGTCACAGCAGTTTAGCCTGGCTGGGAACGCAGCCTCAGTGACCAGATGTAACCTTGATGATGTCACTGCTGGTCACTGAGGCTGTGCTTGCAGCAGTTCATTCCCCAGTGATTCTCGGCCTGGACGGTCGCATCTTGGCACCGTCCAGGTTGAAAACTATTAATCCGTCAAACATGGATTACGGCGTGGGACAGAACAACAGACAGGTATAGTATATTCTTGTATTTTTATTTTAGTTTTATTACAGGAGAATGAGGGCTGCAGTGGAATAGGCGTTAGGTGAATATAACTGTGTTTGTTATCTAATATATAAAGCTCAAAGTGTGTATGTGTGTATGTATGTGTGTATGTGTGTGTGTATGTTTGTATGTCCGGGATAGGCATCCGCACCGTCGCAGCTACAGCCACAAAATTTGGCACAGTCACACGTCTGAACCCCGAGAGCGTCCTAAGCTTTGTTGTGAGGCGAAATTTTAACCCTGCGCGTTCCAATTCACCAAACAATTTTGCCCCTATCTACATACTGGGGGAAAAAGTATGTGCGCGTCAAGCACCGCCGCTCATTGTGATGTCACAATGCCCCTATTTGCATACTGGGGAAGCAGTGTGTGCACGCCAAGCCCCGCCCCTCATTATGATGTCACAATGGTTGCCATGGCGATGCTGATGTCATCATAGGTTGCAAGCCCTGCCGCCGCTCATTATGATGTCATAATGGTTGACTATGGAATGGAGGATGTGTGATGGGTATATGGGCACTGGACTATGGGATGGAGGATATGTATGATGGGTATATGGGCACGGGACTATGGGATGGAGGATGTGTGATGGGTATATGGGCACTGGACTATGGGATGGTGGATATGTATGATGGGTATATGGGCACGGGACTCTGGGATGGAGGATATGTATGACGGTATATGGGCACGGGACTATGGTATGGTGGATATGTATGATGGGTATATGGGCACGGGACTATGGGATGGAGGATATGTGTGATATGTATATAGGCACCGGTCTATGGGATGGAGGATATGTATAATGGATATATGGGCATGGGACTATGGGATGAAGAATATGTATGATGGGTATATGGGCACTCGACTATGGAATGGAGGATGTGTGACGAGTATATGGGCACCGGACTATGGGATGGAGGATATGTATGATGGGTATATGGGAACGGGACTATGGGATGGAGGATGTGCGATGGGTATATGGGCACTGGACTATGGGATGGAGGATATGTATGATGGGTATATGGGAACGGGACTATGGGATGGAGGATGTGTGATGGGTATATGGGCACTGGACTTTGGGATGGTGGATATGTATGATGGGTATATGGGCACGGGACTATAGGATGGAGGATATGTATGATGGGTATATGGGCACGGGACTATGGTATGGCGGATATGTATGATGGGTATATGGGCACGGGACTATGGGATGGAGGATATGTATGATATGTATATAGGCACGGGACTATGGGATGGAGGATATGTATGATATGTATATAGGCATGGGACAATGGGATGGAGGATATGTATAATGGATATATGGGCATGGGACTATGGGATGAAGAATATGTATGATGGGTATATGGGCACTCAACTATGGAATGGAGGATGTGTGACGAGTATATGGGCATCGGACTATGGGATGGAGGATATGTATGATGGGTATATGGGAACGGGACTATGGGATGGAGGATGTGTGATGGGTATATGGGCACTGGACTATGGGATGGAGGATATGTATGATGGGTATATGGGAACGGGACTATGGGATGGAGGATGTGTGATGGGTATATGGGCACTAGACTATGGGATGGAGGATATGTATGACAGGTATATGGGCACGGGACTATGGGATTGCGGATATGTATATGGGCACAGGACTATGGGATGGAGGATGTGTGATGGGTATATGGGCACTGGACTATGGAATGGAGGATATGTTTGACGGGCATATGGGCACGGGACTATGGGATGGCGGATATGTATATAGGCACGGGACTATGGGATGGAGGATGTGTGATGGGTATATGGGCACTGGACTATAGGATGGAGGATATGTATGATGGGTATATGGGCACGGGACTATGGGATGGAGAATATGTATGATGGGTATATGGGCATGGGACTATGGGATGGAGGATGTGTGATGGGTACATGGGCACTCGACTATGTGATGGAGGATATGTATGACGGGTATATGGGCACGGGATTATGGGATGGAGGATGTGTGATGGTTATATGGGCACGGGACTATGGGATGGAGGATGTGTGATGGGTATATGGGCATTGGACTATGGAATGGAGGATGTGTGATGGGTATATGGGCACTTGACTATGGGATGGAGGATATGTTTGACGGGTATATGGGCACGGGACTATGGGATGGCGGATATGTATATGGGCACGGGACTATGGGATGGAGGATGTGTTATGGGTATATGGAAACTGGACTATGGGATGGAGGATATGTATGACGGGTATATGGGCACGGGACTATGAGATCATGGCTATGTATGATGGGTATATGGGCACGGGACTATGGGATGGAAGATATGTATGATGGGTACATGCATGGGACTATGAGCTGAAGGATGTGTGATGGGTATATGGGCACTCGACTATGGGATGGCGAATATGTATGATGGGTATATGGGCATGGGACTATGGGATGGAGAATATGTATGATGGGTATATGGGCATGGGACTATGGGATGGAGGATGTGTGATGGGTATATGAGCACTCGACTATGGGATGGAGGATATGTATGATGGGTATATGGGCACGGGCCTATGGGATCGTGGATATGTATGATGGTTATATGGGTACAGGACTATGGGATGGAGGATAATTATAATTTGCTATAACTAACCACAGTTAGTTACTATGCCTGGGCAGCGCCGGGCTCTTCAGCTAGTTTTTAGATAAAATGGAAAACTGTGTTTAGTCTTATTTTTAATACAGGACTTTATTCTGGTTCTGTCTTTCTTTCTACTAGCTGAAGAACCCGGCATTGCCCAGGCATGGTAACTAACTGTGGTTAGTTATAGCAAATTATAATTATATTGTACATAAAAACATTTCACATCATATATTCAACACTACAGATTTGCAACACAGATTAACTAAATGAGTACCCAAGTATTGATACAACTCATGCTTCTGCTTTTAACACAGCCTCCTCCTGCACCTCATTCTCCTCCTTTTAGTATCGGCTACAGGGGATATATAGTATAGTAGTATCAGCCACAGGGGATGTATAGTATAGCAGTATCATCCACAGGGAATATATACTAAAGTAGTATAAGCCACAGGGGATATTTACCATCCCACTCTCTCCCTCTGCAGCCCCGCTCTATACTCACTGTCCCGTGCTCTCCCTCCGCAGCTCCAATTTCCACTCACCATCCCGCTCTCTCCCTGCGCAGCTCCTGTCTCCACTGGCCATCCAGCTCTCTCCCTCAGCAGCCCAGCTCTCCACCTGTATTTCCCTCTCTTCCTTAACAGCCCCACTCTCCACCCACCATCAAGCTGTCTCTTTCCACAGCCCCACTCTCCACTTGCTGTCCCGCTCTCTCCTTCCACAGCCCCAATCTCTCCCTCAGCATCTCCTGTCTCCACAGGCCATCCCGCTCTCTCCCTCCGCAGCCCCTGTCTCCACTGGACATCCCTCTTTCTCCCTCAGCAGCCCAGCTCTCCACCAGTGTCCCTCTCACTCACTTAACAGCCCCGCTCTCCACTCGCTGTCCCACTCTCTCCCTCTGCATCCCCGCTCTCCTTGCGCTGTCCTGTTCTATCCCTCTGCAGCTCTTGCTCTCCATACATGTCTCACTCTCTTCCTCCACAGCTCTGCTCTATCCCTCCGCAGCCCTGCTCTCCTTCCGTGTCCCGCTCTCTGCCTCGCAGCTCATCCATCAGCTGACACCAGTGACTGGAGGAAAACTTTAAACCTCAGATCACACCTGAGCACTCACGCTGTTTTTGGGGATGATTTCACTGCCGATCAGAAGTGCTACACTGGTGTTTCCCACACTGTCAGTTATTTTTAGCCTCAGCCAATTTTACATTTTCACACAGCAATGGGTAAAAATGGCACCAAAATTTGCCCAACAATTTCTGCTGAATGTAAAAATACCCCATGTGGCTGCACAGTATTGTTTAGCCATATAGCGAAACTAGGGAGGGACGGAATTCTTTTTGCCTCCAGGAGTGCAGATTTCCTAGAACAGTTTGCAGACTCCATATACGGAGTCCTTAAGTGCTAGAAGTACAGAATCACCACTCACGTGACCCCATTTTGGAAATGATACCCCTTTGAGAAATAGTGAATATTTTTACTCCATTGGTGTTTTCTAGAAAAAAGCAGCAGAGGTTAAATATGGTTTTGGCAAGCTGGGGCTCAGAAGGGAGGGGGATATTTGGATTTGGGAGTATAGAAGTTGCTGAATTTTTTTTGGGGGAAAAAAGCCATTTTGCTTTTCAAGAGCCTTTGTACTAGCAGTAACGTGCAATCCTCTATATTTCCTTTAACAGACGACGGACCTAAGTGGGGTCTTGCTTTTTTTGCGAATTGAGTTGAAGCCTTTATTAGGAATATGTTATATAACATTTAGGATCACATTTATCTGGTGCTCTACGCTGAGCACTTACTTTGACTTTGGGGTTTCCATCTAAATCTCCGAATGACGTGATTCAGATGAAACCCTCAAGGGGTCCATTCACTATAATGAGGCAGCAGAGTTACCAGTGTTGTCCTTATTTTCATACGTGCACAAAACTGGCGGACTGTGCTTTTAGGCACTCCTAAAATGATGGACACTGCCGGTTCATGGGCCAGACTTCATCCACAGGGTATCCATCTGCATCATTATAGGGAATTTTACGCTGGGGGTTTTGTCTGAATCATGTAAGTGAGCACTCAGCGAAAAGAGCAGGATAAATGTGAGCTGAGCATTACTGCGATCTTCCTGAGGCAGAATGAAAAAATCAACAACAGGTAAAGAATTTTTTTAATTTTTTTATGCTGTTATTGATGCGGTATAAATGATTAAATGTCTTTATTCTTCGAGTAGATGTGATTACAGTAATATCAAATGTATATAGTTTTTTCTGTTTGGCTGCTGTCACACTCTAAAAAAACTTTTTATTGTGCATCACTATATTTAGAGAGCTATAATTTTTCCATATTTTGGCCAAATGAGTCATGTCAGGGCTTGATTTTTGCGTGACAAAGTGATGTTTTTATTGGTACCATTTTAGGGCACTGTAGTGCAGCGCTCACTTTGTGTGTTGGGAACACTCGCTTGGCAATGGGATGAAGGCACACAGACCCTCATCAGTGCACACAGTCCCACATACTCTGGGTTACCCTTCCTGGAGCTCCGCTCCACACGCTGACTTCTTGTCAGTCCTGGCTTCTGGGAATGCTGCCTAACTGGGATCAGTCCCGGACGATGACTTGTTCCACAGGCCAAACCCGACAGTCCAGGCCCTCAGAAGGAAGGTAGCTTCCCCACCACAGTTAGCCGTCACATTCTCTGCAGATTAATGGTCTCACCTTAGACTCTTCAGGAATCCAGTCCACACGCAGGACCTTCCAACACAGAGACCATTCAGGTACATGGCCTCACTATATGCTCTTCAGGAATCCAGTCCACTCACAGGACCTTCCAACACAGAGACCATCCAGGTCCATGGACTCACCATGTGCTCTTCAGGAATGCGGTTCACTTGCAGGACCTTCCAACACTGAGACCTGTCCTCTTTCACGACCTTACAACACAGATTATGTGACCCATCCACAGTCACATTATGTAACTGAAAACTGCCCCATAGGCGGGAGGTGTGTGTGGTTAGCTAGTCTCACCCAGCTCTCTGGATAATGCTGTAAGCCCCCCTTATAAACAAAAACAAGGTTCGTAAAACTACAGGTCCCAGAGAAACATTTCAGGGTTACAGCGCAGAGGACCTTTTCCTCTGCGACACATACCGGCCATTTAAAACAATGCTGGTCACTGTCTCACAGGCACAAAATGTTTTTTTAATTACTTTTGATTCTAATTTTTGGAAGGGAGAATGAATAAAAGCCAGCAAATTAGGAATTGTGCTTTTTTTACGTGTGTGGTAAAATTGATAAGGCAGCTTTACTCTTTGGAAAAAAACAGAGTGTATTGACCACAGCTGCATCTTAGCAAGTTAAACATTGACAAATCCCCTCCCAGGTGGCATTCATCCACAGAAGCTGAGGGAATTGAGCTCAGTAATTGGCAGACTGGTGTATCTCATATTTTTAGACTCTCTTGAAACAGGGTTGGTGCCACAGGACTGGAGGTTAGCTGATGTCATATCAATATATAAGAAAGTTAAGAAAGAGAATACAAGTAACTACCATCCAATAAGTCTGACATCACTAGAGTGCAAAGACTCATAAGAGATGACCTACAAAGATATATTGCAGAGAATAATATAAAAAATGACAACCAGCACGAATTCATGAAAGATATGTCGTGTCTAACCAACATGTTGAGTTTCTATGAAGAGGTACTGTAAGTGCAGAACTGAATGTTGGTAATGTGGTTGATGTGATTTGTCTGGACTTTTCAAAGGCATTAGATTCAGTACTACATAACAGCCTTATGCAGAAGCTACATAAGCAAAGACTGGGGAAAACTATATGCAAATGGGTAAGGAATTGGCTAAATGATAGGAAACAAAGAATAGTCATAAATGGTACATTCTCTAAAGCTAATCTCACACTAAGTGATTTTGTTGCATTTTTTTTTCTGCAGCAAAACCTCCACTCTTGGCAGAAAAGAAGCAGCATCAAAAGCGCATGTTTTTGGGCATTTTTTTGCTGCATTTTTTAGGATCCCAAAGTTCAGCTTTGCCTCCACCACAGAAGCATGAACACAGATTACCAATACAAGACATATGCTCATGTAAAAATAGACATACATATGTAACAGCTGAGGGAGGTGAATTGGTCTTGAATAATTTACCTAAGACACTGGCAGTGCATTGAGATTGCAGGATACTTTCTAAATTTCACACTTTGGTTGGTTATTAAGTTTGTCAGGCATTGTTCAATCTCACATCTCGGTCAGCCACAGGCATTGGTCAATCTCACACCCTGGTGGGCTAATGTTTACTTTGTATTCATCACTAATTTAATTAAAGTGTACTAGTCCCAACTTCCCTCTCAGGTGACCAAGACAAGATGGTAAACCTGGAAAAATCACAAAAATAAATGGATTTCATATACTGCTGTACTTGCTTTTTTCAATACACATTACTTTCAATGAGTGAAAAACGCTGAAAGAAGTGACATGCTCTATCTTCAAAAAAACAAGCAAAGCTCAAAATTGTCAGGATCCTGTCAGCACTGGCGTGCAGCCTCCTCTGAGCAGGGACTCACCCGCACTGTAGGGGGGCCCGGGGTCAGGTACAGCCGGAAAGTACAGATACACAGGACCTGTGGACGCTGAAGTTTAGCAAGCAGTCACAGGACCGTAGGTCCTGTGACTGCAAGGGGGTGGGCCTTAGCATCCTGCTTTCAGAGATGGCAGGACACTATACAGAAATACTCAGAGTCAGGCAAAACAGAGGTCATACACAGAGATATCAGTAAAGCACCAGGGATGAGACAGAACGGATAGTCAGGGCCAAGCAGAAGTCAAAACCAAACAGACATAGAAGGTACCAAGCAGAATCCAAAGCAATATCCAGAGAACAGACCAAGTCGTACACAGAGAATCAAGCAACCAGAACACAGCACAAACACACTCAGGGGTCACCACACAATGCCAAGGGCGAAAGTATAACTGACGGGGATGGGAGAGTACTGAGGCTATAAGAAGCCTCTCCCAGAACCAGGGAGAGGCCACAATCACAGCCCCAGGTGTGCAGGTAAGCCTGCACCAGGATCACAACCTTTAACCCCAGAAATGCCAGTCATCAGCACTGGTTCCAGACATTAACCCCACGTGTGTGAGTCAAACCCGCACTGAGATCGTGACAGTACCCCCCTTTCAACGGGGGGCCTCTGGACTCCCAGGCTTGTCCTGGTACTTAGCATGGAAAGCCCGCACCAGGCGATCAGCATGCATCAACCGGGCCGGTTACCCAGGACCTATCTTCCGGTCCATACACCTTCCAATGAACCAGGTACTGTATCGACCGCCATACCAACCTGGAATCTACGATATGACCTTCCTCATACTCCATCTGCCCCTCAACTAAAACAGGAGGAGCAGCGGACTCGGAGTCTCCCCGGACTGCTTCAAAAGGTTTCAGTAGAGATTTGTGGAAGACGTTAGGGATCTTGAAAGAGGGAGGAAGGCACAGCCTATACGCCACTGGATTGATTTTTTCCACAATCTTGTATGGGCCAATGAATTTGGGCCCCAACATGGCGGAAGGAACCTTCAACTTAATGTTTCGCGTGGAGAGCCAAACCTTTTCTCCAACCTGAAACGTGGGCCCTGGTGTTCGTTTGCTGTCTGCGAAAAACTTATACCTGCCCTGAGACCAAGATATAATCCACTGAACTTCTGCCCACGTATTCTGTAATCGCTAATCGGGAGTGGCCACAATCACAGCCCCAGGTGTGCAGGTAAGCCTGCACCGGGATCACAACCTTTAACCCCAGAAATGCCAGTCATCAGCACTAGTTCCAGACATTAACCCCACGTGTGCGAGTCAAACCCGCACTGAGATCATGACAAAAATACCGATGACAAAAAACAATGTATGTGCATGAGATTTCTGAAAAATGCAGCTAAAATTAGCATAAAAAAAGCATAAAAAACACAGAAAAACATCTAATGGGAACTTAGCCCAAATGGGCTATAGTCACCACTTGGGTATCGCAGGGATCTGTGATAGGACTGGTTCTTTTAAACCTCTTTCTTAATGACCTAATGGATGGGATTGAGTATAAGGTATTAAGCTGGAGTCACACATAGCGACTCACCAGCGATCCCGACAACGATATCAACGTGTCAGGATCACTGGTGAGTCGCTATGCGATCGCTGGTGAGCTGTCACACAGACAGATTCACCAGTGATCAGCACAGCGACGCTGAGCACGCAGCATCGCTGTGTTCGTTAGTTACCAGCGTGCTGATGCAGGGAGCTGGTAACTAACGTACACATCGGGTATCCAAGAGACGTGCATCCCTTAGATACCCGATGTGTACGTTAGTTACCAGCAGATCGCTGGTCTCCCGCCTGTCACACGCAGCAATGCGTGCTGGCCAGCGGGAGACCAGCGACAAAAGAAATATCCAGCGGTTTCCTATAGCGATCAGCGATATCGGCAGGGGGGCCGGTCGCTGATCGCTGTCACACACAGCGATCTCGCTGGTGAGATCGCTGTTGTGTCACAAAACTTGTGACTCAGCAGAGATCTCGCTAGCGAGATCGCTATGTGTGACGGGGCCCTTAGTCTTTGCTGATGACACCAAACTGTAAGATATTAAAATCTGACCTTCAAATTACAATATTGCAAAACGATCTGGATAAGATAACTGAATGGGTAAACACTTGACAAATGAGGTTTAATGTAGTTTAATGTAGATAAATGTAAACTAATGCATCTAGGACATATTAATCCTATTGCTGAATATACATTACATGGGAGTATACTCGGGACTACAGAACAGGATTAGGACTTGGATATTCTGGTTACAAGTAAGCCGAGCAGCAGTACTCAATGTCAAGCAGCAACTGCAAAAGCAAACAAGATTTTAGGATGTATAAAAAATGAGATGACATACTGTGATCCCAACTTATTGTTGTCCCTTTATGAATCACTTGTGAAGCCACATCTAGAGTATAGAAAGTAGCATATGGATACCATAAAACTTAACATACTACTGTTTAGTATTTTTAATATTTTATTTTTTGTCCTGCACCTTGTGTTATGGTTTGGGTGTTTTGTCACCTGGGTTTGTGTCTGTTTCACATTTTTTACTGTGATTAATAAGTTAAGTTTTATGGTATCAATATGCTACTTTCTATTATAATTGTTGATATTCATTCCTGCTAATTCTCCACATCTAGAGTATAGTATCCAGTTTTAGGCTCCACACTTTAGAAAGGATATTTAGAAATTAGAGTCAGTTCAAAGGCAGGCAACTAGATTAATACAAGGGTTGGAAGGCCTCTCATATGATGAGAGGTTGGAAATGATTAGGGGTTGTTAAACTTAGAAAAAGTTGTACACTGAGGTGGCGGAATCATTTTGACTTCAATAGAAGTCAATAAATTCTTGAAGTCTTCAATAGAATGATGATAGAATAGAAAATAATGAAGTCTTCAATAGAAGACTTCAATATAAGTCATCAAACAGAGGCTGGACAGACATCTGTCTGGGGTGATTTAGTGAATCCTGCTTTGAGCAGGGGGTTGGACCAGATGACCCAGGAGGTCCCTTCCAACTCTACGATTCTATGATTCTATGAGAGGAATTTTTCAAGTCATTTTTGCTTATTGCCTGTGTTGGGTTTATGTGAACTAAGTTTATCAAAGTGTTGCATGATGTTTGATAAATTTGGTAAATCTGTAAACTTAACACTTTTGTCTAGAACTAATTTTCCATATGTTATGCAAATATTATTGTTACAATTAATGTCTGACTTTTAATGCAACTTTTTAAAACCAAATCATAAATTTGGCTTAGGCCAAATTTTCATAGCTAGGTTCACCAGAAAAAAATCTATCTCAAAACCCTTGATAAATTCCCCCTGAAGTATAATATTGCATAGGCTAAGTCTCCAGAGTAAAAACTACAGTATTAAAATTTATTTGAAAGAAGTTTTATCACTTCAACATTATGGTCTATTTATGGGGCGCTTATGCAGTTACAGGACATCTTTATTAAATGTCTAAATTGAAAAAAAAAATATACCATTCAAATGATTTATCAGTTAAATGTATTTGAGGGAAGAAATTCCTTTATTAATACCCTGCTGACTTGTGACAGACAGCTGCCATGTACATAGAGAAACCTGGGAGTTGTATACAATAGGAAAAAAATGACTTGATGAGCATTTTTCCCCTACTTTTGACCTCTACCCATACAAGCAATCCTCCTTTATACCGCAACTAGATT
Source organism: Dendrobates tinctorius (assembly GCF_039654945.1). Lineage (NCBI taxonomy): Eukaryota > Metazoa > Chordata > Amphibia > Anura > Dendrobatidae > Dendrobates > Dendrobates tinctorius. The sequence continues at coordinate 6,871,778 of NW_027361841.1, read as the reverse complement.
AAATAATCCTGCATATTTTTCATCTGATTTTATTAGGTTAATATGTATTCATTATATTGTCCTATTTTTTTGCTGACAGTGTAGTCTGTCTGCCACCTGCTCTATATGGATTAGAGCATATGCTATGTCTATACAGTTTTAATATCCATGTAGTCAGATGTCAAAAAAATATTGCATTGGTTAAATTAGTTCTGGTGCCTCATGGGGTTGATAAATACTTTAATAAAATAACCAATTTTTTGGGAATGGAATTGATGAAATAAAATAACATGAATGCCACCCAGATGTCCAAAGCGTATCCTTCGCTATAAAAAATTCACATTTTCTATACAAAAATATGGGATGCCTTTTGAGTTCACGACCTTTTTCTTCATGTTTTATCTTTTAATTAACTCTCGTGGCATAACAGTGTTAAAGGAGCATGAAAATCTGAGACAATGAAAACATGAAGAATGTGAAGGGTATTATTCTACTTGCAAAATTCATATTGTGACATTCTTCAGGACATCAACGTCAATTCAATTAATCTTAAATAAAGAAAAGAATCTAGTCAAGGGAATGTTGGTAGCGTGGACTTACCAGTATATGGACATGGATGCTTCCATGACATATTATGGTCAAATTATTTTCAATCTGAATAAAGGGGGAACAGGATATAAAATATGTGGGGATTTAGTATCATCGTTTTACTGAGCTATAACAACCATACTTTTTTGGGACCAATGAATGTTAAAGAGAGTTTGTCAGCTCAAACTGGCAGTAGAAAACTAAATAAATAATTATGTGTGAATGATGTAACCCCTAAAAAAATTACAACTTAATGTCACTGCCTCCCTACTGTAGAAACTGAAGTGTAATGAAATACTGTATGCGTGTGCTTAGTTTTTTACTGTCAGTCTTGACTGACAGTCTCCATATAAAGGAAAATTACAGTTAATAAAAAAAATGAAAAAAATACAAAGTGTTAACATACTAAAGTCTATGCCATTTTTGATACTAATTATTACTGCATGCTTTCTACATTGTATCTTCTATTTTATCACTCCCTCCTAACACAAATGTGGGCAGGTGCAAACAACTACTCTTGACATCACATAGGTGCAACTTTCTTGGTCCTCTATGAAAAGTTTCCAACTGACCACCCAACTATCTCATGGGTTTCTGATAGTACTGGTCTTCTTAGAATGATCAAAGGGGCAAATTGGATTTGTCTAGGCTCCAGGGCATCAGTATGACTGGAAGTCCTGTATTCATTATAGTTAAATTCTTGCCTCCTAGTGTTTTAAATAATATTAAAAATGGCATAAAATAGATAAAAAAAATTATAAAGGTGTTAGGATTAACCACTTCCTTATCTTAGACCACTAAAAATGTTGGTTCTTCAATGTTTTGTTTATAACATAAATCCAAGGCCACTCCATTGCCCCTACTTTATACCCAACGGGACATTGTAAACAACTGTGTTTAGCATAACTATGATATTCATGTGTTCATCACTGATAGATATGGTGTTTGGCTCCAGTGATTATGCACGTATGGTTTGCACATGATTACTTCTGGATGGTTATCAACTGTTTTTTTGTGTTCAGATGTTTCCTGTGAGTCAAGAGAAATATATGATGCACCTTATGGACTGTACTTTTTTGTGGTATTTATTAATACTTTTGAGATATTGCATGTGCATGTCATAAGTGGAGATATGAGTTATACATATAAAAGGCTGGGGGTATTTGATTAAAGTCTGCACCACTGGCTGTGAACAAGTATTTGGAGAAGGTTATATGATGAAGAGGAGCCAGCCATGGAGTTGGTACATAGAGCAATTAACAGATTTCGGGACATAGTGTACCAGCGCATGAACAGTAATGATTTTTGGCTTTGCCCGCAGATGGGCAAAGCATACTGCGCATGCGCGAAGCACGATTGCTTTGCGCACGCGCAAACGATGGAGAAGAATACCTGATAAAAGCGTGGACGGGGGCCACGGATGGGGTGGAGAAAAAAGAAGAAACACCACCCATCGGACCAGACCCAGGCCATTTACATAGGCCTGCAACTTCCAGTGACTGATTCCCTTTAAGAGTTATATATCACTGAAATGTAAAACAAAGTACGTGACTCTATTTAAATGACAAATACATTTTTGAACAGTTTTTTGTAACGTTATGTACCATCAAAGTGTTACATAAAGCACAGAATTCTCTGTAAATGGCAAACTTAATCCATAAAAATTTTTTAATATTAGACAGCGTAGGTTCGCCCCAATCAGTGTCACCTTGTCGATGGTGTGATGGCTTTTATGTTATTTTTGATCAAAAACAGTATAACTAAGAAACCTTTGTTCTTTAAAGACACTTTTGCTTTTTGCTTATTTATGTACAGCAGGGTTTATGTTTATTTTGCTTCTTGAAGATTTTGTCTTTTATGGCCAAAGGGAACATGCGTTTATGTGCTGCATGTATACCAACTTAAACCAAGCTCAATTTTTGTCTTTTTTTTCTTTGTATTTTTCCATTCTGTGCAAGCTGGGCTGTGGCCTCCCTCCCTTGACCTGGCAATTACATTTAAAGACTTCCCCAGGCTGGTGTCCCCAGGTCAGTGGGCCCCAATCCTTTTGTTTGCCCTTATTCATACACTGAGGTGTACTCTGACAGATGATAAGGTTTTTAATATTAGACAGCATAACCGTCTCGATCAGGGTCACCTTGTCGATGGTGGAATGGCTTTTATGCTATTTTTGATTAAAAACATTATCACTAAGAGCCCTGTGTTATTTTAATGCACTTTTGCTTTTTACTTATTTAGCTACAACAGGGTATATTTTTATTTTGCTTCTTGTAGGTTTTCTATGCTTTATGGCCAAAGTGAACATGCATTTATGTGCTGCATGTATACAAACTTAAAACAAGCTCAATTTTTGTGGTTTAGCTTTATTTTTGTCAAGATGGGTTGCACTTTTGAATTACACCATTCATGTTACAACATAATGTACTAGAAACCAGAAAAAAATTCCAAGTTCACTGAAATTGTGGAAGGAAACAACACAATTTTTACATTGCGTTTTTATTATTATGGCGTGTAGTGTTATAAAACTGACCTCGAAATGCGATTTCCTTATCAGTACAATAGCAGTGGTACCAAATATATCCAGTTTTTTAATATTTTAGTCATGAAAAAATCAGTATTTTGAAAAAAAAAGAAGTTTTAGGGTTGTGTCTCTATTTTCCGAGACCCGTAGCATTATTCATTTCTTGCTGAAAAAAGAGAGAGGCCAGCACCTCCTAAAATCATCGAATGATCTAATGTCGCTAGGCAAAAATATATATAACTGAAAATGAGTTTCTTAATTTAACATTCTGATCAGACTGTATGAAGCCAACTGCCACGTCACGGCAAAACTCATAGTGGGTCCTATCGACCTAACGGAGCAGAGCCGTGCTCTGACCACCTCCACCGTGGCAATTCATCGGCAGGGCGGGTGGCCCGGAGTCTCCAGACCACGTCGCCCCACCAGCACAAAACCACAGCAGCAATGGCCACCACACAGAACCAACACCAAAAGAAAGGAGTCCCTGTAGCCGCAACGGAGCTGAAGCTGAGAGTTGCAGCCCCAAGCTGTGAGTTTTAACTGGCTGGTTATCAAAAACACAGGGGAATCCACACAGGCTTTTTAAAAAAAATTATTTATGTACAACACATGAGCGGCTGATGAAGGCCGGCGTCACACTATCGTAGAATACGGCGAATTGTATGCAAGAAAACATCACATAGCACTCGGCCTAGTGTTAGTGTCAGGGTAAGTTCACACTGGGGGTTTTTGCTGCATTTTTTAAGCTAATTTTCAGCTGCTTTTTACAGTACCAGCAAAGCCTAATAGATTTCACAAATCTCATGCACACACATTGTTTTTTTTTTGTCATCAGGATTTTATGCTTTCCAGCGTTTTTTGACGTAGAGCATGTCACTTCTTTCAGCTTTTTTCAGTGTTTTTGCAGTGTTTTTCACCCATTGACTTAAATGGATGGTGAAAAAACGCTGCAAATATGAAGTTTGACTTTTCTTGCAGCGTATGTGCTGCAGAAAAGTCAAGGACAGCAGAGTGTGACCTTACAGTCAGCTCTGCTACATTTAGATGGCAGGCTGCATGATGCATCCATACAGCCTGTCATCCACCAGAGTGGACCCAACCCCATTCACTTGAATGTAGGGCCCGACAATACAGTGTTTGACATGGTCAGAGAACCACGGTCAGCTGTGATCTGAGGTATAAAGTTTACCTACGGTCATTGGTGTCAGCTGATGGTACAACCGCTCCCATCATCTGACAGCTGCTGCCACTATTAATAGTGACAGCAGGAGCAGATGATGAGGGTATTCATCAGCCGCTCCTGCGCTGTGAATGAATAATTTTAAAAAAACTATGTGGGCTCCCCCTATTTTTGATAACCAGCCAGGCAAAACTCACAGCTGTGGGCTGCAACCCTCAGCTGTCAGCATTAGCAGGGGTCCCCACAGCATATTTTTTAATCATTTAAATAAATAATTAAATAAATGGCATGAGGTCCCCCATTGTTGGCAACCAGCCATGCTAAAGAGGACAGCTGGGGGCTGGTATTCTCAGGATGGTAAGGGGCCAAGGATATTGCCCCCCCAGCCAAAAAATATCAGCCCACAGTTGCCCAGAAAAGACACATTTATTAGATGCGCCAATTCTGGCACTTTACCCAACTCTTCCCACTTGCTCTGTAATGGTGGCAATGGGGTTCATATTTGTGGGGTTGTTGTCAACTTTGTATTGTCAATAAGATGCCCCCATTACTAACTCCACTGTTACATTGTACAAAAACACACACCAAGAATAAAGTCCTTTAATTGAAAAAATGACATAGACTTCTTTAATAATCTTATTTAAACCATACTTATGACCTCGCCTATTTCCATTGAAGCCCTCGTTCTCCTGTAATAAACCAAAAATAATAAAACAACAATATACCATACCTGTCTGTCATTTTGTCCCATGCCTTAATCCATGTCTGGGTGAGAAATAGTTTTCAACCTGGATGGTGCCAAGATGCACCCATCCTAGCTGAGAACCACTGGTGACAGACCTGCTGTGAGCGCAGCCTCAGAAACAAGTGATGATGTTAGCGAGGCTCTGATCCCAGCCGGGCATAACTGCAGTGACCTCGGTGAGATCCCCGATAGCACCGTGAGAAAGTCGCACGGTGCAGAGGCAAGTTCACTGGGAGTGCACTCTGCAACTTTCTCACGGTGCTAGGGAGGATCTCACTTAGGTCACTGCAGTTCAGCTAGTCTGTGTTTTTCTTTCAATTAAAGGACTTTTTTCTGGGTGTCTGTGTTTTCATACAATGTGACTATGGGATTAGTAATGGGTCCATTTTATGGATGCCTCTCCATTACTAACCTCGGGGCTTGATGTCACCTGACAATACCATGAGAAAATTCTCACAGTGATCTGCTGTGAATACACTGAGCATGAACTGCGGTGCCTTCATCACTGGCTTTTTCCGACAGTCCAGAGGTCACCACAGTTCAGGCCACTGGGTCAGGCCGCTGACCAGATATGGATTACGGCGTGTAACACAACGATGTATGGTATATTGTTGGTTTATTATTTTACTTTTATTACAGGAGATTGAGGGCATCTTAGGAATAGGTGAGGTTATAAGTATGGTTTAGTTAAGATTATTAAAGAAGTCTGTTTCTATTTTAATTAAAGTTTTTTTTTCTGCATGTCTGTGTTTTCTTTAAATTTGACTATGGGGTTAGAAATAGGGGGTCTTATTGACACCTCTCCATTACTAACCTCGGGGCTTGATGTCACAAAGGTGACATCAACCATAACAACTATTACCCCACTTGCCACCGCTACAGGGAAAGTGGGAAGAGCAAGGCTAAGTGCCACAATTAGTGCATCTTAGAGATGCTCCTTTTCTGGGGCGGCTGACAGCTGATGTTTTTAGCCAGGGGGGCAAGTATCCATGGCCCCTTCCTAGGCTATTAATATCAGCCCGCAGCTGTCTGAATAGCCTTGCTGGCTATTAATTATAGGGGGACCACTCAACATTTTTTGGGGGGTCCCCCATTTTAATAGCCAGTAAAGGCTAAGTATACAGCTGTCAGCTGATATTAGCCTGTGAAGCTCCATGGGTATTACCCCCTTCCTAGGCTAAAAGCATTGGTCCCCAGCTTACTCTCTACTGATTACAAAAATTGCACTGGGTCCCACACCATTTTTTTCAGAAAAATAATCTTTTATTAATTAAATACATGTCCAGTAATTTGCACACACACTGTACTAATTGTATTTGTCACTGACATCTATATATCTACCTATTCCATTTGTCTTTACTGCATCTAAACCATCTCTTCTATCCTGTCTGCTCCTGCAATGATTTTACAGAACCCGGCAGATGTACTACCGGCTTTTCTTCTGTCTATCTCTTTATGCAATTTAAATATATATATATATATATATATATACTGTATATATATATATATATATATATATATATGTGTGTGTGTGTGTGTGTGTGTGTGTGTGTGTGTGTGTGTGTGTGTGTGTGTGTCACTGACATCTATTTACAGCTCTGACAAAAAGTACCACCACATCAAAACCCTGTCATGGGCAGCCCATTCTCCAGACCTGAACCCCATTGAAAATGTCTGGAATGTAATCAAGTGGATGATGGATAGTCACAAGCCATCAAGTAAAGAAGAACTGCTTACATTTTTGCTCCAGAAGCAGTGTGAAAGACTGGGGGCAAGCATGCAAAGATGCATGAAAGCCATTTTTAAAAATCATGGTTAATCCACAAAATATTGATTTCTGAACTCTTCCTGAGTTAATACATTAGTATTGTTGTTTCTAAATGATTATGAATTTGTTTTCTTTGCAATATTTGAGGTCTGAAAGCACTGTGGTTTTTTTTTCATTTTGACCATTTCTCCTTTTCAGAAAAACAAATAAAATTTATTGCTTGGAAATTCGGAGACATGTTGTTAGAAGTTTGTAGACTAAAAGAGCAATTTACATTTTACTCAAAACTATACCTATAAAGAGAAAAATCAGACAAACTGAAGATTTGGAAGTGGTCTCTTAATTTTTGCCAGAGCTGTATATATATTCTATGTGTATATATGTATTCTATTCTAACCGGTCAGTGTGATTTTACTGTACATCGCACATGAATTGCCGGCTTTTCAAAGGACACCGCTGCATAAAAATCGGACAGCAATCGTATGGTCTGAGCGCTGTGCGATTTTTTTTTTTTTATTTTTTTTTTTTCGCATCCATTGACTTACATTGGCGAATCTCGTCCAAGATACGCTAGAAATTGCAGCATGCTGCAATTTTTTTCTCAGCTCGATTTGAGTTGATAAAAAAATTGCAGATGAGACGTAACTCATTGAATAACATTGGTCAGAGTGCAATCGGATTGCACTGGTCCGTTTTTCTCGCAAATGAGTATGAGCCCTTAAAACATTAAGTGCTTCTCACCACATAATTCTGTGTCTGGGATGCTGCTTCAGGAAATTGAGCTGTTTTAACAATTTCCCTGCCGATAACCTGAGAGGCACATCAGTAGCCAAGAGGTATTTCATATCTCCTGTCTACTAATGACAATATCTCACAGCAACTGCAGATTAGATTTTGCGACAGGATTTCTATTGTAGTCACCATCCAGTCTGCGATATGACAAGGTAAAATGAGAGCTTGATGATGATTGCAGCTCTCAATCCTGACTAAATTTATTAGGCTGCTTTGTCAGCCTAAAATAGATTAAAATTACAACAGCAGGGTAACTTTTACTTGAAGCTAAAAATGAATTCATAGCATAGGGTAACTTAATGGTCGCAGAGGGTGCAACTGCTGAGAATCCCAAGGATTCGAATATTCGTGCTCTGCAAACCCATATCGAATGTAGTACAGGTGCGCATGCTCAACCACTGCGCGATTCATTGACTATGGGACTGTTAAAGAAAGCCAAGAATTGTATTTTGCTATTTCCAATAATACCATTGAAAATGAACAAAGCAGAGGTCGCGTTTACACTCCTCTGCTCGATGAATATGCAACATGTGATAACTTTTTTTTAATAACCCTATAAACACATAAAAAATTGTGCTAACAAACTGCAATTAGGATGTTTTTACTGCAAATTGCCATGGTTTCACAGCACAGTTTTTGACACTTGAGTCACGGGTCAAAAACTTTTTGAAAGGTGTTTCACCTGTAAACACATGGAGAATAGTGTGAGAGGGCAGTATTGGGGGAAAGTGTCAGAAGTATTCACAGTGTAGAGACTGGGCTGTGGGGGATTCAGACTGAGGGAACAGTATGGAACATAATATAGAGAAGGTGCAGCATTGGGGACAATGTAAGGGTATGTTCCCACGGTCAGGAATGGTTCAGTATTTGCTCAGGATTTGAAACAGGTGAAATCTGCACCAAATCTGCATCTGAGGTCACTGGCAGATCACCTGCATTTTTTACATGCGTTTTTTCCACATGCGTTTTTGATGAGTTTTTTCATTGCATGCATTTTTTTGTCACTTGAAATAAAGCTAATTGAAAGTTGGCTTCTGGGAAGGAAAAAGAAAAGTGATTTCCTGTTTGCAGATATATTGGGGTATGTTCTCACGGTCAGTAAACTCTGCAGGTTGGGCGCTGAGAACATCCGCAATGTCCAATCTGCAGCATCCAGCTGTTACAGCATAGTGGATGGGATTTCAAGAAATACCCTGCCCACTATGTGTGCACCAATGCCCGGGTTCATGACACACCCGCCAGGGCCTTAGGGTACCCAGAATCGGACCGGACAGTTCTATGGGGGAGGTCACGGGGCTGTGATCTGTTTCTGTGGCCCTGGCCGTGTCATACAATGGAGGATAATTATGTGGTGTTTGGTGGTGACGACAGCCATGGTGTTGGGCAATGGGTGTCCGACGCTGTGGTTTAGGTCCACTGGGGCTGATGGTGATGCAGCAAAGATGGTTCAGCTCCCCACGGGTAGAGCATGGCTACGGGGCAAATATATTTGATTGTTCAGAGGGTGGTGAACGTTGGAGTGCAGAGAATAATTAAGGACACAGAGCGGTGCAGTTTTCTTTACCTTTTACTTGAAAGTAGATACAATCTGGAGTACTAATTACAGATGATGGATTTAGTCCTGTTTGCGTGGAGGCATTCAGGGGATCCACCCTGCCAGGTGGGGTTGGGGACCTTCCTTCTGCACTCTCTTTTCGGGTCTCTGCTGCTTGTAGCTAAGCTGCGGCCCTCTCCTGCGTGATGGTTTCTAACCTGTATGTCAGACAGCATGAGCCTATATCACGGGCACTGTCCTTTTCACTGTCAGCCCCGGGTTCTTGGTCTGCTACTGTGCCTTCAGGTGTTCGGTGTGGCTAAGGAGCTTGCAGTCCCCTTCCCTCCAGATTCAGCTGTTAGGGCATACAGTACCCGCCCAGCCATGGACACTGGCATCCCTTTTTGTCAGCGCTCCACTCTGCGGTCAGTTATATGCAGTTTTTATTCCCCTGATCTCTTGTCTCTGCTCCTGTCCCTTCCCTCACCACAAACCAACTGCCAGTTCTCCTCTCTCACTGTCCTGTGATGAGCTCCAGCTGGCTCCCCTTTCCATGACAACTCCCCTGTTTACTCTCTCAGCTGACTTTTTTATGACTCACTAACCCGACCTGCTGGCGAGAATTTATAAGGAAGCATGTACACTGTGTTACCTGGCATGGGGACCCCCCCTGCCTCCAGGCATGACATCACCCCTTAGAGGGAGGCAATGTCACCTTGATAATTGGACTCTGGGGTGCCACATTCACCCGCAGAGATGGACATGTGGTGCATCTTTCCACAGCATTTCAATTTATGTAGTGGAGATGCTCCATCTCTGCTGTGCAAATTATCCATACACTTTCATTAGATGCTGTAAAACTGCATTATCTTCCTAGTCACATGCATATAAAGTGCGGGCATGCAGCTTACTACGCATGTGTACTTATTTACATAATGGTGAATCTTGTGACACAGCTGAAAGTACATGACACAGGAAGTGGGGGAAAGCACAGAGAGAGGTCCCCTCCTTTTTAATAAATAATAATTTAACCAGCCAGAGTGAAGTAGACTACTGGGGCTGGTATTTCAGGCTGGTAAGGATCCAATATCCATAAACCTTACCAGACTGATAATACCAGGCTGCAGCAGCCTGCTTACCTTGGATGGTTAGCAAAAATAGTGGGATCCCCTCCAAAAAACACGGCATGGGGTCCCCCTATGTTTGCTAACCAGCCAAGGAAAAAGCAGACAGGTGCAGCCTGGTATTTTCAGACTGAAGGGGACCATGGATTTTGACCCTCACCAGCCTAAAAATAGCAGCCCGCAGCCACCCCACAATTGGCGCATCCAAGGTTGTGGCACTTTGCCCGGCTCTTCCCACTTGCCCTGTAGCGGTGGCAAATGGGGTAATATTTGTGGGGTTGATGTCACCTTTGTATTGTCTGGTGACATTAAGCCCACGGGTTAGTAATGGAGAGGCATCTATAAGATATCTATCCATTACTAACCCTATAGATGTATGGTAAATAAAGACACAGCCAGAATAAAGTCCTTTTATTTGAAATAATGACACAGACTCCTTCAATAATATTAATCAAACCATACTTACTACATTTCGTAATTCCACTGAAGTCCTTGATCTCCTGTAAGAGAAATAAAATAAAAAAGCAACAGTATATCATACCTGTCCACTGAGAAGATACATATCCTGTCCCACAACGAGTCCAGCTCTGCTACATCTGGATGTCAGGCTGAACAGTGGCATTATGCCTCCACTCAGCCTGACATCCAGACACTGCGGAGCTTGCAGATGACCACCGGAGATAACTCAGTCTCCAGCGGTCATCTGCACTGCAGTTCTCATGATCAGCTGATCAGCTGACCATGAGAACATGCCTAGTGATCGGAGATAACTCTGGTGGTCACGTGCACAGCAGTTTTCGAAGTCTGCTGAGTTCATCACAAGAACTGCAGTGGACATGGACTTCCAGCTGTGGCACAAGGTAAGACATTATTTAAATTAGTTCACATGCATAGTAAGCTGCATTTCTGCACTTACTACGCCTGTGACAAGAAAGATAATGTGATTTTAATGGATGTCTATGCGAAATTTATGCTGTGGAGACTGAACGTCTCCGTAACATAAATAGACATGCCGCAGTCTGAAAAGATGTGCCGCATATCCATTTACACAGGGATGCCCAGCGGGCATCTCTGAGCTCATAGTGGATATGGGATTTCTTGAAATTCCATCCACTATACTGTAACATCTGGACCCTGCGGGTTTGATGCTGTGGATGTACGCAGCGTCCAACCAGGGGCGCATCTATAATGAGGCAAGTTGAGCCAGCTGCTCAAGCGGCAGGCAGCAGGGGGCGGCATTATGCGCTCCTCTACCCGCAGCACCTACAATTTAGCCTCTGCTTGCTGGTGCTGTGGTCGTGCAAGAGGCTTGTAATTGATAACATCACAGGAGGGAAGGAGTCAGGGCCCCCTGATCATGTGACCCCTTACTCCTCCCCTCCTGTGACCTCATCACAGGTCCTGTGTGCACAGGCCCTTGGTTTATGCAGGACTCTGCTGTCTGTGCTGGTTCTCATCATGCTGGATGAGGGAAGTTTATGTGTGGGGTCAGGGGGGGTTTACAGGGTGCACAGAGCAAAACCGCGTATGTGCGAGGTGTATGAAGCGGAGCCGCGTGTGTGTACGAGGTGTATGGAGCAGAGCCGCGAGTGTTTGAGGTGTACAGAACGGAGCTGTGTGTGTGTACGAGGTGTACAGAGCGGAGTCGCGTGTGTACGAGGTGTAAGGAGCAGAGCCGTGTGTGTACGGAGCGGAGTCGTGTGCATGTGTATGAGGTGTATGGAGCAGAACCGTGTGTGTACGAGGTGTACAGAGCAGAGCCGCGCATGTGCGAGGTGTACAGAGCAGAGCCGCATGTGTATTAGGTGCACGGAGCGGAGCTGCACGTGTACGAGGTGTACAGAGCAGAGATGTGTACGAAGTGGAGCTGTGTGTATGTACGGAGTGGAGCAGTGTGTGTACGGAGCGGAACCGTGTGTGTACGGAGCAGAGCAGCGCATGTGCGAGGAGTACGGAGTGGAGCCGGATGTGTGCGAGGTGTACAGAGTGGAGCAGCATATGTGCGAGATGTACAGAGCAGAGCCACATGTGTACGGAACAGAGCCACACATGTACAAGGTGTACGGAGCATAGATGTGTACGGAGCGGAGCCGTGCGTGTGTATGGAGCGGAGCTGCACATGTGTGAGGTGTACGGAGCGGAGCCGCTTGTGTGCGAGGTGTACGGAGCGGAGCCGCATGTGTATGAGGTGTTCGGAGTGGAGCCGCACGTGTACGAGGTGTACAGAGCAGAGCCGCACATGTACAAGGTGTACGGAGCAGAGCCGCATGTGTATGATGTGTACGGAGCCGTGTGTGTATGTAGCGGAGCCACATGTGTATGGAGCAGAGCCGTGTGTGTGAGAGGTGTACAGAGTGGAACTGAGTGTGTGCAAGATGTATGGAGCAGAGCCGCATGTGTATGAGGTGTACGGAGCCGTGTGTGTATGTAGCGGAGCCACATGTGTATGGAGCAGAGCCGTGTGTGTGAGAGGTGTAGGGAGTGGAACTGCGTGTGTACAAGGTGTTTGGATCAAAGCCACATGTGTACAAGGTTTACGGAGTGGAGCCATTTGTGTACAAGGTTTACGGAGCGTGGCCATGTGTGTACAAGGTGTACGGAGCAGAGCCGCATGTTTATGAGGTTTACGGAGTGGAGACGTGTGTACTGAGTGGAGCCATGTGTGTGCGAGGTGTACAGAGCGGAGCCATGTGTGAATGAGGCATAAAAAGCGGAACCGTGTGTGTATGATGTGTGCGGAGCTGTTATGATCGAGTCACCGTAGGAGGCAAAAACAGAAATGCTAGCTAAGTCCTGAAAACCAGAGAAGTTGGCAACTATCAGATTGCAGACCCCTGAACCTACCAACACAACTAGCAGTAACCGTGGGGGGTTCCTACGATGACCTAGACCCCTCGATCACAGCCGGAGAGATACATAGGCCTAAAGAAGGAAAGGGGAAATCTAACTGCCCCAGAGCAGACCCCAAAGCAATAGGCAGCCCCCCACATATAATGACGGTGAAGCAAGATGAAAACACTTACACAGACAGAAAGACAGGCTGAGCAAAGACGGGGCCCAAAAACTACCTAGATAGGAACGGATAGGAAGGCTGCTGTCTGCAATCTGCCAAAACCCTATCAGAGACAAAAGCCAACAAGCTGATATAAAAATGGCCCTGAAGCAGCTAAGCTTCAAAAACTAAATCAGCACTCAGGTACCTTCAGAAGACAGAGCTCACGGAACACTGCACACTCCAGCAGGGAGTGGCGGAATCCAAAAAGCAAGAAAAACAAAAACAAATCTTAGATGCAAAAAGGCAAAACAGAAAACTTAGCTTTAGGAGAGCAGGAATCAGACTGGTGTCCAAGAGTCCACAGAGAAATCACCCGCAGGGCAGAAAGGGCGTAGACTGCCTTAAATCCAGTCAGTGACTCCACTCAGCCAATCGTCTTCATTAGTCCCAAGTGTCTGATAATCAGGCTCACTACCTTCCTTCACTAGAATAGGGAGTTCACCAGGCCTCAGTGACGGAGGGGAAAATGAACTCACAACACGGAGCCATACGTGTACAAGGTGTATGGTGGGGAGCATTCATACCTCCCAGTGGGATAGTCCCAATTTTGAGAGAGATTCTGCCCCACTGTCCTGGCTGGGAGCTTACTTTTCCCACAGACACAGGAGTACATGGCGGAGTCCCGAGGAGCACATTAAAATTTGCAAGTGACGTTCCACCGGAAGTGACGTGCTAGAAGCTGACCGGAAATTAGGTAATTTTGGGAGGAGATTGTGACGGAACCATGGAGGCACTTCAGGGAATGCTTCAGATCCATCACCGTGTCCTCCTCCAACAGCGCGGACAGCAAGATCGCCTTGGACTTGAGGATGCCAGCCATGTGAGAGGATCATGATATGTCCTGCATCGGGAGGCTCAGGTGGGCACTACAGTGGGAGCCGGGCTGCTATAGTATCTTTATAGAATCTTCTTTCTCTCTCTGTTTCTTTATCTCTCTAATCTTTCTTTTTTATTTCTCTCTCTGTTCTTTTTTTGCCTCTGTTTCTTTCCTTCTTTCTCTGTTCTTTCTTTCCCATCTTTCTTTCTCTGTCTCTTCTTTCTTTCCCCTCTCTCTTTCTCTCTCTGTTCTTTCTTTCTCTCTCTGTTTTCTTTTTTCTCTCCCTTCTTTCTTTCTTTTCCTCAGTACCAGTTAATGTGCCCAAAGTACCAGTAGAATAAGAGGGGTAAGAAACTAGTTAGCACTGGTCACATTGAGCCTCTCATAGTTTTTACTGGTGTATAAACATATGCCATGAACAACCCCATAAATTGGGCCAGCCCCAGACAACAGGGTACAAACAAATCACTATTACTATCAGTTCAAGTGGACAATTAAATACGTAAAGTTAATGATGTCCCTGTGCCAAGCAGTGCGGAGGATCAGAATACACTGAGGAGACCAGAGCAGTGGGGTTTGGGGAGAAGAATTATATGGGGCCCATTATACTGTATGAAGTAATATATGGTGCTCATTATGCTGTATGAAGTAATATATGGTGCCCATTATACTGTATGAAGTAATATATGGTGCCCATTATACTGTATGAAGTAATATATGGGGCCCATTATACTGTATGAAGTAATATATGGTGCCCATTATACTGTATGAAGTAATATATGGTGCCCATTATACTGTATGAAGTAATATATGGGGCCCATTATACTGTATGAAGTAATATATGGGGCCCATTATGCTGTATGAAATATTTGGGGCCCATTATACTATATGAAGTAATATATGGTGCCGATTATACTGTATGCAGTAATATATGGGGCACATTATCCTGTATGAAATAATATTTGGGGCCCATTATACTGTATGAAGTAATATATGGGGCACATAATACTGTATGGAGCATTATGTGGGGATAGGGGATGACTTTCTGCTTGTTGTATATCTGACCGCTGGGACCCCCATGGTCCTAGGAAACGTAGCTTTGAAGAGCACCATGTAAATGGAGCTGTGGTCAATCATACGCACTGTGGTGCCATTCACATGTGGCTCTTCAAATAACTCGTCAAGGAGAGTGATGAGGGGACGACAAAGTATAGCAAAAATTCACTGATCAGGGTGAGGAGTGTTATAGTTTGTGGGCTGTGGGATTTGTGTGGCAGGGTTGCTTTTTTGTCCCAGTCCGGCCCTGTGCCAGGCATACCATTGCCATTGATGACCCTTGTTCTGCATACCTCTGTGTTGTTCTTGTATGTGCGTGTGATGGCGCCGACATCCTTATGTTTGGACACCTTTTTTTTCTATTTATCTAAATCAAAATGTCCACTATTGTACTCAGTTTTACTGGATAGATATGAAAATGCACTTTGTGTGTGGGGGGGGTGGCGTCATTTTGCTGTTCGCCTCAGGCAGCAGAGAGGCCAGGTTCACCCCTGCGTCCAACCCACAGCATTTACTGACCATGGGAACACCCTTAGGGTTTAGTATGGAAGGGATATTGTGCAGAGGGGGAGTGTGAGTAGGGGGCACCCTATAGAGACTGGACAGTATGCAAGCGACACAGTGTAAGGGGATAATATGGTGAACAGTATAAATATGTGGCAACATGAGGAAAAAGTATATGAGAAAATAAGCAGAGCGGAGGAAAGTGTGAGGAAGGCACCCAATATTTAAAGGAGGCAGCATGGCAGGGGGAAATAGCAAATAGGGCCAGTGAGGCAGCTATAGCTAATTTGGATGTATAGAGCGACAGTTATAACTAATAGGGGCAGACAGTGATAATCAAATTCAATTAAAGAAGATGTCACCTGTAAGGTACCTGGATATAAATGTTCATATGTGCTATTGCTTGTGCCTAATCGTTACAGTGGTTCTTGTATGGTCTGCAGTCTGGTTACAACTCCAGGTATTTCCTTACCATTGGTAAGAACATTCTTGGAGTTGCAGATTCATGCAATGCAATACAATTGTATATACAGTGGGGAAAAAAGTATATAGTCAGCCACCAATTGTGCAAGTTCTCCCAATTAAAAAGATGAGAGAGGAATGCAATTGACATAATAGGTAGACCACAACTATGAGAGTCAAAATGAGAAAACAAATCCAGGAAATCACGTTGTCTGATTTGGCAAGATACTGTATATTTTTCAAATTATGATTGAAAATAAGTATTTTGTCATTAACAAAAGTTAATCTCAATATTTTGTTATATATGCCTTGTTGGCAATGACAGAGGTCAAATGTTTTCTGTAAGTCTTCACAAGGTTGGCACACACTGTTGGTGGTATGTTGGCCCATTCCTCCATGCAAATCTCCTCTAGAGCAATGCTCCTCCAGTCCCTTTCCCCTGCTGTCACCCCTCACCTAACTAAAATATTTAACCTCTCTCTCTCTTCTGGTATCTTTCCCTCCTCATTTAAGCATGCCGTTATACATCCACTACGTAACAAACCATCCCTCGACCAAAACTGTGCCACTAACTATAGACCTGTCTCTAATCTTCCCTTCATCTCTAAACTCCTGGAACGCCTGGTCCACTCCCGTCTTATCCGCTATCGCTCAGAAAACTCTGTTCTCGACCCTCTCCAATCCGGTTTCCGCTCTTTACACTCCACTGAAACTGCCCTCACTAAAGTCTCTAATGATCTGCTAACAGCTAAATCAAATGGTCATTACTCCATGCTAATTCTCTTGGATCTCTCTGCAGCATTCGACACTGTGGATCATCAGCTCCTCCTCACTATGCTCCGTTCCATTGGCCTCAAGGACACCGTTCTCTCCTGGTTCTCCTCCTATCTCTCTGACCTCTCCTTTACTATATCTTTTGCCGGTTCCTCCTCCTCTCACCTTCCCCTTACTGTTGGGGTCCCCCAAGGATCGGTTCTAGGCCCCCTCCTCTTCTCCTTGTACACTGCCCCTATTGGTCAAACAATCAGTAGATTTGGGTTCCAGTACCATCTCTATGCTGATGACACCCAATTATACGCTTCTTCTGCTGACATCACGCCAGCCTTTCTAGAAAACACCGGCGATTGCCTAAACGCTGTGTCTAATATCATGTCCTCACTATATCTGAAACTAAACCTGTCAAAAACTGAACTCCTGGTGTTTCCTCCCTCTACTAATGTACCTATACCCGACATTGCTATTTCTGTGGGTGGCTCCACTATTACTCCCCAGCAACAGGCCCGCTGTCTTGGGGTCATACTTGATTCCGAGCTTTCCTTTGCCCCCACATTCGATCACTGGCTCGCTCTTGTCATCTGCACCTCAAAAACATTTCTAGAATTCGACCTTTTCTTACTTTTGACTCTGCAAAAACTCTTACTGTTTCTCTTATTCATTCTCGTCTTGACTATTGTAACTCTCTTCTAATCGGTCTCCCTCTTACCAAACTCTCCCCTCTCCAATCTGTCATGAATGCTGCAGCCAGGATCATATTCCTCACCAATCGTTACACCGATGCCTCTACCTTGTGCCAGTCATTACACTGGCTACCCATCCACTCCAGAATTCAGTATAAACTTATTACCCTCACCCACAAAGCCCTCCATGGCTCAGCACCACCCTACATCTTCTCCCTTGTTTCAGTATACCACCCTACCCGCGCCCTCCGTTCTGCTGATGACCTGAGGTTAGTATCCTCAATAGTCAGAACCTCCCACTTCCGTCTCCAAGACTTTACACGTGCCGCGCCAATTCTTTGGAATGCACTTCCCAGGTCAATACGATTAGTCCCCAATCCGCACAATTTTAAGCGTGCCCTGAAAACACATTTATTCAGACTGGCCTATCGCCTCAACACATTAACCTAATCTATCCCTGTGTGGCACAGCCAAAAGTTTTACCATAACCAGATTTCCCGCATCATGTTCCCACATGCTTTATACATCCATTAGCCCTCTGTGTTTGTACTGTTACACACTTATCATTATGGCTGGTCCATACAATCAGGGCAACTGTTACCACCCACCTTTCGTGTCTACCTCTTTCCTCATAGACTGTAAGCTTGCGAGCAGGGCCCTCATTCCTCTTGGTATTTGTTATAATCTACTGTATGTGATTATTGTTATGCTGTAATGTCTATTGTCTGTACAAATCCCCTCTGAAATGTAAAGTGCTGCGGAATATGTCG
Organism: Dendrobates tinctorius; assembly: GCF_039654945.1. Classification (NCBI taxonomy): domain Eukaryota; kingdom Metazoa; phylum Chordata; class Amphibia; order Anura; family Dendrobatidae; genus Dendrobates; species Dendrobates tinctorius. The sequence continues at coordinate 6,853,426 of NW_027361841.1, read as the reverse complement.
GCGCTATAAAAATAAAATTTATTATTATATTATTATACATATACTTTTACATATTTACTATACATATACAGTGACAGAGCAGTGAAACTTATACTGATGATGGTTCTGGTGCTGAATGCAGTGTCCGCATCTCCGCCTGCAGTCCCTCTCTCCCTGCAGAGACATCAGCGTACTCACCGCCAAGGCTCCCATCCTGCTCCTTCCGGGTCTGCTGCTGCCCGGGATGCATGCACTCCTAGCAGGTCTCCAGGCACTTTGCTTAGAGCGCACGCGTGCACACTTCCTCTTTCTTAATGGGGCCACGCGCGTTGCTCTATGTGTCCCCAGCCAATAGCTGGAGGTCTCTTACTAGTTAAACAGCTGCCTTCAACATGGAGGTGCCTGGGCAATGTTGTGAGTTTGCTCCTAACACGCTTGTCAGTTCTCAAGTCCCTGTACTAGCATCTCCGTCTGCTGCACCTGCCAGTGCTTCTTTCAATGGCAGCAGAGCCAGCTGCACCTACCAATGCTCACCTCAATGGCAGCAGAGCCAACTGCACCAATCAGTTCTCACCTCAATGGCAGCAGAGCTAGCTGCACCCACCAGTGCTCACCTCAATGGTAACAGAGTCAGCTGCACCCACCAGTAGTGTTGAGCATTCTGATACCGCAAATATCGGATATCGGTCGATATTCGCGGTATCGGAATTCCGATACTGAGTTCCGATACTTTTTTCATATCGAATACCGGAATCGGAAGTTCCCGTAATGCTATGAGCCAGTTTGATTTGATTCAGCCAATGAGGAATCCTCAGAAGTGTGGGCACATCCTGTTAGGCATGTAGGCATGTTAACTAATGGCATGGCTGTGATTGGCTGCTGAAATGATGTCATGATGCACTATAAAAGCCACCACCGCCATTTAGGGTTCACTCTGCTGAGAATTCAGTTAGGGACAGGCTGCTGTTCAAGACTCTGAGGGACAGTTAGAGATAGCGATTTGCTAATATTTTGCTTTACCCCGGCTACATTATCAATCACTGTAGCTTTCTTTTGCCTTGCAGCGCTGTTCACAGCTGTCTGTGAAGGTCTGTGTGAGTGCAGCTCACGCTGTAGTGTGTCCTGCAGCCACATCTGGTTGTAGGCCGCTCAGCGTGCGTCACTGCCTCATACATATTTATTTTTGTTTTGTTGCTGCTCATTTTTCATTAATTCTCCTATTAGTGTGCATCCATCCATATCCATCTACATTGGTTGCAAACACAATAGGAGTAGACAGCGGAGCCTTTCTGCAGCCTTTCAGTGCTAGTGCCCAGTTCTCTGCACTGTTCACAGCTGTCTGTGAGCTCTCTGTGTGTGAGTGCAGCTCAAGTGGTAGTGTGTTCTGCAGCCACCTCTGGTTGTAGTCCGCTCAGCGTTCGTCAATGCCTCATACATAGTCCTTTTTTGTTTTATTGCAGCTCATTTTTCCTGATTTTTTTCTCTTATTAGTGTGCTTCCATCCATATCCATCTACATTGGTTGATTGCAAACACTATATAGGAGTAGATAGAGGAGCCTTTTTTCTGGCTTGTGCCCTGCAGCCGCAGCCAGATTAGTATCACCCTATTTTTTGGAGCCTCATCTATTGCATTGTAGGTTAACTTCCTGCATTGTAATAACTCCAAAAAGTTTGTGATACTATCGCTTTCACATCTTTGGTCACATCCTTTTTGTTTTTTTGAAAAAAGCCACGTAAATAAAGTTCACCAAACACTCCACTTGACAGTTGTGTAGGCCACATTAGCTCATATTAAAGTGTAGTCCACACACTTTATAAAATTAGTGCATCTTATACCTGTTGGTAGCTGTTCAGGAATAAGCACACTAAGCCCCCCCTTTGTACTTTTCTGCCTATCTTTATCAGTCTACCAAGATGAAGAAGGCAGGGAGTAAGGCACATGGTCGTGGGCGTGGAGTTTCAGCAGGGAGAGGAAGTGGGGATTCTGTGCCTGCCGCGGGCACCAGTGACTCAGCAACCCTCAGTTTCACCAGGCAACAGTCCTTTATGCGCAGCTTTTAAGGACCTCACCATACCCCACTGCTGTGGGACGAACAAATTGAAGCCGTTGTTGGATGGATTGCAGCTAACGCATCGACTTCAATTACTTCCACATCCTCTCAGGGCCAGAGCACTGAAGAGCAACCATCTGTCTCTTCACCACCTGCCAAATTACCCAGGCAGTCAGAGAGCCCTGGACAGGAGCCATCTCTACTTCTACTCTCTGAATCTCTTGGCTTGGAAACAGTGAGCCAGCCAAGCAGCATTCTAGAATGTGAAGAAGAGGGAGTATGCAGTGATGCGCAAATGCTTTGTCCCTCTTAATCTGAAGAGGTGGGTGGGCCAGGGCCTATGGTCAGCACACCTCAGTACGCATCAGATGATGAGATTCAGGTGCCACTTTCTGGTGCATACTGTGCTGGCGAGACAACCCAGGAGAAGCAAGTGTTTGAAGAGGGGAGTGTAGATGATGAGGTCCTTGACCCATCATGGCGTGAGGAACAGGAAGGTGGTGGGAGCAGCACTGAGGAAGAGATTCCCTGAACAGCCAAAACAGGAGGGAGAGGGAGGGGGCAGACTCGGTTGCCTGTAGCCTCCACTTCGGCACCCGTTAGGAGCATTCCTCTTCCAAAACCCAAAACGGGCGCTCCCAGGACTTGAAGTGCGTGGTCATTTTTTGACACAGTTGCAGATGACATTTGCTTTGTCAAATGCAAGCTGTGTAATCAGAAAGTCAAAAGAGGGAAAAGTGTCAGCAACCTCAATACCACAAATATGTGGAAACATGTGCGGACCAAGCACGTGGTGGAGTTACAAAGACACACTGAAGACGTAGGCCAACCTACAGCATCACCTACCACCTCTTCAGCTCATGTTGTAGCCTCTTCCTCCAGCTCACACACAGCTGGTTCAGCTTCCTCACAGGATCGCCATGGAAGAACCTCTGGCACTGTTGTCCAGAGACCCAGTGCATTCCACCCATAGCACCACATTTCCTGTCATCCTCCCAGGCCACTCTACAGCCATCGGTAGCACAGGCATGGGAGAAAAGGCGGCCATACTCGGCAAACCATCCCCGAGCACAGGCTCTGAATGCTGGCATTACAAAACTACTGGCCCTTGAAATGCTCTCATTCAGGCTGGTGGAGACTGACACCTTCCGTAAATTCATGGCATTGGCAGTCCCACAATACACCGTGCCCAGCCGCTTTTATTTCAGCAGGCAAGCCATCCCTGCCCTGCAAAGGCATGTGGAGGGAAAAATTAAACATGCGCTACTAAACGCCGTCAGTAGCAAGGTCCACCTGACCACCGATGCGTGGACCAGTAACCATGGACAGGGACGATACCTTTCCCTCACTGCCCATTGGGTCAATGTTGTGGAGCCGGGTGCAGATCTTGAGAGTGACGCTGACGTGTTCTGCCAACTCCATGGATTGCAGGAATCCAGTCTGTACACATTGACTCCTCCTTATACTCCTGTTCCTCAGAATCAGCGCTGCAGGAGGCGTCACGGTCTACCTCCACATGGACCCGTGAACGCTTACCTGATATGAGCATAGCCATGGCCAAACGTCAACAGGCCGTACTGAAATTAATTTCTTTGGGGAATCGAAGCCACACAGTGCAGGAGCTCTGGAATGCCATCAAGCAGGAGAGTGACGTGTGGTTTGTGCCAGCGAATCTCCAGCCAGGCTTGGTAGTGTGTGACAATGGTGGCAGCTCTGGGCCTAGGCAACCTCACTCACATCCCATGTCTGGCACATGTGCTCAACTTGGTCATGCAGAGCTTTCTGAGGGACTATCCGGATCTTGATGCACTGCTGCACAAGGTCTGCATAGAGTGCGCTCACTTGCGGCATTCCAGCATGGCTAGATCGCGCATTGCAGCTCTGCAGCGCCGATTCTGCCTTCCGGAACATCGCATCATATGTGACCTACCCACCAGGTGGAATTCAATGTTACATACGTTGGAGCGGTTGTGTGAGCAGCAGGCAGCAGTTATGGAGTACCAGCTGCATCAGGCGCAAACAAGTCGCACTGCGTGCCGTTCACACTTCAGCACCACTGAGTGGGCCTCTATGAAGGACATCTGCCACGTTTTGCGTGCCTTTGATGATTCCACGCGGATGGCGAGTGCAGATGATGCACTAGTCAGCTTGACTGTCCCCCTTATCTGCCTGCTTCAAAAAACACTGCAAGCACTAAGGGAGGAGGTTTTGGAAGAGGTGGAGGATGAGGAGTCACAAATGCCATCTGCTTCTGGGCAGTCTGCACAACGTGGTTCCTCACAAAGGCGTAGGCAGGGGACACTTTGTGAGAAGGATGAGGAGGAGTCAATGGAGGAGGAAGACATCTCTCCAGAGGAGGGAGGTACACAATGCTCTAGTAGTCAGTATGTAGAGCGAGGGTGGGGTGATGCAGAGTAGGCAGAAGGTACCCATGAAAAACAAAGTTGCAAGGCCATGAGCCGGCCGCAGTTACCGAAACCCACAGTCCTACAGGGGGTGCTTGTCCTATTGGCACTACGGAACCAGCCTTTTTTGCCAGATCCCGCAGCCCACATAGGAAGCCCATAAACTTCAGGCACCATAGACTCGGCTAACCCGACCGCAACACAACAGGACAACGTATTGGTGGCAAAGTGACATTGACACTATCCGGAAACAGCAGGCGTGCTGGAACCAGGCTGGGCAGGAGGGATTACCTGTGCCAAAGACAATGCCGGGAAACAGCTGGCTGTGCTGGAACCCAGGGAATATACTACAAACATTGTGGAGACAGATGCCTAATTGGAGCAAGTTTAAAATCTGTAGTTTTGTGAGTGTGGATAGAGCAGGAGACATTGCCGGACACACATCAGGGGATCAGCTGACGTTACTGAACCCCAGTAACACAGGAACAAGTGTTGATTGTGCAGACGGCACTTCTGAGCAGCAACTGGCGGTGTTGGAGGCCAGGGTAAATACTAGAAACAGAGTGGAGACAGAGGCCTAATTGGAGCAAGTTTGTAATCAGTAGTAGTGTGAATGTGGAGGCAGCAGTAGACATTGCCAGACACACAGCAGGGGAGCAGCTGGCGTTACTGAACCCCACTAACACTGGAGCTTGAGTTTTTGTCTGTGCAGACGGCACGTTTGAGCAGCAACTGGTGGTGTTGGAGCCCAGGTTCAATCAGGGTTTAGGCTGAGGCCTAATTGGAGCAAGTTTTTTATCTGATGTACTTTGAATGTGGAGGCAGCCTTCTCGGTATCCGAGTTCCAGCAACGTCTGCTGGTCCTTGGTAGTGCTTCCTAGCACAGGTACCTCCTGCTTAGTAACCGGGTTCCAGCACCGTCAGCTGGTCCTCGGTAGTGCCATTGGCTCTTGTTCCTTCTGCTGCCCCTCCGGGTTCCAGCACCATCAGCTGGTTCTCGGCAGTGTCTTTGGCACGGGTACTCGCTCCTGCCCAGCCTGGTTCCAGCACGCCTGCTGTTTCCGGGTAGTGTCAATGTCACTTTGCCACCAATACGTTGTCCTGTCGTGTTGCGGTCGGGTTAGCCGAGTCTATGGTGCCTGCTGTTTATGGGCTTCCTATGTGGGCTGCGGGATCTGGAAACAAAGGCTGGTTCCGTAGTGCCAATAGGACAAGCACCCCCTGTAGGACTGTGGGTTTCAGTAACTGCGGCCGGCTCGTGGCCTTGCAACTTTGTTTTTCATGAGTACCTTCTGCTACCCATCTCTTGTTCCTTCTGCTGCCCTTCCAGGTTCCAGCACTGTCAGCTGGTCCTCGGTAGTGCCATTGGCTCTTGTTCCTTCTGCTACCCATCCGGGTTCCAGTACCGTCAGCTGGTCCTCGCTAGTTCCATTGGCTCTTGCAGCTTCTGCTACCCATCTGGGTTCCAGCACCATCAGCTGGTTCTCGGCAGTGCCTTTGGCTTAGGTGCCTCCTTCTCGGTATCCGAGTTCCAGCAACGTCTGCTGGTCCTTGGTAGTGCTTTCTAGCACAGGTACCTCCTGCTTAGTAACCAGGTTCCAGCACCGTCAGCTGGTACTCGGTAGTGCCATTGGCTCTTGTTCCTTCTGCTACCCATCGGGTTCCAGTACCATCAGCTGGTTCTCGGCAGTTCCTCAGCCTTCTTGTACCTTCTCCTACATTTCCAAGTTCAAGCTGTTGGAAATGGTTTTTGGTTATCACTCTGGATCTCCCTGACGACGACCCTGAAGACCACCCCGAAGAAGACGATGACCACGAAAACGATGACCCTGAAGATCACCCCGAAGAAGACCAAAAAGATGACCCTGAAGAAGATGACCAAGAGGACAAAGAACATGAAGACAACCACCAAGATGCAGAAGACCAAGAAGAAGAAGAACAAAAAGCAGAAGAACAAAAAGCAGAAGAACATTAACCCCTTTCCTACATTGGACGTAATATTCCATCCATGTGACCTGGGCCCTAAGTCCCATGGACGGAATATTACGTCATAGCGATAAGCGGCGCCCCCGTGGTGAGCGCCGCTGATCACGGCCGGGTGCCAGCTGATTATCACAGCTGACACCCGGCACAATGTGTCAGGGGAAGTCACGGACCGCCTCCGACACGTTAACCCCTTGCACACCACGATCAAACACTATCGCGGTGTATTGGGGGTTAAAGGGAAGCATCGGCAGGGAGGGGGCTCTCTCCGTGCTTCCCTGAGCCCCCCACAGCAGCACAATGTGCAGCGCTGCTGTGGGGGGCTCTTTCCCTGCAGGTCTCCGGATCCAAGATGGCGACAGGGACCTTCGGGGGCCTGCAGGGAGCTGACCTCCTCAGTGCCTGCAAAGCGCAGGCATGAGGAAGTCTGCGTCTATGCCTGTGACAGATCGCGATCTGTCACAGGACAGTTATGTCCCCCCTGGGACAATGTAATAAAGTTAAAAAAAAGTGTAAAAATAATTTTTAAAAAATCGCTAAATAAATAAAAAAAAAAAAATTCCCTAATAAATTCATTTTTTGGAAATAAAAAAACAAACAATAAAAGTACACAAATTTGGTATCTCCGCATCCGTAACAACCCGCCCTATAAAACTGTCCCATTAGTTAACCCCTTTAGCGAACCCCTTAAAAAATAAAAATAAAAAACGAAGCAAAAAATAATGATTTATTATCATACCGCCAAACAAAAAGTGAAATAACGCGCGATCAAAAAGACGCATATAAGTATCCATGGTACCACTGAAAACGTCATCTTATCCCGCAAAAAACGAGCTGCCATACAGCATCATCATCAAAAAAATAAAAAAGTTATAGCTCACAGAATAAAGCAATGCAAAAATAATAATTTTTTATATAAAATAGTTTTCATTGCATAAAAGCGCCAAAACATAAAAAAACGACCTAAATGAGGAATAGCTGTAACCATACTGACCCGAAGAATAAAACCGCTTTATCAATTTTACCGCACTCGGAATGGTGTAAACGCACCTCCCAAAAGAAATTCATGAAACGCCGGTTTTTGTTCAATCTGCGTTCCAAAAATCAGAGTAAAAAGCGATCAAAAGATGTCATGTGCCCAAAAATGATACCAATAAAAACGTCAACTCGTCCCGCAAAAAATAAGACCTCACATGACTCGGTGGGTCAAAATATGGAAAAATTATAGCTCTCAATATGTGGTGATGTAAAAACTAGCGTCTTTTAGCATGTGACAGCTGCCAAAAATAAAAACCGCCATAAATAGTAAATCAAACCCCCCGTTATCACCCCCTTAGTTAGGGAAAAATAATAAAATTAAATGAAAATGTATTTATTTCCATTTTCCCATTAGGGTTAGGGCTAGGGTTAGGGCTAGGGTTAGTGTTAGGGCTATGGTTAGGGCTAGGGTTAGGGCTAGAGTTAGGGCTGAGATTAGGGTTAGGGGTGTGTTGGGGTTAGGGTTGGAGTTATAATTGGGGGGTTTCCACTGTTTGGGCACATCAGGTTCTCTCCAAATGCAACATGGCATCTGATCTCAATTCCAGCCAACTCTGCGTTGAAAAAGTCAAATGGTGCTCCTTCCCTTCCAAGTTCTGCCATGCACCCAAACAGTGTTTTACCCCCACATATAGGGTATCAGCCTACTCAGGACAAATTGCAAAACAACTTTTGCGGTCCAATTTCTCCTGTTACCCTTAGGAAAATAAAAAATTGGGGGGCAAAAATAACATTTTTGTGGAAATAAATGATTTTTTTATTTTCACGCCCGGGCGCTATAAACTTCTGTGAAGCACTTGGGGGTTCAAAGTGCTCACCACACATCTAGATAAGTTCCGTGGCGGGTCTAGTTTCCAAAATGGGGTCACTTGTGGGGAGTTTCAATAGTTTAGGTACATCAGGGGCTCTCCAAATGCACATGACACCTGCAGACCATTCCATCAAAGTCTGCATTCCAAAACGTCACTACTTCCCTTCCGAGCCCTGACATGTGCCCATACAGTAGTTTTCTCCCACATATGGGGTATCAGCGTACTAAGGACAAATTGGACAACAACTTTTGTGGTCCAATTTCTCCTGGTACCCTTGGGAAAATAAAAAAATTGCTGACTAAATGATCATGTTTGTGGAAAAAGTACGATTTTTTTATTTTCACGCCCGGGCGTTATAAACTTCTGTGAAGCCCTTGGGGGTTCAAAGTGCTCACCACCCATCTAGATCAGTTCCTTGGGGGGTCTAGTTTCCAAAATGGGGTCAGTTGTGGGGGGTTTTCACTGTTTTGGTACATCAGGGGCTTTCCAAACGCGACATGGTGTTCGATCTCAATTCCAGCCCAAAACATCAAATGGTGCTGCTTCCCTTCCGAGCTCTGCCATGCGCCGAAACAGTGGTTCCCCCCTACATATCAGGTATCAGCGAACTCAGGACAAATTGCACAATAACTTTTCCAGTTCAATTTCTCCTGTTACCCTTGGTAAAATAAAAAAATTGAACCTGAAATATTTTTTGGGTGAAAAAAAGTTAAATATTTTTTTTTTTTTAAATATTCAAAAAAATTCCTGTGACGCACCTGAAGGGTTAATAAAGTTCTTGAATGTGGTTTTGAGCACCTTAAGGGGTGCAGTTTTTAGAATGGTGTCACTTTTGGGTATTTTTTATCATATAGACCCCTCAATGTGGCTTCAAATGTGATGCGGTCCGTAAAAATAAAATGGTGTTGCAAAAATGAGAAATCGCTGGTCAACTTTTAACCCTTATAACTTCCTAACAAAAAAAAATTTTGGTTCCAAAATGGTACTGATGTAAAGTAAGCATGTGGGAAATGTTATTTATTAAGTTTTTTGTGTGCCGTATCTCTGTGATTTAAGGGCATAAAAATTCAAATTTGGAAAATTGCTAAATTTTAAAAATTTTCGCCAAATTTCCATTTTTTCACAAATAAACACAAGTTATTTGAATGAAATTTTACCATTAACATGAAGTACAATATGTCACGAGAAAACATTGTCAGAATCACCGGGATCCATGGAAGCATTTCAGAGTTATTACCTCATAAAAGGACAGTGGGCAGAATTGTAAAAATTGGCCCGGGAGTTAACGCGCAAACCACCCTTGGTAGTGAAGGGGTTAAGCATAAGACTAAAAATCAGAGCAAAAGATATTATCTAAATTATAAGCAGAAGAAGTTTAAGCAGTGTATGGGGGTGAGTCTGTTCCTCCTTGTGGTGCCCCTGGAAAATGGCTGCTGCTGCAGGCCAAACTGAACACGAACAAATCCTGTTGTAAATCTTTTGTGACAGGCAGAACGGAAGGTGTAATCTTCCAACTTTTATAGATAACAACTACAGGAATCCCTGTCACAAATAAGAATATGATGAAGAAGAAGAATAGGAAGAAGATGAAGAAGTAGAATATGAAGAAGAATAATAGTTGAATAAGAAGAATATGAAGAATGTAAAAAAAAGAATAATAGGAAGAAGGTGAAGAAGAAGATGAATAAGGTGAAGAAGAAGTTGATGGAAAAGATGCTGCTGCTGCTGCTGAGAATCATGAAGGAGAAAGTGTGGGAGAAATAAAAAAGAAGGTGAAGAGCATGGAAGTAGTGAAACATACATATCTGACAAAATATAAAAAAGGTTAACATAGTCAATATCTTTGTAACTCCTAACGTCCTTTAAAAAAAAAATTAATTCCTGCTATTCCATTTGATTGGGCTAAACCTCTATGCCTTTAATGTCTCCTCCACCTCCCCCAATACATTCTACATTATTCTTGGTTGTTTTTCTTCATGTAGAATTAACCTACAAGGAAAGAAAGGGTTTTTTTTAATTCCGATATTTCTGTCCCATTGACTTGCATTGGTTTCCGGTATCGGAATCAGCGATATCCGATACTTTTTGGGTATCTGTCCAATCCAAACCGATCCGATATTTCATGGTATCGCTCCACACTACCCACCAGTGCTCACCTCAACGGCAGCTGAGCCAGCTGCACCTGCCAGTGCTCATCTCTCCATCAGACTGTCCTGTCTGCACCTATGGTTCCTGTCATCTTCTCTACCTTCTCTAATAATTTGTTTATAATTGTTGCTTATAGGCCCTACATACACCCTTATTCAAGAGACCTGTTATCATTGCAGAGGGTCAGTAAGGGATAGCCTGTGTGGAGCGGGGGCACCAGAACAACTCAGGGTGAAACATCTCAGCTGTTAGGCAGGGCTATCTTTATATAGGGACCGATAGTATAGCGTAACATTTTTTCCCCCATGCACAATTTTCCCATAAAGTAATTGTTTTTCCAGCTACTGCTTTCACCCTTTCTCTATTTATGGTGGTTTTTGGCATGAGGTATTAGTTTTTTGATTGTGATTTATTGAACTCAGCCATTTGCTGTTCCTTAATTTGGATATTTTCTATATAGAACTCAACAGGGCGAGCAGGGACATCCGCCATGGAGCGGGGGCGCCATTTGCGTTCCAAGAGGGTGCCAACCTCCGCTGTCAGGTAGGGGGAAGTCGTAGGGCCCTATAGAGTCAAATAGAGTGTTTATCCCTCACCTGGTATTGTGATTTATTGTATACATTTGATTCAAGCTGGATTTTTTTAAATACTGATCGGCATTTTTTGTGCCTATTTTTTGAGACTTTCTCAATTTTTAAATGAATTGTTAATAAAGCATCTTTTAATAATTAGTTTTTTGTTTATGAGCCATTGGATAACTAATTAAAGTAAAATTGATTTTTCTACTGATTCTAAATAATATGGCTGGTTTCCTGCCAGGACCAATTAACGTCCTGGGTTAATGAGGCTAATCGGGTCTTTTCGGCTGAAGCTAACTATACAGGGTGTGATTTTACACCATCCATCTATTCCGTGTTGTGGTGTAGTAACGACTGTGTCCGCTAGGGGGCGCTGTGTGGATGTCCCAAGAGAACGGATGAGTGGCAGAATCCTGAAGGATGGTTATGTATCTCAAAGTGGGTGGCTTTGAGATGGAGACTTGTGTATGTGTGATCAGCAATATCATTGCTGAGTCGTTGTTTCAAAGTGTAAGGGAGAAGTCTTCAGGTAACTAAAGAGATGGGCTGGTTCTGGTTACCTACAAACCCACCCAGGGGTGTGTCTGAAAATGCCTGTATTAAAAGGCTATGTGAGTGTGTGAAGGACCTGTGATGAGGTCATAGTCATGTGACCCGGTGGGCGTGGCTATAGACCATATAATGTGGCCAGGGTAGGTCACATGGGGTGAATGCTGGGACCTGGTTGGTCCAGTGTGGAAGGTCCTGCATAGATGGAGCTTCCTGCCTGACAGCACGCGTGGATGCTGTGAGCAATGGCGATGTGTGCCTGAGAGTTCCCTGGAGGGGACAAACATGTGCGGGATGCTGAAGCCGCATGAGGAGCCCTGACATGGGTGAGATAATTGTGAGGCTAAGAGAGCCTGCGTTGTTATGAGTTCATTTTCCCCTTCACCATTGAGGTCTGGTGGACTCCCTCTTCTGGTGAAGGAAGGTTGTGAGGCTGATTACCAAGCACCTGAGCTGGGAGAGGATGACTGGGCGACAGGGATCTCTGACTGGATATAGGGCAGCCAATGCCCTTCTGCCTCGCTGGTGATTTCTCTGTGGAATTCTAGGAGACTAGTCTGATTCCTGCTCATCAAAAGCTAAGTTTTCTGCTTTGCCTTTTTGTATTTGTGTTTTGGTTTTAGTTTGCCTTGCTTTTCTTGATTCTGCCATTCCCTGCTGGGGTGAGTTGAATTCCTTTTTTGTCGGTTTGCTCTGTCTTCAGAAAATACCTGAGTACTGACATAGTCTTTTTGAAGCCTAGCGTCTTCAGGGCCTTTTTCCCTGTCAGTCTGTTGGCCCCATCATTTGCTCAGTCTATCTTTCTATCTGTGTGAGTGTTTTTTCTTCTTGCTTCACCATCATTATATGTTGGGGGCTGCCTATTGCTTTGGGGTCTGCTCTGGGGCAGTTTAGATTTCCCTGTCTGTCTTTAGGCTAGGCAGTTCTCCGGCTGTGATCGAGGGGTCTAGGGCATCGTAGGAACCCCCCACGGCTACTGCTAGTTATAGTTGATAGGTTCAGGGGTCTGCAATCCGATAGCTGCCAACTTCTCTGGTTTTCTGGACTTAGCTAGCATTTCTGTTTTTGCCTCCTACGGTGACTCATTCATAACACTGCGTACTGAACACTGATAACCAGAGTAAGCACTATAATGGACGCTATGCAGATGTTATGAAGTTATGTTGCTTCTGTGGTTTATGATGGTGAATAAACAGCAAAGAATGTTATGGTTTGTTGGAAAATCCATGCCGGATCTGGTTTTGTTCGCTGCCTAGCGAGAATCCCCTACTTAGGTGACAGCGCTACCCCACAGTGTTTAAAGAGTTGATCATCTTCTCTACCTGCCTGCATCTATTGGACTTTTCCCCAGGCTGTTCCAGCTATCCGCTCCTAGGGGTCAGCTGCTATCTACCCAAGGTCAGTCCTGGAGTAGCACCTGGATCACCTCCCTTGTCTCTTCACGGACTGTGGTGCTGTCAGAGACACCGTACTACACTTGCTCATAGAGCCAGTGCACGTGTCCTGAGTACAGAAGCAGTGCTAAGAGTTACCTGGGGAGCAGGGCAGCAGAGGTGACCAGGCGTGCTTCAACTAATAGTGTCAGAGAAGCCAGAGAACTCAGATTATGGCAAAGCAGAAGTCATGCACAGTACAGACCAGCGAGGTACAGGAGGGATAAACAGACGGGAGGTCAGACAAAGCAAAAGGTCATACACAGGATCACAGTACAGTACCAGGGAGGAGACAGAGCGGATAATCAGGGCCAAGCAGAGATCAAAACCAAACAGACATAGGAGGTACCAGGCAGAATCCAAAGCGATATCCAGGGAACAGACCGAGTCATACACAGAGAATCAAGCAACCAGAACACAGCGATAACACACTCAGGGGTCACCACACAATGCCAAGGGCGAAAGTATAACTGACAGGGATGGGAGCGTCCTGAGGCTATAAGAAGCCTCCCCCAGAACCAGGGAGAGGCCACAATCATAGCCCCAGGTGTGCAGGTAAGCCTGCACCGGGATCACAACCTTTAACCCCAGAAATGCCAGTCATCAGCACTGGTTCCAAACATAAACCCCACGTGTGCGAGTCAAACCCGCACTGAGATCATGACAGTACACCCCTCTCAACGGGGGGGCCTCTGGACCCCCAGGCTTGCCAGGGTACTTAGCATGGAAAGCCTGTACCAGGCGATCAGCATGCATCAACCGGGCCGGTACCCAGGACCTGTCCTCCGGTCCATACCCCTTCCAATGAACCAGGTACTGTACCGACCGCCGTACCAACCTGGAATCTACGATATGACCAACCTCGTACTCCACCTGCCCCTCGACCAAAACAGGAGGAGGGGCAGACTCGGAGTCTCCCCGGACTGCTTCAAAAGGTTTCAGTAGAGATTTGTGGAAGATGTTAGGGATCTTGAAAGAGGGTGGAAGGCACAACCTATACGCCACTGGATTGATTTTTTCCACAATCTTGTACGGGCCAATGAATTTGGGTCCTCACTTGGCTGACGGAATCTTTAACTTAATGTTTCGCGTGGAGAGCCAAACTTTCTCTCCCACCCGAAACATGGGACCAGGTGTTCGTTTCCTGTCCGCGAAAAACTTATACCTGCCTTGAGACCTGGATATACGCCGCTGGACTTCTGCCCATGTATCTTTTAACCGCTGAACAGAGTCCTCAGCCCCGGGGCACCCCGAATCCAGATGAGAAAACTCACCAAAATGAGGACTGAACCCATAGTTAATCAAGAAAGGGGACCTACCAGTGGATTGACTCACCCGACTATTGAAGGCAAATTCAGCCAACGGCAGTGCATCGCACCAATCACTCTGTCTAGCAGAGGTTAGACTCCTGAGGATCTGTTCCAGGGACTGGTTAGTGCGCTCCGTCTGCCCATTGCTCTCAGGATGGTATGCAGACGAAAAGGACAGAGACATACCTAATTTTTTGCAGAAAGCACGCCAAAACTTAGCCACAAACTGCACACCACGATCAGACACCACATTCAGGGGTACCCCATGCAACCGGATCACATGCTGCACAAACAACCTGGACAACGTCTCAGCTGACGGTAGAGCGGACAGGGGTACGAAATGAGCCTGCTTAGAAAACCTGTCCACCACTACCCATACCACTGTATTACCCTTAGATGGAGGGAGATTGGTAACAAAATCCATGGATAAGTGAGTCCATGGCCTTTCGGGCACTGCCAAGGGTATCAGCTCCCCTGCCGGCCGGCTATGAGAGCTTTTAGAACGAGCGCAGACCCCACAACCAGCAATGAATTTTTTTATGTCCGAACCAAGGGTAGGCCACCAAAAGATCCTAGCCACCGCCAGACGTGTCGCTGAAATACCAGGGTGAGCACTCAGCTTGGATTCATGGAACTCCTGCAAGAGTTTCAGGCGAAGTTGCTCTGGGACAAACAACTTCCACTCCGTTCCAATTCAGATGAGACCTCTGCTATCACAACCCCAGGGTGAAGAATGGAGGACGGTGGCTCAGGGGGCGACACCGGCTGAAAACTGCGTGATAAGGCGTAAGCCTTGACATTCTTAGACCCTGGACGAAATGTAATTGTAAACTGAAAACGGGAAAAAAAAAAGTGACCAACGGGGTTGTCTGGGTGTTAGTCTTTTAGCAGACTCAATGTACGACAAATTTTTGTGATCCGTGATCACCGTAACCGGGTGACTGGCCCCCTCCAAAAAGTGCCTCCATTCTTCAAACGCCAATTTGACCGCAAGAAGCTCTCTATTGCCTACGTCGTAATTTCTTTCCGCAGCAGAGAACTTCTTGGAAAAGAAAGCTCATGGCCTGAGGTTGGTTAGAGTGGCAGGCCCTTGGGACAACACCGCCCCCACCCCCACCTCAGAGGCGTCCACTTCCACGATGAATGGTTTGGACGGATTTGGCTGCACTAACACAGGAACAGACATAAAACATTTTTTCAGCGTCGCAAAGGCCTCTTTTGCGAGCGAGGACCAATTTCTCACATCCGCACCTATGCATGTTAGATCCGTGAGAAGTTTGACCACTTGCGAAAACCCCCGGATAAATTTGCGGTAATAATTGGCGAACCCCAAGAAGCGCTGAAGACCCTTAAGATCTCGGGGTTGCACCCAATCCGCAATGGCCTGCACCTTCTTGGGGTCCATGCGAAAACCCTCACCGGATACAATTAACCCCAAAAAGGACAATTCTTGTACACAGAATACACATGTCATGATCTGACAGTTTTAAATTGCACTGGGTGAACTTTTTTTACTTTGGAAAGTTCCAAGGTGTCTTGACTGTCCCCGGTGGTGGTTAGTGGTATCGCACTTTAGGTTTTTGTGCACGTAATTATGGATCAGGTGTGAAACCCTATAAAGGTGTGCTAGGGGTGTGCAATCACTGCCTGTGATAATGTGAGATTGTGTTCACTCTGGGTTTGAGAGCCTGGTGGAAGGATGGAGCTGGAGAGGAGTCCTGCGCTGCTTAGCCAGGGGGGTCGTGTTTCAGCTATGGTGTCTGGACGAAGGGCTGGCATGGCGTGGTGGGGTCGCAGTGATGGTGTCGGCGGGAAGTGTCTGCATGGACTGGTGGAGTGGCGACTATGGAGAGTGGCACTCACCATGTGGGACTTGGCTGCTGAGCTGGACTCATCTTGGGGACTCTGTTACTAAGCAGAAGCAACTGGTGGTGGACTCTGCTCCAAGG
The DNA here is from genome assembly GCF_039654945.1 of Dendrobates tinctorius. Lineage (NCBI taxonomy): Eukaryota > Metazoa > Chordata > Amphibia > Anura > Dendrobatidae > Dendrobates > Dendrobates tinctorius. The sequence goes on along the minus strand of NW_027361841.1, from coordinate 6,837,190 downwards.
CTGCACTAAGGTGAAGGATCCTGTTATGGGGATGGATCCAGGTGGAGGAGAAGATGCACGCAGGTGGTGGGCTCTGTTGCTAGGAGCGGTGGTGTTCCCCCTGTATTGTCTCTTTCCTCATGTGTGTTATTAGTGCAGTGGTGGGATTAGTCTCCACACCGACCCATTCCCTAGTGAGGGTTTAGGGTCAGGGCGAGCAAGGGGTTAAGGTTCGCGTGCGGCGACAGGTGCGGAGCCTGTATAGGGAATGTTAGGAGTGCAGGGACACTGGCTCAGGGGAGCTTAGGTGGTCTCCATCTCCCCATTCCCTATCGCAGGGCCCACCATTGTTAATGTTTCCCAGGTTCCCCCTTATTATTTAAATTCGCCTTACTGGAGGCGGGGTTTCCAGAATTATTGTATAATGTGTAATACCTAAATTCGCCAGGTGGAGGCGGCGTATCCACCTGCACGTTTTATTATTTAAATGCGCCCCACTGGAGGCGGTGTTTCCAGGGTCACGTGTGTTATGGGTTCGCCTTGCGGTAACCGCTGCGCCCAGAGACACGTGACCATGACAACACATTTTTCCAATTTGGCATACAAATGATTTTCTCTCAGTCTTTGGAGCACAGTTCGTACATGTTCCAAATGAGAATACTTGTCGATGGAATATATCAAAATATCATCTAAGTAGATAACGACAAAACGACCAATGAGATCCGAGAATACCACGTTGATGAAATTCTCAAATATGGCAGGGGCGTTGGTAAGACCAAACGGCATGACTAAATTTTCAAATAGTCCCTCGGTCATGAGGAACGCGGTTTTCCATTCATCCCCCTCTCGGACCCTTATCAAATTATATGCCCCCCGAAGGTCCAGTTTAGAAAACCACTTTGCCCCTGATAGTTGGTTACATAAATCGGGAATCAACGGAAGGGGGTACGTATTCCGTACAGTAATTTGATTAAGCTCCCGAAAGTCGAGACAGAGACGTAACCCGCCATCTTTTTGCTTTACAAAAAAGAAACCTGCCGCCACAGGTGAGACTGAATGACGCATGTGTCCTTTGCGCAGACTTTCAGTAATGTACTCCTTCATAGCCAAGCGCTCAGGACCGGACAAATTAAACAGACGGGCTTTGGGTAATTTAGCCCCCGGGACCAGCTCAATAGCGCAGTCAAAGGGTCTATGTGGCGGTAACGTCTCGGCCTCGCTTTCGGAGAATACATCTTCGAAGTCCTTCAGGCATTCCGGAATACCTTCCAGCTCGACAGATGATACAGACACAGATTTAACAGGTTCAACCAGCAGTGCGGATTTATCAAATAACTCAAAATCATTAAACCCCCATTGTACAATCTCCCCCGTTTTCCAGTTAATAACTGGGTTATGGTGTTGTAACCAGGGCATGCCCAACACCAACCCTGCAGGTAGATTGTCCAGCACAAAACAACTTATGTTTTCCACATGAGTAGCGCCCACTCTGAGCGAAAACACATCAGACATAAAGCGAATTCCCTCCTTAGTGAGGGGAGATGAGTCAATGGCCATCACCTTGATCAGAACCTTGAGCCTAACTGTCCCTATCTTGCAGTGTGTGACCAATTGGGAGTCAATAAGATTAATAGATGATCCGCAGTCCATGAAGGCTGTAGAGGAAAAAGAACTACCATCCACAAACAGTTCCACAGGCAGTACTACTTTAGAAAACGAGGAAAATGGTACCTGAGGGTCTGAGCAGCCTCCCCGTTGACTACCCAGACCTAGTCGTTTCCCGCCGACCGGGTTTGAAGACGGGCAATTCGGGCACTCCCTTTTCCAATGTCCCGTTTTACCGCAGTAAAAGCATAACTGCTTGTCCTTCCGGCGTTTCCTCTCCGTATCCTTCAGGGAGAGGGCGCCTACATCCATGGGCTCAGGGGCAGTCTCTTTTCCACTGGGGAATAATGGAGTATCCACCTGCATCACCCCTCTGGCCCGCAGCCTGCGGTCCATCCGGACAGCCTGGGTCATGCCGTCCTCGAGAGAGTTAGGTGGGGGATGTAACGCCAAGGCATCCAGCAGCCGCTCGGACAAGCCTCTGCGAAAGAGTCCTCGGAGTGCGGCGTCGCTCCAAGAGACCTCTGCCGCCCAGCGGCGGAACTCAGAACAAAACCACTCAGCTTAGTGTTTCCCCTGACAGACACTCATCACCATGTCCTCTGCCAATCGCACTCGGTCAGGTTCATCATAAATGTGCCCGAGGGCCTCAAAGAATGCGTTCACTGACATACGTTCAGGAGCAGAGGAAGACAGAGAGAAAGCCCATGCTTGCAGAGCCCCCCGAAGTAGGGAAATAATGACCCCCACCCTCTGGAACTCATCCCCGGAGGAGCGGGGCCTTAGAGAAAAAAAAAGCTTGCATCCTTCTCTGAAAGACCTGAACTCCTTTTTATCCCCTGAGAAAAGGTCTGGCAATTTGACCGGAGATTCGGGGGACGCTAATGACACATCCCTACCCCCAGAACCAGAAGCCCCTGCATCGACAGCCCCCTGCACAGTAACCACCAACTGTTGCTGGGTCTGGGCCATCGTGCGTTGTTCCACATTGAGCTTATGGAACATTTGGGTCAGGTGCTTGACCTGATCAGCCAAGGCTTGTATGGGATCCATGAAGATAACACACACTTTTTTTTTTTTTTCCTTCAGAAAAAAAAAACCAAAAAAACACTGAAAGGGTCAGTTATAATGTCAGAGATACCGCACTACACTTGCTCATAGAGCCAGTGCACGTGTCCTGAGTACAGAAGCAGTGCTAAGAGTTACCTGGGGAGCAGGGCAGCAGAGGTGACCAGGCGTGCTTCAACTAATAGTGTCAGAGAAGCCAGAGAACTCAGATTATGGAAAAGCAGAAGTCATGCACAGTACAGACCAGCGAGGTACAGGAGGGATAAACAGACGGGAGGTCAGACAAAGCAAAAGGTCATACACAGGATCACAGTACAGTACCAGGGAGGAGACAGAGCGGATAATCAGGGCCAAGCAGAGATCAAAACCAAACAGACATAGGAGGTACCAGGCAGTATCCAAAGCGATATCCAGGGAACAGACCGAGTCATACACAGAGAATCAAGCAACCAGAACACAGCACTAACACACTCAGGGGTCACCACACAATGCCAAGGGTGAAAGTATAACTGACAGGGATGGGAGCGTCCTGAGGCTATAAGAAGCCTCCCCCAGAACCAGGGAGAGGCCACAATCATAGCCCCAGGTGTGCAGGTAAGCCTGCACCGGGATCACAACCTTTAACCCCAGAAATGCCAGTCATCAGCACTGGTTCCAAACATTAACCCCACGTGTGCGAGTCAAACCCGCACTGAGATCATGACAGGTGTGCTGTTGCGTGTCCGTGGTCAGATTGGGTGAGGCTCCTAGTCACACCCCTCCAGGGCTTTGTTAAAGTGGTTCCACCACCCAGCCTGCTACACTGCATTCATGCACTGATGGGGAAGCTGGTGATGTATTCTTGTACTGATTGTGCAACTGGTGATGTATTCCTGTACTGTTATTGGTTCTGATCCTGCATACAGATGGCAACCCATAACTTATGAGATAATATGATACATGACTATGTCAATAAAGTATTTTATTCATTGTCCCAAGGCAGCACCACAAGAGAGGGGATCTGCCCTTCAGGGACAGGAAACCTACAGACATAAAAGGGCTGAACCTCTCTCCCTCATCAGTTGGTTTCCTGTCCCTGACAGGTCAACCTCTTCAGACATACCTTTGAAGAAGTAGAAGATAGAAGGTATTCCCAGGCCCAGTCGGTCAGCTCAGGAAGCAGGAGACCCTCGGCCGGTCCATTGCCCTGGAAGCACCACAATGAGTCCAGGGGGACTGCATGATAGTGAGCGGCAGCAGGCAAGCAGTGTTCAGGTAGGATGATTGGCTTTGTCGTGGTCCGACACTCTACTTGTTACCTAAGGTCCACAAGGATGCCCTTGACCCTCCAGGGCATCCTGATGTGTCAGGCATTGGTGTTATTTGTGATACTGTTTGTCAATTTATTGACTTTTACCTCAAACCTCTGGTTGAGACATTACCTTCCTATGTACGAGTCAAATTGACTTAAAAAGTGCAAAAAAGTGCTTAAATTACAATAATGTAAAAATAGTAAATAAATGTAAAGTGCAAGAGCAAAAATTAATGACACTGTTAAGATGTCATTTTATACACATCATGTATGCATGTGTAACAAGGTGCCGAGGGAAAGGGCATATCATCGAGTAAAACATTCCTTACAAAATGATCTGATCTGTGAGGTAGCGCTGTCATTCAGGGTTGGGGGACACTCGCTTGGCAGCGAATAATCATGTCCGGCACAGGTTTCCATAAAGCAATATCACAGTCCATGAGGTTTATTCATTATCATAAACCAAAACGATATGCAACAGTCTTATAGCAGACAGCAGGGTATCTTCACACTGGAGCTCTGCTCCCTTTTAGCCCTCCTAGTCACACAGGCTGTGCTTCATCTAGCCAACCGGCTATACAGTCTCTCAGTAGCAGACCCGTCTCCCGGATACCTTGCATGCTGCTTTACACTGCAAATGTTCATTCCCTCTCCCTGGGAACTGTCAGGCACACTTCGCCATTAGTCACAGCGTCCAGACGTGCTGTCAAGCAGGAAGCCACACGAGACCTTCCAAACGGACCAATCGGGTCTCTGCATTCACCACATGTGACCAGACCTCAGGTACCTTATATGGTCCATAACCACACCCACAGGTGATCACATGGCTATGACCTCACCCAAGGTCCTATTGCACACAACCACACACAGGCTTCCCTGACACATTATAACAGAACATACTACTCAGCAGTACCTCTGCTGATCATTATGATCTTTCAGTATCCTACACCTATCAGGGCAATGGAAATGTTTATACGGCTGTCCTGGGACACCCACACAGCGCCCCCTAGCGGACACAGCGGTCACTGCACCACAGATCTTTTCACCTAAAAATTTGAATAATAATCAGGTTAGATTTTTTTACAAAATTCAATGAACAAGCGGATGCCATCAGACAATGTCTTAACAATTTTTGGCCTATTCTCCGTTCGGACTCTGTGCTATCGAAATACTTACCTGCAAAACCACATATTACATTTTGTTGTGCAAAAAATTTAAGAGACCATTTAGTTATAAGTCATTATGTATCAGCTCCTGTGCCCACTTTTTTGGACAATTTCCCTACTCCTGATCCGGGTTGTCGTCCTTGTGGTAATTGTGTAGCTTGTCCTAATGTGGAAACTGCAAAAACATTTACTAATTATGATGGTACTTCAACATATAAAATTAGACATAATATTACATGTTCAACCAAGGCAGTTATTTATTTTGTGACCTGTCCCTGCCAGAAGATCTATAATGGCCTTACCACCAGACAATTAAAAACTCGTGTTCGTGAACATGTTCTTGGCATTTTAGAGGCTAAAAATGAGAGTGATCCAAATACCTTTGAAAACTATCCCAATACACTTTAAGATCCACCATAACAGTGCTCCTAATTTATTCAAAGTGCATGGTATTGATATGATACCCGTTAACATCAGAGGTGGCAAGGTCAGTAGTAAACTGGCACAATATGAAACCAAATGGATTTGGACATTAAATATTGTCCAACCACTAGGCCTTAAAGAGAATATCAGTTATGTTTCTTTTCTCCGAGTACTTATGCCATTTTTATTATATGGCCGTTTTAATGCATTTTATATTTTATGTTATATTTTATGTAGTCTTATACATTTATAGTGTCCCTATATTTATATGTTATATATATATTACCGTACAAACTCGAGTATAAGCTGACCCGAGTATAAGCCAACCCCCCCTAATTTTGCCACAAAAAATTGGGAAAACTTATTGACTCGAGTATAAGCCTAGGGTGAAAAATGCAGCAGCTACTGGTAAATCTCAAAAATAAAAATAGATACCAATAAAAGTGCACTTTTTAAGTCAATTTGTCTATGTTCACTTTATAAACAAACTTTCTTTGTTTTTTTCACTTTTTATTTCCACTTTGGGATGGAATTTTTTTGTGATATACCATGTATGCTTCATATTTTATACTCTGTATTTGATATATAATTCTCTTGCTGGATGTAGCGTCCTTTTTGTTTTTAACAATAATATTTTTGCATTGTTTCTCCTTGTTATTTTACTTGCAATACTAATAAATTATACGCACTCTATCATACAATATTGTGGACGGCTTTTCCTTCTCTTGTTTTTCAAATCACTTATGAGCGGTCACATGGCAACTACTCAAACAGCTTAAGCTGTGTATAAGAGGGGTCACCATGCTGAATTTTTGCCCGATGCAGAAAAACCTTGACTCTCATCTGATCCATAATCAAGTCACATCTTTCAGTTATACCTCAATACCCCGAGAATGCTTTCTTTGAAGCTGACTTTATTCTGATTATTTCCAAAAACAGCTTAAATAGTTTTATTTGGAAAGGTTAAATACTTTTTTATTCTTTTTAAGAAAACATTACTTCACAATATAGTAAATGCTTCAGAGAACAAAATACCTTTTAACCCCACCTGAAAATAATATGAATACCTTTTTTGACTTTTTGACATTTAAACTAAAACACGTGCAAGTTTTCAGCTAGTTTTCCTATAATCTCTGCAGAACATTACTGCCACTCAGTGGTTATTTTGTGAATAGTCACAGAGTGCCATAAATTTTGGTTTTCTTTCAATACCGTATTTTAATAGGCGATACATTTTAATGCAATTAAACAGGTTTATCTGGTGCTATTGCATTGAAAATAACCTAATTTAAACTGATTTACATATTTATTTAGGCAGCCCTGTGATTTATTACACAAAAATGCATGGTTTTCAAGTTTTACAATAATGTTTTACAAAAACGCATTACAATAATATAATTATATTAATAACAAACACAATAATAATAATAATAATTATAATAGCAAAATAACATTAAACAATATGAGGTATCAGTTGTTGAACAGAGTACCCTAACAAGTAAGACACATAAAATATTCCTATTCTTCATTAGAACCCCCAAGATAATCAGTAACTAATAGCATGTTGCATTAAATTATAAGAATATTAGATGCCTGATCAATGATTTCAATTACATAACTTTAATATTTTATCTGTTTATTTGAAGCTTGTAAAATCCAAAATTTGTGGTAATACTGTATCTCCCATCCAGACAAGGACATGTCATTGCGAGGTATTGGCTAACCCTACAGTATTTTAATCTTGAATATTAAGTTATATTTAATTTATGAAATCTAATCCTGCTTACCCCTATTTAGATTGATTGGATTCTTATACCCCTAATGGGCTTTGCTTATCTAAAATTCAAAATGCAACCCTCTTCTCCCACTCTTGACATACTGATAGCAACACCGCAGAAGAAATGCTAGTCTAAAGAGGCTTTTACACATAGAGATATCGCTAAAGCGTCACCGATTTTGTGATGCAACAGCGATCTCGCTACATGTGACACTTACCTCCGACCGGCCCCCTCGCTGGATATCGCTGATCGTGCGAGATCGTCCTCGTCCATTTCTCATCGCCGGCTTCCTGCTGGCGCCAACTAGCGACGTATGGACGCGGGCAGAAGACATCATCAGAGCTGCATGTGACAGGTAAGTGACGACCGTCGACCGCTGCTGCATCGCTGGTGAGATCTGCCTGTTGGGCAGCTCACTAGCGACCATTTAGCGATGCACCAGCGATCCTGACTAGGTCGTATCATTGTCGGGATCCCTGGTGCATCGCTAAATGTAACGGGACCTTAAGGGGTCAGATTCCTTGTAGGAATGCTCGGACCTGACACCCATAATGTGGTGGTGCACCATCTTGATGGGAAAACTCAGGGTACGTGCCATCTTCAGTGCATAAAGAGGGCAACACATCCTCATGTAGCAATTTCTGATATCCAGTGACATTGAGGTTTCCATTAATGAAGAATGGCCTCACTATTTTTGTGCCCCATATACCACACCATACTATCAATTATGGGTGTCAGGTTCAAACATTCCTACATGAACAGTTTCCTGCAGAGTGGATTGGTCATCATGGGCCAGTTGAATGGCCACCAAGGTCTCCCAATATGACCCCCTTAGACTTTTATCTTTGGGGTCATCTGAAGGCAATTGTCTATGCTGTGAAGATATGAGATGTGCAGCATCTGAAACAATGGATACTGGAAGCCTGTGCTAGCATTTCTTTCTGTGGTGTTGCTATCGGTGTGTCAAGAGTTGGAAAAGAGGGTTGCATTGACAATCCAACACAATTGGCAGCACTTTGAGCACATTTTATAAGTGGTCATAAACATGTAAATAACTCATGAAAGAATAAAGTTATGTTAAAACCAAGCACACCACTGTTTTTCTTGTGAAATTCTCAATATGTTTGATGTGTCACATGACCCTCTTCCTATTGAAAAAATAAAGTTGGATCCAAAATGGCCAAATTCAAAATGGCCACCATGGTCACCACCCATCTTGAAAAGTTTCCTCCCTCCCATATAATAATGTGCCACAAACAGGAAGTTGATATCAGCAACCGTTCCCATTTTATTTAGGTCTATCCATATAAATGGCCCACCCTGTAATCTTGACATCGATATGGTATAGATATTGATGTTAAAAACCTCTCTGGATGTGAAGTGTTTCTTTACTAATACTGTTATTTTGATCTTTTTTAGATGGTATAATGTATCTACTACCTAAACTCAGATGTTGTCTTCCAACTTGGAACACTCCTTTCCTCTTTTATGTTCCTATCACCTTTCTACACATTTTGTATGTCCCTGTTTTCCCCCTCCCTTTTTCTTTTCCTTTTTCAATCCATCTTCCTTTTTATTTCTTTATTTTCTCATGTTTTATCTTTATTTTTCTTGCCACTCCCTTATGCCTTGAATTGCACCTATATTAAAATTCTCCTTTGGCACTATTTTCCCTTTTCTCTGTCATGCAAATACTCATTCACGGTACTTTTACAAATTCTCCTCTTCATCCCTTGCGCAAGTGCATCATGAATTCCAGGAGCTGGCACACTGCTATGACTGGCGCATGTGCACCTACACCTCTATCCCTGGGCACTTCAAACCTCTTTGGGACTTTCCGCCTCTTGAAACACTGCCCCCATAGACACTGGGTACCGCTACCAGAAATGACAGCACACAAGCATCAGCACTTAAGCATGACGACCCGTCATAGCACTCACCTCATATGCACAGCTAACCATCTGGATCCTGCCGACCGTGTCACTAACAGGTATGGATGTACTTGCTTTAACTCTCACTGTTTCTCCACTGTCTCTTCACCGTGTCTCCACCTTTTGTCGATGCATCTATTACCTGCTTCTCCCCACAGTGCCTCTATTATTCCATCTATCTTTCATTTGGGACTGTCAATTATAGCCTATATGGGAACATACACCATATAAAGTGGTCACTCTTAACCTGAATTAAATTCTTCCTACAACCATCTCTGGACTCTGTGTCGCCACGGTGGTGAAAGATGGTAATTCTCTGCTTCACGGATATATGGAGATACTATCCATCATAAACATTACCAAATCTTTTTTTCCCCTTTTTTTCTGTTCTTTGTTTATTTTCCTTTTTTCTTGGCAGACCCCATGAATCCTGCAGATTATATGTGGAAACACGGTTTTGGCTTTTCTTATACTTCACATTCTGGATATATTTCATAAGTAAATGATTGCCAACCACACTTTTGATCAAGTTGGATAAAATATGATATACTATCTTGAGAATTAAACAAATATAAATACAAAAACTGTTTTACTTTTTTTACTATTGGCGATTTTTTTCACAACTATTGTTGTTGTTAGGTATATAGATATCCTTGACAAAGGCAATTTTGCCGAAATGTTGGATTTAAATTTTCTGTTGTTCCTTATATAGTCGGCTATGAATAAAACCGCATTTTTCTTCTACCCATCTTGAATTGACTTACTTGTGTGTCGAAGGTTATTTTTCTATTATTGATGCATTCCTTCAGTGCACCACCTTTCAAATAAGGAGTGCATCACTTTTGGCTTTCACTATGCAGTGTCGTGTTCACACATTGCATAAATACTGTGTTTTTCTGTTTTCTGCAGGTTTTCACATCAAACTGCGCAATAAAAATCTTTAATTGTTGCATCATTGCTGCATCTTTGCTGCATTTTTTCCTTTATTTGATGCTTTTTTGGTACAGATATGAATCAGTGTATTTTAAAGTGGGTTTTTTTATAGTACAGAAAAGCTTTTATTCTGCACTTAAAAAAGTAACCAGTTGTTTACATTCATTTTTTTAGGCTTCAGCCTGCAGAGAAATAAAAACACCAAAACCTTACAGGTCTCCATTGTCTTTAGACATGCAGTGGGTGCAGTTTTCATGAAATCACATCTGATTTGCTTGGACAATTAGGCTCAAAAGAATTTCAATGAAAAAAAAAGTAGAAAAAAATGCAGCACTTACACTACATGTGAACCTGACTAGTGATGGTGAGCACTAAAATGCTTGGGTTGATCAGGCAGAGCAAATTGGAATGCTTGGATGCAACGAGCCCAATGTAAGTATATGGGAAACTCGAGCATTTTTCTGGCACCCCCCAGCGGTCTGCACAGGGACTAGAAATTGCACAAATCAATGGGACCAGTGCTCAAATGACATGGGAACAGCATGTGGAAGACCCCTGGAAGCATTTCTGACTCCCAGGTCACTGCAGTGAGCAATATTGTCACAGTCTTATGCCACTTATACAGACTCACAATAAAACATACAAAAACTAAACCAAAATGGATATTCCTGGGAAATATGTTAAGGAATATCCTTTCCAGGGTAATGACTTGTATATAAGGCAAAATATATAACCAAAAACAAAAATGCTCCTCCACACCTTGGGCTATGTTCACAAGTAGCGTTTTTGATGCGTTTTTGAACTTTAGCATTGCATTTCAACCAAGACCAAAGCATTCACTGGGAAATGTCATTTTAACATTTTAAAACCTTATGTGGCTTTCGAGTTGGAGTAGCCAGATAAGGTACTGATCTACATATTTTGACGGGGTCTAACTGACCATGTAAAGGATGCTTTGGTCACTAGGGGTTTCCTACTACTCTGGAGTATTTAATTTCTGTGTCCACTCACATCGATCTTCAACACTCAGAGCAAGGAATAGAGTGAGCCCACTGAAGACAAAAGATTTTTTTAGCCCCAAACTTTGCCAATTTTTAACATTTCTGGCACAGACGAGCGATCATGTAGAGTCCATGGAAGTCTCTCAGGTGGAATCTAATTCCGTCCCGTACGTCCACAACCGATCTGCTTTGTCTGTAGGCAGGCTGGTCATTACGCCAAAAAGTGTCCCAGGCGTCAAGCAGAATGACCGCGTCCAGTGGCTATCGGAGGAGGCTCACTAGACATGGTAGATTTGTCCTCCAAGTTAACCTTTAAGGTTTCCCAGTCATATGGGTTGACTACTCTCACTACAGAGGCCTGCGTAGATTCCGGGGATGAGGGCAATTTTTAGTTTTCCACCTTCGCCCAACTGCACAATATCCCTGTAGTGATGCTCCCGTAGCCAGTCACCATCCAGGTGGTTAATGGGTCTGTCCTTTCTGCTCAAATTACTCATCAGACTAAACCTTTTACCCTCATGATGTCTCCAAAACATCAGGAGATAGCCTCCTTTCTAGTAATGTCTGAGGGCACGGAGGAGGTACTTCTGTATATACCTTGGTTGTGCCGTCATTCACGTTGTATCGACTGGACAGCAGGGAGCATAATGGGATGGAGTAGTTCATGTGAAGGACAATGTCTTAGGGTTCAAGTTCAGATTGGGTTATCTGAGGTCATAACTGACCTTACATCCCTACTGAGGCATTATTGGCAGTACGCTGATGAATTCTTTTAAAAGGCCGTGGAGACTCTTCCTCCCCATCGCCCCTACAGACCTCATTCAGGGGGCAGAGCCTCTTCGTGGGTGTGCCTACCCTTTGTCTCTGCTGGAGACAGAAGCTATGTCTGAATATATCGGGGAGAATTTGGCGAGGCGGTTTACCAGGAAGTCCGTCTCTCCTGCTGAGACTGGTTTCTTCTTTGTTCAAAAGAAAAATGGAGAGTTACGTCCTTGCATTGACAGGGGCTTGAACACAATCACCATTAAGAACAAATATCCTCTGCCATTAATCTTCGAGCTCTTTGATAGGCTGCGGGGTGCTAGGTATTTACGAAGTTGGACTTGTGTGGGGCCTATAATCTTGTTCGTATATATGAAGAGGAAGAATGGACCGCCTTTAATACTCGGGACGGTCATTATGAGTACTTGGTCATGCCATTCAGTCTCTGTAATGTCCCCGCAGTCTTTCAAGACTTCATAAATTACATCTTTCGTGAATTGCTATCCATATCTGTGGTAGTATATCTGGATGACATACTGATCTATTCCCCAGATTTTGACACTTATCGTAAAAATATGTGTAGAGTCTTTGAGCTCTTACTCTCCAATTTTCTTTTTGCTAAACTGGAGAAGTGCATGTTTGAGCAGGAGTCTCTACCTCTTCTTTGGTATATTGTTTTGGCCAAGGGTTTAGCTATGTACCCTGGCAAGTTGGAGTCGGTGTTGAACTGGCAGGAACCTCATTCCCATAAAGCGATGCAGCGCTTTATGGGTTTCATTAATTATTACCGCCAGTTCATTCCCCATTTCTCCACGCTAGCAGCTCCGATGGTAGCCCTCACCAAGAAGGGAGATAATTTGAGGCAGTGATCTGAGGAGGTCTCCAAGGCCTTTACTTCCCTGAAGTCCCATTTCGCTAAGGCGCCAGTTCTGCATTGGCACGATGTCGATAAGTCTTTCATTTTGGAGGTGGAAGCCTCTTCTGTTGGTGCTGGGGAAGTCCTGTATCAAAAGACCTTTAAACCAGCAGAGAGGAATTATTCCATTGGGGATAGAGAACTGCTCACCAGGAAATTGGCCTTTTCAGAGTGTAGACATCTCCTGGAGGGAGCTCGGCATCCCATTAAGGTCTTTACAGACCATTAAAATCTCATGTACCTGCAGACTGCCCAATGGCTGAATTCTCGCCAGGCTAAGTGGTCCTTATTCTTCTCCCATTTCAATTTTTACCATACATTTTCTGTCTGGTGAGAGGAATTTACATGCTGATTGCTGATGCCTTGTCTCTTTCAGTAGTCTTGTACAAGGATGGGGATGAGCCATGTCTAATAGTCCCTTCGGAGAGCTTTCAAACAGTGGCACCGGTGTCTCTTGAGCAGGTACCTCCTGTCAAATCTTTTGTACCACCTAACCTGCAGTCAGAGGTTCTCTGGTTTCAGCATCAAGAGGACCACTGAGCTCTTACAGAGGTCTTATGGATGGCCTCAGATGATACAAGATGTCAAGGACTACGTGAAAGCCTGTGTCTTGCATGCCAGGAAACGGTCCTCCAAACAGACCCGCGGGCTTGTTCTATCCTTTGCCTGTGGTAGACTGTCATGATCCATTTTTGGATCTGTGGCAGATTTGGCGTTTCATATTAAAACTTTTTTCCTTTTAGGCTATTGGGGGTTAATGTCAGTTTTTCCCCCCGGTGGCCGCTGGTGTAATTACGTTGCTGTTGAGTTCGCTGATGTAGGTGGTGAACACTCTCACCATCCTTTAAAAGGTCACCTGATGCATTAGCTGACTGTTGGTGGTATAGGTCCTTTTGGATACCAACCATGCTGAAGACAGTAGGTTGCTGGTGCTATGGTGCTTCAGCTGAATGCTGTTATCTGGTGCCTTATTCTGCTGTGCGGTGCATTGCAGCAGAGAAAGCTAAGTGTTGTTTTTGTGTTTCCTATTCCCTGTTGTGTTTGTTTTACCTTACCTTGTGTTGTCTTAGTGCAGCGGTGGGACCAGTGTCATCACTTGCCAATTACCTAATTAGGGAAAGGAGCAGGTCAAGTGAGGGTTTTGGTATCCTGCTCGGTGATGGGTTGAAAAAACCCATTTAGGGATGGTAGTAAGAGCAGGGCACATCCTCAGGTGAGTGCAGGAGGTGTCCATTTCCCCATTCCCTATCGCAGGGCCCACCCTTGTTAAAGTTTCCCTTGGGTCCCCTGGTGTGTTTTTGTTTTGTCGTTTAGTGACTGACTGGTAGATCGTGTCACACTTGGCCAGTCACTTCGTGACACAGATAGGCCCTGGGAGATGGTCAGGATCGACTTTATAGTGTACCTGCCTAAGTCCCATAATAATTGGGTCATTTGGGTTGTCACCGATCATTTTTCTAAAATGGCACACGTGGTTCCTCTTCCTTGTATACCATTCACACGGGCTCTGGAGGTATTGTTTATCAAGAACGTATTCCGCCTTCATGGGATGCCTGACAAGATTGTCAGTGACCGTGGTCCTCAGTTCTCGTCTTGTTTTTGGACAGAGCTTTGTCGTCTGCTCAGTATAAAGTTCAATTAGTCTTCCGCATATCATCCTGAGACGAATGAGCTGGTGGAGAGGACCAATCAGACACTGGTCACTTATCTATGGCATTTTGTGTCTGCCAGCCATGACAACTGGTCCTCCCTGCTGCCATGGGCAGAGTTTGCTTTAAACAATGCCGTCTCCGATTGCATAGGGCAGACTCCTTTTCTTCTGAACTACGGTCAGCATCTGTGTGTCCGTGTGCCCATCTCATCTTCTGTCCCGAGGGTGGTGGATTGGGCAGTGGAGGCTTGTGACATCTGGGATCGCATGCAGGATGCAATTAAAGTGTCAAAGGATAGAATGAGGGCTTCCTCTGACACGCATCGTCGTCCTACTTAAGTCTTTGCCCCGGGAGATTTAGTGTGGCTGTCAGTTCGTAACATCAAGCTGTGTGTAGAGTCCACTAAATTTACTCCTGCTACTTAGATGCTTTCAAGGTTCTTGAGCAATTGAATCCTGTAGTGCATAACCTCAGACTTCCACAGCATTTGAATATCACCAACTCTTTTCATGTGTCTCTTTTAAAACCTGTGTATATGGCCAGGTTTTCTGGGACTCCTGCTGGGGGTTCAGATACATCTTCAGATGATTTTGAGGTCAATGCTATCGTGGGGTCCAAGGTAGTGCATGGTAAAAAATATTTTTTGGTTTACTGGAAGGGTCATAGGATAGAACCTGGGAGCCTATTGAGCACATATGTGCCCCTCAGCTTATAGCAGTCTTCGAGCGTGGCGAACGACGCCAGGGGGAGGATAATAGTGGGGGGTTAATGTTAGGCGTCAGGATTCTCCCGCTGAGTGGGATGGATCCCAAGCTTTGTCTGGTGCTGTGGTCTCTCATTCAGATCTGGATGCTGCTCAGCACAGACGTCCGTCCCAGCATCTTGCTCAGGCTCACGGTATTCATTTGGTTACTGCTGGCTCTGCAGCCAAGTCTATGGTAATCAGGGATCTACAGGGACAGCCTTGAGCTCCGAAGTCTAAGTCCAGAGATCACTGAGCTTACTGAGCATGCCTGTGATGTGGCGTCTTCTTATTGGTGGTTGGACGTTAGCTGCTCTGGTGATGTGGCAGCTCCAAATTGGCCCACCGACGATGCCCTAGCCAACTGGGCGTGAGTGTTTGGGGTGGAGCCTAGCATATAAAAGGCTCTCAGCAGCGCACGTGGTCGTGCTGGTGTCATTTATGTTTGGTGTGTATGGGTGGATAATCTACCACTCTTTCTGCGAGTGTGTGTGGGTCTGTCTATGCTCAAAGACTGTACATGTTGGCAGGCAGGTAGCAAATCTATGTGTTTTGTACCCATAGCTTAACGCTTGAGTCTCTAGCCTGCTACATGTTTAGGGTGCTGCTCAGGCACAAGTTCAGTGGCGTCAGGACTGGGATAACTAGTCGCTTGGCCTAGCATCTGTGTCGTTCTTGTGTGCGGTTAGCACAGTTCAGTTACAGAGCAAGATCAAACCTTATGTTTTACTTCTCTATGAGGGCAACAAGGTATTGTACCTAGCGTCATAAGAGTTCTTTATTTTGGCTCAGCATCTGCTTTATTCATGTGTGCCCCAATTTGCATTGTTCTAAAGAATTTTTTTCAGTGTATATGATTTTTTTTATTTATATACTCAGCCAGAAAAAACACATTTAATTCTTTTATTCCCCTCCATACACCAATCATAGAAATCCGTTCTGATACATTTGTTGAAAAGTCATTATCATAAACTTTCTCAAGAAAGGAAGATGGAAAACTTCAATTTGCACTAATCTAAAAAAATTTTTTTCGTTATATTTAATTTTTAGTTTATATCTACAACCAAAAAAAAAGGGGAGCATTTGGTTCTTATATTTCCCCTTCATGCACTGAAAAAAAAAAACGTTCTAATGCATTTGTTGGGAAGTCTACGATAATAATCTCCCAACAAATGCATTAGAACATTTTGTTTTTTTTCAGTGCATGAAGGGGAAATATAAGAACCAAATGCTCCCCTTTTTTTTTTTTGGTTGTAGATATAAACTAAAAATTAAATATAATGAAAAAAAATTTTTTAGATTAGTGCAAATTGAAGTTTTCCATCTTCCTTTCTTGAGAAAGTTTATGATAATGACTTTTCAACAAATGTATCAGAACGGATTTCTATGATTGGTGTATGGAGGGGAATAAAAGAATTAAATGTGTTTTTTCTGGCTATGTATATAAATAAAAAAATCATATACACTGAAAAAAATTCTTTAGAACAATGCAAATTGGAGTTTTCCATTTCCTCTTTAAACGATCATATTATGGCTGTGTGCACATTTGGTGCGTTAATTGAAATAGTCCCCGAAAAAATCTTTTTATTTATTTTTGATCCCTTTCTTTCTCCTTTCTTTGTATACAAGTGTACACTAAAAAAATGGTTTGTTGTGCTAATATTAACATTGCACAAAAAAGAAATAAAAATTTGACATGTAATTGAAAACCGCATGCATTTTGAAAAAATTGTATTTATGTAGATTTTACTGTTGTGAATGGTTGCAACATTGAGATCTGTTATGTTTCTCTTCTATTTCAGAAGTTTGCTTCATTTTTCATGGATAATAACAAGAGAATAATGAATAAAAATTAAGAAATAAAAAAAAGATAAAATACTACACAAGGCGATAATATTGTATCTTAATGAAATAAATTGTTATATTTAATTGTGATATTTCTTGAAAATGATAATTATTAGTTTTTTCTTTATTTGTTTTATATATGTTTTAATTAATTATTTAACCGGTGTGTAGACCGGATAGAGTATATAAGATCTACCCATGGACAAAGCTGCGTATCATGATTAAGAGTGCTTAGCCACTCGAAACGCGTAGACCGATCACATGCCTTGTAATTCATGCTGGCTTTTAAACCTCATTTCTATTGAGTGAATAAAGAATATTTTTCACTACATCGTGGAGCTGGACAAAGTTTCTTTTCATTGCCTATGAGTTGGTATACATGCAGTAAGTAAACGCATGTTCACATTGGCCATAAAACATACAAAACCTACAAGAGATAAAATGACCAAAAACCCTGCTGCAACTAACAGCAGGGTTTTTGCTCATTATCTCTTGTAGGTTTTGTATGTTTCATGGCTAATGTGAATATGCATTTATGTGCTGCATGTATACCAACTCATACCAAGCTCAATTCTTGTGTTTTTGTTTTGCATTTTTACATTCTGTGCAAGCTGGGGTGTGGCCTCCCTCTCCTGAGCTGGAAATTGTATTTAAAGGCTTCCCTAGACTGGTGTAAACTGGTTGGGACTCTGTCTTTTTTCTGCTCTTATGCACATATTGCGGTCAACTCTGACAAATGGTAAGGTTTTCAATATTAGACAGTGTAGGACCATCCTGATCAGAGTCACCTTGTCGATGGTGGGATGGCTTTTATGCTATTTTTGATCAAAAGCAGTACTACTAAGAACTCTGTTATTTAAATGCACTTTTGCTTTTTACTTATTTAGTTACAGCAGGGTTTTTGTTCATTTAATCTCTTGTAGGTTCTCTAACTTTATATGGGGTAAGGTTTCTCCTTGTGGAGAGTGACATACCAACTCTGGCTTGTCAAGGTAAGGAGGCTTATTCGCTGTGCAATGCTCCTCTGGAAAATTTAATCTGCAAATTGCCTCTTCAGAGAAAAAGAGGACTTGAACTCTATAGCACCACCTGTTGGTAGTAGCGATCCTACAAGTCACAATCAACCCTTTAACGAGTCTTGTAATAAGACCTAGGATAAAAGCCAAATCACAATCCCAATTTGAGATTCTGATTTGGCTTTTATCGTAGGTCATTTAAAGAGATTTAGCATGCTATATATCAGGTTTTCATTTAGTTGGCAGTGAAATTGAACTGCATAGCTCATGCAGAATTGCATATTTCTGTTGCTAAACGTGATTCAGCCAACCATATCCCACATTGTAATTTTGTGGCAGTGAAATGAAGCTGTGTCTGAGCTCATGTACATTAAAATAAAGAATTCTGTTGCTAAACTTGATACAGCTCACAATACCCCACATTGTAATTTTGCGACGGTGAAATGAAGTTGTCTGCAGACCTCAGGCACATTAAAAACTTTTTTTTTCTGTTGCTAAACGTGATATTCCACATTGTAATTTTGCGACTGTGAAATTGTTGTGTGTGCAGAGCTGTTGCACATAAATATATATATATATATACTGCAGGCAAGATCCAAGTTTGAAATTTTTTGGAGCATATCTTCTAGGTTTTACAGGCCTCATCCACACTAAAATCAAATTTGTTTAGTTACTAACGTTCTACAGTAGGGGAGGTCTAACTTTGAAATTGTATGCAGCATCTAGTCTATGTTATACAGGCCTCATCCAAAAGCCAAAAAAAAATATTCTGTTACTAGCGCTCTACAGTGGGGAGATCTCACTTTGAAAATGTTTGGCACATCTAGCCTATTTTATAAAGGAATCATCCAAAAGTTTAAAATTCTTCGTTTACTAGCATCATACAGTAGGGCAGATCTCATTTGGAAATAGTTTGGAGCATTTAGTTTATATTATACAGGCCTCATCCACACCAAAAAAATTTTTCTTCGTTTACTAATGTCCTACAGTAGGATACATCTCACTTTAAAATTGTTTGGAGCAACTAGTCTATTTTGTACATGCCTCATCCACACGAAAAAAAAAACTTCTGTTATTAACGTCATACAGTTGGGAAGATCTCACTTTGAAACTGTTTGGAGCATTTCGTCTTTGTCATACAGGCCTCATCCACACTCAAACAACTCTTTCTTCTGTAACTAAAGAGATTCAGCACTACCAAACTATCTGAGCAACATGGCTGAGAAAAAGTGAGGTTGTGGTGGTAGGGTGATTAGGCTTGGCCTTCAATGTGTACGTGGGGTAGGTGGTGATGTTTGTGAAAGCACTAGTGAACCAACAATGTCACATCCAATACAAAGACAACTGACAACTTTTGTTACTGGACAGGCTACTCCACTACCTTTCTTTAACAGATGCACAGCAGGACGCCTTGTTGATAAGGCCCATAAAGATCATGTGGTCAAGTGGATGGCAAGCTTCACTTTAGTTGCAGATGACAAGCGTGCTCTTCCGGAGCGCTGTCCCTGCCGGTGACAGATGCTCATGTTGCTAGTGTAGTTAGCGGTGTGTGAGTATGAATGACTCACGATAAGGTCCTTAAGCTTGTGAGGAAATTCCTTCAATCCTTTCATCGTCCTATCTTTAAGAAGTAAGGAATCAGACACCAGACAGTCCTGCCATCGGTCACTTAGAGGTAATAATTGTGTCATTAACTCCTATCCATATGTGCCACTGATTCTTCATAACTCAGATTTTTTTTACAGCATTTTTGTACTTTTGACATATACGTCATTTGACTAACACTTGTGATACTTTCTAGCTCAAATATACATATTTAATATTTTTCGTTCTTATCTGGACAACTGGGTGATGTTGATCCATTATTAGCAGCTGTTATGCTCTCAATCACGCTAGCACCTCTGTAACTTTATTTTATCTGTATTTTTTAAATGTCCACTCCTGGTTGGGTGTCCATCTGCTGTAGAGGAAGGCGTGTCAGTGCCGTTTATACTATTTACGGTATAATCTCGTGAAATTGATGTCACTTTGTTGATGTCTGCCACTAATTGTTGGAAATGTGTATACACTCCTGGTTGAGAGTCCATCTGCTGGGTTGGCTGTATTGAAAGGTGTGTCGGTCCCTATTATGCCATTTTTATTGTGGTGAAATTGATGCAACTTCTTTGGTGTAAGGCTCTCATTTGTTTAAATGTGAACACTCCTGGTTGGGTGTCCATCTGCTGGATTGAGTGTAGTGGAAGACCTGTCGGTCCCTAATATACTATACTGTATTGAAATTGATGCCACTTTGATATTGTCTGCCAATTATTTTTGGAATGTGAACACTCCTGTTTGGGTCTCCTTCATGCGTGCTGCCTGTAGCAGTAAGTCTCCGAGACTGTAAGGCCTCCACGTACTTGGACCCACCTACCTGTGTTGCTATCCTTAAATTTTTCTGACAATGTTAGTCTACAAAAGTGATATTTGTGCCACCTGAGTGTGGCTCAGAATGAAAGCAGGTAGAGGTGTTGCATGTGGTATGACGTCTCTCATTACAGCAGATCTACACCGATACCTCACCCACCTCATCTATATTTGAAGCTCAATTCAAATTTGTTAATGCTGGACCAGACTTTGATACCTCATGCATGGCTGATTTCAAAATGCTAGAATTTGAACTGTGGGTGAAATGAGGCCATTTTCATGGTGTCTGTCCCTCATTTGATGTGTTTGGCAGCTTTTGGGCTCATTTGAAGGTATTGCATATGCATTTATTTTTGTCTCCCATTGACTCCAATGGCATTCAGCTATGTTCCGTGCTTAAATTCAATGACTAAATCAGAGAATATTGAAAATTCGGCGATCGTAATCTAAACCGAACATTTAAATATTGGCTCCTCTCTAGTCCTGATGGATAAGCGCATCCAGCTGTCCTCTCAAAGTGTAAACCACTTAACTTTCATAAAAATGAACAAGTCATGCTTCTCTAATGACTTTTGCACCCAAGCCACAGATTAGGCAGACTAGGCGATGGTGTCATTTTTAGTGTCATGTATTGGGTTGGGTTTATTGCACTCTGTGTTATCTTTGTGGTGTCTCCTGTGCCTGATGCTGCTACTGCTGCTGATGTTACAAACATTTTTTTGAAATGTGGAGACTCCAAGTTGGGTCTCCATTTGGTGGGTTTCCTGTAGTAGAAGGTGCGTCAAAGGCCTATTATACTGTTACTACTCTGGAAATTGATGCCACTCTAGTGCTGTGTGACCATTATTTTTTTGAAATGTGAAGACTCTAAGTTCAGTCTCCATCAGGTGGGTTGCCTGTGATCAAATGAGTGTCAGAGGCGTATTACACTGTTTCTACTCTGTAGAAATTGATGCCACTTTAGTGCTTTGTGCAATTATTTTTCAAAAAGTGGAGACTCAAAGTTGCATCTCCATCAGGTGTGTTGCATGGAGTAGAAAGTGTGTGAGAGGCCTATTATACTGTCTCTACTTTGTGGAAATTGATGCCACTTTAGTGGTGAGTGACAAAGACTGAACTCCTGGTGTTTCCTCCCTCTACTAATGTACCTATACCCGACATTGCCATTTCTGTGTGTGGTTCCACTATTACTCCCCAGCAACAGGCCCGCTGTCTTGGGGTCATACTTGATTCCGAACTTTCCTTTGCCCCCCACATTCGATCACTGGCTCGCTCTTGTCATCTGCACCTCAAAAACATTTCTAGAATTCGACCTTTTCTTACTTTTGACTCTGCAAAAACTCTTACTGTTTCTCTTATTCATTCTCGTCTGGACTATTGTAACTCTCTTCTAATCGGTCTCCCTCTTACCAAACTCTCCCCTCTCCAATCTGTCTTTAATGCTGCAGCCAGGATCATATTCCTCACCAATCGTAACACCGATGCCTCTACCTTGTGCCAGTCATTACACTGGCTACCCATCCACTCCACAATTCAGTATAAACTTATTACCCTCACCCACAAAGCCCTCCATAGCTCAGCACCACCTTACATCTTCTCCCTTGTTTCAGTATACCACCCTACCCGTGCCCTCCGTTCTGCTGATGACCTGAGGTTAGCATCCTCAATAGTCAGAACCTCCCACTCCCATCTCCAAGACTTTACACGTGCCGCGCCAATTCTTTGGAATGCACTTCCCAGGTCAATACGATTAGTCCCCAATCCCCACAATTTTAAGCGTGCCCTGAAAACGCATTTATTCAGACTGGCCTATCACCTCAACACATTAACCTAATCTATCCCTGTGTGACACAGCCAAAAGTTTCACCATAACTAGGTTTCCCGCATCATGTTCCCACATGCTTTATACATCCATTAGCCCTCTGTGTTTGTACTGTTACACACTTATCATTATGGCTGGTCCATACAATCAGGGCAACTGTTACCACCCACCTTTCGTGTCTCCCCTCTTTCCTCACAGATTGTAAGCTTGCGAGCAGGGCCCTCTTTCCTCTTGGTATTTGTTATAATCTACTGTATGTGATTATTGTTATGCTGTAATGTCTATTGTCTGTACAAATCCCCTCTGAAATTTAAAAGGGCTGTGGAATATGTTGGCGCTATAAAAATAAAATTTATTATTATTTTTTTAAATATAGAGATACTCAATATTGGATCTCCATCTGGTGGGTTGTCTGTAGTAGAAGGTATGTTAGAGGCTTATTATACTGTTTTCTACACTGTGGAAATTGATGCCACTTTAGTGGTGTGTGACAATTATTTTTTGAAATGTGGAGACTCCAGGTTGGGTTTCCATCAGGTGAGTTGGCTGTAATGGAAGGTGTGTCAGAGGCCTATTATAGTGTTTCTACTCTGTGGAAAATGATGCCACTTTAGTGGTGTGTGTGCTAGGTGACAGGATTCTCCCTCTGCACAGGGTAGATCCCAAGCCTTGTCTGCTTCTGCCGTCTCCCATTCTGCTTCAGCCGCAGTGGGTGCTGCTGAGCAAAGACATCAGTCCCAGCGTCTTGCTCAGGCTCGTGCTGTTTGCTTCATTACTGCTGGCATTCCAGCCAAGTCTATTGTAACCAGCAATAGGCAGCGGCAAACTGATGCTCTGGAAGCTAAGTCCAGAAATCACCTTACAGAGCATGCTCGTGATATGGCAACGTCTCATTGGTGGTCAGTCGTCAGCTGCTCTGGTGATTTGGCAACTCCGGATTGGTCCACAAGCAAGGTCGTGTCCGACTGGACATGACCTGAACATATAAAAGGTCCTTTAAGGTGCACGCTGGCACGCTAGTGTCATTTGTGTTGTGTGTGAGTGGATATGCTACCACTCTGTGTGCACGTGTGCCACTTCTAGTACGGCGATTGAGTGTCTAGGCAGGCAGTGTATGGTGGGAACTCCTGCTTGGGCTTAGCATCTATCTCAGGTTGTGTGTGCGGTTAGTACAACAGAGTTTCATAGCAGAGGCAATCACTAGCCTAGACTACCGTGGGGGTTAAGCAATATGGACCCAAACTAGCATCATTATTGCTCTACTCTTGTGTTGTCTAACAGGGTAGGGTTCTAGGAGCTCTGTTGTTCACTACTGCTCTGTGGAGTAACAGAGCTAGGTACTCTGCGCTCTGTTCACATTGAGTGATGTTTAAACTCTGTGTGAGAGAAGTACTTTCTTGCAGCTTCCCTTCACTAGCTGCGGTTTAACATCACTGCATGGTGGGCTCCGGGTTGCGATCACACTTTATCATAATTTATATTTAGTGAGATCTGCAAACCCTAACAGTGTGACAATTATTTTTTAAAATGTGTACGTTCAAAGTTGGGTCTCCATGAGGTGGGTTACCTGGCTAAGTAGGGCTCCCAGACAGGGAGGTCTGCTTTCACTTTCAGTCAACTACCTGTGCTACTTTCCTTATATTTTTCTACCAATAGTACTGTATGAAACTGATGTTTGTGCCATCTGAGTGTGGCTGGAATAATGACAAAAAAATGGAGATGTTGCATAAAGTATCAGGCCTCCCAGCGAAGAAGACTTACACCGCTCCCTTAACCATCAGGTCCTCATTAAAACTTCAATTCCAAGCTGTAAATGTTAGTCCAGACCCTGATATCTCATGCATGCCCCATCGCTGACTGATTCTGTGACATTATAACAAATTCTACAGTGGGTCAATTGATAAATCAACAACCTGTGTTACCTTCCTTACATTTGTCTACCAATGGTATTGTATGAAATTGATGTTTGTGCCATCTGAGTGTGGCTGGAATAAAGAGAACCAAAAATTGGAGGCGTTGCATGAGGTAACAGGTCTCCCAAGTAAGAGGGCTTACACCAGTTCCTTAACTAACAGGTTTACATTAAAACTCTTTGAAACTTCAATTCCAAGCTGTAAATGCTGGACCAGGCCCTGATACCTTATGCATGGTCAATGGCTAACTGTTGCTGTGCCATTTGCAAATTTCTACTGTGGTTCAATTGATGTCTCTTTTCATAGTGTCTGCCCCTAATTTTAGCTGTTTGGGAAGCTTTCTGTCACCCCTTAAGGTGTTGTCAATAAGTTTTGTTTTGTCCCCCACTGAATCTAATGGGGTTTGGAAATGTTTGACGAACTGTTTGGCAAACATCAATCCATTCGGCGAATCTGAACTGAACTGAACCTTGAAAGGTTCACTCATCTCTACTCATTAGCAGTATGGTCATAAAAACACTTTCATACCATTGATGCTATGCATCATGGAAAAGTGATGTATGCACAGCAGAGAAACATGGGTAATTTCTAGAAGAGCCTTCAGTTTAAATCGTCTTAATTGTACACTAGGCTCATGCCAAGAAAAAATAATATTCTCAGCTTTGGTATAGGCTATGCTAATGAATTTTAAGTCAAATCATACATTTTATTCCATCAGCTTTTAAAGTAGAAAATACAAATTTTAGTGATAGAGCTTTTTAAATAGTCACTGGGGACCTCCAAACTGCAGCAAAAGAAAACAACTAAATGATGAGTTTTAAATCATCAAGATTAGAAAAGTGGCAGAGAACCATGTCATGTCAGCCTGTGCATATTTTTAAAGTACATAGAAAAAAATCTTTGTCCTAATAAAGCAATTGCAAGAAAACATTAAAAAAATCAACATCAAAAGAAAAAAATAGCATGGCCAGCTCACTATTTAAAAACTTTATTAACAATATTAATGTGTATCATGTATTTGAATGGTTTGCACAGAATTTTGGAAAAAACTGCCAATGCCATTTTCAGTAAAGATTTTAGAACTAAATAAAAAAATGGGTTAAACAGATAAGTCCTTGTATGATATTTCTGTTAGAAAAATATTGGTATACACTCAATACTTTTCACTTCCTCATCTTGCACAGTCCATTCAAATTATCATATATTCCAAATTCATTAATATAAATTAACTGCCATCCAACAACTGTCAATGTTGATGCAGTCAGCAGATCACTCTGCATCAATATTTTAGAACGCAATTAAAAAGTAAGCAACTGCACAAGTGTAAGGGGGTGATATTTGATGTCTTACCTGTTCCCCTTCCCTCTGATTGTCTCCTGGTTGTTAATGTTTACAAATGTGTCTATGATAAATGCTTGCGGTACCGCTACATATAAATAATGTATTATCGCTCATATGTAATGGTATTGCCACATGTACAGTATGTGTTACCATTTTGTAGAAAGTTGTAACATTTTGTCTTGTATTCTTGTATCATATTATTACATAATATAATGTGTCTGTTGTGCATGTACTGTTAGGGAAAGTTAGTGCATCCTTTCGGTACTTTAGAGGAGAGCACTTTTAGTATATAGCTCCTATAGACTCGGGTAAGTGTAGTTCTGTTGAGAGACACTAGATGGGGCATACTAGATGGCCTGATAGGTGTAGCTGATAGGAGGGGCTGCAGAGTAGTAAGAGGATAGTTGGTTAGGAAGTTAGGTCAGATGGGGCCAGGGCACCCTAGTGTCACATGGGCTATAGGCCTGAACAGCTTGGCAGCCACACAACATTCAAGCGCTGCAGCCCACGTTACCAATGTGTCATAGCAGTGGACCAGTACAGAAATAGAAGGATTTGGTAGCTTGTCGCCTGGGCAGATGCTTTTAGGGCAGGAGTCGGCAGGACAGCTGAAGTGAAGGTAGCTGGAGCTTCGATGAATTCGGTACAGACGGGGAGGATGCCTTACCAAAGGCAACTAAACCTGGTGGCTGATGATTTTGAGTTTGGGGCGAAACAGGCAAAAGGAATTGTCATCATGATGAGATTAGGCCAGGAAGAAACTGGGGAGCAGTCTAGGATGGTCCAATCTGGGCATTCACTGCACACAAGTGACAGCCAGAAATGGAAAGATGAGGAAACAAGTAAATGTTGCCATGTACCAACTGTGGATGTGATGTGTGAAGTACTCAGTAAAGAAAGTGTTGAAGTTAAGCTGGACTGTGTCTCCATTGATGGGGGTCTCCTGAGAGAGGGACCAGAATTGCCTGGGAAGTGCCAGAGGAAGCTGATTCTGGAGATACAGGTACGCAGAAGAGAAGAGTAAATTTTCCTGTAGGGGAAGGACTGGACATGGATATGGCAATTGTTCAGGTCACAACTACAGTCCTGTCCCTCCCTTACACAAAATCAGACACAACTGCACTGACAGCTCGCTCTGCACATATGTGCTGCAGAACAAGATGTCAATCAATGTGCCGAGTTGTGCTTACAACCGCCGCTCACAATATAGTGAGTGGTGGTGTCAGCAATGACTGCAATTGCTTCATTCACCTCTGTTGGAATATGTTTGGTGAAACAACTACATTCCGGTCTATGAGTGTTTAGTTGCTAGATTTGTATCCTGTTTATAATGTTAAAAAAAACTCCCAGAGGTTCACACAGGGAGAGCATGTGACTGGATTTCCTGTTTTCCTATGTCTGTGTATGAGAGAAGAAGCCTGCTGTAGATGTTGCACAGATTGTTCCTAATCTATTAAGCTTATCATATATTGTTCCTGAATAAAAAAGCTCTGTTGTCACACGCTTTGAGAGTATACTGATTAATACGCTCCCAACAGGTTATGGGTAGTGATGAGCGAACGTGTTCGCCACTACTCAATGCTCACCCTGGTATCACTGTACTCCATGTACTCGACGAGCACTGAGCATTTCTGGGATTACCCGGCGGGAACTCGGGTCTCCACCCAGCTTTTTTGGCTGACTTTACTGTTATGAATGAGTCACCGTAGGAGGCAAAAGCACTTATGCAAGCTAAGTCCAGAAAACCAGAGAAGTTGGCAACTATCAGATTGCAGATCCCTGAACCTATCAACACAACTAGCAGTAGCCGTGGGGGGTTCCTACGATGCCCTAGACCCCTCGATCACAGCGGAGAAATACATAGGCCTAAAGAAAGAAAGGGGAAATCTAAACTGCCCCAGAGCAGACCCCAAAGCAATAGGCAGCCCCCAACATATAATGACGGTGAAGCAAGAAGAAAATACTAACACAGACAGAAAGATAGACTGAGCAAAGACGGGGCCCCAAAACTACCTAGATAGGAACGGACAGGAAGGCTGCTGTCTGCAATCTGCAAAAACCCTATCAAAGACATAAGCCAACCAGCTGATATGAAAAAGGCCCTGAAGCAGCTAGGCTTCAAAAACTGAATCAGCACTCAGGTATTTTCAGAAGACAGAGCTAAATGAATTCAGCACACCCCAGCAGGGAATGGCAGAAATCCAGAAAAACAAAGCAAAAACAAAGTCAAAGCACAAAAGCAAAAGGCCGAGCAGCAAACTTAGCTTTGGAGGAGCAGGAATTCAGACTGGTCTCCAAGGATCCCACAGAGAAATCACCCGCAGGGCAGAAGGGCGTCGGCAGCATTATATCCAGTCCGTAACTCCACTCAGCCAGTCACAATCATCAGCCTCAGGTGTTTGACTATCAGGCTCACTACCTTTCTTTACCAGAAGAGAGAGTTCCTCGGGCCTCAGTAATGAAGGGGAAAATGAACTCACAACACTTTACAGAACCAATCACAATGCAGGGATTGTCTGCCAGGCAATGAAACGCCGCAGCCATCTTTGTTGTGGTCGTGCAGTAATTGGCTGGCCGCACAGCATCATCAGGGGTATAAGAGACCGGACGCTGCCCTGCTCGCCGCATTATGCTCTTGATTGAGATAGTGTAGGCAGAGCTGCTGCTGAGATAGGGTCAGAATTGGGGATTTATTAGTGAGTGTGGGGTCTACCATCCTAAACAACTCAAATCCAGCTATACCAACAGTCCTTCTAACGACTAATTCCGGAGTACATAGGCTCCAGTGTTAGGCAGGCAGGGTAGTGTATGTCGCTGTTACACATCAGTGCAAGGCCTGCAGGCACTGTATGTGTGTATATATATATATCATTGCATATATCAAGAGGGTCCTGTGTTCTGGTCCTGCTGCTGCTACCTGTGGGATATATTGGCCGTATATACCTAGCCCCAGGTGTAATTGGCTTTGAAAAATTTTTTGGCCAGGGCTAATAGAGCTTTTTTATTGCAAAGTAATCCAGAGCAGTTTTTTTTTCTTCCATTTGCTTTTTGACAGTGCACAATACAGTCAGATCCTTTTCCAACAGCGTTAAAATCCAGCAATTTTAAAAGGGTCCCAAACATTGCTTTTGAGTGTGCAGAGAAATATTTCTTTTTTATGTGGTACGGTTGAGTAGTTTTTTTTGTGTCTTACACAATTTCTTGACATTATTTTGCTGAACCCCCCAAAAATACAGACAGGCCACATATTTTACAGTGTGGTATATCAGTGAGACGCCTCATCCATTCGTCTGCTAAAAATTTTGGTCTTTTTATCCCTAAATTAATTTTCTTTTTGTGCTATCTGGCACTGTACTTATATACATCAGTATTTAGCCAAAAAAAATAAAAAATACAGACCACACATTTTTCGGTGTGGTATCTGCGTGCAGCTCATTTCTGTGTGTGCTCAAAGTTTGGCCAGTTTATGGCTGTTTTCTTTTTTTTTTGTCCAGGGTGTCACTGGACTTATATACAGCAGTATTTACCCTAAAAATATTTTTTTTTAAATTGTCGTAGTGGTATCTCCATGCCAGCTTATATCTGTGCGTGCTCAAAGTTTGGCCAGTTTTCTTTTTTGTCCTGGGTGTCACTGGAATTATATACAGCAGTATTTAGCACAAAAAAGTTATAAAAAACAAAAATACATTTGTAGTGGTGGTATCTGCGTGCCAGTTCATATCTGTGTGTGCTCAAAGTTTGGCCAGTTTATGGCTGTTTTCTTTTTTGGTCCTGGGTGTCACTGGACTAAGATACAGCACTATGTTGCAATATTTTAAAAAACAGCCAACATTTTACAGTGTGCTATATCTGTGACACGCCTCATACATCCATGTCTCAAAAATTGAGGCATTTTTGGCCTAAATTCCCTTTTTTTTGCCAGTCTGTCACTCTCATTATATCCATCACTCTTTTGCATCCAATAAAAAAATACATTTATTTTACAGTGTGATATATCTGTGACACGCCTCATATGTCTGTGTGATTAAAATTTGGGGATTTTAGGCCGGTATTACAGTGTTTTCCTGTCTGTTACTCCAGTTATATACAGCACTCTGTTGCTTTTTTTAAAATAACAGGCCATATTTTACAGTGGGGGATGTCGGTAAAAAGAAATCGGTTTAAAGTTGTTATGGCAGCTCCATGACTGTGTTAAAGGCTCCAACTACTATCACCATCATCATCATCCACCTAGAGGCAGTCACTGTGCAGATAGAAAGTCTGAGTAGCAGAGGGTGAAAGCTTAGGCGCTGTTGTACTCTGTCTCTGCATTACAAAAGCTAAATATTTGTGATGAAATCATGCCTGGAAGAGCCACAGCAAGATTACATGGAAGTTCACGGGGACAGGACTCATAACAACTGAAGCCTGGTGTTCCTGGGCAGGATTCTGACAAGCCCTCACCTGCTAATACTTAACTGGTTGGCCGCTGACGTTTAAAAGGAGCCCATTTATTGTCTAGAACTGAAGATAGAGATTTTGACATTTTGGCTGCATTTCAAGAGATGTCAATTGGAGAGCGTGGTGGTCGGAGATGTGACTTCTACACCACCACACGAGCTGCTGCCTCTCCACCACCCGATTTGTCGCACCCCCCACCTTCTGTCTCTTTCCCCTTCTCCCGCAGAATGAAAGTCCACAAGGACAAGGTCCCCTTCCCTCTGCCACTGTCTGTCATTGTAATCTTTTTTGGTTTAAACGATATTTATTCCTTTGTATGTAACCCATTGTCATGTACAGCACCATGAAATTAATGGCACTATATAAATAACTAAATAATGATACTAATAATAATACTATATGGGTGTTTCCTAGAGATAAACCATCAAACATGTTATTGAAGGATTTTTTTTATGACAACTCTGTTCAGCTGGGCACAAACTATGTCAAATTGGTAGCTATACCCCAGTGGGTGCTGGCAGTGTCATGTTGACTACGGTCCCCAGATGTTATGTAGGTCCCTAATCTCACCACTACTTCAGCAGCATGATGAATTAATTGGAAAAGCATGTGGTATTGGTGTAGCTGTTGTTTTGTTGCCAAAGAAACTCAATAGCATCAATTAGGTGGTCAGCCACACACGGAATGGTGAAATAATAAAGATGACAATTGACAAGCAGTTTCATATTTGAAGTAAAACACAATTCAACAATTTCCTTTAACTCTTACAACACATTACATTCAAAAGTCTTGAAGAAAAAGATGAATATATTGTGAAGCTAATAGGTATGAATAATTAATCTCACAAATGATGTTACATAATTCTAAATATACACAGTAGGGATGGGCGAATCTACTCGTTAGGACTCGTTACTCTGCGAGTAGTAGGGGACTCGCAGGAGTCGGTACTCTGTGAGTTTCCAAGCGAATACTCGCACAGTAACGAGTCCAATGCAAATAAGGCTAAGTGCACACGTACCGGAACTCTCGCGGAAATTACCGCGAGAATTCCGGAATTCCATTCCGCGGGAAAATCGCATTTTAAATTCCCGCGATTTTCCCGCGGAAAAACTAGCATTGTGCAAGCATAATTAGCTTGCAAAATGCTAGCGTTTTCCAAGTGATCTGTAGCATCGCTTGGAGAACTGATTGACAAGTTGGTCACACTCGTCAAACATAGTGCTTGACAAGTGTGACCAACTTTTTACTACTGAGGCCGCCTATGCGGCCTCAGTAGTAAAAGATAGAATGTAAAAAAAAATAAAAAATGGTGTTATTCTTACCCTCCAACGTCCCGCGCAGCCTTCCCGCCTCTCCACGCATCCGTTCCCAGTAATCCTTTGCGAAAATGCCCGCGATGACGTCCGTTCTCGCGGGATCGCGATGTCTCGCGGTTATTCGCGATGACGTCGCGTGAATGACCGCGAGACTTCGCGATTCCGCGAGAACGGACGCCATCGCGGGCATTTTCACGAAGGACTACTGGGAACGGATGCGTGGAGAGGCGGGAAGGCTGCGCGGGACGTCGGAGGGTGAGAATAACAATATTTTTTCTTTTTAAATTCTATTTTTTACAGGGATATGGTACCCAAAGCCCGGAGGACAGTCTCCTCTCCTCCGGACCGTGGGTACCATCCGCAATTGTTCTGCTTACTTTCCGCATGGTGGGCACAGCCACATGCGGGAAGTAAGTGGAACAAAAAAAATGGCAGCACAGGAATCGCTGCAATACTCGCATCCCCATTCATTAACATTGGACTCGCTAGACTCGCAACGAGTAGCGAGTTTCCGAGTCGGACTCGTTAGAGTCTAGCGATTCCGAGTATTTCAGGATTCGCCCATCCCTAATACACAGCCTATCAGTGGTGAAATTATTTTCCACCGAAAATTTAAAGTATCAGACTAGTGTCATCTTGTGGAATGATATGAGTCACAAAGCCCTTCAAATTGAAACTGTTGTGTATGTACTGTAGAATTTTCTCTTGAAATTTGGAAGTACATGCTCTCTGTGCTGCTTGCATTAAAGAACTTATTTGCCAGATATGTACGGAGTCAGGATGACCGGTCCGCGGGTACCTGTGCTGCGCCGGTTCTTTACCTGTTTTGGCTGTGTCCCCTGTTTACCGGAGGAAAGAATAAGGGAATGTACAGGCCCTATTACACAGAACGAGGGGATGTGTTTAGACAGGGAACAAGCCTTGAAGCTGAGGGGAAAAAAGAGGAGTGAGTACCCAGCTGTGACCGTGTGAGCAGCAAGGGGGGTAGTGCAATATGCACCCGAAGCACTGATGCTGTGGAAAAATGCAGCAGACAGACAGACTTGGTGACCTAGAGGCAGGCGGCCAGCTTAAGAGATAGCGGGCAAGACAGAAATGATTTTTGGTGCGGACAAGCAGCGCATAGGAGGCGGAGTAGCGTGCTCCGTCCTTAGAGTAGTGCCACTGCAAAGGACTGTGACCGTAGTCTCCCGCCACTAAAAGCGGTACTGCCATTTAGCAAGGTGCTGTTTACCCAGTAACTGCCAGAGAGTGAGGTGCCGTGCGCTCCTTGACCGTGAGTACAGCACACGTGCGCAGTAGAAAAAGCCAGTTCATGCCACATGTCCAGCTTGGATAACTAATATTTATAAGGCACAGAGGAATGACAGAGGATGTTGGTATGGTCAGCAAGGTACTCCCTCAGCATCTTCCAAAACATTTCATTCCCTGTGACAGTACCCTGTGCCTCTGTGTCAGAGTGATGATAGGGTCTGTTAAAACTCTACAAGAACTTTGTCATTGCTCCGCTGCCTCTGCTGTATTAGAGTTGTGTCTCTCTCACCTGTACCCCTTGGTTGGTCAATGAACTGTATCCTCTGCTGCCAGTGTTTGAGATAGTTATTTTATTAATAATTCAGCTATAAGGGCCCTCTGGTACTGCAACATTTTAGTACACCTGTCTGCCTCAGGACTAAGAGATATAAAGTTCTCCGATTACCGTGGGTCTAGAAGTGTAACAAATCAGTATTGCCTGTCTCTCATCCAAAATTTTGAGAGCGCGAGGGTCATGGGAAAGGCAGCATAACATAAAGTCAGTCCAATGCGTCCCAGACTGCTAACAGGCAAGACTTCCGTGTTGTCACCAAGGGGACGACTGACCATGCTGTCCTCCTCCTAGTCCTCAGGCCTACAATACTTACAACTAACCTCAGTAAGATCATAGTACAAACATCATTGTAAATACCTTCTTGTAAATACACCCCTATATTTTTTTATCTCCCCCACCTCATTTTAGATTGTAAGTTGTCACGAGCAGGATTGTTTTGTTTGGGTTAAATTATTGTTATTGTTGTTACTTAGTGTAGATTGTAAGCTGTCATGAGCAGGGTAGTTTTATTTGTGGTTTAGTAATTGGATTATTGTTATCGCTGTTATTTAGGACTGTTGTGTTTGAAACTGTTAAACTTTAAATATGTTTTGCTCTATAATAACGCTCAATATTTAAATTAGAACACAGATAAGCAGGATGGAATGTTAATTATGGTGTCATTGACGCTCACCCTCGTGGTGGATTCCTGAATACTGGCAACCTTGTTGATGCTGGTAGATTAGTCACCAACTGCCCTCTTCTGCTCAGAAATCCTTTCCTACATCTGCAGTGTAGAGTTCCAAGGCCTGGGGGCATCACACACCAGTCGGTAAGCCAGAATCAGCAAGCACTGCTGAATCACGACAAGGGCAGTTGAAGCTGTAGCTGACTTTCTAAAATGGGTATTTAGAGCATTGTATTTTTATCAGCAGATCTGCCAGCTCCGTGTTGCTTTTCAAAAACCGTAGACCAATTAGGTTAAGTGCATGAGCTAGGCATGGCACGTGTGTGAGCCCGCCTCGCCAAAGAGCAGCCACCAGGTTCCACTCATTGTCACACACAAACATGCCTGGCTGTAGGTTCATTGGTTTCATCCACTGATTTGCCTGCTGTTTCAGAGCTGTCCACAACTCTTCAGCATTGTGGCGTTTGTCACAGAAGCATATTAGCTTCAGCACAGCATGTTCCCGCTTTGATTAGGTAGTGCTGCAGTGCTTACAGCTTGTGACTGATGTGCTAGCTTTTGGAGCTGGAGGCTGAAGAGTAGGCAAAGGAGGAGGAGGTGCAGGAGCTGTACACTGTGGGGCCAACCCAGATTGATATAGGGCACCCAATACTCTGTGTTTGTGAGGACGGCTACCATACCAAGGTCTGAGTGTGTCCCGGA
Organism: Dendrobates tinctorius; assembly: GCF_039654945.1. Taxonomy (NCBI): domain Eukaryota; kingdom Metazoa; phylum Chordata; class Amphibia; order Anura; family Dendrobatidae; genus Dendrobates; species Dendrobates tinctorius. The sequence goes on along the minus strand of NW_027361841.1, from coordinate 6,802,887 downwards.
TTCCACTATATTTACCTTGTGTACCGTCAGTGAGATGTACACTGGGTGCAGAATTATTAGGTGAATGAGTATTTTGATCACATCATCCTTTTTACACATGTTGTCCTACTGCAAGCTGTATAGGCTTGAAAGCCAACTGCCGTTTCCCGGTACTACTTGCCACAATTGATGTTGTATGGGGTTCCCTTTTTGGAGATGCACGGCCTGTCTGACCATTCATAAATATCGGCGCACAGATTGATTTGTGCGCGCATGACCGGAAGTATGGTGGCCATATTGTTTCCTGGCTCTATTGGCAACCGGAAGTATCGCGGCTGTTGCCGCACGACCTATCTGGCCAGCCCGTTCGGCTGCGCACTGATAATTCTTGTGCGCGCATGACCAAAAGTCTGGCGGCCATTTTTCTTTTGGGCAGAATGATCAACCGGAAGTATGGCGGCTTCTGCCCCATGGCGCGTGTTGGTATACACTCCAGCTTTGAATGGTATGAAGTAGGTGTTGTTTACTTATCATGTGCCTGCGTTCCATTATGGCTAATGGCAGATGGTGTGCGTCCCAAGAAACCTCAGGTGGGTGTTATTACTTTTGATTGGCAGTTTATATCAGTGCCTTCTCAATCAGTCTACCTCACTCCTTTGTCATCTTAGGAGGCAGCCTGTATACTTTGTTATGATGCCCAATATGTGCTATTAGGTCCCCTGAGGAGTCAGCAAGTGACGAAACACGTCGGGGTGCACAGGGATTGTGTAGGGCGAGCATTGTGAGGATTAGATGTGGACTGCCCTTGTTAGGGCGGGAGTCATGGGTGTTAGAAACATCAGCTCCTTTAGGGCTTGAATAGGGCGAATGCCTTTTTTCCTGACCTGACATGACTCAGATGGGACATCTGACCTTGGACATCCTCCATCTGCATGTGGTGAGATCTTTCCTTTTCACATAATGTATATGGATTGCTTATATTTGATGTCTTCTTTATATGCATGAACAGGCATATTCCTTGATCTGAACAGGGTAGAGGTTTATTTGGTTTGTTCCTCTGTTAAGGAATCTGTTCATTTGTTTATACTTGGTCTTTATTCACATTTTTCAGACCGAGTATTTTTTAGTCCAATCTTTTTTCAAATTTTTGGACTTGGAATAGCCACATGTATATACTGTTAGTGATCTGTTGTGTTGATTTATACAGACACTTTTTGTTATAGTCTGTGGCATCTGATTCAGTCTGTTTTTATCTGCACTTTATCTTTAGTAGCTTTTATTACATTTATTAAAGGTTATGTTTTATGATTTTTCTCTATTGCTGATTTGTTAATTATTTTGCCTTATATACAAGTCATTAACCTGGAAACGATGTACCTTAACATATTTCCCAGCAAAATCCGTTTTGGTATGTTTTTGGTGCACTGGTAAAAATGGCATGAAAATCAGAAAAAATTGTTTCAACCTGTGAACTAGGAATGCTTCCAGGGGCTATCCCCATGAGGCCCCCATGTCATTTGAGCAGTGTTTCCATCAATTTCAGACATTTTTAGACCTTTAATGGACCCCCCGGGGGATCGCGGTCTTGGGTCTCCCATAGACTTACATTGGGCTCGTTGTTCTGTCCGAGTACCCAAGTAATCCAATTTGTTTGACCCGAGCAACGAACACTCGAGCATTTTATTGCTCTCCCATCACTTGTCTCTATATGACTTCAGAAGGAGTAGGAAACTTCTACCTCCACTGTCCAGTTTCCTCAACACAAAGCAGGAAGGTCCCAATATAGGATGTTCTCTATTTTCCCAGCCATGAAAGCAATCTTTTGTCAGTAAAGAAGCTCACGCATAAGGGGAATGTAGATACTTTTAGAGATAACAGCTGCATCATCTCAAGAAGGGTAACACTCCTGCAGAAGAAAAAATCTAAGATGAACTTCATCAGCTAAAATGCAAAGAAAGAGTGTACAGTGCTAGACAAGATCTAAATAAAACTGTATCCATGTATGGCAGAGACGTCTTGGGCACAGAGACCCAGAAGCAGCAAGGAAGCTAGCTCAATTTGCAAATAGTATTGAAATCAACCAGTGTAGTAAAAAAATGAAGTGCACTAGCTGTCTTAAAGGGAAAATGTCCAGAAAATCCTTTCCTAAAATAAGCACCACTAGATCTGCACAGCCTCTGAATCTGATAAATACAGGGGTGTGCGGTCCAATGAGTGTTCAAACTCCTAGCAAGAAGAGATATTTTCTCACATTTATTGATGACTACTCCAGATATGCACTCACCTACCTGCTTCACAGTAAGGATGAAGTTCCACAGAAACTTGAAGAATATCTTGCTGTAGTGTTTAACAAATTTGGAAGAATGCGTGCAGGTAATGGAACCAAATATGCAAATGGTAAGGTGCAAACCATTTTGAAAAAGGATGGAATTGTGTTCCAGACTACCATTCCATACAACCCAGAACAAAATGGCATTGAAGAGAGTAAGAACCGTACTCTCTGTGAAACTGGAAGAAGTATTTTGTTTGATGCGAATCTACCTACAATGTATTGGGGAGAAGCCATCATGACAGCTTGCTATCTTCAAAACAAAGTGCCAGGTAAAGTCACAAATAAAACTCTATATGAGCTATGGAACTGCGAGAAGCCTAACCTGAAGCACCTCAGGATATTTGGAAGCAACACGTTTATGTATGTTCCCAAAGAAAAACGTTCCAAGTGGGAATCACATGCAAAGCAAGGAGACCTGGTGGGCTATAGCGAATCTCAAAAGGGATACAGAATCCAGAGACCAACACAGTAACAATCAGCAGAGATGTAGTGATTGTTGAAAACTGTATCGCTTAAATTCCTTGAAGTTACACCAGTTATTCAACCTAAGAAACAAGAACAATAATCTCAATCACCAAACCCAGATGCTGAAAAGGAAAACACTGAACTGTGGATAAGCTCTGAAGCCACCAAGGATGACACAGAAGAACCAAGTCAACCTCCAGTCAGGAGATCAGAAAGATCAAACAAAGGTATCTCAGCTAGACGACTTTCTTATATGGTCAAAACACTTCCTGAACCAGAGCCACAGTCATGGCAAGAGAAGCAAAAACTGCCTGTTCACGAGAAGCAGAAGTTGATAAATGCGGAAGGAGAAGAAGATCTGCTACCCAGCAGACAAGCAGTGTGGTCGCTTCTGTACATAGCAGCCACAACTCATCCAGATATCACATCCACAGTTGGAATTCTCTATGGGCATGTAAGTTATCCACGCTAAAGAGACCGTAATGCAATTAAGATAATTCTTCAATATCTTAAAGAAATTGAAACTCTATATCTTAAGATATCTGCATCAGGAGATCTCACTCTCAGAGGTTATGCCGATGCAGATTGGGCTGGTGATTCAAGTGATCGGAAATCAACAAGTAGTTACTTGTTCAAGTTTGGAGAAAATTCAATTTCTTGGTCCAGCAGAAAACAAGTGTCAGTCGCATTATCTTCTACAGAAGCAGAATATACAGTGGGGAAAAAAAGTATTTAGTCAGTCAGCAATAGTGTAAGTTCCACCACTTAAAAAGATGAGAGGCGTCTGTAATTTACATCATAGGTAGACCTCAACTATGGGAGACAAACTGAGAAAAAAAAAATCCAGAAAATCACATTGTCTGGTTTTTTTTCATTTTATTTGCATATTATGGTGGAAAATAAGTATTTGGTCAGAAACAAGCAATCAAGATTTCTGGCTCTCAGAGACCTGTAACTTCTTCTTTAAGAGTCTCCTCTTTCCTCCACTCATTACCTGTAGTAATGGCACCTGTTTAAACTTGTTATCAGTATAAAAAGACACCTGTGCACACCCTCAAACAGTCTGACTCCAAACTCCACTATGGTGAAGACCAAAGAGCTGTCAAAGGACACCAGAAACAAAATTGTAGCCCTGCACCAGGCTGGGAAGACTGAATCTGCAATAGCCAACCAGCTTGGAGTGAAGAAATCAACTGTGGGAGCAATAATTAGAAAATGGAAGACATACAAGACCACTGATAATCTCCCTCGATCTGGTGCTCCACGCAAAATCCCACCCTGTGGGGTCAGAACGATCACAAGAACGGTGAGCAAAAATCCCAGAACCACGCGGGGGGACCTAGTGAATGAACTGCAGAGAGCTGGGACCAATGTAACAAGGCCTACCATAAGTAACACACTACGCCACCATGGACTCAGATCCTGCAGTGCCAGACGTGTCCCACTGCTTAAGCCTGTACATGTCCGGGCCCATCTGAAGTTTGCTAGAGAGCATTTGGATGATCCAGAGGAGTTTTGGGAGAATGTCCTATGGTCTGATGAAACCAAACTGGAACTGTTTGGTAGAAACACAACTTGTTGTGTTTGGAGGAAAAAGAATACTGAGTTGCATCCATCAAACACCATACCTACTGTAAAGCATGGTGGTGGAAACATCATGCTTTGGGGCTGTTTCTCTGCAAAGGGGCCAGGACGACTGATCCGGGTACATGAAAGAATGAATGGGGCCATGTATCGTGAGATTTTGAGTGCAAACCTCCTTCCATCAGCAAGGGCATTGAAGATGAAACGTGGCTGGGTCTTTCAACACGACAATGATCCAAAGCACACCGCCAGGGCAAGGAAGGAGTGGCTTCGTAAGAAGCATTTCAAGGTCCTGGAGTGGCCTAGCCAGTCTCCAGATCTCAACCCTATAGAAAACTTTTGGAGGGAGTTGAAAGTCCGTGTTGCCAAGCGAAAAGCCAAAAACATCACTGCTCTAGAGGAGATCTGCATGGAGGAATGGGCCAACATACCAACAACAGTGTGTGGCAACCTTGTGAAGACTTACAGAAAACGTTTGACCTCTGTCATTGCCAACAAAGGATATATCACAAAGTATTGAGATGAAATTTTGTTTCTGACCAAATACTTATTTTCCACCATAATATGCAAATAAAATGAAAAAAAACAGACAATGTGATTTTCTGGATTTTTTTTTCTCAGTTTGTCTCCCATAGTTGAGGTCTACCTATGATGTAAATTACAGACGCCTCTCATCTTTTTAAGTGGTGGAACTTGCACTATTGCTGACTGACTAAATACTTTTTTTCCCCACTGTATTTCAGTAATACAAAGTATGACTTCTTTTATCCCAGTGCGATATTGTGAAGCAGAGATGATCATAGACCCATAGAATGCACCACAGATTAGTAATGCTTGTAGCATTGTAATTTAATATGGTTTCAAGTTTCGGTGACCCAAGAAAGGCAATTGAAAATGTTGTAACCTGAGGCCATTACATCTTTAGAGACCACTGTATTGAAAACATTATTTTGGGAGACGTTTTAATAAATCTGGTCTGTGTTATCCTGTTGGATACAATTTTGACAGTTCCAAGTTCACAAATATGTGCGCATGTACAGTGCTCTATTCCAGATAAACAGTCAAGTACCAGCTTGACATTTATAAGTCATACCAAAGTGCTGAGTGCATGGCTTAATTGATTCTCATATAATTAATAGACTTTTTATTTGCTGATGTTTTAAATGTAACTTTAGGCATACTCATGACAAATGAGACAAATGCCAAAACAAATATCTCTTAAAACAAAAACAGAGAACCAACACATAAAAAGTGCTTTCATGTTTCTTTTGAATGGTATTATAGCTTGAATTAACTTGTCCTTTTAGATTTTATAACATGATTAAACTTAATTTTCACTGACATTTTTACTTGTTGTTGAAGTAACACCAGGAATAAATAAACATTCTATCATGGTTGAAGTAATTTCACAACTACTACAGAAAACTAGTGTACATGTTAAGATGTGGGCAATTGTTTATAGTAACCAGTATTTTTTTTTAGTATTTATTTTTTTAAAAGCACATGTCATTAGAGTTGAGCGAAACAGGTTGGCCAGATTCATAAGTCGCTGACTTATGCCAAAGTCGGGTTTTGCTGACCGAAACCCGACCATAGCGTGAAGTCGGCCATGCAGTCGGCAAAACGAGCGCCAAAGTCGGATTTCATAGAATGCTTCCAGGTGCCTTTTTTCAGCCAATGAGCAAGGACGTACACTGTGGGCAACGAGATGACATGTGCAGCATCCACCACCATAGTAGAGAAGGGCATTGCAGTGATTGGCTTGCTTTGGGGGGCGTCATAGTGTCTATAAAAGCCCTGACCGCTGACCTCCATTTTACTTCTGCCAATCTTAAAAGTAGGGAGAGGTTGCTGTTTATCAGTATGGAGAGAGTTAGGGCTGTAAAGATATAAGAAGTTCTTATGTGCTTGTGCTGATAGCAATTGTGCTGTACAGTTAGTGTGCAGTGACAGGGGAGGATTTTCTTGTGTGCAGCAGCGCTGGTTATTAGGCTGCCTGATAGTTGTATTGCTGTGTGTACACAGCTGTGCAGATTGCTTTTTACATAGCACTAATACTTTTATTTTTTTCTGCACAGTTACCGACCGCTCATTTTTCCCACACTGTATAGAGCTGTACGCTCCTCACACACTATCATGTACCGGCTGGTATCACGGACAAATACATGCTGACTATCTGTGTGTGACTCCAGAAATAAATAAGAAGATTTAAATTTTCCCCTACACCGTATACAGCTGTACGCTCTTCATACAGTACCGTATATCTGCTGTTTTTATTACAGTCAAATACATACTGAGTGTGCGTCTGTGTGTGACTCCGGAATTATATATGGAGATTTAAATTTTTCCCTACACCGTATACAGCTGTACGCTTCTGATACAGTACCATATATCTGCTGTTTGTATTACGGTGAAATCCATGCTGAGAGAGCGTCTGTGTGTTACTCCATAAGTAAATACAGAGATTTAAATTTTCCCATACATCGTATACAGCTGTACGCTCCTCATACAGTAGCGTATGTCTGCTGTTTGTATTACGGTCAAATACATACTGAGTGAGCGTCTGTGTGTGACTCCGGAAATATATACAGAGATTTAAATTTTTCTCTACATCGTATACAGCTGTACGCTCCTCATACAGTACCATATATCTGCTGGTATTTTTGGCACATTTTCCCAAACATGAGGAAATATGGTGGAAGAGGCCGTGGACGTGGGTGGGGGGGCCAGCTGGTACTGTTGGTGGTGGGGGTGCATCTGCTGGTAGTGGCAAAAGCACAGTAGCACCTAAGACAGGAGAAGTTGAGCCTGCATCATAGTTTGGCTCCAGAAGGCCTGGAAGGCTCCCTTTTCTGGGAGTAGGTAAACCGCTTTTAAAGCCGGAACATCAGGAACAGGTTTTGGCTTACATTGCCGAAACAGCCTCCAGCTCTATCGCCTCGTCTTTTGAAGTTTCAAAAACTGCAAACTACAAGCACTGAGTCGTCAGTGCAGGCTCCTGGTCAGGAACAACACCTCTCCTTGTGTCCTTCACCCCACCAAAAGTGAGGATGTGGCAGGCCACACTTCAGACTACTCCCTGGAGCTCTTTTCTCAAACCATGCCTAAGTTATCAAGTGAAATCCTGAATTCCCCTGTCCAAGATGAATATGACATGAAGTGCACTGATGCGCAGCCAGTGCTCTATGATTCTGCTTGTACATTCACCCAGAGCACTGCATTGCCCTCACAGTCTACTGAGCCAGATTCTGACCCTGATGAAACTCAGGTGCCCCTTCCCGCATACTATACCACCTTACACGGTGACACAGAGGAAGATGCAGATGAAATTGAAGAGGAGGTGATGGATGACCCAGTTGTTGACCCAGATTGGCATCCATTGGGGAAGAGGGTGCCGCTGGCAATAGCTCAGAAGAGGAGGAGGATCCGCAGCAGGCATCAACATTGCAGAAGAAGTTATATGGCAGGTCCGTAGCAGCCCAAAACGTGTTAAAAAACAAAGAGTTGCAGGACAGCTTGGCCAGACGGTCAAATTAGTACAGCGTGCAAGACCTGAAAATTTTTCCCATAGTAGGAAGAGTGCAGTGGGGCACTTTTTTGACCAAAATCCTATTGATGAGGCAAAGGTTATCTGTAAGAAGTGCGGAAGGACCTATAGCAGAGGGAAAAATCTCCGAAATTTGAATACCAGTTGCATGCTTAGACATGTAAACACCATGCACTTGCAAGCGTGGACGGACTACAAAACCTCAGGTAGCACATGTGCACTTGCTCCGACTGGATGTAGCCAGCAACGCTACATCGCTTCCCCCACTATAAGCCCACTGGTTAGCACACCACCAGCAAGAAATGTTGAGGTGTCGTCGCAAGGCCAAAGCAGTCTGGGAATCACAATGTTTTTCCAATGAAAGACTGCATCTAGGCCATCACCACCACAATCACCAACCCTCTCTCAGTCCGCCATGTCCACCGCTAGTTCCACCATATGCAGCTCTCAAGTCAAGCTCATCCTAGCAGAGACTCTGAGTAGGACAAGAAAGTACTCATCCTCTCATCCGCGTACACTGGCTTTGAACGCCTACATTGCCAAACTGATCTCATTAGAGATGATGCACTTCCATTTGGTTGAAAGCGCAGCGTTCCGAGAGCTCATGGCCTATGCTGTCCCATGCTATGACCTAACAAGTCGGCACTTCTTTTCTAGAAAAGCTATCCCTGCCCTCCACCTGCATGTGAAAGACCGCATTGTCCATGCACTCAAGCAATCAGTGCGTTGAAAGGTGCACCTCACAACAGTTGCATGGGCCAGTAGGCATGGCCAGGGCCATTATGCGTCCACCACTGCGCACTGGGTGAATGTGGTGGATGCAGGGTCTACAGGGGACAGAGGCGGTGGGACAGTGCTGCCTAGCCCACCGTATAGGAAAGAGTTGGCTGTAGGCATTCGACCCTCCACCTCCTCCTCCTCAAGAAGCGAATGCTCGTCGACAGAGCGCGGTCGCACGAGCACTCCATCCGCAGCTGCCAGTGTTGCACACGAGGTGTCCCACTGTCAAACAGCTAGTGGTAAGCATCAGCAGGCTGCTTTAAAGATGATTAAACCAAAAAAACAATCCACATAGTCAGGTGGAAAAACCTCTAGACCAATATTTTTGACCAAAAAAGAACTGACAAAGGAAACTATCTAAAGAATAATAATAATATTATTTAGGCCCCATCTAATTGAGGCTATATATAAGTATGTATTTAGATACTCAAATAAATCGTATAACAATAGATCCTAAAGAAATAGAGGCTCACAAAACGTCAGAAAATCATGCAAAAATTTATTCATCATAAAAAAGTGACAAAAAAGGTATCGATCATGGGTATGCCCACTGCCCACACAAACGAGTAGGGAATAAAGGAAAGGGAAAGAGGGATAAGGGTGTGGAGTAAACAGCATAATTTTACAACAGCAACCATTACGAAAAATATCAGAATAAGTAAAGTGTAAGGTTTGTAAATTTGCGTTGCATGTGTATGGATCATAAATATACCACACTCTAAACAGAGAAAAAAGAAAAAGAGGAACGCCTCCTGAACTCCATAGAACGGCAGCACTGCAGCTATAACAGCTGATATAACAGCTGAGGTTACAAAGACTGTGTTTGAGAGGTTTTCCCCCCCTGTCTCCTGTCCCGCGACTGCACTGCAACATGTCCGAAGGTAATGAACCTTAGAGATCTTGTCGCTATTCTGCGTTCTTTTTTTACTTGCATTCAGTTTATTTTTTACCTTATCGGACATAGTTGGTCTATTGTCAACTGTTTAGAGTGTGGTATATTTATGATCCATACACATGCAACGCAAATTTACAAACCTTACACTTTACTTATTCTGATATTTTTCGTAATGGTTGCTGTTGTAAAATTATGCTGTTTACTCCACACCCTTATCCCTCTTTCCCTTTCCTTTATTCCCTACTCGTTTGTGTGTGCATACCCATGATCGATACCTTTTTTGTCACTTTTTTATGATGAATAAATTTTTGCATGATTTTCTGACGTTTTGTGAGCCTCTATTTCTTTAGGATCTATTGTTATACGATTTATTTGAGTATCTAAATACATACTTATATATAGCCTCAATTAGATGGGGCCTAAATAATATTATTATTATTCTTTAGATAGTTTCCTTTGTCAGTTCTTTTTTGGTCAAAAATGCTTTAAAGATGATGTCTTTGGGAGAAAACAGACACACCGTGGAGGTACTGGCCGACTACTTGCAGTGAGAAACTGAGTCATGGCTGGGCAGTCTACATCTTGAGCCAGGCAAGGTAGTCATTGATAACGGATGTAATTTTGTGGCGGCCATAGCCCTGGCAAAACTCAGACACATTCCTTGCCTGGCTCACACCTTGAACCTGGTGGTGCAGTGCTTCATAAATAATTATCTGGAGTTACCAGCCCTGCTCCATAAGGTGCGAAGACTGTGCTCGCACATCTGTAGCTCGCCCGTAGACTCCAGTCATATGCAGAGGCTGCAGCGATCTCTCCACCTCCCCAAGCACCGCCTAATCATAGACGTTGCAACAAGGTGGACCTCCATCCTGCACATGGTTGAGAGGCTGTGCGAACAGAGGCAGGCTGTAATGCATTTGTGGGAGGATACACAGGCAGGCAGTTTGAGGGCAGACATTGAGTTGTCAGGTGTGCAGTGGTCAAAGCTGAAAGACCTCTGTAAAGTCCTTCAGTGTTTTGAGAAATGCACACGGCTGGTAAGCGCAGACGACGCCATCATAAGCATAAGCATTCCACGTATGCGTCTGCTCATGTAAACTTTGACGCACATTAAGGATCAGGCATCTGCAGCAGAGGAAGATGAGAAGGAGGAGGAGGGAAGCCTTGATGACAGTCAGGCATTGTCTGCTCAGAGAACTGTCCTGTACGAGGTGGAGGAGGAAGAGGAGGAGGATGAGGGGGATGATTATTTTGGGGAGGAGGATGCTTCTCAGGGGGCAAGAGAAAATGTTGGCTTGCCAAGGTCAGGTACAGGGTTTATGCATGACTGGAGGGATGTGGATTTGGCAGAAAGTGCTCCTCCACCCACCACTGGCAGTGCATCATTGACACCTGGAACATTGGTCCACATGTGTGATTATCTCTAGCGGATCCTAAAAAGGGACCCCCGCATTGCCAAAATTATGAAGGATGATGGCTACTGGTTGGCCAGCATCCTCGATCCACGGTATGAAGGCAAATTACAGAACATCATGCCACAGGAGAACCTAGATCTAATATTGGCGAACAAACAACTCTGGTAAACCATTTGTTAGAGGCATTCCCAGCACACAGCAGCGGTGCAGGTTCTACCGCGAGCTGTACTGGGCCACATGGAAGAGGTGTTCGTGGTGCACACAGCCGAAGTGGCGTTGGAGACAGAGGTTTCATGACCATGTTGTGGACTGAATTCTCGAGTACCGCTCAAACGACTGGTAATACTGAATCGATTGCAACAGACAGGAGACAGCAGTTGTCAACTATGGTTCAAAATTACCTCTCCTCCCCTATCGATGTTCTCCTTCACAGTTCATTCCCCTTTGACTACTGGGCCTGTAAACTGGACACCTGGCCGGAATTGGCACAATATGCCTTACAGGTAGAGTTGAGCGAAACGGGTCGGTCATATTCAAAAGTCGGCGACTTTCGCTGAAGTCGGGTTTCATGAAACGAAACCCGACCATAGCGTGAGGTCGGCCACCAGGTTGGCGACCAAAGCGCCAAAATCGCTCTTCAAAAGATGCTTCCAGCACCATTTTTCAGCCAATGATAGAGGACGCACACTGTGGGCAACACGATGACATAGGCATCGGTCACCACCATCTTTGAGAAGGGCATGCAAGTGATTGGCTGGCTTGGTGTGGCGTCACAGGGGCTATAAAAGGGCGTGAACGCCAACCGCCATCTTACTTCTGCCGATCTTAGCATTAGGGAGAGGTTGCTGGCTGCTGATTCAGAATAAGGGAGAGCGTTAGGCAGGGAAGAACCACCAAAAAACTGCTTCTGCTGTTAGCGATTTCCACTTACAACACAACACTTTGTGTGCAGTGACAGGAGAGGCTCTATTTTTGTGCATCAGCTCTGTTGGTTATTAGGCTGCCTTATAAGGCTCCCTGACAGGTGCATTGCTGTTTGCACACTGCTGTGCAAACTGCTTTTTTAAAAGCAAAAACACTTTTCTTCCTCTTTTCTGCACAGTTACCAAGCGTTCATTTGTCCACCCTTTTGTGTGTGCAGCAGTGCTGCTTATTAGGCTGTCTGTGTCCATACTTGGACTGAGAGCATCATTCTCAGCATCCTCAAATCTCTAGTGAGATCCAAATTCTCACCAATCCTATAGACACCCTCCACTTGTCATACACCATCCAATTTCAGCCTGTTACTTTGAGGTGTAATCTCTCCTGGGCCTGAGACAATAGTTCAGCGTCCTCAAATCTATAGTGAGATTCAAATTCTCACCAATCCTATAGACACCCTCCACCTTGTCATACACCATCCAATTTCAGCCTGTTACCTTGAGGTGTAATCTCTCCTGGGCCTGAGACAATAGTTCAGCGTCCTCAAATCTATAGTGAGATTCAAATTCTCACCTATCCTATAGACACCCTCCACCTTGTCATACACCATCCAATATCAGCCTGTTACATTGAGGTGTAATCTCTCCTGGGCCTGAGACAATAGTTCAACGTCCTCAAATCTATAGTGAGATTCAAATTCTCACCAATCCTATAGACACCATTCACCTTATCATACACCATCCAATTTCAGCCTGTTACATTGAGGTGTAATCTCTATTGGGCCTGAGACAATAGTTCTGCGTCCTCAAATCTATAGTGAGATTCAAATTCTTACCAATAGTAGATACACCTTCTACCTTGTTTTACAGTACCATATAGCTGGTGGTATTTTGGGTACATTTTCACAAAAATGAGGAAGTATGGTGGAAGACGCCATGGAAGTGGGCGGGGGTGGCCAGCTGGTCCCTATGGTGGTGGTGGTGGTGTTGCATCTGTTGGTAGTGCAAAAGCACAATAGCACCTAAGGCAGGAGGTGTTGAGCCTGCGTCATCGTCTGGCTCCACAAGGTCTAGAAAGGCTCCCTTTTCTGGGAGTAGGTAAACCACTTTTAAAGCCGGAGCTTCAGGAACAAGTTTTGGCTTACATTGCTGACACAGCCTCCAGCTCTCTCGCCTCTTCTTCTGAAGTTTCAAAAAATAAAAGCACTGAGACGTCAGTGGAGGCTCATGATTAGGAACAACACCTTTCCTTGTGTCCTTCACCCCTACCAAAAGTGAAGGATGTTGCAGGCCACACTACCGATTACTCCATGGAGCTCTTTTCACATACCATGCCTGGGTTAGCAAGTCAAATAGTGAATTCCCCAGTCCAAGATGAATCTGACATGCACTGATGCACAGCCACTGCTAGATTTTTCTGCTGGTACATTCACTCAGAGCACTACATTGTCCTCGCAGTGTACTGAGGCAGAATCAGACCCTGATGAAACTCAGGTGCCCCTTCCCGCATACTATACCACTTTACACGGTGACACAGAGGAAGGTGCGCAAGAAATTGAAGAGGAGGTGATGGATGACTCAGTTGTTGACCCAGATTGGCATCCATTGGGGGAAGAGGGTGTCACTGCCAATAGCTCAGAAGAGGAGGAGGAGGATCCGCAGCAGGCAACAACATCGCAACAGCTGTTATCTGGCATGTCTGTAGCAGTCCAAAAACGTGTTACAAAAACCAAAAGAGTTGCAGGACAGCTTGGCCAGATGGTCAAATTAGCACAGCGTGCAAGGTCACAAAATGTCTTCCATAGTAGGAAGAGTGCAGTGTGGCACTTTTTTGAACAAAATCCTTATGATCAGGCAAAAGTTATCTGTAAGAAGAGTGCAAAGACCTTTAGCCGAGGGAAAAATCTGAGAAATTTGAATACCAGTTGCATGCTAAGACATTTAACCACCATGCACTTGCAAGCGTGGACACACTACCAAACCTCACGTACCACATGTGCACCTGCTCCGAATGAAGGTAGTCAGCAATGCTACATTGCTTCCCCCACTATAAGCCCACCGGTTAGCACACCACCAGCAGCAAATGTTGAGGTGTCGTCGCAAGGGCAAATCAGTCATGGAATCACAATGTTATTGCTACGAAAGACTGAATCTAGGCCATCAGCAACACCACCAACACCATCACCATCACCAACCCTCTCTCAGTCCGCCATGTCCACCGCTAGTTCCTCCATATGCAGCTCTCAAGTCCAGCTCACCCTACCAGAGACTCTGAGTAGGACAAGAAAGTACTCATCCGTTTACACTGGCTTTGAACGCCCACATTGCCAAACTAATCTCGTTAGAGATGATGCCCTACCGGTTGGTTGAAAGCAAAGCTTTCTGCGAGCTCATGGCCTACGCAGTACCACGCTATGAATAGAGTTGAGCGATACCGTCCGATACTTCAAAGTATCGGATCGGAATGGATCGGCCGATCTTAAAAAAAAGTATCGGTATCGCCGATTCCGATACCGGAAGTCCCATTCAAGTCTATGGGACTTCCGGTATCGGAATAAGAAAAATCCTGTTTTTCCCTTGTACAGCCTCTCTGGGGTCTGTACGGGCCTTTCGGGGGGCTGTGCCGGCCTGCCAGGGGGTCTGTGCAGGCTCTGGTGGTCTGTGCCGGCCTGCCGGGGGTCTGTGCAGGCTCCGGTGGGCTGTGCTGGCCTGCCGGGGGGCTGTGCCGGCCTGCCGGGGGGCTGTGCCGGCCTGCCGGGGGGCTGTGCCGGCTCCGGGGGGCTGTGCCGGCCTGCCGGGGGGCTGTGCCGGCCTGCCGGGGGGCTGTGCCGGCTTCGGGGGTCTGTGCAGGCACCGTCCGATGGGACTACAAGTCCCATCGGGTGATGCCTGCTACCATGACAGTGATTGACACATTAGCCAATGATGGGACAGTAGTAGTCCCATCATCCGGCTAATGTGTTGAATGTAAAAAAAAAAAAAATTACATGCTACATACATGCTACATACATACAACATGCATACTACATGCAACATACATACTACATATATACTACATGCATGCAACATGCATACTACATATATACTACATGCAACATACATACTACATATATACTACATGCTACATACATACTACATATATACTACATGCATGCAACATGCATACTACATATATACTACATGCTACATACATACTACATATATACTACATACATACTGCATGCTACATACATACTACATATATGCTACATACATACTACATACATACTACATGCTACATACATACTACATATATACTACATACATACTACATACATACTACATGCATGCTACATACATACTACATGCTACATACATACCACATACATACTACATACATACTACATGCTACATATATACTACATATATACTACATGCATGCTACATACATACTGCATGCTACATACATACCACATACATACTACATACATACTACATACATACTACATGCATGCTACATACATACTACATGCTACATACATACTACATATATACTACATGCATGCTACATACATACTACATGCTACATATATACTACATATATACTACATGCATGCTACATACATACTGCATGCTACATACATACCACATACATACTACATACATACTACATGCATGCTACATACATACTACATGCTACATACATACTACATATATACTACATGCATGCTACATACATACTACATGCTACATACATACTACATATATACTACATGCATGCTACATACATACTACATGCTACATACATACCACATACATACTACATACATACTACATACATACTACATGCATGCTACATACATACTACATACATACTACATATATACTACATGCATGCTACATACATACTACATGCTACATACATACTACATATATACTACATACATACTACATACATACTACATGCATGCTACATACATACTACATGCTACATACATACCACATACATACTACATACATACTACATGCTACATACATACTACATATATACTACCTGCATGCTACATACATACTGCATGCTACATGCATGCTACATACATACTACATACATACTACATGCTACATACATACCATATATATACTACATACATACTACATACAATACATTCATACAATACATACATAGACATACAGTACATATAACATAGAGTAACATACTTACCAATACTTGTCACATTGTTCCCCGAAGCCATTGTCTTTTACGGAATAAATATTAACATAACAAACCACAAAAATACTCACCCACGATCCGAAGCAGTCCACGAGTGTGTCCCACGACGATCTTGGGTAGAGAACTGCAGCATCAGCTGTTGCTGCCGTTCTCTACGGGCTGCAGGAATCCAATGACGGAAGGTAGGTATCCTTCCGCACTGTATTCCTCCGCCACTTAAAAAAAAAAAAGTCCCTAGTCTCACTTTATGCCATTGCTGTGGCATAAAGTGAGACTAGGGACTTTTTTTTTTTAAGTGGCGGAGGAATACAGTGCGGAAGGATACCTACCTTCTGTCATTGGATTCCTGCAGCCCGTAGAGAACGGCAGCAACAGCTGATGCTGCAGTTCTCTACCCAAGATCGTCGTGGGACACACTCGTGGACTGCTTCGGATCGTGGGTGAGTATTTTTGTGGTTTGTTATGTTAATATTTATTCCGTAAAAGACAATGGCTTCGGGGAACAATGTGACAAGTATTGGTAAGTATGTTACTCTATGTTATATGTACTGTATGTCTATGTATGTATTGTATGAATGTATTGTATGTAGTATGTATGTAGTATATATGTGGTATGTATGTAGCATGTAGTATGTATGTAGTATGTATGTAGCATGCATGTAGCATGCAGTATGTATGTAGCATGCATGTAGTATATATGTAGTATGTATGTAGCATGTAGTATGTATGTAGTATGTATGTGGTATGTATGTAGCATGTAGTATGTATGTAGCATGCATGTAGTATGTATGTAGTATGTAGTATATATGTAGTATGTATGTAGCATGTAGTATGTATGTAGCATGCATGTACTATATATGTAGTATGTATGTAGTATGTATGTAGCATGCATGTAGTATGTATGTAGTATGTATGTAGTATGTATGTGGTATGTATGTAGCATGTAGTATGTATGTAGCATGCATGTAGTATATATGTAGTATGTATGTAGCATGTAGTATGTATGTAGCATGCATGTAGTATATATGTAGTATGTATGTATGTAGTATGTATGTAGTATATATGTAGCATGTAGTATGTATGTAGCATGCATGTAGTATATATGTGTTATGTATGTAGTATGTATGTAGTATGTATGTAGTATGTATGTAGTATGTATGTGGTATATATGTGGTATGTATGTGGTATGTATGTAGTATGTATGTAGTATGTATGTAGTATGTATGTAGCATGTAGTATGTATGTAGCATGCATGTAGTATGTATGTAGTATTTTTTTTTTTTTTTTTTAACATTTAACACATTAGCCGGATGATGGGACTACTACTGTCCCATCATTGGCTAATGTGTCAATCACTGTCATGGTAGCAGGCATCGCCAGATGGGACTTGTAGTCCCATCGGACGATGCTTGCACAGACCCCCGGACATCAGCACAGCCCCCCGGCAGGCCGGCACAGCCCCCCGGCAGGCCGGTACAGACCCCCACAGGGTGCACAGACCACCGGCAGGCCAGCACAGCCCCCCGGCAGGCCGGTACAGACCCCCACAGGGTGCACAGACCACCGGCAGGCCGGCACAGCCCCCCGGCAGGCCGGTACAGACCCTGGGCAGTCCACACAGCCCCCCGGCAGGCCGGCAGAGACCCCCGGAAGGCCCGAAATGACGGCGCATCATGATGCGCACACACCGCGCATCATGATGACGTCAGGCTGTCAATCAACTTTGAACTTCTGATTCCGATGCCGACTTCCGATATTGAAAAAATATCGGAAGTCGGTATCGGAATTCCGATACAGCAAGTATCGGCCGATACCCGATACTTGCGGTATCGGAATGCTCAACACTAGCTATTACCTACCCAGCCGGCACTTTTCGCGAAAAGCCATCCCAGCCCTCCACGTGCTTGTGAAAGACCGCATTGTCCATGCACTCAAGCAATCAGTGAGTGGAAAGGTGCACCTCACAACAGATCCATGGTCCAGTAGGCATGGCCAGGGCCGTTACGTGTCCATCACTGCGCACTGGGTTAATGTGGTGGATGCAGGGTCCACAGGGGACAGCGGCATTGGGACAGTGCTGCCTAGCCCACGGTATAGGAAACAGTTGGCTGTAGGTGTTCGATCCTCCTCCTCCTCCAGAAGCGAAAGCTCGTCCACAGAGTGCAGTCGCACGAGCATTCCATCCGCAGCTGCCAGTGTTGCACACGAGTTGTCCCACTATCGAACAGCTAGTGGTAAGCGTCAGCAGGCTGTATTGAAGATGATGTGTTTGGGTGACAACAGACACACCGCTGAGTTACTGGCCGACTACTTGCATCCCACTTATGCGTCTGCTCATGCAAACTTTGACGCACATTAAGGAACAGGCGTCTGCAGCCGAGGAGGAAGAGGAGGAGGGAAGCCTTGATGACAGCCAGCTATTGTCTGCTCTCAGGGAAGTCTCGTGGACGAGGTGGAGGAAGAAGAAAAAGAGGAGGAGGAGGAGGATGATGGGGATGATTATTTTGGGGAGGAGGATGCTTCTCAGGGGACAAGAAAAAATGTTGGCATGGCAAGGTCAGGTACAGGGTTTGTGCATGACTGGAGGGATGTTGATTTGCCAGAAAGTGCTCCTCCACCCAGCACTCGCAGAGCATCATTGACACCTGGAACATTGGCCCACATGTCTGATTATGCCTTGCAGATCCTAAAAAGGGACCCCCGCATTGCCAAAATGATGAACGATGACGACTACTGGTTGGTCAGCATCCTGGATCCACGCTATAAAGGCAAATTCCAAAACATCATGCCACAGGAGAACCTAGAGCTAATATTGGCTAACAAACAAGCAACTCTGGTAAACCGTTTGTTTGAGGCAATCCCAGCACAGAGCGGCGGTGATGTTTTTCCAACGAGCTGTAGGGGGCAACATGGAAGAGGTGTTCGTGGTGCACACAGCCGAAGTGGCGTTGGACACAGTGGTTTCATGACCATGTTGTGGACTGATTTTTCAAGTACCGCTCACACCACTGGTAATACTGCATCGATCGAAAGTGACAGGAGACAGCAGTTGTCAACTATGGTAACAAACTACTTCTCCTCCCATATCAATGTTCTCCCTCACCGGTCATTCCCCTTTGACTATTGGGCCAGTAAACTTGACATCGGGCCTGAATTTGGCACAATATGCCTTACAGGAGCTCACTTGCCCTGCTGCTAGTGTGTTATCTGAACGAGTCTTCAGTGCTGCTGGATCAATCCTGACAGAAAAAAGGACCCGTCTGTCGACCCAAAATGTTGATGATCTAACCTTCATTACCATGCATGGGTTTCAAAGGATTTTGACCCACCCTCCCCTGCTGACACGTAGGTTGCCAGAAAAATGGCTCGCTTTTGTCCTCCTCTTCTGCGGACTTCTCCAATTACTCCATTTGCAGCTGCTGAATGTCCAACATTAACATTTGCCATTTTTTCCACCTCCCTAACTGGGCTGCCTCCCCCCATAGGGCCGGGGTCACCACCTGGCGCACGCACCCGTACGAGTGTCGTTGCCCTGGACAGGTGGGTGGGCACACTCTTGGGCAACGGCACCGGCACAAGGTCCCTCATAGTAGAATCAAGTGTCTCTGATGGTGGGGGTGCACACCCGCAATCAGACACACCAGTGTACTATGAGGGGCCCTGTGCCAGTACCGCCGCCCATGAGTGGGCCCTCCCTGCTTGCTCAGGGCACCAGCACTTGCAATACTTACCTCTCCCTGCTCCACGACTGTGTAGTCTGGCCTGTTAAATACTTCACTGGGACTGCCAATACAAATTTGGTGAAATGATATATGATGGTTAAGACGTAGCTATGCCCTGTCCTGCTGGGCTCTATCTTCAGATGATCAATGGCTTCCATTTGTTATGGACGTCGACTCACAATGAGATGCAGTGGTGGTTTAGCATCAGCTTTCACTGTTTTCCGACTCACAGACGTGTGACATTCCTGCCCACATTTTTAAATGTGTCCTCTCATGCCAATCTAATAAAATCACCTATGGCCTGTGGCTTGTGTCTTTTGCACTCCAAAGTTACCTGACAGATCATGATAGGCAGTGAGGACAATGTCTACATCTGTCCCTGTGATCACAATTAGAAGGAGATGAGTAATGGTGATGGGTTCCACGATACTGTGATACAGCAAACCTTTCTTCACAAGAACTGTTTTCGCTGTCTCCACAAACAAAGTATTTGAGGGTCAGCATCGCCTCTGAGAATTCTCCCGGGAGTTTTTACCTT